>NC_090265.1:1607027290-1607695504 GCF_040414725.1 Anabrus simplex | reverse complement strand
CTTCTAAGTTCATTTGCCCTAGGGCATCTATCTTAATCGTCTCTATGAAGTTCCGGAAATGCTAATACAGCAGTAAAAAATAACTATCTATATTTACACTCCGACATATTCGAATAAAAATAACAAAACACACTGATACAGGGTGGTTCCTAAACATTCCCTCGAAAATAAAGCACTGATTCTACTGTTCGGGTCCGCACTCATATGTAAATTGGACCAGACAAAACTGGCTTCCCAGCAAATTAGCTATCGAGCTAAATATCCCAAATTTACCAACACAAGATACATAAGAACAAACAAGTACACACACACAAATAGAACAAAACCTGTAGATAAAAAGACACACAGTCAAGCATATAAACAAAAAGAGATATCGGGGATCGAACCCGACTTTGACAGGCTCTGTGGGCTTGCGTCCACGACAGACACAGTTGTCAATCTCTCTCGCTCCACATGGTTAGGTCGATCAGCTGTTTGGAAGGAAAACCATCATCTAACAGGCAAGGAGGTGCAGAGCTCTGGGAACACATAACTGTACCTCGTAAATCCGCTTTCACTTGACACGAGGGGAACTAGTACTTGGCTGTCAAACGGGCCAACACGCTGGAGAGCTTATACAATAGGTCAGACTTTCCGCCTGCAATACTTCTCGTAAACGAGGAAACAGATTCTTTCATACTTCTCTGCTCAGCTGCTACTTTCTTAAGCAACTCATCAGCTGGCTAATTATCGCACATACAAACACAGATCCCAGTAATAATACGGCATTTCTGGCCTAATCAAAAACATTTTGCCCCAAAATCATCCCTCTGGCATTTAAAATCATTCACTTTGCATCTCCTTGGTTCGATTCGATGATGTTCCCAAACATGCCTTCTTCCCAATATAAATGATCCTATTATGACCCAGCGGTGGACATATTGCCACTGCATATCTTGTAGTTACTGAAATTTTCATGCCACATGCATAGAAACAACCTAGCAAATTCATGTTAATAATTATCTGAATTTAATCCGACGTAGAGGGCGTATAGCCTGTTTGATATTTAAAAGAACTCAACCCGAAGTATCTCTATGATAAATGGCATAAACGAAAAATAGAATACACCAATCAAGCAAAGAAAACAAGCTATCATTATCCTATCAATACCCTTTCTTCCCATCTAGCAAAATATGTACACTTCAAATGGGCTAAAAACATGTATACGAGCCCTGAAAAAATTCAACGTTAAATCAAATTAATCAAATACAATTGCCACTCTGGCTGAGATTTAATCACTGAAATACTCAAATTAACCCAACTCTAGTGTATTAATATTCCCTAAAACATGCTTATATGGTCATTAGGACTTATATTTTGCAGCTATCAGCCATCCACCACGTATCACACGTCCGCTGTGTCACGATCGCTTTAGCTCATCATGACAGTGGGCAGGAAAGGTTGAATGGTCCTGCTCTCGAGTCCTCGTACTGTCATCGTTGTCTTCTCGTTTCTGAAAACGTCTGCAAGGATGATGTAATTAAGGGCTCCTCTTCTCCGCTTTACGTGCACGAATACACAATATTGATCCTAACGATAAGCTATAATTGGCTTAGCCTACGCCCAAGTATTGGTCCCAAGTTGTGCGTTATTAGATTAAGGGCATATACCCGATCAATATTAGTCCTTCTTTGCGGCTAAAATATGCGGAACGCACTCGTAATATCCGCGACTCGCGAACGCATACCGACTGGATATGCTAATTAAAAAGTTAATTGTACTCCTATTTCACTCGCAGGTCTCGAGTTATTGTTCTCAGATTAATGAATATATGGAATCTGAACGGTACCAGACCGCACTTGATATTACAAAGTATTGGATAAAGACCAAGGTAGATGTAACTACCTTTTAAACCCATTGCTAGTCACAAAGCAAATTATTAATTCTGGAACGCGCACATAGCGTGTAATTGACTTTCATATTCACGAAGAACAATATTACCTCGTGCGGAGAACGACACGCACCGCGTGCAAATCACTGCTTTATTTTTTATTTTTTTATTTTTTGCTATTTGCTTTACGTCGCAACGACGATGATAGGTCTTATGGCGACGATGGGATAGGAAAGGCTTAGGAGTTGGAAGGAAGCGGCCGTGGCCTCAATTAATGTACAGCCCCAGAATTTGCCTGGTGTGAAAATGGGAAACCACAGAAAACCATCTGTAGGGCTGCCGACAGTGGGGTTCGAACCCACTATCTCCCGGACGCAAGCTCATAGCTGCGCGACCCTAACCGCACGACCAACTCGCCCGGTTGCAACTCACTGAAAATACTTCTGGCGAATGAGAAAGCTTCCCCCACCACGGGAGTTTAAATAGTCTTACAGTTTGTCCGTTGCTCGAGGTACATCCCCGGCTAACAGAGACAGTGGCCTGCTAACGGCTTTCCAAACTCAAACGGCTTCACGTTCAAATAAGTCTACTTATCAAAAGCGCTCAATTAATCATTATTATCACTTAGAAGTCAATGATAAATCTGTTTCCAATTTCTCAATAATTCGGACCTGTGGAATTTTAGCTTAGTGGAGAATGTATCTGCTTGAATTCAAAGGATCCCAGTGCTCGAAGATGAAGTTGGTCAACCTGAGTTAGTTGTCTTGGGGTACCCGACGTTCAAATTTTTCCTCTCTCCTAGCTCGTATGGGTTGATTTTGAAAAGTACAGTGGAGTCTACGTGCCGGGATACATAGCGAACGGTTCGATCTGAACTTAAAAATGTTCACTAGTAATGGTAAAGTACTGGGTGTGCATCGCCTATATCACGGCTCTCCTGGCTTCCTACCTTCAATCCCTGCTCCTTGCATAAATACAATAAAATATTTCACAGTCTTATAAATAAATAATTGAGGTATACACGATATAGCTCAATATTTTTGTGTACAGAGTGACTGAACCGAGGCGGACGGAAGACTGAACTTGCCCGCTTGCAGAAAGGTTCGTCATATCAGTCCTTGATGGCAAATCAGTTGATAGCCCATAGGCCATAGCTCGATTTCCAGCCAGTCCTGGTATTTCAGTTAAGGAATGAAATGGGGTTAAATCAACCTCGTGAGACCAACTAAAGTGCTAACCGCTACGAGAGGCAAGCCAAGCAATGTGGTTGAGGAAGTCGTTACGCTGGCCGCGTGGAAGTCCGTCGTATGAGCAACAGTCATCTGCGCGGGACAAGGCTGTAACACAGCACAACAAATTTAAACTTATTTCGCTCTCAGAAATAATGACAGTATGCGATTTTAGTTAATTCGTATATGCTGATTTCGAATTTAAGGCTCGTTTTTCTCTATCACCCAACAGTTATTTGAGAGGACATAATGAACTTCCCTAAACATACTGCGTAGGCTATATAGTTCACTGTTGTTCATTTGCGGTTTCCTGATATTACATCAGGTGTAATTTCAATCCAAATCATCCATAATCCAAAATAGACGACAATAGAAATATAGGTCCTATTTTAAAATTGTATTTATGTTGCAATTAAGACTTTATACAGTAAAAGTTCTTACCTTCCTACAACGTTTCCCTCAAAGAATTTCGCCTAAAAGATGGCTTCGAAACATCTGTGATGAGTTATCAGCAGTAATCGGGCAGCATGTTGGACACTGATTTCCCTTTGTATCGCCGTTCCATTTCTAATACGTCCTGATGGAACCCTTCCCCATGCTCATCACCGACTTCACCAAGGTTCGGCAGAAAAAAATTCAAGTGCGAATGGAGGAAGTGAATCTTAAGGGACAAGTTCTTTATCAACCCCAGTTTTATTTGCAAAGGGGTAAAAAATTATTTTGGTGACATCAACAAGTGCAAGTTTTTAAGACTATTTTTCCTTATACCACTCTTTCTCTTGATGACCACTCTCTGATTGCATAATGATTACGCTTATCTCGACTGTCCCATTCACAGAGAAAACAAAATGTTGTTAATCCTGGCAGCATTCCTGTTAGCATACTTATAACTTTTAGATCTGCACAAATCTGTATAGTTTAAAGCCTTAAGCATTGTTTTCATACTATCATATATTTCTTTCATATTAACAGAATAGGCAACTGGGGGGGGGGTTAACATTCCGTTAGAGTAATAAGAACAAGAGGTATAATAAGAATGTTGGCCAGACAGGGAGAAAATAGTGCCTTCCGTTCCCGAAAAATGGAACAGTCCCGCTATGGGGTGCGATACTAATTTCTCAACAGTGTTAGGTGATATAAAATGCTAATATTATTTTCGTGATCATCGTGTCCGAAAACATGGTAATTGATATATTTTGCCTGAGAGCAGTTCACTGTTGTACTGTGTAATAAGTTGTACACCATGGTTTGTTATATAATATTTCCATCTTTTATGAATTACTTTCACAGCGTAACAAATAAAGAAACAAACTGTGCCACATACAGCTCTAGAGCCTCAGTCTGCCAATACAACTGCATCCAAACCGGATGGCTTGCAGAGATTGGAGTGCCGCGTAGTCATTTTGATGATATCTTCTACCATATTGTTTGGGTTTTTTGACCGGGTTAATGCAACTATGCTAGCAATAATTATAGCGTGGCATATGACTGTTGACCTTATTTTCAAAATATCTACCATTTAAGGGAGAGAAGAACAGGATGTTCATGGTTGTTAAGTGAGTTGGAAGTGGCTTTTTAATTTTCATGGCGTATAATAATTTTGATCATCTACAAATAAACATTCTTTTATAGTGTTACTTCTGTCTAGGTTCGTAAGTTTAGAGGGTGGTTTAGGGGAAAGAATGAAGCAGGGAATGATGGAAAATAGTTAAAAAGAAGAGTTAGAAGAAGAAAAAGTAATCTTCTGTGTAAAAGACGAATGAATGGTCTCATGTAGGTTATGTTATCTGGCCTTCTACATGAGGACGTTAATGTCTGCCACCTTCAGCCAAAACCACGTATTTTAATGAAGAGATAACATACTTTCTTCTCAGGAGAGTGAGTGCTCACATTATGGAAAAAGTTTTATCACTCTGTCGTCCTGTTCGTGAGGCCACTCCTCCCTGAAAGAACGAAATGCTTTTAAAGGTTTCTGTAATGCGAAGTGCACGCCAGGACATAGCGTGACATGACTCCAGATATCAAGACCAGGATGGGCGCTAGATGGACCTCGGCAGAGTAGAAACAAGTGTTTAAAACAGCTTCAACTTACGAACCGAGAAGAAAATAATCTACAATGTACAATAATTCTTATTTGTAACTCACCAAGTCATTGTTTGCTAAAGAAATGAAAGACCCAATAAAATCATTTAAAAACCTTGAACAACCTTTTTTTCTGAAGTTATGAAATTTTTGACTTGGCTTAAACCAGATAAAACCTTGTAAATGAAGACGAGAATGGGTGTTAGATGGACCTCGAGAGAGCAGAAACAAATGTCGAAAACAGCTTAATCCCGTTTCTGCATATGAGAGATAATGCCTTATTGTTGAAAAATATATTCGTTTTCATGCATACATTTCTCTAATTTACATATCAATATAAATAAACATGATATCTATAGTAGTATTACACAATTAACCTGCCTGTAAAGCTCTAGAATTTGTGTTCCCTTAAACACGATAACCTAGATAAATAAAATAATGAACTCTCGAGTGGTAACGCTGAGGCCAGTAACAATACTACTTGATACGAATAAAAATATGTTTCTCTCATTGTCACCTAGGATCAATCAATCAATCAATCAATCAATCAATCAATCAATCAATCAATCAATCAATCAATCAATCAATCAATCAATCAATCAATCAATCAATCAATCAATCAATCAATCAATCAATCAATCAATCAATCAATCAATCAAGCAATCAAGCAAGCAAGCAAGCAAGCAAACAAACAAACAAACAAACAAACAAACGGAGCCGGATGGCCGAGCAGTTGGGATCGTGCAGCTATGAGCTTGCATTCGGGAGATAGTGGGTTCGAACCCCACTGTCGGTAGCCTCGAAATAAGTTTTCTGCGTTTTCCCATTTTCACACCAGGCAAATGCAAATACTGTACCTTAATTGAGGTCACGGCTGCTTCCATCCCACTCCTAACCATTTCCTATCCCATCGTTGCCATAAGATCTATCTGTTTCGGTGCGACGTAAAGCAACATCGTAATAATTTAAAAAAATCAAATCAGTCACTACTGATCTTAGGGCTGTCACCCAGTGAGCATATTCTCTATCAATTGATTACCTATCCTTTCCTTAAATGATTCCAAAACGTTGGGAATTTATCGAACATCTTCCTTATTCAAATCCTTTTCCCATAAACAAATACCAGCCCCGATTTCTCGTTTTTAATTCCAACTTAATAATCATAGTATGAACTGTCCTACCTTTAAAAGTTCCATTCAAGCTGTTTCGTGTAAATATCATTCCACGCCATCTCTCCACTGACAGTTCGGAACATCCCGCTTAGTCGAGCAGCTCGCTTGCTAACTCTCAAGTCTTCCCAGCCCAAAATTTCCAACAGTTTAGAACACGACTCTTTTGTCGGAAATCATTCACAACAAATCGTGTTGCTTTCCTTTGGATCCTCTCCAGGTTATGAATCAATTAAAAAACCTGTGAGGACCGGGCGAGTTGGCCGTGCGCTTAGGAGCGCGCAGCTGTGAGCTTGCATCCGGGAGATAGTGGGTTCGAATCCCACTGTCCGCAGCCCTGAAGATGGTTTTTCGTGGTTTCCCATTTTCACACCAGGAAAAAGCTGGGGCTGTACCTTAATTAAGGCCAAGGCCGCTTCCTTACAACTCCTAGCCCTTCCCTATCCCATCGTCGCCATATAACCTATCTGTGTCGGTGCGATGTCAAGCCATTAGCAAAAAAAAACCTTGTGAGGGGTACCATGCACAGGTATGACACCGTAATTGGGACTTACCAGTGACGTATACTTCCTCTCCTTTACAACACCTAAATATCCACATAACCATATGAAGAGACCTGGAATCTTTATTTACAACCTCATTAATGTGATTATCCCAATGAATATATGTCCTTATATTATTAACCCCTAGATTCTTAATAGTGATCTCCATGAGGTAATTCACTCCATCAACACAGTGATTAAAAAAGAGAACTTCTTCTCTTGGTGAACCTTGCAATCTGACCTTTCACTCCATTTACCATCCTACACTGCTCATCTCACAACATTGTCGTGATGTTTTTTGCATTCGCTCACAATCCTGTAACGTATTTGTTAACCTCTACAATATAACACCGTCCACTACAGGCCTTATCTGTGATTCTATTCCTTTACTGTATTGCGGAAGCTCTTCTTAATCATTACAGGATCAGATCTTCATCTATTTCAATTCTCAATTCTGAGTTCTAGAAAATTAGCCACCCATTCAATCAATCTTCGTCTAGTCCAGTATCCATTATTTTTGTCAGCGATCCACCAAGGTCAATCGCAATCATTCCATTCCTTGAATGGATTTTGACTGTCAGTATGGTAATAGTCTGGACGACACAGCAAGCAGCAGATCATAGACACTACGTGAAAAATATTGGATCCTGTCAGTGGTGACGCTAGGCACTGTTCATTTCATTTTACTCAACCGTTGTGTGACAATGTCGAGGGGTGAAATACTGACCCGCAGCACATGTATCACAGAACGAAAATTCGTAGATACAGTACATGCAATACCGAACCTTAGATGACAGAACGTTTCTGGTCAGAGTTCTAAGCTGAAATATTGACATTAGGTTTCGAAGTTCAAGAGCTATAAAATGCCTAAAAAGGACCTAAAAATATCCGAAAAAAAAGAGCCAAAAGGACGAAAAATTGCGATCCAAATTCATTCATAATTTTAGTTTTAATTATATATTTAATGAAGGAATATAATTTTTTTAAATGCAAAATTCTGGTGGTATGAAACACACACTGCAAAATGTATCAGTGAAATACTTCTTCTTTTAGACAGTATATACTTTTAGTTTAACATAATTTAAAGAAGGAATTCTGTGCTTCTTACAAAAGTACTTGCAGAATTTAGAATTAAATATTTTTCCACCTAGAATGAATTCAGAAAATCCGCAATGGATATCCTGGAGAAATAAACTGAAATTAGTAGAGCTGAAATCATATTTGGCTTAACTACACTAGGGTTACTGAAACTGGAATTCAGAAACCTTAGCTCAGTTGGCTTTGCAGTATATCACAATAGTCATCTCCAGGTTCTTAGCTGGAAAGGATCGTCGGTTTTTAGACAATACTTTGCGATACATCGAGAAACTTCCCTCCACATTAACGGGTTCATACTTGAATCAAGTAAGATCTTCCTCTTCAAAAACACTCACATCAAAATGTTCTCCTTTCAATATTTCACTTATCGTCCACATAATTTGATACTCCTGGATTTTCTCAAGCACTTGTTTAATTTTTTATTTCATTTTTATTTCATTTTCTCTCTTTTCAGATATGGTACCAGGGAAAATATGTTTAAGAGGTGATGGATGAACAAATGATGATTCGAATTGAGAATGAGCAGTAAAAATGTAGTCGGAAGGTGAAGTTGAAAAAAAAAGCCGTTAATACCTAAAATGGTTAAAAAAGACCAATAAGCAAAAAAAAATCACTGAAAAAGGCAAAAAAGATAAATTAAACCCAGCATTTTCTGGCTTACAATAACACAGAATGAACATATATTATGTTGGGCCTCGTCTTCGGAAACTCGAGAACAAAATGTACTTTCATCAACTTCCGAGCCCTAATTATCACACAGCGGGTTTTCTGGTCACAATGGCGATATTTAATACCGCCTAAATCCTGCAGTTCTTGGTAACTACCCAGTATGTCTCCATAAATTCGACCATAGATGCGACTCGCATTCAAACATACCGACTTATTACTGGCTGTCTGAAGCTGACACCTGTAGCCTATTTTTGACAGGCATCGTCTCTCCTGATATATACTGGAAAGTAACGGAAAAATGTGAGAGGAAGAATGTCGAGGAAAATGAAAACACACGGTTATGAGCCACCAGGACATCGACTAAAATTGAGGAGGAGCTTCCTAAGTCTATCTTCACCACTAAAAATACCTCAAGAGAAAGCCAGAGAAGTCTTGTAGGTAGGAAGGAAGAACTGAGCATCTGCAACAATGGGCGGAGCCCTCGGGATGCTTACCGGCCGGTAGTGATTTATACTGGTTACGTCTGTGAAATGTCATCCTACGTGGAACGTCTTCAATCCGGCACTTTCATTTTAAAATCTGTCAACACTTTTTCCACGATGTAGGTTATAGTACTGAAAAAGAGCCTCTTATAAGGAACCAAAGCTGTATTTCTCATTTCAGAAATTAAAATAATCAACTATAACAAATGTCAAAGAAGTCATACACTACAGCTTGTGAAACAAATTCATTGTTAACGAAGTTCTGATAATTAATTTAGCTTTTATTAAGACTGTTGTATTAAATATTTCAATGTGCTGTATGTTTACAGTACCGGTACCTAATTTTTGTCAGCATTTTTTAAATTACTATTTGCTTTACGTCGCACTGATACAGATAGGTCCTACGCCGACGATAGGTTAGGAAAGGCCTAGGAGTGAAGGAAGCGGCCGTAGCCGTCTTTAAGGTACAGCCCTAGCATTTGCCTGGTGTGAAAATGGGAAACCACGGAAAAAACAAATTCAGGGCTGCCGACAGTGGGGTTGGAACTCACTATATCCGGAATGCACTTTACAATTTTGAGTGAATGTGTAATATAACGTAGAGTAAGGGGGATTGACCTTTGTGTTTTCGTCAGGCCTGTATCTTCGCAAAAGTTTCTGAGTGTTACTGCTCCACATGGGTGCTTTACAAAATATCCAAACGAGACTAGTGAGGAAGTTAGATAAAAGCACCGTACACAATACAACAATTTTTTTCAGAACTTATTCTTCCTCTTTTGGATTTTTTCCAAATGCAATCAACCCTCGTTACAGTGTCATCAGCTGTTTCATATTTTATGGCATAAGCGAAAGTAGCGCTAAAATTAAATTCCAATATTAGAGTACCATAATTGTTACATATTTTATTCCATTGTATGAATTATATATCGTCGTTGCGGGACTATCTCTTCTTATTTTCACTTTTTTCAACTGCATTTGTGACCACAGAGTAAGTAAAATATCCACAAGGGGTAGCACTGGCGCTGCAGTCGCGTGCGAAGTTGAACGAGCACGCTGTTTCGCAAAAGCTGGATTGTTTTGGCACTCCCACTGCTGGAGCATCCCGATAAATTGACGTATATACTTCCCTGAAGGAAAATGTCAGTCTCCAGTGCAATAAAAAAAAAGGGCGATGGCGTATCGTTTCACAGGTATGTTTATTTGAAACTCATTTTCATACGTATAAAGTAATATTTTCCGTGACACTAATCGCCATGTGGATTGGCCTACTTGCGCTAACTTCGCGAATGAGATTCTTTGGACCTTACCTTGAAGAATGAAATTAATGTTTTTAGGAAATATATGGGAGGACATTTTTCTTGTACTGAATGGCCTTGCCTTTAGAAGCGAATATCGGGAAAATCCAGTGAAAAGTGTACGGATATAGACTTTTGTATATATCGTGTTGGCTGGTCGTAACCAGTAGGTTGATACACTTACTTTTCATTATAATCAGAAAGTAATATTGATGTCTCAACATATTTTTTACAGTAGTGTTTATATTGACGGGTATAATTGGCTCCTCATGGCTATGATTACTCAGTGTTTAGAGATTAACCTGATCGATCTTTCCTTGTAATGCAATTGATGTGCATGATACCGACCGAGTGACTGTGGTTTTTGGGTCGCGTAGCTGTGAGCTTGCATTCGGGAGATAGTGGGTTCGAACCCCACTGTCGGTAGCCCTGAAGATAGTTTTTCGTGGTTTCCAATTTTACACCAGGAAAATGCTGGGGCTGTACCTTAATATTAAGGTCACGGTCGCTTGTTTCACACTCCTAGCCTTTTCCTATCCCATCGTTGACATAAGACCTATCTGTGTCGGTGCGACGTAAAGCAAATAATAAACAAACAAAAGAATGTGTAAAGATTTTTCAGTTCTCCTCAGTCATATAACTTACCACTCTCACTTTACCTTAAAGGGTCTTCATTTTACAACTTAAAATCTTAAAGCAAATGCAACACTTCAGGAAAAGCTAAATAAAAACTCCATCCACAAATGAGTGTCATATTTCCACTTGTAATCACGTTTGGGAAACAGCGATGACAATGATGGCGACGACGATGATGATAATGATGACAATAACAATAATAATAACAATCATGTTATTTACGTCCCCACCGGGCGAGTTGGCCGTGCGCGTAGAGGCGCGCGGCTGTGAGCTTGCATCCGGGAGATAGTAGATTCGAATCCCACTATCGGCAGCCCTGAAAATGGTTTTCCGTGGTTTCCCATTTTCACACCAGGCAAATGCTGGGGCTGTACCTTAATTAAGGCCACGGCCGCTTCCTTCCAACTCCTAAGCCTTTCCTCTCCCATCGTCGCCATATAACCTATCTGTGTCGGTGCGACGTAAAGCCCCTAGCAAAAAAAATATTTACGCCCCACAAATTATTTTTACGGTTTTCGGAGACGCCAGGGTGCCGAAATTTTGTCCCACGGGAGTTCTTTTACGTGCCGGCAAATCTACACACGAGGCTGACATATTTGAGCGCCATCAAATATCACCGGACTGAGCTATGATCGAACCTGCCAACTTGGGCTCAGAAAGCCAGCGCCTTAACCGGCGATTACTATATTTTGTCTACTTTGCCCCAAAATCTCGGCAACGCTTTTAGGCCTAACATCTCGCTCATTCTCTTCGTACGAAGGAGAATGCTTCCGGTCGGTGGGTAGAATTATGTCACGTACTCAAAGACAACAAAATATACGTACCCCCATTCCAAAAGTATGTTGTTAGAAGACTTAACATGAACAGTAAATTGACTTAACTGCAATCCAACTTCGCCCTCTTTTATCATGTATTTCTCCTGTATTTCTGCTTTTTGAACTTTCTTTCTACTGTACAGAAGCACCACAAGTATACTGTCTCTGAGAATGTTTATGTGTAAGAATTTTAAACCGTATCAATATCCAGTCAGTTTAAAAAAAGTCCTTTGTTTACAGTGGTGAGCACAGCGGAGCGAACGTTTTGCCAAACAGCTGGTATTTCAACATGCTCCGCTAACTACAGCGATTCTTCCGCAGACCGTGGCGCCGCTTCTACCTCTAATGTATTATTTACTAACTCTATGTTGATGACAATGGTATGGACACATGAAGAGAATGACAGAGGAAAGGATACCGAGGAGGATGCACGAAATGGAGATAACAGGTAAACGGCCAAGAGGAAGACCAAGAGACAGGAAGTGGAATAGTGTGTACAGAGAAGAGGAGAGTGACTAGGGAGAAGTGGTGGGAAGACAAGAGGAGTTGGAAAGGCTTATGTTCCAAGCAGACCAGGGGCTTATTCCACGAACGAACTTTGCAACTTTGCACTTTGCACTTTGCACTTTTCAGTTCAGATTTTGTTCCACCATTGCTTTTCAGATTTAGCTTGCAAAGTGAAAAGTGAAAAGTTAGAAATCTTTTCACTTTTCAAGCCTGTTATGTTCCTCCATTGGTACAGAAATGCAAAGTGCAAAGAAATGAAGTGAAAAGTTTTCATAAATCTTGCAAAGAGATGATTCCCTTTTCATATGTTAATTAACAAGTATGTTCTATAGTTTCTCGGCGTAGAATTTGGTTTAGTGATATGAACACGTTACGACGTGAGCTTTTGTTAGCATCAAGTGAGGACAGTGATGCAGAATCCAATAATAGAACGTACAAAGACAGGATTAATTTTCATAACCTCACTTCGACGTAATATCGCGAGTGATTTCGTATTATCCCAATAGAGGCTGACTATATTCTAGAAATGATCGGTCATTTATTGAAACATAAAGAAGTAAATTCCTTTCCGAAAAAGAACAAAATCTTATATGTTTACATTTTTTAGTAAATGGTGCCCAGCTGCACTGTGTAACAGCGATGCATGGGACATCAAAATCAATTATTTGCAGAACTGTTACCAAAGTCGTAGATGTTATAGTAAATGTAATATTTCCTAACAGGACGTTGGCCTGATAATCGCTTAATATAGCGAGGGGATTTCTAATGAAGGGTGAATGTCCTTCTGTGTGTATATGTGTTGACGGTACTTTCGTTAACATTGATGTGTGCCATCATTTGAGAGGTTGTCTTTAGAGTTGTCAAAAAAGGATGCCACGTTTCTCCTTGACAACTTCCAGCACAGCCAGCTTCTTATAATAACCTTTCTTTCCCATGATAAAAACTTTAACGGTACGACAATTATACCGCCAAGTTCGCCGCGAAAAGTAAAGCATTAAAATCATAGAGTATTAGGCCTATACAGTTTGCTCATGGAATAAACTCGACCGGATCACACATTCGCAAAGACTTTTCACTTTGCGAAGAAATTGAAAAGTACAGCCTAGTTCATGGTGGAACAGAAAGACTTTGCACTTTGCAAGAATTGAAAAGTGAAAAGTGCAAAGTTGAAAAGTTGCGAAGTTCGTTCGTGGAACAGGCCCCAGGCCAACAGCTGGAAGCTGCAGATGATGATAATGATGATGATGTTGATGACAGCAATCATATGAGTTATGGCAGAGCAATCAATTGCATATTTTTCGACAGTCTTCTCCCACAGCGAAGAAAAAGATTAGGAATAGTCTGACGACTTTATTTGGGAAAACTCTCCATATATTATTTTGTTTAACGTACACAACTATCTTCATTTTGCTTCATTACTTGACTTTACTTACGGCATTCTATTGCTCCACAAACTTTGTGAACTGAGAGATTGAAATGTTTTTAAAGTCTTGGCCAAAAGACTACAAACTTTGAAGGGGTGATTTTATGGCATTGTTAAGAATCCCTTCCCACCCTGTTCCCTAGACCATCAGTTACCTGGCTTTTCATTGTCTCGAAGTCAGGAATTTCTGAAAGTACAGAAATCCAGTCCTGGTGGTCAAGACAACGATGTTGTCGCATCTAGCTCAGTGAACAATGACAACCGTGTTGCCACTTCTATGACAATTCCAGGAATGCCAAAACTTGGATTAGAAGTACAGAATGTAAATACGTGACAAACTGCGATTTTATAACTGTTCGGTTCCTAATTATGAATAAATACATTAATAATCTGAAAAATAAAACACGAGGTAACAGAATTATACCTGCAAAAAAGAAAATTAAAATAGAACAAGCTGAAACCCGTCAAGACATGACGGACAATGAGGTAAATATTTATTGAAGAATTTTCTTACATACGACATTCACTGTATTTGATTTTTTACAATTTTCTTTACGTCGCACTGACGCAGGTAGGGCTTACAGCATTCGCCTGGTGTGAAAATAGGAAACCATGGAAAACTATCTTCAGGGCTGCCGACAGTGGGCTTCGAATCCACTATTTCCAGAATGCAAGCTGATAGCTACGTGACCCAAATAACGCAGCCATTTTCTCGGTGCATTCCTTCTAGATTTACCTTTTGGCACTATTGCAACTTTAAAATTGGCATTGCAACATTTAACTGGCAATGGCTGAAAACTGACTGAGGTAAATAGAAACCGTCACGTTCCTTGAGGTTTACTGATCGTGATAAAAAATACCATGTGAATTTGAAATTGATGTCTCTTGAAAGAAAATGGAAGTGTTTTATCGGGTGCTGTTACGACATTTCGATGGATTCGAGCTCTCTGTCCAGCTTCATCTCTACTTTTTATTCCCAAATCTAAACAATTTTCGTACGTACTTCTTGGAATTAGGCCTTAACCCGCGAGTGGTCGCTATATGAGATTTTCTCTCACATTATTTTTTATTGTGATATTACTTCACAGTGATGAAAGAGAGGTGACTGTTCCCTCGTCTAGCTGAATTTATAACTTTCGTGAGTAGAGCGATTCACATTTGAAGGGTAAGTACCCCCTCCCCTAGTAAGAACAAAGGTTCCTATGTGTCCGTGCGCCCTGCGTGAGGGATTCTCTCATCGCGCGACTGATGACGTTGGTGTTATTTTGAAGTGGAGCGGAAAACTTATTCCTGTTGTACGCGTTAGTATTTGTGTTATGAGCATTTCTTGTTTCTGAAAATGTTATTGTGTTCAGAAACCTTGCTTTGTACGTAAATATTACTAGATATAATGCCTGTGTGAGATTTTATTTTTTACAACTTCAAGACGGAAGTTATTTTTATTTACATTCAATATGTAATTTTAAGTAGGAATTTGTGTCTTTAATACACAGTTAATCATGTCCGGCTCCATGGCTAAATGGTTAGCGTGCTGGCGTTTTGTCACAGAAGCCCCGGGTTCGATTCCCGGCGGGGTCGGGAATTTTAACCTTAATTGGTTAATTTCACTGACACGGGGGCTGGGTGTACGTGTCGTCTTCATCATCATTTCATCTTCGTCATGACGCGCAGGTCGCCTACGGGAGTCAAATCAAAAGACCTGCATCTGGCTTGTCGAACTTGTACTCGGTTACTCCCGGCGCTAAAAGCCATACGCCATCTCTTTCTCTCTCTTTCTCTCACTCTCTCTCAGCTAATCATTTCATTTTTATCTAAAATATATAAGGTAGAACTTGCGCTTCATTTCAGCCTTACGCCCCACAAAACTGTGAATTAAGTCATTTATTTTAATGTGAGAGAAAGTCTCACGCGCGACCACTCACGTTACATTTCGGCTAGCGACCACTCGCGGGTTAATATGGTGACGTTTATGAGCCGTTGGGAAACGTTCCGATTGCTAAGGAGCTTAACTACGGCTTCAGCTTTTAGAATAAGAATATGTGGAGGCAATCCATTAATTCCAAGGAATTCAAGAATTATGCAGGAAATTGAAGTAGCCAGCTTTCATCTTCAGTAATAATCTGTTGACGCAAGTCTATGGTTTTGAACTACCAGATATAAGCCCAACGACTTTCAAATTAATTAATAACGACAACTTCCGAGAAAATGATGACATCTTTCGCAGAAGTCAACGTTTAACTATAAATTTGAATCACGATATAATCATGTGCTAAAATTCTGGCTGGTAGTTCAATAACATTTTATCCATCACTATCTACAGAGGGGTAAGCGCCTTTACCAATTTCTTGGAAAAATCAGTGAATTCCATTTTTTTTGTGGTTTTTCCCTTATATTTTTATGTAAGCGGTGGATTTTGTAGAAGGGTCAAAGAGGAGAGTATTTAGTTCAATTATAAATAAATAACTGTACGGCGTTAAGCATGTGGAAAAACAGGCAAACCTTCATGATATCTCCCCCAAGAACAATAGATTATTCGTACAGACGTTAATATTTGCAATTGGAGTTTCTCCCATATTGAGCCGTACCAATCGAATATCGTCAGCTGGTTTGGAATTTAATTTTAATCCAGATACCGAACTCTCATTTAAATTTAGAGGAATTTTGAATGTAATGTGCATTGTTCAACTGCTGGACAGCAAAACAGGGGCTATTCCTGTCCACGAAGTACAGCTGACCAGGAAGACGTTTGACTGCGCATGCGTGCCTATCCCTTCCACCTCTCCAGTCGTGCCACCTACTCAGCGCTCTCACGGTTCAGGCGGCTTTGAAGTACGGGCGAGCGCATTCGCCAATCAGAATGCTAAATATTTCTTCAATAACTTAAAAATATACGGCAAAGTTTTTTATACTTTTAAAGACATTCGGAAAATCTACAGTTCGAGAGCTTTTGTTAGAACGGTTTACGATGTCAATGGGTCCAGCCGCTCTCTCAAACTCGTAGTTACAAAATGCAGCCTAGCGTTTTTAAATATACAGATGGCGTATTTCGTTCTTGAAGGAATATCATCAAATATAAATTCAAATATACTTAGAAATGTTCTTTCATTCTTAATCTGTTTACCCTCCAGGGTTGGTTTTCCCTCGGACTCAGCGAGGGATTCCACCTCTACCACCTCAAGGGCAGTGTCTTGGAAAGGGAGACATTAGGTCGGTGATACAACTGGATAGGAGGACCAGTACCTTGCCCAGGCATCTTCACCTGCTATGCCGAACAGGGGCCTTGTGGAAGGATGGGAAGATTGGAAGGGACAGACAAGGAAGAGGGAAAGAAGTGGCCGTGGCCTAAGTTAGATACTATCCCGGTATTTGCCTGGAGGAGAAGTGGGAAACCACGGAAACCATTTCGAGGATGGTTTAGGTAGGAATCGAAACCGCCTCTACTCAGTTGACCTTCCGAGGCTTAATGTACCCCATTCCATGCCTCGTACTGTAACGGTTCAAATCCCGTTACAAGATAATATGTATATTATTATTATTATTATTATTATTATTATTATTATTATTATTATTATTATTATTATTATTATTATTATTATTATTATTATGTCCGTAGTCAAACGTCTTCCTGGTCAGCTGTACTTCGTGGACAGGACATATTATTTTATCTATGAGATTACTATTATTTTGTTATAATTATTATTCAATTCCATTACGCAAATCTTGTCGCTTGCGTATTTGTAATTGAGTGTATGCATATATACGTATATGTAGATTAACATTAAATACCTGTACAGTGAGAGTTTCGATATATCAGATGTTGAGTATGACATCCTTACATTGTGCAATATTGCTGGCATTTCTGCCAAAGTCATCGCCAAGTCATGGCTACGTCATCGTGAGCTTTTGGCAATGCGTTCAGAGAGTCGGCCGCCCCAGGGGATTTCACCATTACATACAACGGTTTGAGGCGTTGTGGGAGTATGTCATTGTTATTTCTGGAGATTACGTAGCTGTGTCAACCAACGTCTATAAAAGGTGGATGCATATTGTAGCGTCAGTCATTATCTAAACGGAAGCAGTACAGTGAAGAAGTCTACTAGATGAAGATGCCTCAGTCGGTCAGTCAACGAGTGTGAACGAGAGATGAAGAAGACTCAGTGAGCCATTAATTATTGGTCATTGAGAGAGTGGCGACAAAGTTGGTCCGTCACTTAGTGGAAGACACGGACGCAAGGGCTTACCATGGAGTCAAAGAGGGCAACCCTGGACCAGCCAAGAGGTAATACCATATTGACTTACAAAGAAGTCAGATGATATGGAGAAGAAGCAGTCACAAGGATGTATCACCAAGTTAGGCGTGACACATCTACAGTAAACACCAGATCAAAGGATTACGTCGTAATTACACTCGAAGTGTTGAAGGTACAGTCAAGTGAATCAGTGAGGGAAATATTTCGTATAAATTGTTAAATGTCCGGTCAAGAAGAATTCAAATTCATGCCTAGTTTATTTCAGTTGCAATGTCATAATTTCATATTCTCATCTGTTTTATCGCAACAAGACTCACTATTTTTTGATATATTATTTAAAGAATATATATTGTACTATCAAACGAATTCATAGTTTTATTTCAATGAAAGTAAAATATCTTAACCTCAAAATTAATGGGGAAACCGAACGCCAATCTCCTTTTCCCAGAAATTATATGGTATGTTGTCAAAAGTAAGCTTATTACCCCACACCCTAGAGATAGTCAAGAGTCTCATTCTATTATTGCTGCACTGAGTGGCAGCTGGCGCCCTTCAAATAACGTATGTGTAAGTAAGCAGGTAACAAGTAAGTGTGAGTATAAGGTCCGACGAGTGTGTATTTTATTTAATGAATGTTAGTTTTCATAATTTTCAAGTTAAATGCAGTTTTATAATATTTGTAAAATTAGTAAGAGACGTAGGAAAGTCACAGTACCACTTTTCAAATTTCGTGGCAGAGCCGGGAATCGAACCCGGGCCTTCGGGGGCGGCAGCTACTTAGAAATGTACTAATGTGTATTTCTATTTAAATCCTTAAAAAAAATGAATTTTGGAACATATCTTAAAGCTGTCCTCACTGTTCTCTCAAGAACGAAACAAGCCATTCTACTTTAATTCTTTTTTTTTTCATGTACCCCGTTACCATATGTTCCTTCACACAATTTATAAATGTATTTACTCAAAATTAGTTTCGGCAGATTTAAGAACCCACCAGTTATAAATTAACTGTGTCAAAACTGAAAGGAGATGGCTTGAGATATTACAAACTGTGTAATTTTACACATAAATTAGAGCATAAATGTAAGTTATGTTCACTATTCTCATTGGCACTAAACGAATTGGCCCAGTAACGAGATAACTCTTGCGCTTAGGAGAATATTCGTTTGCCTACATTTATTGGTAAAAAGCGAGGGGTCACTTAAGCGGTGGCGTTATAACTAGGGGCGACTGTATATGGGGTCGGCACCAATGCGGATCACGCTTAGTTTTACGGCTGGATGCGCTTCCTGGTGCCAACTCTGTCATGAGGGATATACTCTCTACTGCGGTTTTTTTTTGTGTGATTTGTAGTGTGATGTGCTGTACAATGATCATTCAGCCAAGGAACCGGGCACTTTTCAGAACAGTAACTAGTCAATAATAATAATTTATAATTTTGTGTGGTTATCGCTAGCCTGCTGCATCCCTTGTAAGGCGCATCCTCCGGTGAGCATGGACGGCATCTGCTGTGCAAATACCCAGTACCCGAGCCAAGGGAATTAACCTTTTAATGTTAAAATCTCCGACCCGGGTGAGAATTGGAGCCGGGGCCCTCTGGACAGAAGACAACTACGCTGACCACTCAGCCAAGAAGTCTGAACTAATCAATTAAATGAATAAATACTCAAAGTATCCCATCGCCTCGGTAGTGCGAGGGTTAATTGGTACAGTATCAGTATCTTTTCTTTGTCATAATGATCTGTTCAACGACTAATTCCGTTAGGTCTCCGGCTAGGTTACAATGGATCGGGGACGTAGCCATGGGTGGGGGATTGGGGGTTACTGGGGTTTATAAGACCGTCATGGAATTTTTACAAAAGAAAATAAATATAAACTCACAATAAACAAGTGAAATTCGACACAGTGCGTTGGCTGTTTTGAACAATCACAGAGACATAATTGTAAAACCAACAGATCTCATGAACCTATTTTTTAAGAAGCCTCGAAAGTTGGATTTTATTTACATTAGAAACTGAATATACCATTCTCTGTAAAACTGTTGAACTTGATCATATTGTTCTTGTTCTGTATGTTAATGTAAGATTTTGTAGTGCACCAGTACTGCAAGTTGAACACTTGTACCAGTGTCCTTATAGCGACACTCGTGCATGCGCGCATCACACACGCACAAGCATCTTCATTACGTTCTATCTTCATTTTGTAACTATACCTCTACAACCCCCACAACCTCTCCCCCCGTCACCCGTACACGTTTGGGTCGATCCCGACTGCGCTACTGCAATGGATGCGATGTTCACTGACGGAGGAAAAGGAAAGATGTGGACGTTGTACCACAAATGAGTTTCACCTTAATACTCTTGCTTTTAACATCACCGATCCCTGTCATATCTGACATCATTCGTACATTAATCTCTTCTTAGCATTTACATAAATAATAATCTTGAACTACTTTCCCTTTAACCAAATATGGTCCTATTTTCTTCTTGACGAAGTTTTATCCAAGTACACTGCTTGACAGGAAGACTTTCTATTTACATTTGCACAGAATGATTATCACGACTGCCATGTTCCAAAACTGGCTCTGGAGTCCTGAAATTCACCGCAGACAAGCACTTGAAAAGGCAGCACAGATAATATATTCAGACATCCTGATGTGTCTGTGCACATTGAGATGAGAATGGTTAAGGAACTAATTTTTCTCCTGTAGGTGGGGCCGGTAGAATAAAACCCACAGTATCCCATGCCTGTCGCAAGAGACTAATAGAAGGCTACACAGGGGTTCTTAACTTAGAAGCGTGGATTGATGACCACGGGGCCCTTAGATGAGTCCTGGCGTTGCTTCCACTTATTTGTGCTAGGCTCCTCACTTTCATCTATCCTATCTAATCTCCCTTGGTCAACTCTTGTTCTTTTCTGATCCCGACGGGATTAAAGCATTTTCACTCCATTTGTGTCCCTTCTCTTTCTTCGACCGATTTTTCGAAGTACCGGGTCCCTTCAAATTTTTCCTCTGATTAGTGTTAATAGAGGATTGTTGCTCAGTTGTACTTCCTCTTAAAACAATAAACACCACCACCACCTTTCCCACACTGCATATGGTTCTGATAGACCATTGGAAAGGGGGATAGTAAGCACGTTCATGAATTTGAGTAGTGTAGGAGAAAACTTGGACTTCCAAGAAAACTAATAAGTGGGTTATTGAGAAGACCAGACCACATCTGACTCTTTAGACCAGGCATCGTCAATCGAGAGCGAAATGCCTTCGGAGCCAGTTTGCTTCCCCCCCCCCCCTCTCTTGAGGAACGAGAGCAGCTTAGCGAGCAAGTACGGGAAGAAGTAGGAGAAGTGCATGACATTGTACGCACTGCAGGCCAGTGGCGCAAAGGTATAGCACATCTTTCTGGACAGGTTAGATTGCGACCCGATACGCGTGAAATCATATGAGGTGACAGTAGTGTGTTTCCGTTTTTATCCTCACACCACACGACGTTCAAATCTAGTCGGTTAATATTTCATTCACTATGCAAGAGAGTTCAGCACAGTGTAGGCCAACAAGGTCCAAACCTTCCTGGGAAGAAGAGTGTTTAATAATTCAAGAAAATAACACAGCAAAATGTTCAATATTTGATCAAATATTGAATCACATTAAAAAACACTAGAAGAATCTAAAAGAGGTTTTAATGACGATTTTGAGAGTAGGTTTCATGATATTCAGGCATTAGGAAAGGATCTGCAGTTGTTCGCTATGCCCTTCTCAGTGGATGTGCAAATTGTAAAACCAGAATTGAAGCTACAACTGATTGACTTACAGTGTGAAACTCAAATGAAAGGTGGGTTTGCAAACAAAAAGAGTTTGACTGAATGTTATGATCATTTTCCACGTTTTGCGACTTGCCAGTACGTAAACGATAAATTTAGTACCAAACATTGATACGAAACTACCTAAACGAGCCCAAAGTCCCGTAAAGGAGGAATACACCAGTGATATGTTTCAGTACGCGTGTTTAATTTGTTGTCATAGTCACAAATGACATACACATGTTAAAATGTATGTTAATGAGAGCGCAAAGAATATGTACAAAACACATAAATTGTGTTTTCTTTCGGTAAATGTACCTGTCCCAAAACTTCAGTTAATCATGAAAATGTATTTATTCAGGAAATATTGCACACTGCTGTATATTGCCTTTGCCAATGAATAATGTTCTTGTCCTGTTATACTCTGTAATCTGTGTCCTACTCGTCTCGCATGGAATATGCTCCAAATTATTATAAAAGGCGTTGTTCATATAGGAACATTTCCTTGCGACAAGAACTGTACGTCCACGGTATGCAACCCGCCTGTCCGCTGCTCTCTTGTCACGTGCCAAACAGCCGTCCCGAGCAGAACAAGTAACACCGGCTCCCTACAGCAACTACGTGCTGCTTTAGACCTTTGTTGAGAAACAAGGTAAGGTTAGGGTTATTCTGCCCGAAGGCAGGTCCGAACCTCCGCAGAGGTGATCCTGAGCCGGAGTTTACATGCGGTAGGGTGGCCTGTTCCTTGTTGAGAAGCAAAAACTGTGCTAATTTGGGTACGAGAGACAGTATGATTCTATTGAGAAAATGCGTATGCTTTGAAAAGCGGAAGGAACACGGAGATGAGGACATTGAGCTGGATAGACGGTAGACTCCATCAAAGAACCAAGAAAGTCATCACTGAAGGATCTGTCAAGTCCAGTTGAAAACAGGAATACCTGGAGGCACTCTGTCCATGCAGTCGCCCGGAGTCGAAGTGATGGAACCTAGAGAGAGAAATCCGCCGATAACAGACTGGCGTGCTTGAGTACCTTCAAATATCCCCGGACTGAGCTGAAATCAAACCCACCAATTTAAGTCCTGAAAGCCAGCGCTCTATCATCTGCACTACTCAGCCTGGCGTTGAGATATTTGAACACCTTCCAATGCTGCTGACTTCTGCCTGTACCGAAGCAGCTATCTTAGGGGAAGAAGGAAAATAACTGACTTCACCATTGACACTGGCAATACTTATCCTTAAAATAAAATTTTACTGGAGAATTTAAAGACCTGGGAGAATTATTGGATAGTATTAATATAGCTTTACGAGTCGTTGTACCGTGGTGTTAGTGTTGCTTTTTTTTTTTTTTTTTTTTTTTTTTTTTGCTATTGGCTTTACGTCGCACCAACACAGATAGGTCTTACGACGACGATGGGACAGGAAAAAGCTAGGACTGGGAAGGAAGCGGCCGTGACCTTAATTAATTGCCTGGTGTGAAAATGGGAAACCACGGAAAACCATCTTCAGGGCTGCCGACAGTGGGGTTCGAAACCACTATCTCCCGAATACTGGATAGAATGTATAAAATGTTTTTAATGCAGTGGTTAAATCTAGAGTGTTGTATGGAGCGGAAATTTGGGGAGTTGAAGGGAAGGTTGATTCACTTGATACAATTACGAGTAGATTTGGTAAGATAATTATGGGACTACCCAGTTGTACAGCTAACTGTGGAGTGAGAATGATGTTCAAAGGTATAAGTCTGCAAGTGGATATTATTAAAAGGATAATAAGGTATTGGCTGAGAATGAAGCTGCGAGAAGGGGGTGAAGTATTACAGATAGCTTATCAACACCAAATGAAACATCAGAACCAAGGATACTAGGTGGATGGAGTACGGAACATTTTGGAAACGATAGAAATGGGATATTACTGGAAAAGAGACTGCATAGAGATGTTGAGAATATTAAAAATATAGTTCTAAGAATTAAGGATATTGAAAGCAATGTATTGATGCACAATGTAGAAGTAAGAGGTCATTAGAAGAATTTTGTAATGTAAGTGGGAGAATGAGGATAAATGTAGAGATTATAACAAAGAAGGGAATGAGGGGTATAATATGGTGGTTAATGGGGATACATAAAAATAAAGCATACAGACAAAACAGAGATGAAAATAAATGTTTACTATGTTCTGAAGAAATGGGATGGGCACACCTGATAAAAGACTGTTCAATGACAAAGCAAATACGAGAGAAATTTACAGATGAGGAGGATGTAAAGAAAATTGAGAACGAAAATCCGTTGTATACAATTGTAACGTTATTGAACAGAGAATGGATGCACCCGGTGAGAATCGCAAAATTATTTAACTTTATTAGGGGAATGTGGAGCAGGAAACTGAGGGAAGGAAAGGATGTGATACATGTCAGCCAGGAACCGAATAGTACCTAAGGTATCCTAGACAATATAACTCCGTTGAAGTCTAGAGCCATTAGGTGCATAGGCTTAAGGTATAACTTAGTATGGAACTACCTTGTTGCAGTAGTTCTATTAGTCTGCCGTATTGCCGAATACTTTTCAAAATGCCATCTATCAACGTAACTCCAACATTCAGTTTCCATTATTCTTTCTCTGTTCAATCTCTAACCATCTGTTTTATATTAATAATCATCGAATGTAGCCTACCAGTTATTAACACAATTCTCAGTACATATCTCAAGTTACTCCTAATTTTGTATACTGCATGTATCACAAATTATGAAACGGTTACAATAAATAATACCCTCTCCCTAATCTATGGTTTTCGAGATTAAGGGAGATGGGTATCTTTGACTTTGTTTGAATACTGGATACTGGCCGCTCTTAAGCGACTGCAGCTATCGAGCTCGGTGGTGTTAGTTTTAAGATCGACAGCTGGAGTAAAGTTATATAAACTCATCATCGTGGTGAGAAACGAAGGACACGCTCGAGTTAGGTCCACGATCAAAAACATTCACCTGCGGATTACCGTTGATCCTCGAAGTGTCGAGGTCTAGTTGCGCCCTTGTTCAGTGGGGTAGGTTTCTCCATCTGTTAATGTTCGGCCGCTCGTTTTTATTTCAATGTCCTTCTTAATAGTATGTGCCTTTGCTGGCGGGACCTAAAGTAGTGTTTACAGTGCACCAAGCCTTCTGGTATGGGCTAGAGCAATTTTGTTACGTTCATTGATCTGTCTCTGTCTTACACTTGGCTTTGACAGTATGAAAGTAACTGAGGTATGAGTGATGCTAGTGATGCCATTCCTTCTGCAGCCAGTCCCTGCTATGAATGGTGTGAAAATGTTGCTCATACGGTCGGTTGGTGCATGCATTTCAGTGGGCTTGGCAGACTGACATGTAATAGCAACTTCTGGCTCGGTGAGAGGAGAGCAACGAGAAACTACCTCACTCCTCATTTCCCTAGTACGCCTCTTGAGTGATGCCTAGGCCATCTATGACAACTGATAGCGGAGCTGTTGAGGATCCAACCAGCCTTCGGGCTTATGACTAAACAAACATACTTAATATTATCAAGTATCAAAATTACATTTTAATATTAATTAAAGGCAGTTATTACAATTATTACATCCCCATTTAATGATTGCCATTATAACGTCTTAATTAAAACGCTTTCTAACAAACATGAAATAAGGTTTATAAAGTTAATTTATGATTAAATCATTACTTTTTCTGCTAGTTGCATTACGTCGCATCGATACAGATAGGTCTTATGGCGACGATGGGACAGGAAAGGGCTAGGAGTGGGAAGGAAGCGGCCGTGGCCTTCATTAAGGTACAGCCCCAGCATTTGCCTGGTGTGAAAATGGGAAACCACGGAAAACCGTCTTCAGGGCTGCCGACAGTGGGGTTCGAACCCACTATCTCCCGAATACTGGATACTGGCCGCACTTACGCGACTGCGCTATCAAGCACGGTAAAAATTATTAATTAACCTAATCTAGTTTTGAGTACGGACTCTTCACCGCATTTAAAACTTATTTTTACTGTATATATTAACTGATTTGCAAAAGTTGTGACTACTGGGGGCAGTTCTATGGGGGCAATTCGAACTTCACTCTCAGTTGACCACGAGCCCAACTCAACCGTCCTTTTTATGGACATCACTGACCGTGGGCCTAACTTGTAGAAGACTCGAGTCTAAACTCAGTGCAGTACGTAGAGGAGAGAGAGGCTGGAAGTGAAATGGGCACATATTAAATCCTTACGCATTCCAAAGCTGTTAACAAGAAGAGCCGACAATATTTGTAAACCTGTCTAACAGGGCATCGTTGTGGTAGATTCTTCTCGCGTTCTCGTGTAAACGATGTTTGTTTTTCTTAGTACAGGCTGGGAATCCCTCTTTCGGAGCACGCGTTTTGCATGTCTTATTGTTAGACACACTCGGAGTCTCATCATACCTAACATGAGAAGTAGAGACAGAGGTCGTAAAGTGAATGTCAACCCGTGAAACGTCACGCGAAAATAAGTCGCTCGATTGTGGGGGAGTATAGTGTTGTACTGAGTGAGTTGGCCGTGCAGTTAAGGGCGCATAGCTGTGAGCTTGCATTCGGGAGATAGTGGGTTCGAACTCTACTGCCGGCAGCCCTGAAAATGGTTTTCCGTTGTTTCCCATTTTCACACCGGGAAACTGCTGGGGCTGTACCTTAATTAAGGCCACGGCCGCTTCCTTCCCACTTATAGCCATTTTCTATCCTATCATCGCCATACGACCTGTCTGTGTCGGTGCGACGTAAAGCAGCTTGTAAAAAAAAAAAAAAAAAAGATAGTATTGTGTGTGATTTGCGGTGATGTTGGGGTCAGCACAAACATCCAGTCTCTGAGCCATGAAAATTTACGATTAAAATCCCTGAGCCGCCCGGGAATTGATCTCTAGGCCCTCTGAACCGAAGGCAATTACGCCGATCATTCAGCGAAGAAGTTGGACAACCCATGTAATCGTCCTGAGGTGATGCAGCTCTTTCCAGGCACATCGCGAAGGAGGTGAGCTGTACGTACTATTTTAACCACATACTAGCCTTCCTGCCATTCTCAAATATCTGGCAGTACCGAGAATCAAACTCGGGACTTCGAGGACGGCATGTAATAGCGCTAACTGCTATGCTACGGAGGAAGACGACGCCAACCTCACATTATAAACAAGGGAATTACGGCAAAAAAGCAAAAAAATGAGTTGTAGACCATCTGAAGTGGTACCATATGGGCTACCAGCCTGCCATTTCGATATTCCGATTGCACAGCTGTCTAGAAACGAAGTAACATTCTACTGGACGGTTTTTGTAACCGAGTTGATTTAATTTTGTTGAGTGACGCACAGTGCGCCAGTAGAGATCAGTAACATGGACATGGGAGTGTCCTTCTGAGATCAACTATCTCAGTCAGAATCAAACATGTGAACTTTGGATTATGAGTCGGACACTCAACCACTGATCCATTGAGGCGGCTAGATAGCGACATACTGATTTATGCAGAACTTAAATGAACTGAAAAATCATCTGCTATTCTTCCAGTTACTTTTGTCTTCTCTTCACCTGTGTCCACATTAGGACGCATATGACTGTCACGATCAACTCTTCCGTGTCTTCTTCGATGGACAACTATTTGCGAATAGTTACACATCCTCCCTTATCTTCATTCTATGAAGTATACTTACACATACTTTCCAATAACTTATGTATTCCTTCTCCCTTGCTGAGCTAATACAACTTATATTCATATACAGTAGCGCAGAATGTCTCCAGTCTTTGAAAGGACGTGAGTGTTGGACACAAGAGAATTGTACGCGATATAGTGGTAGAGATTACTGTAAAATGAATATTGGACTCGAAAGACACAAATTTTCATTTGCATGTGTTTATATGTTGTATCACTCCAATGACTAGTTTGATGTAGCTTCCATGTCACCTTCTCCTCTTCTAACCTTTTCATTTCGACGTAAATACCATATCACACATCTAATATGTTCGTCATATTCACGCCTTGATTTACCTCTACTCAACATCTCTTCTTACACTTCCCCGAAAACTAAGTGAACAAGTCCTGGGTGTCTCAAGATGTGTCTCATCAATCTGTCTCTTCTTCCAGTCAGATATTGCCAATTGTTATCACCAAATTAATTTAATATATCTTCATTTCTGATTCGATACACCCATCTCATCATCAACATTCTTGTGTAACACAAAGCGTTTATTCTCTTTCTTTCGGTTTCAGTTACTGTTCTTGTTTTATTCCCGTACAAGTCACGCTCTGTACAAAAGTCTTCAAAAATATATTTCTAATACGAATATCTTTGTTTGAAGCGAGTCTTCTTAAGACTATCGTCTGGATGCAAAGCAAACAACTAAGCGTTGCGCTAATGAAAATGAATAAGAATTTCACTGTTATGTAAAGACTTGTACCACTCTGCATTTTATGTTTTCCTTACTTCTGCAATCGTTTGTTATTCTACTAACCATTATCAATATGTATTTACTTTCGATAATATTTTAAAGTTAAAAATATTCTCCATTACCTGACTTTCTTCGAACGTACTCCATTTCATTAATTTTAGATTGATTCATTTTCATATTACATCCTTTATCCAAAATTGTGTCCGTAACATTCAGTAATTCCTCCAGATCTTCTGTAGACTCAATTAAAGTAACAATATCATCGATCGGTAAATATTTTGGAGTTTTAATTTTCTCTACTTGGACCGTTATTCCTCTCCGAAATTGTTCTTTGATTTCCTTTAGTGCTTGTTCTATATAAATGTTGAAAAGGAGGTGGAACAAACTGCAGCTCTGTCTCACTCCTTCCACGGTCGATACTTCTATGCCATAGACCTCGATTCTTACCACTGCGGTTTGATTCTTGTTGTATTACTACACTAGGACTTTTCACCAATATTTATTGCTATGCCTCAAAGGTTGCGAAGGAAAGGGGGTCTGAAATTTTTGTTCGAGACTAGAATAAATTACTATAGTCTATTGGTGCTAAGGTTCTAACCAGCGATTTTCAAGCTGATGTGGTGTACAAGTGCAGACAGAAGAAGGGGAATAGGAGTGCATATAGCTGTAACTTTTTCTTTCTTTATTCTTAGTATAAGTACTGTATCTACTTTTTCTCAGTTCGTGTAGTTCTTGATTGTTTGAGAAATGAATATAGGTATATTGCTTTTAGTAGGGGCTGCCTGGCCTAATCGGTAAAGGCATGCTGGGTTCACTCGGAAGGACGTGGGTTCGATTGCCCACCAGGAAGTCGAAAAATTTAAGAAACGAAATTTCCACTTCCGGAGGTGTACATGGTCCTGAGATTTACTCATCCTGCACCAAAATTGAGTACCAGATTAATTCCTGGGGGCAAAGACGGCTGGGCTAGTGCTAACCACTTTACCCCACCAAGTGCCGAGGTTACGCATAGTGGAAGCCTTTCCCTTCCACCTCTCCAAGGGCCTTAATGGCCTATAAGGAGATGGCTTTGCTTTTATGCGTTTATATTTTTAGTTCGAAGAGTTTTTCTAAGAAACATGTGGCTATACTGCCTTTATCAAATGTGCTCAATGTGGGACATACATAAACATACACTACACTTTCAATGTTTTATGCGACTAATCATCCAGTCCAGTGAAATACCTGCTATAATGATCTGACCTACAAGTGCTTATTATGGATTATTCAATCTACAAATTATTCCTGGTATCGTCGGTGTTTTTATGGCTCTTTTTGGCTTTGGGCCAGTATGTGACTTTTCAGATGAAATTTATTTTTATTTTTTTTGCTAGGGACTTTACGTCGCACCGACACAGATAGGTCTTATGGCGACGATGGGATTGGAAAGGCCTAGGAGTTGGAAGGAAGCGGTCGTGGCCTTAATTAAGGTACAGCCCCAGCATTTGCCTGGTGTGAAAATGGGAAACCATGGAAAACCATTTTCAGGGCTGCCGATAGTGGGATTCGAACCTACTATCTCCCGGATGCAAGCTCACAGCCGCGCGCCTCTACGCGCACGGCCAACTCGCCCGGTGATGAAATTTCTACCCTAGGAATCACCGGTATTCGAACTATCACCATATGGGTGGAAAGCTAACAGCTAAGCCTTGTAGCAATAAATATGAATAAGAATGACGCTGTTATGTGAAGAATGAATCCGAAGTTACTGGAGAGCGTCTTCAAGGATACATCATCCACTGAAGATAAGAGAGGATTTGGAGCTACTCATAAAAATTATAATGGTTAATGAATGGCTCTGATAGTAGAAGTACTGATCCCAAGTTGGTGGCTTCAATTCCGGCTCATTTTGGTGGCATTCTTAAATACGTCAGCCTTGTGTCGACAGATTTAGTGGAATTCAAAATAACTCCTGCAGAACAAACTTCCGCACCTTGCCCTTTCCGACAAACGTAAAAGTAGTTAGTGGGACGAAAAGCCAATATAATAATAATAATAATAATAATAATAATAATAATAATAATAATAATAATAATAATAATAATAATAATAATAATAATAATCTTAGTGCTTGTCCCGCAATGGAACAGGGCCCGCTATTTTGCAAGCCAATCTCCAATTGGTTCTATTAAGGGCATCATTTGAAATAAGATGAACATAGCGCATGTCTTCTTGAAAGTGATCAAGCCAGTGTTTCTTAGGCCAACCATGTGGCCTATTTTCAGAAGGTGTGATGCGAAGTGCTGTCTGTACAATAGATGAACCTTCTCTACACATTACGTGGCCAAACCACCGAAGTCGGGTCTCACGCATCTTATCTACGATCGGGTCAACTTCCATGATTTTCCGGATTCTTAGGTTGGTGACATGATCTAGCCGGATCAATCCAAGTGACCAGCGAAACATACGCATTTCGATGACATGAAGTGCTTGCTCGTGTTTGAATGTTTCTGGACAGCATTCAGAGCCATACGGAGCGAATGGGCCAACAACAATCCTGTAAACCGTCGACTTTGGTGGATTGGTATCCGACGATCGCAGAGAACACCAGTAGTTTGCCGCCACTTTATCCAGGCCGCATTTATTTGTGCACGGGCGTCTGAAATAGTGTCACACTCAGCGTTGACCAAAGAATCAAGGTTCTTAAACCGTTCTACTTTATTGATATCTTGGACATCTGTATGAATGGCTCCATTTGTCTGCGGACCGCACTCTATGTACGTACTCACTTTTCTTGGTATTGAGTCGAAGTCCATGTGCTCTTACCTTTTCTTTCCACTTCTTAACCTGCTCTTGAATCTGTTGACGTTCCTCAGCAGCCAGTAGGACATCGTCAGCATGCAGGAGTGACCATGGTTGATGACTGGATATCGGAGGTGACTGTGTTCATACACAAAATGAAAAGAAGCAGTGATAAGGCCGCTCCCTGGTGGACACCAACCTGAATGGGGAATGGCGGTGAAATTCTAGCAGGGCATCGGACGGCGCTGGCAGAGCTCTGATAGACCAAATTTATCCAACGGGCGTACTCTTCATAGACGCCGTATGATCTAAGTGCATGATGAACGCATTCAAATGCCTTTTTCAGATCCAGGAAGGCAATATGGAGTGGTCTGCTCTTCTTTTCCCGGTGTCTTTCCATAAGCAACCGAACTGCATGAATGGAATCAATCGTTCGACATCCTTTCACAAATCCACACTGGTTCGGAGTAACGTTGACAATCCTCCGCAGGCGCCGATCTATAATGAGTTTGAAGAGCTTCATGGCAAGACATAGCAGGCGAATAGGCCAATGGTCTGCGCAATCATAGACGTCGCCCTTGCCCTTCCAAATAGGCACAGTAATACTTGTTGACCAGGACGACGGTAGCAATTCTTCTATGATAAACTGGTTGAACAACGTTACAATCAGCTCAGCGCCTTGTTTTCCAAGCATTTTCCATGCTTCAGCTGGAATGTCGTCAGGTCCAGTGGCCTTTCCAGGTCGCATAATAATAATAATAATAATAATAATAATAATAATAATAATAATAATAATAATAATAATAATAATAATGCTTAACGTCTCCATTCGACGGACCAGACACCATCAACAGTTTCAATGCTCTCATTCCATATGAACACATCAGAAAGGTTTGGATATGAATCCAAACTTTTGGCACACAATCTAGTGATTAGAAATTGTATACCATCACCTCTCCTACCCTGACTTCCAAAATTCTGATGGTGAGAACTTTTTGACCAAACGGGACTCGGACCGCCTAACCTTGTTTTAGGCAACGTAGACTTGATTCCTTAACGATCATGGCCACCTGGGCGGGCTATTATTATTATTATTATTATTATTATTATTATTATTATTATTATTATTATTATTATTATTATTATTATTATTATTATAGTCCATAGCTGCTTAACATTTCTTGAATTTGGTATATGCTTCCCGCCTACTTAATGCACAACATATCTCATTAGTGCGTCAATTTCAGGCCCCTCCCCTGTTAGAACTGGAATGTTAGCAAGTTAAGTTAGATTATACATGCATGTATAAAAGACTCTCCCTTATTCTGAAGAAAATCACGATTCTGCTGTTTACTGTATCCAACAGTGTGCGAAAGTAAGGCAACGATACGCGTGTGGGTTGGAAAGTAAAACTGAAGAAGTAGCGGCTTGGACCTGGCCCAATGAAAGTTGAACGCGGGTCACAAATATCGAGATGTAGATCGCACATCCGTCAGTGAATGAGACATCACCAGTACAGTACACGTATTATCCCTAGTCCACTCTGTTTTTATCCACTAACACTATAACGTGCCTCAGGCCACTGAAAGAGGATCAATAAATATAACATGGCATGGTACGAAAATGTGTAACTTTAACGATAATTGAATATAAAGTTCAGAAAAACATTCTGTAGTAAAAGGAAATATATGCTGTCCATTTCCTTCGCTGAATGATGAGTGTACTGGGTTTGATTCCTCATCGGACCAGAGATTTATTCCTCCTGTTCTAGGATTGTGTATTTGTGTTCATGTCTGCTTTATTGGCTCTTTGTCGCCACTTTAAACGATTGTGTCCATATCAGAATGAACGTATGCAATTTCAGATCGTCATGTACTGTATGGTGTCAAGCCAACGTTGTCTCGGTCGTTCTACTGGCCTTTTCCCATCAATCAGCAATGTCAGTCCAGAATTTCCAACTGTTGTTTCAGTAGGTTGAAATACGTGCCCATATGGCTTTGCTTCATCTTTTCAGTGACTGCTGCGACTCCACATCGCTTACGAACTTCGTTGTTGCTGACATGATCATGAAGTATCAAGCCAGATGTTCATCGGAGCATACTTGTTTCCATCACGCCAAGTCGCTGTTGAATCTCCTTAGGGGAAGGCCAGCATCCTGCACCATACAGAGCAACTGGACACACCACAGATCGAAAAACGTTAGATTTTAACCGGTCTGGAATCTTCTTATCACATAGAACGCCAACCACTGAGCGTCAATTCAGCCTTGCGCTGTCTACGCGATTTGATATTATTCAGGAATGAGGGTTCAATCTGCGGTAATTTTCGACTTAAGATATTTAAATTACAATGTCTTTGGAAGGTCAACGCCATTATCTTGAATCGTAGTCAGATCAGTTAGATCTGTTGTCAAATATTCTCTTTCCTTAATGGTGAACAGTAGTCCAAATTCCACGAGGTGGTTGGCAGTCTGGGCTTTTGGTTATAGGGCAGTCTTATTTTTAGAGGCCAAAATCACATCGTCAGCGTAGCGCAAGATCCAAGGTACATCTTTCTGTAGATTTTTTTCTTAAAGTATCCATGACTGTAATGAAAAACGAAATGTCGTATGGCTTTCAGTGCCGGGATATCCCAGGACGGGTTCGGCTCGCCAGGTGCAGGTCTTTCTATTTGACTCCGGTAAGCGACCTGCGCTTCATGATGAGGATGAAATGATGATGAAGACAACACATACACCCAGCCCCCGTGCCACTGGAATTAACCAATTAAGATTAAAATCCCCGACCCGGCCGGGAATCGAACCCGGGACCCTCTGAACCGAAGGCCAGTACGCTGACCGTTCAGCCAACGAGTCGGACCATGACTGTAATGAAGAGGAGAAGTAAGAGTATAGATCATTGATGGACACCAACAGAAACAGGAAAATCACCAGATAATCCAGGCACTGATTGTACTTGGCTCTTCGGGTTGTGGTAGAGCAGTTTGACCCAATCTACCAGCTATTTAAAGACACCATGACCATGGAGGGAATGCCAGTTCAAATCATGCAGTCATGTGGCAAAAGATAAAACGCCTTTTCGAGGTCGAGGAAAGCAAGGTGTAGGTGCCTCGATTTCTCACGGTGCTTCTTGATGAACAAGCGAGCAGCATGGATAGCGTCTATTGCACCACAGTCTTTGACGAATCCGCACTGGCTGATGGTGAGGTAGACAATTTGTCTGATTCTGTGATTAATAATAAGCTCGAAAACATTCATTATACGAGACAGAACGCGCACTGGGTGAAAACTGGAACAGTTTTTTGCTACTTGCTTTACGTCGCACCGACACAGATAGGTCTTATGGCGACGATGGGACAGAAAAGGCCTAGGAATGGGAAGGAAGCGGCCGTGGCGTTAATTAAGGTACAGCCCCAGCATTTGCCTAGTGTGAAAATGGGAAACCACGGAAAACCATCTTCAGGGTTGCCGACAGTGGGGTTCGAACCCACTATCTTCCGGATGCGAGCCCACAGCTGCGCTCTCCTAACTGCATGGCCAACTCGCCCGGTAACTGGAACACTCAGCCGGACTACCATTCTGCTTCCAAATTGGGACTATTGTACTAGATATCCACTCAGCTGATATCAGTCCCTATTCAATTATACTCGTATATCTGTAGAAACATGTGAGCCATTGAGCTTAGTCCCAGTACTTTGATTTCCAGAGTTCTGCAGGAATACCATCTGGTCCACTTGCCTTCCCAGATTTTAACCTGCCAAACACTTCAAACTTCTTCTTTGCTTGAACGCCAATGAATGACCATTTCCTTCTATTCGTTGACTACTTCTGCACCTGTAAATGAAACTATATTAAAATAAACTATGGGGATTTTATTTTCTTAGTTCTACTCTTTTAAATAATTTTTTTCCGCGGTTTGAAAGCATATGAGAGCCAGTACTAGCATACATACAGCTATAGATACCGACCGAGTTGGCCGTGCGGTTAGGGACGCGCGGCTGTGAGCTTGCATTCGGGAGAGAATGGCTTCGAACCCTAATGAGGGCAGCCCTGAAGATGGTTTTCCGTGCTTTCCCATTTTCACACCAGGTAAATGCTGGGGCTATACCTTAATTAAGGCCACAGCTGCTTTCTTATCACTCCTAGCCGTTCATTACCCCATCGTCGCCAAAAGGCTTATTTGTGTAGGTGCGACGTAAAGCCAATTGTAAAATAATGCTATACAGCTATAGCATCTAGATATATCAATGGAGTATATTTATTTTGTACCAATCACCTCAGTTATCTTATTTTATAATTAGTGGAAAATTATACATGTCGGTGCATATTCTTTTTTTTTTTTTTTTTTTTTTTTTTGGTGGCCTCCGTACAGGCCTGCTGCAGGTCTTTTGAATTGACACCCTATAAGTGACCTACAAATCTGTGAAGATGGAGCCTTCTCTAAAATATATTCTAATGCAGAAAATGGCTTAAACACCCTGCCCCTGAGCCAGAAGAATTAACAAATTAAAGTTAAAATCCTTGACGCGGCCGGAAATCGAACCGGAACCTATCCCTTGGACCAAAGGCCAGCATCCTAACCATTTAGTCATGTAGTCGGGCATGTTTGAAGCTATATTTGGTCATTCACTAGTCAACTCACTCTACTCTCGATGTTTATTGATCATATACTGAACGCAGGTTATGAATATACGAGGGTCGAGTCATAAGTCATGGCAACTTTTCTTTTTTCGCGAACAGGAGATAATACAGAAAATCTAAGATATGCATTTGGAAATATAGGGCGTGTACTTACGTATAGTGCCTGAAGACAAATTCTGACTTCAGGAGATTCTCGTAGGAAAGTGACAGAACACAGGCCATTGTTAAACATTGTTTTATTATAGTATTGACAGCAAATATACAAGACTACGTACAAAGGACAGGTCTCCACTGGTTACAGACCTTCGAAATAATCACCCAAGGTTTCCACTGTGCGGTACATCTTTGTCGATGGACACTGGACGGCCTGGGCGAGGCAAATCTACCCCGTTTGAACGTCTCCACCCACCTCGCCACTGTTCTATAGGGCATGGCATGCACACCTAATGCTTCCCGCAGCTCTGCATGGCATTGGCGTGCATTTCTGCTGCGGAGAACTGCTATTTTAATATACAGTCGTGACTCCTGCTTGTTGACTTCCATTTTGTGACGCTCTTACTCGCACACTGAACTTCGGGGCATGCTTAGACCCACGCTGTTGTTTACACACACCATCTAGTGGCATCATACGCAGGTACATACCGTACGTTTCCACATGCATATCTCAGATTTTCCATGTTATCTCCTGTTCGCGAGAAAAAAAATGTTGCCATGACATTGCTATTTGCTTCACGTCGCACCGACACAGATCTGTCTTACGGCGAAGATGGGATAGGAAAGGCCTAGGAAGTGGAAGGAAGCGGCCGTGGCCTTAATTAAGGTACAGCCCCGGCATTTTTCCTGGTGTGAAAATGGGAAACCACGGAAAACCATCTTCAGGGCTGCCGACAGTGGGGCTCGAACCCACTAACTCCCGATTACTGGATACTGGCAATTGCCATGACTTATGACTCGACTGCGTATATTATAGCATTAAGTTAACACTAAGGTAAATTTTGAAGATCAATGCTATCTACTTCCATAAGAATATCATGGACCCCATTCCGACGAAGATATGAATTGTTTTACCTCATTAATTAACATTTATTTATATACTAGCGAAATTACACGTTCTTTCCACGATTGTCTTAGCCTAAGTTAATAAAGGCAGTTTGTTTCTCAATTGCATGTAAGAAAAAATAAAAAATACCAGGTGAAATAAAAATAATATATAATTATTCCGTGTGGCTATTGCTAGCCTAGTGCAACCATTGTAACGCAGACCCTCCGACGAATGTGGGCCTCATCTGCCGTGTATAGGAAACTGCGTGTTTTTTTTGGTGAAGGATGATGTTGTGTGAGTTATAGTGACGTTCTTTCCCCCCCTAATGTTCACCCCTCAAGGATTGAATCTTTCAAATTCTTTTCTTAGCTGTTACTTATGACCTCAGGGAAACCCCTCTGCCAAATTTACCTCTCATCAGATTGGTGGTTCCTGAAATATGGTAATGAGTGAGTGACTGAATGGTATTTCGCTTTTTATTATGTAAGCCTATAGCCCACATAAAATCGAGATGACTGAAATTGTTTTTACAAGATGTGCAAGATGATGTTAATTTACACCTCAACTTTACTCAATGTCCGCCTCTTTGGTGAAGTGGTTAATGTGAATAGCTGCCACCCCCGGGGGGCCCGGGTTAGATTCCCTGCTCTGCTACGAAATTTGAAAAGTGGTACGAGGACTGGAACGGGGCCCACTCATCCTAGGGAGGTCAGTTGAGTAGAGGGAGATCCATTTGACATCGGCCATCCTCGAAGTGGTTTCCCGTGGTTTTCCACTTCTTCTCTAGGCAAATGTCGGGATAGTACCTAATTTAAGGCCACGCTTCTTTCCCTATCCCTTCCAATCATCTCCATCCCCCACAAGGTTCCTGTTCAGCATAGCAGGTGAGGTCGCCTGGGAGAGGTACTGGTCCTCCTCCCCAGCTGCACCCCTGAACAAATGTCTCTCCCTCCACGACACTGCCCCTGAGGCGGTAGAGGTGGGATCTCTCTCTTAAGTCCTGGCGGAAAATCAACCCTCAAGTGTAAACGGATTTAAATAAATAAATGAAGAAAGAAAGAAAGAAAGAAAGAAAGAAAGAAAGAAAGAAATAATAAACTTTAACCAATTCCTTATTACAGTACGTCAAGTACAACGGTGAACACCCTCAAGTACAATGTACATACAGGATCTAATCTGCTATGTTAGAAACAGAAGGACAAACGACTGACTAACTGCGCGACTGAGATCAACAGACCGCTCAATGCTTTTCGACATTCAGACAATGATTACCTGTCTAAGATGCTACTGATGCGGGCAGACAATAGCTGATTACTTTCATGCTAGATATCTCTCCAGATAATCACGACAGGTTTATCTTTCTTGATGGCACCTCCTGAGAGAAGCTATTCTGTGTGGGCAAGCAACTTGCCAGTAGATATTCCAGTATATCCGGTGCTACACTGCAGGCATGCAATACCAGCTCACTATTTACAAATTCCTGTTCCGGTGATGGAGTAAGATTATTAGGCAAGTGTTGCGCAATGGTCGCGTCGCGCAGGTTCAAGTTCGAGGTAAGGTTAACCTTGCCTGACGCAATGAAAACTGTGGGTCAGAGAGCACTCGTCATGCGAGTAAAATACTTCCGAGCAGGCCTACCTTCACATATCAAGTCATGCAGTGTGTGACCACACAAACATGCAAAATAAAATGGTAGACACCGGGGAAATAGACTCTCAATTAATATGAAATTCATTTCATTTCATTATCCGATTAACTTCCAGAGTTGGATTTTCCCTCGGACTCAGCGATGGATCCCACCTCTACCGCCTCAAGGCAGAGTTCTGGAGCGTTAGACTTGGGTCGGGATACAACTGGGGAGAATGACCAGTACCTCGCCCAGGCGGCCCCACTTGCTATGCTGAACAGAGGCTTTGCGGAAGGGGGGGATGGAAATTGGAGGAGATAGGCAAGAGAGAGAGAGAGAGAAGGAAGCGTGGCCTTAGGTTAGGTACCGGGCCTCAAGGGGTGGCAGCTAATCATACTAACCATTACACCACAGAGGCGAACATTAATATGAATTCAACACTGAAATTAGATAAGCTGATGCCACAGGTCCCTTAGTATAATATTTCAAGTATCTCGATGTATCTTAAGTATTCAGTTCGAAGGCTGGTTTGATCCTCAACAGTTCTGCCATCAGCCGCCACAGATGCCCTAGGCATCAGTGAAGAGGTATACTAGGAAAATGAGGAGTGAAGTAGTTTCCCGTTGCGCTCCTCATAGAGCCAGACGTTTGCTATTTCGTATCAGTCTGCTAAGCCCATTGAAATATACAGACTAACGGACGCTGTGAGCAAAATTTTCACACCATTCATATCAGGGACTATTTGCATAAGGAATGGCATTGCTACAATCAATCAATCAATCAATCAATCAATCAATCAATCAATCAATCAATCAATCAATCAATCAATCAATCAATCAATCAATCAATCAATCAGTCAATCAATCAATCAATCAATCAATCAATCAATCAATCAATCAATGTATTTATTTATTTATTTATTTATTTATTTATTTATTTATTTATTTATTTATTTATTTATTTATTTATTTATTATTAATGCCTTTTTTCAGTGGCGAAGTTAGGGCTCGAGCAAGGCCGCACTAGATAGACAGGCCACAAGGCTCGGACCGTGACGTCACGCTAGTGGCTGGCGTTCAGCATGGCAGTGTAGGGCCCGCTCTCACTTTCACCATGATATTGTTCATTTATTCAACCTTAACGATAAAATTGAACACTCCTTCAATTGTGGCTTTACTTAGGCTTGTATACTACACGAGTTTCATGCGGGGAGAAAACTGGAAGGGCAGTACATGTACATTTCTTTACGTAAAATTATGATGACATCTGTCACTTGTAACTCAACACGGTATCTTTAAAAAGATTAGAACGCATAATACGTATACAAAAAGTTTTAATGTTACTAGGAAAATGCATGACGGCAATTCACAACAAAAGTCTGAAACCTTTCTTAGAAATTAAGCTGCAACTTAAAACTTACCTAAGAATTCCTAAGGTTTCAGTTTGTACATTTTTATTTTCCTGAGGATTTCTTCTTCTCAGCGATGAGTTTATCTACGGTAACTTTTCTATTGTTATTCAATAATATATTACAAAAGGTGTATATACATCTGTCAACGAAATGTTTAAAACTATTTATTTAATCACAGCATGTTTAAACATTTTCGTTTTCCAGAACATTGTTGACAAGCGAAGTCAGAATTTTTCTCTGAGAATCCTCATGTAAAAACATTAGTATACAGGTTTACATTTTGTAGCTCTAAAAGAGTCTGGTACAACACCTTTTGGTACAGGGCAGGAGCAAGCCAAGGCCGCACTAGGTAGACTCAGACATTTTTTTGTCTGACTCAGAGTTGTCAAAGTCAGCATAAGTTGTCAGCTTGATTAAGCCAGTTATTTATTAAGATTTTAAATAAATGACCAGTATCAAACAATTTTTGTGTGTGTGTGTCTCGTCAAATGGATTTTGAAAAGTGGTTTGTAAATTGCTTTTGCACAGCTTTTCAAACATTTTCCTGTTATTATTAGAAATTATGCATGCTACCTTATAAGCTATAGGACTATCTGTTAATACTTTAAAGACTTGCAAAGTTAGTTCTTCTAAGAAATGTCATTAGGTTCTTACATGGAAACAAATCAACAACGTCTTTATTTTTTTAAAGACTGGATGACAACATAAAAGTTTGTGCAGTTGTAGCTAATGTAGTGTTATTTTCTCCGCTTTTACTACTAAAAGCAACTCCCTCTACCTTTCCTCCTAGCGGGCGATCTGGCCGTGCGGTTAGGGGCGTGCGGCTGTGAACGTGCATCGGGAGATAGTGGGTTCGAATCCCACTGTCGGCAGCCCTGAAGAAGGTTTTCCGTAGTTTCCCCATTTTCACACCAGGCAAATGCTGGGGCTGTACCTTAATTAAGGCCACGGCCGCTTCCCTCCAGCTGTTATGCCTCTCCTATCCCATCGTCGCCATAAGACCTATCTGTGTCGGTGCGACGTAAAGCCACTGGCAAAAACAAAAATAAAACCTTTCCTCCTTTATAGTTCAGCTCACGTTTTATGTAGACTCCATTCAACAAGTTACAAAATATTTCATGCTCCTTTAACAATTTTAGTTTCTTTTTTCATGTAATTCCAATGTGAATCATCAATACCCGAATTTTCCGTACCTAGTTTTGCAGTAAAAGACTGTGAATAACCAAGTGGGGCATTGTAAGAAACGTTGACTGTCTTATCTTCTTTTACGCCCCAGGAAATGCGAAAAATATTGAAGTGAACCATGTTATTAGAATACAGGAGTAAGATACTTTCTTTGCAAAGGCTATATTTAACTGTTCCTTAAAAAAAAATATAATTTATCAGTAATGATACACTCATTAACTTCACTTTCAATTTCATCGATTATTTTGTGTACAGATTCTATTTTGTCGTGGACAGTCACTTTTGAGTTACGAGCAGGTCTAAACAGGAAGTTATAAATACTTTTCTAATTTGACCATTTTAATATCTTGCCCCCATCACCTAATGCACGTATATCAGGGTTATAACTCATGAAAATATCATGTTTAATGGATTTAAAATCAAGAGCCTCGTTTAATGTTAAGGAAGTACCAATTTTCGGAATATTTTCCTCAGTCACATACATTTTGAAAATACAGACTTTGGCTGTTAAAGTTGACGGAAACTTTGTCCAAATCTAATTTGCGTTTAATACTGAAATTACCCTGAACGTCGTCGAAGTCCTTGATCCTGTCATATTCTTCCTCAGCTTTCTTTCTTTCCTTCCTCTTCCCGTTTTTCAATTTCTTCTTGTCTTTGAATAGGATTTTTGCTCGTTGTTGGAAGATTTTTTATACAGATAGGCAGGCACATTTTAAAACTTAGGAATAGCATCGTTTGAGAGTTTTAAATGGTTAGGTTTTACAGTTAAGAGACTCATCAGGTCTTTTAACGGAATCGTCCCTAATTACGAAACTTCGTCGAAGTGTTTTATGCACACAACTGAGCTTGCTGAAGGGATGAATTCAGTTCGATGGATAGCTATGATCCACTTTTGTTTCCGAAACACGCCAGTAGGAAATTTAAACACTGAAATATTAGGCTGTTTTGAACTGTAGTTTATTCTACAACCAGGTATACAACACGATGTGGCCATAATTCACAATGTTCACACACGTTTAAATCATTCAACACCATCGAGAGTCTCACTGCTGCGAAGTTCAGATCAGCTTATAAGTCACTGGCGAGAAGTGAAGCGGCTGGCGGCTAGTGTGACGTAGCGCCCGAAGTGGAGGGGGAGCCTTATGGCCTGTATATCTAGTTGGCCTTGGCTCGAGGCCCTCTCTTCCACTTAACCACATACTAATCAAAACCATACATAAAGTTATGAGATATTTAAAATAGTTAAAACCAAACAAAAAATTAATAGAATTGAGAGCAAATTTAAATACATTACTAAGTTAATAACAAAACTAATTAAAAGTAAGAACTCTTAATAATGACTTATCCTCAGGCGCGCACACATTCATACTTCAACCATTCAGTTAGCTGTCCTCAGCAGGTAGTCTCGGCAGGTGACCTTAAACCTTTGTAAAGAGCTAGTTTCTCTGACCTGAGCTGGCAGGGAATTCCATAATCTGGCACCGGTCACTACAAACGATCTATTAATTTTATTTGTGCGGTGCACTGGAATAGAAAGAGTGGATCTGGAACGTGTATTTAAGTTGTGAAATGATGATAGAAAGGTGAATTTAGAAGAAATATACAGTGGCTGACTTTCCGCTAGTACTCTAAATACCATCGTTAAAATGTGTAGCTGCCGACGTTTATCAGGCTTCAGCCATGAGAGAGCCTTATAGTATGGAGTAATGTGAACATCGTACCCAATATTGTAAATAAATCGCAGGCAGGAATTCAGTGCTCGTTGAAGTTTAAGTATTTCTTCTCTTGTCATATCAACTAGAACAACGTCACAATAATCAAGAATAGGGAGAACCAGTGTCTGTATTAGTTTGGCCTTAAGCTCAAATGGAAATACATCCCTTTGTCGTTTAAGAGGGTGTAGCGCTCCAAAAACCTTTTTACAGATGATTTTCGTGTGATCAGACCAATCAAGTGTTTCATTCATAATTACGCCGAGATTTTTAACTGTTTTATTGTAGGGAATAATGTTACCATTCAGTAGGATAGGCGGGATTGCAATATTGTTTGATCAGTTCAGTAATTTTCGTGTTCCTATTATGATTGCCTGAGATTTTATGGAGTTTACTATAAGAGAATTTCGTTGTGCATATATACTGAGTCGTCGGAGGTCATTGTTAATATCTTGTATTGTTTCATCTAAGTCTGAAGTCTTGCAGTGTCGATAAATCTGAAGATCGTCAGCATAGAGGTGGTGTGTGTTATTTCCTGTCCCCGATGATATGTCATTGATATAAATACAGAACAGTAAGGGCCCTAGAATACTGCCCTGTGGGGCACCACTAAGTTTCATTTTCCATTTAGAGACCTTGTCGTTTACTGTTACACGCTGCTGACGGTTACTCAAATAAGAACTAAAAAACTTAAGCGCAGCCAGGTCAAAATTTAGTAGTTCCATTTTCTTTATCATAGTCTGAATGTCTATAGTGTCAAAGGCGCTACTGAAGTCAAGAAGGATAAGTATAGTAAGCAGTCGTTTGTCCATAGCATTTCTAATGTCTTCAGTAACCTTCAAAAGTGCTGTCGCGGTACTGTGCCCCTTCTTAAATCCAGACTGCAAAGGGTCCAAAAGAGCATTTTTATTTAGGTACTCCAGAACCTGCTCGAATACTAAACGTTCGAAGGCTTTAGAAAGCGCAGGGAGTATGGACACCGGACGATAGTCAGAGGGTGATTGTGGGTCTAAACTCTTAGGTACCGGTATAATATTTGCTGTTTTCCAGACAGTTGGGAAAGTTCCGTTTAGTAAACAAACGTTCAGTATGTGTGTCAGTATAGGCAGGACAGCACCTATAATGTTATGTATAAAAGCAATAGGAATATCGTCTACACCTGTGGCCTTTGATATAATCGAGTACAAAGCCTTTTTAACATGATTTTCTGTGACACTGTGAAATGTGAATGGTGGATTGGCTGTAGAGGAGGGCGGTGAGACGGTGCAGTTAATTGGGGTAGGTTGAATATTTATTCTACTAAAGTAATCGTTCAGTTCGTCAAGTGGAATGTCAGGAGTTGTCTGTCTCTGTTGATGTTTTCCTATTCCCAGAGCTCTAAGTTGGTCCCATGAACGATTAGAATTTATGTTGTTAGCTAAATTCCGGAAATATGCATATTTTTTATTTTTGATTAATTGCTTTGTGCGATTTCTTAAGATCCGGTAAGATTCGAAGTCTGCGTCATCTAGGGTATGCTTATAATGTCAATCAATCAATCAATCAATCAATCAATCAATCAATCAATCAATCAATCAATCAATCAATCAATCAATCAATCAACCAATCAATCAATCAATCAATCAATCAATCAATCAATCAATCAGTCAATCAATCAATCACAATTTATGATATCTTGCATTCACTAGCAATTCAACTTTCAGGCTTAAGCCCAGCATGTATCCAAGCGTTTCAACCTCGCCGCAGTCTGAGAAACGGCAATGGGTTGTACTGGAACATCAACCCGGTATTGCATGAACCGCTGTACCGCTGTATTGTTGCATGATATATTTAGAGCATTGGTCCATTCACAGCATGAAATTCCCATTCTATTGTTCACCCATAAATTAGTCTGAGGAACATCTGAGTTAGCATATCAAAAGTATCACTTATAGTTTTCCAGAAACAGCCCGTAATGAACAGGTTGATTTTCGTCATGCCAAATTTCCGTTCATGCAGGCTTGCGGAGTGGGGTGTTGTGACGTTAAAATAACTGTTCCTTACTTATATTATTCCTCGACTCCACGGTACTTGTAAGAGCTTGGTCTCCGCAATCATTTTCTTGCATTGAATTATGAGCATTGATCCTCCATCTTCTGACTCCAACAACCTGAAGACGATCCTCCACATTATCAAGCCATTGCTTTCTTGGTCTGCCTCCAACTCTGCTTCCACCCGGATGACCCTCCAAACCCTTCTTCGGCTTCTTAGTGCCACCTGATACACATGTCCCAAACAAAGAACTCTTGTTGTCTTCAGCATGGTTTTTGTACAAATTTCTGAAGTACTGGTTCGTCCTGATACCCCAATGTTCAGTTTTATTTGGTTCAAGTATTTCTTTCCAAAGTCGTTAATCCTCTCTAATCTCCTCACCCATGTTAAAATTACAATGACATCGTGAACTTAGGACTCGAACAGCCTCTATCTCTCTCTCTCTTATCGTTCCCTCAATTCTGAGGATCTTGATCTCCGAGCAGGCTATTGCTCAGTGGACTCCAACTCTCGCGGTCCTCGGCCAGACGTGCTGCACCAAAGAGATTCAACCCAATTATATTCTTGATCATGTTCGACCACCGAGTGGGAACTCGTCCACGATTTCTCTTTCCGGGATCATTCCCAAGAATGATCAGTTTTTGCATGCCTACGTAAATGAATAATGAAGACGTATATTTGATATGTTGCGTTGCACCCTGCCGAAACCTGGGTGCTCAATAAGAAAGACATCAACAGGCTGAATGCTTTCGAAATGTGGTGTTAGCATCGAATACAGAAAGTAAATTGGAGGAGAGAGAAGATCAACTCTGATATCTTAAGCAATTTACAGTGCAGGAGAAATGGCTGTGGCCGAGTCAAATTATGAAGAAGAAGCCCGCATTAATAGGCCATGGATCATTTTTCGAGAGGTATAAACTAGCAGGGTAAAATTCATCTGGGTGGAAATGTAGTAAGCAGTTTGGTCTAAGCCGATGATTAGTCCTAACGATAGCCCGCAATCAAATTTTAGAGTTTGAAAAGAAGAGAAGCAAGTATGATGAGAAAATTAATATTTCCAATACTGTCGGACAACGCGGTGTAGGGGGCAACGCGTACGCTTGTCATCCGGCGGCCCGGGGTTCGATTACCGGCTGCGTGAGGATTTTTAATTGTAAACGATTACTATCCCTGGCCTGGGGTCTGGGTGTTTGTGTCGTCCTTAACTTTCCGTTCCTCACATACAACACTTGACACTTCCGCAACTACACTTGCACGCAGGTTTCCATCATATGGTGAAAGAAGTGGCAAAAGATCTGCAGAGGTCAACGTCACGAACAAATATAATTTTTTTTAAATTCCAAGACTACAATGACGTCAGTAGGGAAGTAATATAAGATGAATGAATGTCAGGCAGAAGATACAGAACTTGAACAGGTGGACCATTTCAAGTATTTAGGATATATATTCCCCTAGGATAGTAGTATAATGAGAAAGATAGAAAACGATGAGCCTTTATTTGCGACCAACGTTATTCTGTACGGAAAATGTGGGTTCTCGAAACTATCTTTACGTCGGTCTGTTTCCAGATCGACTTAACGAGAGTGAAAGCTAGATAGTCTCAGGATATCTTATTGATTGATTGATTGATTGATTGATTGATTGATTGATTGATTGATTGATTGATTGATTGATTGATTGATTGATTGATTGATTGATTGATTGATTGATGTCTTGTGGCCTCCGAAGAGGCTTGGGGGGTAGGCGTATCCATTTGTCGCCCATGGGCAACATGACCACCTGCGTGTATGTTGATGATTATAATGAGGAAGGGAGAGGATGAAAACCGGTGCCGACACATAGCCCACTCCTGTCGAATATCACAAGGGTTCTGTTTAAGGCTTAGCGTCTCCATCCAACCGACGAATCACTATCAACATGGCATATGCCCTCACATCATATGAACACTGCGAGAGGTTTGGAATTGATCCCAGGCTTTTGGCAAGCAAAGAAGTGAGGAGAAATTTTCCCACCAACGAGACTCGAACCAGCTGACCACAACGTTGTTGTTGTTGTTGTTGTTGTTTGGGTCATCAGTCCTTTGACTGGTTTGATTCAGCTCTCCATACCACCCTATCCTGTGCTAAGCTTTTCATTTCTACGTGACTACTACATCTAAGTCCTACTCTAGTATGTGTGCCTTGGTCTACCCCTACTGCTGTTACCGCCTACACCTCCTTCAAAAACTAACTGAACGATTTCTGTGTGTCCTATCATTCTATCTCTTATTCTGGTCTAATTTCGCCAAATCGTTCTCCTCTAGTATCTCTTCATTCGTGATTCAACCTACCCATCTCACTTCAGCAGTCTTCTATAACACCACATTTCAAAACCTTATATTCCCTTTATTTCTAGACTAGTTATTAACCATCTTTTACTTGCCTACAATGTCAGACTCAGATGAAAGTCTTCAAAAGCTATTTCTAATTCCTATATCAATGTTCGTAAAGAGCAAATGTCTTTTCGTAAGAATGACCTTCCTTGTTGTGCCAGTTTGAATTTTATATCCTCCTTACTTCAACAATTGTTAGTTATTCTACTGCCCAAGTAATAACATTCATCTATCAAAAAACGCTGGTAATTTCACGATTGAAGAAGACTAAAGTGCTTAAATGTTTTTAACATTCATCTACTTCATTTAAGGCCATTTCCTACTGAATCACCTAACTTTGTTCGACTGCACTCCATTACTTTTGTTTTCTTCTTTTTAATCTGTTTACCCTCCAGGGTCTGGTTTTCCCTCGGACTCAGCGAGGGATCCCACCTCTACCGCCTCAAGGGCAGTGTCCTGGACTGTGAGTCATTGGGTCGGTGGATACAACTGGGGAGGAGGATCAGTACCTTGCCCAGGTAGCCTCGCCTGATATGCTGAACAGGAGCCTTGGGGTGGGGGGAGATTGGAAGAGATGGACAAGGAAGAGGGAAGGAAGCGTCCATGGTCTTAATTTAGGTACCATCCCGGCATTTGCTTGGAAGATAAGTGAGAAACCACGGAAAACCACTTCCAGGATGGCTGAGGTGGGAATCGAACCCACCTCTACTCATTTGGCCTCCCGAGGCTGAGTGGACCCCGTTCAAGCCCGCGTACCTCTTTTCAAATTTCGTGCCAGAGCCGGGAATCAAACCCGGGCCTCCGAGGGTGGCAGCTAATCACACTAACCACTACACCATAGAGGCGGACACTTTTGTTTTGGATTTACATATTTTCATGTTGTACTCCATCTACAGGACTGTATCCATACTATTCAATAATTACTCCAGATCATCGGTAAAACTCAGAGTTTTGAATTCCTCTCCTGGGATTGTGATTCATTTTCCAGATTCCTCTTTGATTTGCCTTACTACCTGTTCCATGTAAACAATGAAAAGGAGAGGAGACAAACTGTAGTATTCGTTATGAAATCATTAATACTGTTACCAGTCACCAAATTACCGGGCGAGTTGGCAGTGCGCGCAGCTGTGAGCTTGCATTTGGGGGAAAGCGGGTTCAAACCCCACTGTCGGAAGCCCTCAAGGTGGTTTTCCGTCGTTTCCCATTTTTAAATCAGGCAAAAGCTGAGGCTGTACCTTAACTAAGACCTTGGCCAATTCCTTCGCACTCCTACGCCTTTCCTATCCCATCATCGTCAAAAACCTATCTGAGTCGGTGTGACTTAAAGCAAATTGTAAAAAAGAAGAAGAAAGACACAACTCTGTCATTAAGTTGTATTCTACAACGCGTTTCAGAGCTTATATTCTATCATTAGGTGATGAAATAGTGGCATTCTATTGTTGCTCTATTTAATACATAATTGTTTTCAAAGAATATTGTATAATTGAAGAGACAGGGCTATGTGTAATATTAATTTATTACATTTATATTGGATCAGCTGTAGGTGGCTTCAGCACAGAGGCTTGTTTTGCCTAGCCTCGCTGCTCTACATTCAGGAGGTGGAGGTGCTGGTCTCTACCGTCGGCTGTCCTGAAGCGGCCTCCAACCCTCTCACCTTCTCCGCATATCTTTTTCACCGATACAATTCTCCTGGCCTGAGAGACGGCGACACAGTCTGTGAGGCCCACCTCTCCTTTATTTATTTATTTATTGACTTGTGGCGTGGCTCAGGCTATGAAGCCTGCTGTTATGCCAAACCATCTCATATGTACTACATTGTACAAACTACAGAGTATTAGGATGTCTAGTTAAATATAATGAATTATAAAATTAAACTTAAATAATAGTTATAAACAAAAGGAAAATTTCTGAGAGTCACTTTAAAAAAAACATTAAATACTAATTTCTTAAGTCTATGTGCCATTTATAACATGTTTTTTTAAAATACATTTCTACTATGTATGTCTCTAATTACAGCCGGAAGGGAATTCCAAGAGCGTATGGTTGCAGGTATGAATGAGTTGCCGTACCCGGTCGTGCGGTAAATTGGGAAGCTCAGCAGGGAAGAGGTTTCTGACCTTGTAGGTATACTGTTTGGAGATGACAAGTATTTAAGATCCATTCTCAGATAACTTGGTGTGTCTGTACGGAGAATGTTGTGAACAAGCGAAACAGAATGAAGGTTTCTTCTCTCCGCCAAATATAACCACGACAGCTGTTCAAGACAAGGTGATATATGGCAATACCTGGGCATATTTAATACAAAACGGATGCATGTATTATAAGCCCGCTGAAGTTTAGCGTTAAGGGTGGTGTTTAGGTCGTTGTATATTACGTCACCATAATCGAAGATGGGTAGAATTAAGCTTTGAACAAGTAACTTTCTCGTATTTAGAGGAAGGAGATCCCGTAAACGTTTAAGAGAGTGCAAAGAAAAGAATACTCGTTGGCATATTTTCGTCGTGTGCTCCGTCCAGTTTAAGTACTTATCAAAAATGAGGCCAAGGTTTTTTACTGTTTCGTTTATTTGTATTGGTGTTGCGTGGAATAGGATTGGGGGAATTTTAACACTTTTCAGTTTGGTATGATTACTTTTGGATCCAATTATGATTGCTTGCGATTTGAATGGATTGACTTTAAGAGAATTATTTTTAGTCCAGTCTTTTATATTTTCCAGGTCATCGTTTAGTTTGTCAATGTCTAGTTGGATGACTTTCGGGTTTGTTTGTATATAAAGTTGAATATCGTCTGCGAAGAAATGGTATCTACACGTTTTTATATGTTCTGGTAGGTCATTTAAGTACAGTGAAAATAGCAGTGGCGCTAGAACACTGCCCTGAACTACGCCAACTTCAGTTTGTTGCCAGTGTGACACTTTCATACCTGCTGAAACGCACTGCTGCCGCCCAATTAAATAAGAGTGCAGCCACGTCAGTGCGCTTGAAGAAAATTTTTGTGCTTGTAGCTTAGCTAATAATATTTCTCTGTCCACACAGTCAAATGCTTTACTTAGGTCTAAAAGTACAAGGATAGTCATTTGTCCGTTGTCCATGCCTGCTTGAATGTCATTTGTAACTTTTAGTAGTGCTGTGGTTGTGCTGTGGTTAGGTCTAAATCCTGACTGGTATTTGTCGAGTAAATTGTGTTTGTTAATGTAATTTGTTATCTGCTTGTGAACGACCTTTTCTAATATTTTACTAAGACAAGGAAGTATGCAAATTGGTCGAAAGTCTTCGGGTTTTGTTGGATTATCGATTTTTCTTATCGGTCGTATTATGGCACTTTTCCATATATTGGGAAAGATTCCTGTCATGAGTGAGGTATTTATTATGTGTGTAATTGTTGGGAGAACAATTTCAGTGAGTCTTTTAATTAATGTCAAATTTATTCCGTCACATCCTGTAGCCTCTGACTTTATTTCATGAATAGCGTCTCTGGCGTCATTAAGAGTTACATGTGAAAAATAAAATTCTTCTCCATCGTGTTTTGTTTTCGTATGTAGTCTGTCGATTGTTTCCCTTTTAGTTCGTTCGTCTGTATGTGAACCAGAGGAGGAATGGAAACATTTAGTAGTAGTGATAGTTGAGGCTAAAGCTTAATATTGTTTTAAGATATTATTTTTCAATGCCGTCATTGAATGTGTTGAAGATCTATTCACTGATGTCTATACAAAATAGTAAAAAAAAAAAAAAATTCTGACTTGTAACAGTAGACTAATTATTATTTCATTACGAATTAAATCACAGTCACGGACAAGGTGTATATTACAACATCGCTATGTTTAAAACTGCAGAAATGTTTCACTCCTTTCTGGATTGCTGCTCTCTTCGACAGCCCTCGATTCCTATTACAGCTGACTGATTTTTGTACAGATTGTACTAACCACATCGGACATTAAATAGGTACTTGATGCCGTACAACGATCACTGCCACCAGTTGGACTAGGATGTTTTATTCATTAGTAGTAACAGTCATGAAAACAGCGAGATATTCTTGGTATCTGACAGGTGCGAACAATGGCAGGAGAGTTCTCGAAATGCAGAGATATAGGCTAAGTTAGGAAGCTGTGCATATAAATTGGCTCCGGTAGTGGGGTCATGTGGTGCGAATGGAGGAGGATAGGTTACCGAGGAGGAAAATGGATTCGCTCGTGGAAATAAAAGATGTAGAGGGAGACCAGGTCGCGATGGGCTGACTCAACTTTTAATGATTTAATGATAAAAGTGGTGGATTTAACCGACTTAACAAATTTTTCCAACCAGAGAATAAAGCAGCTGTAAAAAAAACACGTGACTTCCACCGCTTCATGCTTCCTTCTTCGTCCGCCCGCCTAGTAAATAGTTCTAAATAATTCAGAAATGTATTTAAATATATGATTGTAACGAGCTGTTTGGAATAGTTTGTAGTATGAAGTACTGACTGCAAAAGGGTTTAGGGACTGATAATAATATTGTTGTTCTAAGCTTCTGGTCAATATTTTAAACATCTGATATCTGCTCGCGGAAATCTCCTGTTTATCCGATAGCTGCGAAGTCTTCATGCACTCACCCATGCACCGAAGCACGCACGAGTGCACGACCTTGATTCAGTTCGCTGCAATGGCTACGCAGAGCTTTTCCAGCTGATGTAAAATATAAGAGAGAAAATCCTCTGAAAATTAGAGAAAAGGCTATTGTGTCAAAGGTATGTGATACGTGCATGGAAACGTATCCCGTTCGTATAATTGATGATATCGCAAAATTAACATCCGAGTTCATCGACGTGTCTGTTTCAAGTGATTGCAGTGCGCTAAAATGTATTATCCACCACTGGTCGTATTACGACTCCGGCTAAAAAGACACCGCGTTTGAGAAGTGTTTTGGATGTGGAGCGTGACGAATTTGTAATTAATTTAGGAGGGAATTCTACTGATGCAAGTGAGGGCAAATATTTGGATCTACAGGAAAGCGAGCCTCTTGCAAGTTCAGAATAATGAAATGCCTGTCATGTGAGTAGGCCTACTTGTTATTTTTCATGGCAAGTATAGTTTATAGCAACGGCAATGTATGTTTGTTATCTGAAGTACGTCCAGGCAAACGGGCTATATCCGTCAATTTCCATTTATGTTCACGTGGACTTCCCACAGTGATATGAAATGTCCGTTTCTGCCTACAGTACTCTTCAACTGGAAGCAGATTTGTAGAATATATAGGATTGGGGAAGCGCTTAGTTAATCATAGAAGCTTGCAGATTGAACGCTCAGTCATATAGTCTATAGAGAAAATGTCTGCATGTTTGCAGAGGTTGGAGGTAAAAATATCAGGTAAGTGCTCTCGAGGAAGATCAAGAACAACGATCTTTAGAATGTCCGACTCGTTGGCTGAATGGTAAGCGTACTGGCCTTCGGTTCAGAGGGTCCCGGGTTCGATTCCTTGCTGGGTCGGGGATTTTAACCTTCATAGGTTAAAATTCCAATGGCTCGGGGGCTTGCTTTTTGTGCTGTCTCAACATCCCTGAAACTCACACACTACGCATAACACTATTACACATAACACTATCCGCCACCACAATAACATCCAGTTACCTACACATGGCAGATGCCGCCCACCCTCGGAGGGTCTGCCTTACAAAGGCTGCACTCAGCTAGAAATAGCCACACGAAATTATTATTATTATTATTATTATTATTATTATTATTATTATTATTATTATTATTATTATCATCTTTACGATGTCGGACTGTAAGCCATTAACTTGCGGCTAAGACTGAGAAAAAATAGAGAAGGCTTACCACAAGGTCAAATCAGTCCCAAAATTGAATACCCCACGACGATGACGACGACAAAGTCATCATTAAAGTTATTTACCACGGATAGTGCTCAGTGGTTCGGAAATGCAATTGCGAAGATTGACTTATCTTACTGCCAGCTGTAAACATGCCGTTGAGGATGGGTAAACCTGCTCTTTATCTACTAAACGACTAAATATACTAGTCACTGTTTATGCAGTGATATTCTTTAGTGAATATACTTAAACTGTCTTCACAAATAGCACCCCACGAAAAGAAAATATAATACATTACACTATCTCTTTGTCTATAATGCAAATGGAATTCAGTTGTCTATAAACTTCGGGATATTGTTTCTACACTGTTAATCATGCACCTGACCTGTTCGCACGTGTGTGTGCCTGCATATGCATACTTAGTTCTTTCTACTTATGTAATCAGGAGCCAGTAATTGCAGCACCATGTAATCCTGATCTGTATACAACGACTTTTAAACCTATTGTTGTTTTTGTCATTTGTTTCTAAATTTGTTTATTATTATTTTTCTAACTCTGTTGTTAATTTTTCGTGATCTTTTTCTGTTTTTCATTATATATTATAATATTATATTTTGTAATGTCTGTTGTAATTGGAGTGAAACTCTGTTACAGACATGTGTCATAAATGAATAAATATATATCGTCGTTGCCCCTCGAAATATTGTTATGTGACAATATCGAGGGGAGAAATACGACTCAGAACACATGTATCACTTAGAAGGAAAATTCACTGATATAATTCATGGAAATTCTGAACCTTAGAAGAGAGAACCTTTCATTTCAGAGTTAAAATTGAAATGTTATCATATAGCGGTTTTTTAGGAGCTACGGCGATATATTTCACAAATATTCCAGGTACTTTATGTTTAGAAAGTGTGGTGGGTGGACCGATATCGCAAAGGAAGCGTGTGATAAAACTACGTGCATGCGCATGTTAATAGAGAGACATCTCGAGAAGCGTTACGTAGCAATGAACACACGGAGCTGAAGCAGGTTAGTCTGGTGCGGCCAGTCGAACCTAGTGCGTGTGGTGGCTCATGTCATACTGCAATGAAGCAACGCATAAACACAAAACTTAGATACAAATGGGAAAAAGCGGCGGATACGCATGCGATGTTGCTGTAAGAAACCGTAAACAGAAAATGTGGTTACGAGTGGTTCGAACGCTTTTAAGATGGGCATTCTTTAATATCCGCCATCCCATTTTCACACCAGACAAATCCTCGGGCTGTACTTTAATTATCGCCACGGCCGCTTCGTTCCTACTCCTATCCCTTTCCTATCCCATCGTCGTCGTAAGACCTATCTGTGTCGGTGTAACGTAAAATCAGATTGTATAAAAGAAGTATCCACCGTACTTCCCAGGTCTGGTACCTACAGATTTGTTTTTGTTTCCCCGCCTCAAGGGAATCCTGTGCTGAAATACCGCACATCCAAAGACGTGTGACATCATTGCTCCGATCGATTCCAAAAGACGACTTCGCAGCCAGTTTCTAGCAGCTGTATACCCGTTGCCAAAAGTGTATTGTGGTGACTAAAGTGATTTAGTTTGCAACCTCGAATTTCTTTGTGTTATGGTATCATTCGCCGAACTTTCTAGACGCGCCTTGTTGAAGGTGAATTGATCATGAATTAAAACAACCTGTTGATATAAAAAAAATAAGGTTCCTAGAAGGAAACCACAATTCAACTCTATCGATTGCGTAATGTTAAAAATATTTAAGCTTATTCAGTTTTTAGGCGTTTTCAATCGTGAAATTACCAGCGTTTCGCCCCAGTGTAGCAGTGAACTTATCAGTTGGAATGCTACACCTTTCCAAGACGCTGGCGCTAGTGCGTCGTTGAGACACCACTCCAAGCCTGCTATGTAGGGCAATACAGTGACGGTACACTAGGGGCAGCATGTGCCTCCACTTATATAAATGCGTGCCTTTGGCCTATATATATAAAAAAAAAAAATAAGGTTCCTAGAAGGAAACCATAATTTAATTCAATCGATTGCGTAATGTTAAACATTTAAGTTGTTTATATTTTCAGGTATATGAAATCTCCTGTCCGCCTCTGTGGTGTAGTGGTTAGTGTGATTAGCTACCATCCCCGGAGGCCCGGGTTCGATTCCCGGCTAAAATTTGAAAAGTGGTACGAGGGCTGGAATGGGTACACTCAGCCTCGGGAGGTCAACTGAGTAGATGGGCGGGGGGAGGGGGGAGTCGATTCCCACCTCAGCCACCGTCGAAGTTGTTTTCCGTGGTTTTCCACTTCTCCTCCAGGCAAATGCCAGGATGGTAGCTAACTTAAGACCACGGCCGCTTCCTTCCCTCTTCCTTGTCTATCCCTTCCGATCTTCTCATATCCCCACAAAGAACCTGGTTAGCATAACAGGTGAGGCCGCGTGGGAGAGGTACTGGTCCTCCTATTCAGTTATATACCCGCGACCCAAAGTCTCACGCTCCAGGACACTGCTCTTGAGGCAGTAGAGGTGGGGTCCCTCTCTGAGTCCGAGGGAAAAACCAACCCTGGAAGGGTAAATGGTTTAAGAAGACGAAGAAATTTTCCTTTTAATAATAATTACTACGTACGGTAGCCTTAAGAGTCGATACATCAGTTACAATGATAAGGGAGTGGACATATCGGACATATTGTAAGTCGTGCATCTTTTTGCGCTCAGACTTCTGGAACTACTTAATCATTCGCTGACCCCTAAATCCTGAGAGCTTAACATTTTCTGTGGAACAATTAGTAGCATCATGCTTCACAGGAATTTATCAGTCCTATGGGAGTACAAAGTACCACTTACATCTGACAGGAGAAATATACTTTGGAAACAACTCGGTGAACGAAAAGTTAAACGGGATGCTTAGAATATCAGTGTGAATTATAGAAGAAGTTAGTGAACAAATAGGATGGACGTTAATGATCTTTGGATAAGGGGAGATAACGAGGAAGAGCTGGAAATTATAGGACGTTCTTAAAAAGTAATAAATTTTTTTAAAAAAAAGTAAAAGGTAAGGAGTGGTGATGGAATTTGGAGGTAGTGGTGTTACGTTGAGGTAGTGTTTTCAGTTTTAAGGGAAAGTTTCGTCGCGTTCCATGGCTAAATTGTTGGCATGATGGCCTTTGGAGCAGGGTTTCCCCGGTTAGATTCCTGGCAGGGTCGAGGATGTTAACCTTCATTGGTTAGTTTCGATGGCTCGGGGTATGGATGTGTATGTGTGTGCTGTTTCATCATTAGAATGCAACATAGGCAGAGCCCCATCCTCACAGACGCAGGTCGTTTATACGGTGTCAACTCGAGAGACCTGTACCACGCCTCTTCGGAGGCCACACACCATTATTAGTCTAGGGGAAGTATCTAGGTACAACTAGGTAATCATACCTTTTAATTCTTCGAAGAATGAAAATATCGACAAAATATTTTTTTTTGCTAGGGGCTTTACGTCGCACCGACACAGATAGGTCTTATGGCGACGATGGGATAGGAAAGGCGTAGGAGTTGGAAGGATGCGGCCGTGGCCTTAATGAAGGTACAGCCCCAGCATTTGCCTGGTGTGAACATGGGAAACCACGGAAAACCATTTTCAGGACTGCCGATAGTGAGATTCAAACTCACTATCTCCCGGATGCGAGCTCACATCTGCGCGCCCCTAACCGCACGGCCAACTCGCCTGGTGAGAACAATAGTTAACCATTGGAATTCGCACAGCGAAGTTGAAGGTTAGGGTCTTGAGGCAAGTAAGTGCCTGGCTCCTTGGCTGAATGATCAGCATGTTGGCATTCCGTCAGATGGTGGTAGTGATTATTGCTTTAAGTGGAAGTACAACTTTTTAACACTAATCAGAAGGAAAACATGGAAGACGTCGGCCAAAGAAAGACAAGGGCCGTGAAAGGCGTGAACATGAAGGAGTTCCTAGGCCTCAAATGCACTAATACCGTCGTTGTCAGAAAAGATCAAGAGTTAATCAAGGGAGGTCGGATAGGATAATGAAAGCGAGGAGTCTGGCACAAGAAAGTTGAAGCAAAGACAGGAATCAGCTAAGTGTTCCGTGGTCGCCAACCCAAGCTCCCAAGCTAAGAGTCCCTGGGGAAAATTCTCCTGTTTAGAGGGCCCCGAGTTCGATTCCCGGCCGGGCTTATGGTTAATTCCACTGGCTCGGAGACAGGGGATACGTCTGTGGCTTAATACGATTAGATTAGCTAAGGCTGGGCTATAAATATGTTATTACAAGAAAGAACGGGTTAGTAGTGGCAATCAGAATATTGTCGTATTGCCATTGACTTATATTATTCCTTAATACAATTAATTGTTAAAATGCATGTGAATTGTTTTAGGTTCCAGTAGATGGAATGTTCCTTCCTCAGCTGCTGGAGTGAAGTTGTAGGCTAAGAGCATTCATTCATTCATTCATTCATTCATTCATTCATTCATTCATTCATTCATTCATTCATTCATTCATTCATTCATTCATTCTTTTTAATGTCTGTTGTAATTGGAGAATAAACCTGTATAGAGTTGTATCATAAATAAATAAATAAATAAATAAATAAATAAATAAATAAATAAATAAATAAATAAATAAATAAATAAATAAATAAATAATGATTTCCCATTTTCATTCCAGGGAAATGCTGGGGCTGTACCTTAATCAAAGCAACTGGCGCTTCCTTCCCACTACCAGCCCTTTCGTGCACCATCGTCACAGTAAGACCTATCAGTGTCAGTGCGACGTAAAGAAAATTGTAAAGAAAAATGTAATAAATAAATAAATAAATAAATAAATAAATAAATAAATAAATAAATAAATAAATAAATAAATAAATAAACTTACTGGGTTTGTCTTAATACATATCTTCATGTACACACAAAACTTCACACTGCTAACCACCAATGAAAGACGCAATATTGAATACTTTACTCCACGTAGGTTTGTCACCAGGAAGGGCATCAGGTCGTAAAATTGAGCCAAATCCATATCCATACCAGCCCCAATAAATTGAAGAAAGTTATGAATAATAATAATAATAATAAGAAGAAGAAGAAGAAGAAGGAGAAGAAGTCCTGACGCAAGTAAATAGAAACATTGCCAACTAAGGGACCCGTGGTCACTAATCCATGCGACAAGCAGACAATACCGGGGATGTATTCTACCATCCCCGGCCCGTAGGAAGAGTGGAGAGGAATTGTTTGTGCGGAAATCCACGGAATCCAACGTTTCTGTCATGCATGCAACTGATAAAGGTAACGAGAATATGTTATTTAAGTTATGGAAGCTAACAAGAATGAGGCATACAAACTGAACCTGTATTAGTATGGGACCACTAGTTGTGACTTTGGACTTCATGGCCAAGACTGTTCGCAACTACTCTTGAGGAGGTAGGAGTACAAGTTCCATGACTGAGTATGTTATGACCAACTTGAATTAAGAAAATCTGTAAGGAATGTTCTCGGGGATTTTTTGCAAATACAGGCAACAATCTGATCTACAATGTAATATTATCAGGCCTAAGACAACAGAAAATGAAATCCTTCTGCTCACTTATAAGGATGAATATTTTTCAAAGGCGATTAGAGACAAGCAGGCCTACATGGATATGATCGGCGTAGAACATCAAAGAACATGGAGTAGACGGAGAGAGTTACTGCGCGATTTGAGTCACGTAGCTATCAGCTTGGATTTGGGAGAGAGTGAGTTCAGACCCCAGTCTCGGCAGCCCTGAAGATAGTTTTCTGTTGTTTCCTAAGATCACACCAGGAAAATGGTGGTCTGTATCTTAATCAAAGCCATGGTCAATTGCTTCCCACTTATAGCCCTTTCCTGTCCCATAGTCGCCATAAGACCTATGTGTGTCGGTGTGAAGTACAGTGAACTGTAAACATACAAAACTAACAAAAAATAACATACAGTAAAAAGTATTAAGATTGTGTAGTATAAATGAATGTCTTGGAAGAACGTTGTGTAAATATGTGAAAAGGCGCGCATTTTGGTGGACAACTCGTAAATATGTAAAGAAGACGTATCAGAAACATCTAGGTCATCGGTAAACTAGATGTGCATAGAGAATAGCACAAATAGGAAAGAAGCAAAGGAAACTGAATAAATGTAGGTTCTCGAAGGAATTCTTAGGGAAATTTTGGAATGAGTCTGGAAAGGCTAGATTAGGCAGCTAGAAAATCACTCTATAGTCTAATAAGGAATCTATAAAGGGAAGTGGAGAGTGTTTAGTGCGAAACAGGTGATCTCAATGTGTTTACTAGAGAATCAATGACCAAGCTCGATAGCTGCAGTCGCTTAAGAGCGGCCAGTATCGAGTATTCGGGGGACAGTGGGTTTGAACCCCGCTGTCGGCAGCCCTTAAGATGATTTTCCGTAGTTTACCATTTTCACACCAGGCAAATACTGGGGCTGTACCTTAATTAAGGTCACGGCAGCTTCCTTCCCACTCCTAGACCTTTACTCTCCCATCGTCGCCATGAGACCTATCTGTGTCGGTGCGACGTAAAGCTCCTTGCGTGTTGAGAATCACTGGACAAACGGAAGGAATGATTTGGACATGTATTCGGTGTGAAAGAAAACCTGACTTTTGAGCACAATTCATTCGTCTCAATACCACTCACAAGGAATACTCACAAACAAAACCGCACCAGAATTCGTTTACGCGTCATATATGTACTTCTAATTTCAATGCTAATAGTTGCTTTTACTGTATGTAAAACTGCGAAGCTGACCGGTAGTAAACTTTCCTGCCAAGTGCCATTTTGTAGCGTAAACAGTGGATCTGTACGAATATAATAATGGACATAGGACTGTTGATTGACGTAACTTCACTACAAATGGTCAAGGAGCGAAGTGCCCAAAGATCAATGTATGTGGGAGCGTTCAAAAATGATCATAGCAATAGTCCTTTCCACAAAATCCACAATTAATAAATTTATCGTCAGTGCACTCGAAGAACATTAGCGCCGAAAGCCACGTCACAGACACTTTTGAACTTCTGGTTAGGTTCATCACTGTGGTAGTAAGCTTTCTGTTATGTGTAACGAAGCATCGATCTAAAATACAGTTGATTGGGGATCACATAATGTTCTTTGATAATTAATAATGTCATCGCATTTTGGGTGCAGCAAGTTTGAACGTAGTTTTACGTAATCTGTTATCCTCTCCGCGTAAATGCGTTATTGTCTAAAACGTAAATGTCTAGGGATCGTAAAATCTAGGGATTGATCATGTTTCATGGTTTTTTAGTGGAATTATTTTTAAATGAATTTGTTTTCAATGGAAGCCTTAGACCCTAATATATTTTCACCCTTGACTGGGAACCGCAAATTAAGGTTTTCATGTCATACAGATGTACAGTAAAAACTAACACTAAAGAGATAAGATGCCCCTTTGTCATCTTTTTAATCACATTTGCATCCACGAAAACGTGTGGTGGAAGCTTTAGTACAGTTTCTCTCGCCACACGAAGTTCAAAATTTTCATTTTCTGCAGAAGTGGGGCTTCAGTGCAGATTCCAATCTGAGTCAATGTGGAGAAGAGCAGACCTCAGAATACATAATGCATTGTGGTGCATGCCCAGCCTGCTGTACAGTGGAAGAAATGCTCAAGGCATCGCCAAATGTTCTAGGAGTGGCCAGCTTTTGGTCTTCTGCTGTTAAGTCCTGCGACCATACAATATACTGTAGTTTGTGTACTTTTTACTTTTTCTCAAAGTTTCTTTTTGTATGTATTGTTCTCTCTTTAATGTAATGTTTTTCACTTCTGACACGATAAATACATTTTCTTGGGAGCATATGTGACGTTTTGTTTGCTAAATAGCTATGCATTGGTATTGCAAGGTCTGTCGTGCAGCTGTTCGCATCGCCCCTTTGGTAACCTTTTTTTTCTTTCTTGGCCAATAAAAATTCTTTCGCATAAAATACCATAGTTTACCTGGCTCTGATTACAATTCCAGACACACTCCGTTTGAATATTTTTGCGTTTCAATATATTCTTTCACATTAGTAACAAATGCATTTGGTCGTATAATTTCGCCTTTATTATCGTTCTTTGGAGCATCATTATGTGGAGAAACTTTATTCTAATTTCAAATTAACAATAAAATTTACTAATACGTTTTAATTCTAAAACCCTATATTTCTGACCGCTTCAGTCTCCCAATGTTGTAAGAGCTAGTTCTCTTGCCTGATCAAACTTGGCTATACAGTGATGTTAACGCCATTTACTTGTATGTGCTATTTTCTTTGGGAACTCTCTTCATGGTACATGTTACGTCGTAGTTTCAACTGAACAAATCACAGTACGTGAATTGGACTGATTATTAATCGTCAAACTTTCCTTTTCCGTCACACCACGTACACAGACAATTAAGACATATGATACAAGCATCTGCACGTCTCGACGCAGCAAACGGCAAGCGAAGGGTGACTCACCACAATGATCTAGTAAATAATTGTGGAGTTTTCCAGAAAAACGATTATCAACATTGTGCTCAAAGGGCGTATAACCGAGTTTTGCTGCGGTTTAGTTTATTCAAACTCGAAGGAATCCCTTTTCGGTATGGATATCATTTTAGCTTGGTACTTTGTCACACGTCTTCTCTAAATTTATGAAATATACAGTTAACAGTCTGTTCCTCTCTTGGTATTTTTCAGTTACTTGAAGAATAACGAATGTTTGGTCATGACAGCCCCTCTATGTTCTGAAAGCACTCTGATTTTCATCTAATTTACTCTCCACCGTCGATCATATTCTCCTTTCTCAAATGAAGAAAAACCTCGATAACTGTTTGATATAGTTCCTATTCCCTTGTTTGTAGATTGGTGCTATTGTCACTTTCGTCCAGACAGAAAGTACATTTGACAAATCATACGCAAATGTAGCCAGACTATCGCTGTCTTCCTGCTATTTTTCATCATTTCAGGCATATTTTTCTATTCCTGATGCTTCATGGCGCTATAGATTATTTACTATCTTCTACACTTCCTTCAGCATAATTTTCATACTATCCTCGTTTTCATCCTAATGAATTCTGTATATTTTACACATATTCCTTTCTTCTGTACATTGGTAGACTAGGATCCACCATTATTCACTTCCTTTTTCCTTCTTTTATCAGATCCTATATTACAGTCCAGAGAAGTTTTCCGGCCACCTGACCTAGTCTTGCAAGGTTGGTTGCAAATTCTTTTCATAGTTCATTTTGGATTGTTTGTTTCCCTCTATTTTCTTCACCGACTTGCAGTTCCCTACCTAGATGCGATTTCTAATTCACCTTCTTTTAAAGTTTTCAAGGTATGCTAACTTCATCACTTACCGAGCTCGATAAGTGCAGTCGCTTAAGTGCGGCCAGTATCCAGTAATCGGGAGATAGTGGATTCGAGCCCCACTGTCAGCAGCCCTGAATGGTTTTCCGTGGTTTCCCATTTTCACACCAGGCAAATGCCGGGGCTGTACCTTAATTAAAGCCACCGCCGCTTCCTTCCAATTCCTAGGCCTTCCCTACCCCATCGTCGCCATAAGACATATCTGTGTCGGGGCGACGTAAAGCAAAAAAAAAAAATCATCACTGAAGTGTGATCCTTCTTTTTCTTGCCAAAATTACGCCCCGTTGTCCTAAGATGTTCAATTGTTGATTCTGTTGGGTATTACTGAATGCTGTACATTCTCTTTCAATATCACATGCCTGTTTACGGTTTCTCTTTTGGAACTTCTCGCTGATTGGACCTATATCCATAACTTGTATCTGAAAACCTATACTAGATGAAAGGTAAGGATGTATTCTGCCCGAAGGCAGGTCCGAACCTCCGCAGAGGTGTGTCTGAGCCGGAGTTTACATGCGGTAGTGTGGCCAGTTCCTTTCTGCTCCTCCATTCCCTTACCCCCGCCAACAGCGCGTGGCAGCCCATTCCAATCTTGACCACGCCCAATGTTGCTTAACTTCGGAGATCTCACGGAATCCGGTGTTTCAACACGGTTTCGGCCGTTGGCTGTACTAGATATTTAGGCAAAAAAGAAACTGCATAGAGGGGTCGAAATACAACATTCGACTAGGAACACATTGTTACAAATAAAACACTGATTGTTTTGTATAGGGTGTATCATAACTATACTGACAAAAAATCAGGTATGCTCTTCGTGTTATGTTAATGTATGTATGTATGTTGCGTATTCAGTCCGAAGGCTGGTTGGATCCTCAACAGGTCCACCATTAGCTGTCATAGATGGCCTAGGTGTCACTGAAGAGGCGTACTTGGAAAATGTGGAGTGAGGTAGTTTCCCGTTGCTTTCCTCCGTATTATGTTAAGAACAATAGCAAATACAAGTTCGTCGATTTAAATCGCGAGCTCGGAAGTAACGACGTAACCTCATTTTCTCGGAAAGAAAAAATTTCTCCGTCAATGTGATTGCACCATCGCTCTTAATATAAGACGAAGAGCATCCCCGATTTCTTTTTAGGTATAGTTATGATACACTCTGTAGGACTAATTAGTCTAGGGTGATCCGATTAGTAGCCTACACACATACATATTTATAATCGACGAAGGGTGACAACTTTTCATTAATTAGTGGCCATTTATGAATGTACTTTGTCCTCGCAGCATGTCTCGAGCTGGCTGGTATTTACCAGGAACGGGCGATGTTTTCGTAATCTTGATCGACAGACCCCACGTTTCACTTCTCTTCGGACATACCAGCCACTTTACTTAGCAGCTTGATGCAGACAGGGTCGAACACTGTTCTGTTTACTATCACAACGAACAGCTGCTGTAGAAATGGCCCGGCTCCAGACAAGACCGATAATTTGCACAATCAACTCACGTGACTGCTCCACACACTGAACTACTTAACATATATCACTGGGCAGGAGAATAATACAGTTGCAATACAACAACCACTCAACCTGCGTTTATATATCTGGAGATGCAGTTCTAGTATCTTCGGGGTGCGGCCAGAAAGCGAACGTTCTAGTTTCGCCCTCCAGACGGAAAGCACAATTCAGATAAACGCCGACATATGCCCTCAGGCTGGCCGGGAACTTTCCAGCCTGACTCAGTCATTCCTTCCAGAAAGTACTGAAGGAAGGCTACAATAGGGCCACGTAACAATATAATCTAGAATGAAACTCTACGTCAGGGCAAACCTGGGAATGTCAGGAATGACATAAAGGGTGAAATTTTCCCAATATTTTCTACATTCCTAAATAACTCAAAACTGACAATCCGTGAAGTAACATTCATTTGTGCACAGAATGAGGTTAGTTACTGGACAATGCATATCATTTACAATTTATTTTTTTTGCTAATGGCTTTACGTCGCACCGACACAGATAAGTCTTATGGCGACGATGGGATAGAAAAGGCCTAGGAGTTGGAAGGAAGCAGCCGTGGCCTTAATTAAGATACAGCCCCAGCATTTGCTTGGTGTGAAAATGGGAAACCACGAAAATCCTTCTTTAGGTCTGCCGTCAGTGGGATTCGAACCCACTATCTCCCGGATGCAAGCTCAAAGCCGCGCGCCCTTAACTGCACGGCCAACTTGCCCGGTATTTACAAAAACTGTTCAAACTGTCGTCCATCACATTCAACGCAGGCAACACAAAACAAATCGTCAATTATGTCGCTCACGACGTTTCTAGACGATATGTTCCTAGTCTAAAGTTGTCATACTTCGACCGCTCTGTGGGCTACTGCAGCTTCTACGCAACCTTTTGAATCATCCTGTATAAGCCTAAATCTAGTAGACTACTACATTGTAAATTTAATGCTATTTTATCAAGGATATGACCTCTCTAGTGAATTTCCCTAATCAGTTACTGTAATTTCGATAATCACCTCACCTATTTTCAAGCCATTAACAACTATTTAAACGAAGAACTCCTAATTTCTTAAAGGGATGACAAGTACTTTTCTCACTTTGTAGGCTCCTGGAATTTTCTTAGGAGGTGGGGGTAAACGGCACCTCACCGTCCAATTCTGATCAAAATATATGTTTTTACAATTCGTTTTACGTCGCACCTACACAGACCTTGTGGCGGCGATAGGAAAGAAAAGGGACTAGAAGCGGGAAGGAAGCGGCCATGGCCAGAATAAAGGTACTGCCCCACCATCTTCCTGGTGTGAAAATGAGAAACCATGGAAAAACATCTTCAAGGCAGTCGATAGTGGGGTTCGAACTCACTATCTCCCTAATGCAAGGCTGTGCATTCGTTAAGGTTACAGTCGCTTCCTTACCACTCGTAGCCCTTTCCAATCCCACTGTTGCCGTAAGACCTATCTGTGACGGTGCAAATTTTAAAATAAGTTCTTGTGTAGGCAAAGAGGACCTCGAACCAGCCCTCAGATCCAGGCAATTTTTTCTGACATCGCTAGGAATCGAACCCTGGTCCTTTGAGTAGGAGGCAGAGTCGCTACTTCCAGATCGCGGGGCCGGCATAAAATTCAGTCGTATCTCCCTTTAATTTTCATGTTTTCTGAGATGAGTCACCTTTGAGTTGTGTTTCGGACTGATCATGGAGAATAAACCAGTGAAAAAAGAAAACTGAAATCTGGAGTCGTGTTCCAAAGCTGGGGAAAGGAATTCGTGCTGTGGTAGGTCCTGTGACCTTGGCGGCTGAGGGTGCGGGATCACGTCACCCGACCAGCAGGTAGACAGGTAGAGGAGGCAAGGCAGGCCGCCAAAGCTTAGCTTGGCCTCGATAGAAAGGAAAACAAGCCTCCGGCGGCTACAGAGGGGAGACATCCACAAGAAATGGGTCAGTAGGTATAAAACGTTGCCGCGTACGAAGAGCACGGCTATTTCTTTTCTGTACCTCGTGAGAGCCGGTGTTAGAGCTAGTGATAGTGTCACAGTGACAGTGTTTTAGTGTGAATAAGACTTCCGTTATGAACAGCCAGTGACATTTGGTGACTCGTACAAGATTAATTCGTTGACTATACAGTGATCTAAGTGAACGAGTGTTTGTGCAGTGAGCATTGAAGTCTTCGTATAATGAACTGAGTGGAACTGTTCTTGTGAGATGATTACCACATTCAACATGATGTTCAAGGTGAGTTTTAGTTTGTATCAGGTTGTTATTGAGGAGAAGATAGTCGTTTGACACTTCTCAGAAAGCCTCTAGTCAAAATGATTTTAAAAACTTACGGAACTAATCGGTGAACTCATTGTTAATGACGTTAATTCGAAAGCATGGCAATAACAATTTTAAAGTACAAAGTCAGACAAATATGAAAAAAAAAATCTCTAACATATAAATATACGTATTTTAGGGTTGAAATAAAGGTGATGAAAACTGGCCCATGAAATACATAACGAAGAAACCTGTTGTGAAGCAATCAGGAAGGAAGTGTTCACCGCGTTCTGGTATTTCTCAAGTCACGTGTTTTGATGATTTGATAATATATACAGATATCCAAACGGACATCTTACGCATCTACTTCTCTGCTATTGATTGGTGAAAGACGAGCTTGCTTCTAAACCTCTTTCCTAGGATTTCATATGTTTGGATGTCCGGCTCCATGACTAAATGGTTAGCGTGCTGGCCTTTGGTCACAGGGGTCCCGGGTTCGATTCCCGGTAGGGTCGGGAATTTTAACCATCATTGGTTAATTTCGCTGGCATGGAGGCTGGGTGTATGTGTTGTCTTCATCATAATTTAATACTTATCACGAACGCGCAGGTCGCCTACGGGTGTCAAATCGAAAGACCTACACCTGGCGAGCCGAACTTGCCCTCGGACACTCCCGGCATTAAAAGCCATACGCCTTTTCATTTCATTTCATTTCATATGTTTGGATTAGATTCAGTTATTAAATTCTGAACGAGCGAGTTGGTATGCGTTTCGGGTCGTATTGCTGTGAGGTCACATTCGGGAGAAAGTGGGTTCGAATCCTACAGTCGGCAGCTCTGAAGATAATTTTCCATTTTTTCCCATTTTCAACTGTACAATTGCTGTGATTGTATCTTAAGTAAGACCATTGCCCGTTACTTTTCCAATCCTGGCGCTTTCCCACACTTACGTCGCTGAAAACCTATGTGTTGGTGCGACATTAAACCATTAGCACTGTTCTGTTAGGAGTACACATTTTCTCAGTTAGAACAAGTGCTTTATATGCCACGTGATAAATTGTATAGTCACAAAAGAAGGAATAAGCGCATGGCATTATATGTTCATATTTATAAATTTATCAGGCTAAATTTTATCAAACCGTAAATACAAACCCTGTGGATACCTACAACAAACATTGTATTTATAGGCTAATTTTTTTTCTGAGAAAAGTGTACTTGCGAGAAACTAATACAAAACCGGAAGGAGTATAATACGATGCGCTTATTTTTTTTTTCGGGTGACTGTATTTCCCCTATTAGTGAGTCAACATTATTATTATTTTATTATTATTATTATTATTATTATTATTATTATTATTATTATTATTATTATTATTATTAAGGGGCGTGATAGCCATGTTGTGGACGGCCACTGGCTTCTCACGAAGGCAGCTGCAGTTCGAATCCAAGCCAAAGCATATAGAACTTTTGAAATGAAATGTGACGTCCCTGTCATACTAATATATAGATGCCATAAACTAGCGCGTATTTAAAACACCTACTGACTGATAATTTAATTTCCATGGATACGGATAGAAGAGGAATATAGGCAGATCAGTATTATGCACAACAGTAGTTTTGCAAGTCAGGAAGTTACTAACTAACTCGCGGTATAGTCTACATCTCTTTCTTCAATACTTAATTGCTGATATAATAGTTTAGTGCAGGTGTTTGGAAGGTGAAATGTAGGAAACTACGTCATTTAGAGGTACGAGGTTCAAACTTCACCGCTAACAATGCTTATCCTGAGTGCAATTTACCCCAGTTGCTGCCATAATTGCTCGAGATAAACCCGGGGACAGTACATTTTTTAATTTATAGGATCATATGTTACTACATGGCCCTGAGGTTCACTCAGCCTACACCAAAAATGAGTACCACGTTAATTCCTGGGGACAAAGGCGACCGGGCGTAGAGTTAACCACACTACCCCATCAAGTGCCGAGGTTACGGATCGTGGAAGCTTTTACCTTCCACCCCTTCAAGGGGCTCCATGGCCTGTACGGTGATGATTTAGCTTTTTTATGTTACTATATGATCCAAACCGAATAATATAATCCAAGTAATAATACTTTTTAATTTCGTGTGGCTATTTCTAGCCGAGTGCAGCCCTTGTAAGGCAGACCCTCCGATGAGGGTGGGTGGCATCTGCCATGTGTAGGTAACTGCGTGTTATTATGGTGGAGGATAGTGGTATGTGTGGTGAGTGAGTTATAGGGATTTTGGGGACAGCACAAATACCCAGCCCCCAAGCCATGGAATTAACCAATGAAGGTTAAAATCCACGACCCGGCCGGGAATCGAACCCAGGACCCTCTTGATCAAAGACCAGCACGCTAACCTTTTAGCCAATCTAATCCAAGTAAACCAGGCTGAGTAGCTCAGACAGTAGAGAGATGGTCTTCTGAGCTCAAGTTGAGGGTTCGATTCCGTCTCAGTCTAGTGGTGTTTCGAGGTGTTCAAATACTCCAGCTTCGTGTCGGTAGATTTACTGGAACCTAAAGTAACTCTTGTTGGATAGAATTTAGCACGTCGGCACCTCTCGAAGCTATAACAAAATTTATTAGCACGTAGGCCTACTCACACACCACATACACTACCCTCCACTATAAAAGCACGCAGTTCCCATACACGGTTAATGCCGCCCACCCTCGTCGGAGGGTCTGCCTTAAAAAGGCTGCACCAGGCTAGGAATAGCTACACGAAATTATTAAATTATTATTATAGCACGCAAAACAAATTACATTATCAAAGTCAGAAGGGATTAACTAATTCCAAGTGTTTTTTTATTTAGTACTCTTTCGATGAATATGTTATTTAAGTAGGCCTATCTATTCGTTCAGTTCAGGTAATTGAAAGTTCAAGTTTAAGAAATTGGGTGATTCGGTTCAGACCTTCGCACCAACAGCTGTTATCCCTACTGTAAGCATGATTTATCTAATTTCTTCCGACTATTGTTCGAGATAAATCCAGGACAGTACACTAATTTATCGAGGTTATCTGTTCCAATATAATCCAATCCAAATCTTTTAATAACATACTCTAATCCGAATAAATACATTACTGTATTACAAATCTCAAAATAATGCGGGTAATTGGATGAACTTGAAAATGCATATGAAAGATGTTAAATCTTATTCTAACCTCCAGAATAATGTAGTAACAGTATAGAAGTGTTATTTCAAGACTTCGGGTCAAAGAACATCGCTGAGGAATGGCGCGGTTCTAGGTTAAGGTTGAAGCTAAAAGCGGAAGGTTAGTGATCAAGGAAACCTGTTTACTTAGAGCGTGTGAGAAGACATTCGATCTGAGTTGTAACCAAGTAGTCAACACTGTAATGCAACATGAAATTAAATATAATTACATCACCGAGCGAGGCGTGACTCTTCCGGAGGAGACGTGAAATTAGTACTGTCTTGTGCAACGAAACACTCCACCATGATAAAAGGCCAATAAAAGTGATAGAGCATTCAATTATTTCATCAATGTTCCTTCAATGGTTGAGCGGTCAAATTACGCTTTGAAGTCTAAAGTAAGTCCAAACGTATTGCCACAGATTATTGCAATTTCAGACAAGTTTCATTTCACCTGACATCTTATGACTATTCTTTTGCTCCGCTGCAGAGTGACTAAGAAAGGAGAGAACCAGATTTGAACAATTGTAAACTACAGACTGAAGTTCTGATCTTCTATAAGGCTTGACAGAAGTCTACCACAAGGATCTAAATGACTCTTTCTCTCTCTCTTTTCTTTTTTTCGTTTTTTTTTTTTTCAGCTTATACAAATAAATTCTGAGGTCGCTGGAGGCTCACTGACTCATTTTCAGTTTTGGCTGGGAGTTATGAAATACCTGAAGTTTACTTATTTAAATTGTTGTGAATTTGGAAACATGATGTATGATAAGTTATGATTCAATAACTCATCTGAAGCCTAATGAACATCCAACGTTATTAGTACTCAACGCATTTTGTGAAAAAGAAAATAAGTTCTTTTCCAGTGATATTTCTGTTTTAACTTTTTCGGATTTAACCTCGGATTAGAGAATTTGTTAGTCTATTTTTGTTTTCAGATCATTTAGGATAATTTTGCACTTTAGTTTATTGAAGGAGAAAATATATCGCCAAACTATACTTCCCTACATGGTATCTTAATTAAGCACAATATAGTAAATATTTGGACTTGGCACATTGTTCTTAAAAGTTTTCCTAATTAAGAGAGTAATCGTAATACGTAACAAGTTTAGTGTGTATATCTATTCCTTAAGTGAACTGCCTAAACGAGGTGGTAAAAAAGAGGTTTCAGTTCCCCGTCAGGAACTCTATAAAAATTAAACGAGACTTTCACTTTTGAAAGACCCTGGTACTCACTCAGTTTATACCAAAAGTGAGTATCAGGTTTAACTGTTGGGGGTATCACTCAGTGCCGAGGTTTTGAGTAGTGGACATTTCTATTTTCCACTTTGAAGTCTATACTTTATTGAAGTATTTACTTTAGAAAAAAAGATAATCCTTAACATTTTTCTCGTGCCAAAAATGAAATACGAACTTTATTTAAATAAAATATTACAGTCCTTCATTAGTTTGTGTAAGTGAATACGACTGAAGTTAATGCATTATCTTGCACAAAGACTCAACTATTAGCTTTAAGGAAAAATTAAGAGCAACTTATTTGTGTTCATTCAACAAAATAAAACTTTCAGTATTTCTTTCTTCCATGTCCTGGCCATTGAATATGGCGTATTTAATTGAGTTCGGCACCACGTGTAGATTTTAGGCCAGTCTGCTCTCTCTCTTATCTCAACCCTATATGGAGGGATATATTCAGTTTTTTGCTACTTGTTTCAAGTCTAATTAACACATCGAAGGTTTTCGGCGATGGAAGGACGGGAAAGGGCCAGGTTTGAGAAGGTAGCAGCCGTGGTCTTAATTAATATACAGTTCCAGTATTTCCTGGTGTTAAAATAGGAAACCCCGGAAAGTCATTTTCAGGCTGCCGAGATTCGAACTCACTATCTTCCGAATGCAAGCTCATAGCTGCACGACTTAAATCACACGGCCAACTTGCTCGGTTATTTAACTATTACGTGGTTGGTGCAGTGAATGTTTTGTGTAAATGAACAGGTGTGTATTAAGGCAAGCAGATACACCCACTCTCCGAGCCGGAGATTAGACAGTACGAAAACATCTGGCCCGACCGAGAGTCGAACCCGGGACCCTCTTGAACCGAATGCCGCAACTCTGACCAGTCAGTTAAGAAACCGGATAAAGCTTCTTAACAAATGTTAAAACATTGCTGTTTTCCTAGTTCATAAACCACATATTTAGTGTTTGCATGGTAGTGAATCTGGATCGAAATAAGAGAAGCTGAAGGTTTCTGTTACTGCTTTTCCGATAGACTATACGGTGAAAATGACCTGGTTCCTGCAAAAACGGTTATGCCTATTTGAAATCTGCACTGTTCATAGCTGACCTTGTACTTTAGACACGAATTGTACCCATGACATTTAACCTCCGTGGGAGAGCACGGTCAAGGGCGGGATTTAGAGTCACGATGAGACCTTAATAGATGGAAATAGTAAGATAAAAGAAGGCTATATTCTTCGTGAGCTTGCTACTTCGAAGGTGTTTGTTGGTACGAACTTCGGTTTCGTTGCCGTTCTTCTGTTGCTAGCCGTCATGGACGAGTATTAGAAGAGTCCCAATGGAATGAAAATATGGATCCATGATTTATGTGGTATGTTAGTATGAGTTTAGATAATGTATTTTGTAGTTTTAGTAGTATAATGCAGGGATTCTGGCGCCTCCGCCGCATCCTCCGCCTCCGCCGCCTCCTCCGCCGCCGCCGCCCGCGGGAAATTTGAATTTTGGCGGGAAATTTGAATTTTGGCGGGAGATTTGAATTTGTAAACAAAGCCACGTGCTTTTTGACAGCTGTCATCGAGAACAACGCATCGCTAACCTCACTGCTGCCATCTTGACGGGCCTAAACCTCACTAGTGCCAACTTAACCGAACTAGCGAGAGTTAAACAAACCGACGTGTTTTTTGACAGCCACGTGCTTTTTGACAGACAACAACGCATCGCTAACCTCAGTACTGCCATCTTGACGGGCCTAAACCTCAGTAGTGCCAACTTAACCTAACTAGCGCGAGGTAAACAAAGCCACGTGCTTTTTGACAGCCACGTGCTTTTTGACAGATTTGTAAACAAAGCCACGTGCTTTTTGACAGACAACAACGCATCGCAAACCTCAGTACTACCATCTTGACGGGCCTAAACCTTAGTGGTACCAACTTAACCTAACTAGCATGAGGTAAACAAAGCCACGTGTTTTTTGACAGCCACGTGCTTTTTGACAGATTTGTAAACAAAGCCACGTGCTTTTTGACAGCTATCATCGACAACAACGCATCGCTAACCTCAGTACTGCCATCTTGACGGGCCTAAACCTCAGTAGTACCAACTTAACCTAACTAGCGCGAGATAAACAAAGCCACGCGCTTTTTGACAGCCACGTGCTTTTTTGACAGCTGTCATCCGCCATCTTTAAACTACAGAGCACCGTGCTGCCCTCTTTCGTCACCTGTCATCGGCAGTGCTGCCATCTTGACGGGCCTAAACCTTAGTGCTACCAACTTAACCTCACTAGCTCGAGATAAACAAATCCACGTGCTTTTTGACAGCCACGTGCTTTTTTGATAGCTGTCATGCGCCATCTTTAATCTATAGAGCACAGTGCTGCCCTCTTTAGCTACTTACCTTTGAAATGTGGTGGCGGATAATTTGAAAAATGCTTTTCGACAAGCAGCCATCTTTAATCCAGAGAGAACAGTGCTGCCCTCTATGTGGTGGCGGCAAATTGAAAAATTCCACGTGCTCTTGTTTGAAAACAAACTCACGTGCTTTTTTGACAGCTGTCATCTGCCATCTTTAATCTATAGAGCACAGTGCTGCCCTCTTTAGTTTGAAATGTGGTGGTGGTAAATTCCACGTGCTCTTGTTTGGAAACAAAGCCACGTGCAGCTGTCATCCGCCATCTTTAATCAACAGAGCACTGTGCTACTATCATGCGGGCAATTTCATCACCTGTCATCCGCCATCTTTAATCCACAGAACACCGTGCTGCCCTCTTTATGGCTACTACCTTAAGCACGTAGTAGCGGGCAATTTGAAAAGTTCTGTTAGCTATCATCCGCCATCTTTAATCAAGAGAGCACCGTGCTGCCATCTTTAGCTAGATACCTTTGAAATGTGGTGGCGGCAAATTGAAAAATTCCACGTGCTCTTGTTTGGAAACAAACTCACGTGCTTTTTCGACGGCTACCATCCGCCATCTTTAATCAACAGAGCATAGTGCTGCCCTCTTTAGTTTGAAATGTGATGGCGGCAAATTCCACGTGCTCTTGTTTGGTAAACATAGCCAAGTGCTTTTTTGACAGCTGTCATCCGCCATCTTTAATACAGAGAGCACCGTGCTGCCCTCTTTATCGTAGTAGATGTAAATTCGTCACCTGTCATCCGCAGTGCTGCCATCTTTAGCTAGATACATTTGAAAAGTGGTGGCGGATAATTTAAAAAGAAAAATTCTACAGCAGCCCTCTCTCGACGCTAATTGCATAAGATGGCGGCTATACATGACTCCTTAAGGGTGCTTACGCAAGATGGCTGCTATACACAGGTTCTTATGAGACGCCCTTGGGATGCTTGCGCAAGATGACAGTTATACATGGCTCCTTATGAGATACCCTAGGGATGCTTGCGCAAGATAGCGGCTGCTCTTATGGGACGGCTTAAGGGTCCTTGCACAAGATGGCTTGAGACGTCCTAAGGATGCTTGCGCAAGATGGCGGACACAAGATGGCGGCTATACATAACTCCTTATGAGACGCTTTAAGGGTGCTTGCGCAAGATGGTTGCTACTCTTATCTTAGAGGCTAACGTGTCGTGATAGTTCGATTCATTAAATTTAGGGCTTAAATGCAAAATGTTAAATATATCGAAAACGGTGCACCGTAGAGCAAAACGGACAAAATTTTTCTGCCTAATACGTAGGTTCGCAGTATGAGGAACAAGAAAATCATAGTCTAATGATGGGATCAACGGTTCAGTTCCTACTTAGGCCCTTTGGCATTTGCTCGGTTTTAGCTTGTATTGAAGCGAGTCTTCGTAACATGATCAGGTCTAGCTATGGTAGAGAGTATAACGTACCGTGCAGGTTCGATTCATTAAATTTGGAGGCTTAAATGCAAAATGTTAAATATCTCGAAAACGATGCATCGTAGAGCAAAACGGACAAAATTTTTCCGCCTAATACGTAGGTTCGTAGTATCAGGAACAAGAAAAAACATAGTCTAATGATGAGATCAACGGTTCGATTCCTACTTAAGCCCTTTGGCATTCGCAGCTATCTATTTCTACAAGATGGTGGCTGCTCTTATGAGAAACAAGATGCCTTGAGACGTCCTAGGGATGCTTACGCAAGATGGCAGACACAAAATGGTGACTATACATAGCTCCTTATGAGACGGCCTAGGGGTGCTCGCACAAGATGGCGGCTACTCTTATGAAGAAAGCTATTGAAAAATTCTTTTGACAGCTATCATCTTTAAAACAATGGCGACTATACATAGGCTGTTAAGGCCTTATCATTCTCCTCCTCCTCCTCCTCCTCCTCCTCCTCCCCCTCCTCCTCCTCCTCCTCTACCTCCTCCTCCGCCTCTTATGTCAAGGCATAGCTTTATATCGAACAAGTTTAAACCTGCATCGCGAAGGCAAGCGTGTGCAGCGACAACATTATTGTGCATGTTTAGACTTTCGAAACATAAGAAGAGTAGAATCAAACGCTGTACTCGATACGACATGTGATCAGAACATTGATTGATGCGTTCAGAAAACAAAATAAGTGATCAAGACTAGAATCGAACAATGTACTCAATACATCATGTGTTTAGAATATGTCAGGGGATACGCTTGTTCTAAGAAGATCAGATTGAAACATAACAAGACTAGAATAGAACACTGTAATCGATGTTGTTAACTTCAACATGTGATCAGAACATTGATTGATGTGTTCAGAACACAAAATAAGTGATCATGACTAGAATCGAACACTGTACTCCATACAACATATGATCAGAACATTGATCGATGTGTTCAGAACACGAAATAAGTGAACAAGACTAGAATCGAACACTGTACTCAATACAACGTGTGTTTAGAACATGTTAGGGGGTACCCTTGTTCTAAGAAGATCAGAATGAAACATAACAAGACTAGAATCGAACACTGTAATCGATGTTGTTAACCTCAACATATGATCAGAACATTGTTTGATGTGTTCAGAGCAAAAGTACAATTTTGATGATTTGCTTAGTGTAAAATCAAAAACTATGGAAACACACTGTGCACATATCGCGTAGCTAACTCGCTCAGTAAGCAATATTGCAAAACTACAACTTCAATGATTTGCATAGTGTAAACATCAAAAACACACTGTACCCATACTGCGCAGCTAACTCGCTCGGTAAACGATATAGCCAAAGTATAACTTCAAATTATTTACCTTCCATCATTCGTCTTGTGTGTAAAAATCAGTCGAACAAGTTATCGCATAAACATGGCTGAAAAAAAATCGTGATAGGGTATGGAACCCAGGGGTTACATCTTATCAGAAGGGCAAAAAGGATGAAAGGACTCTTCCTCCTCCTTACCGCACATTCCTTGGCTAAAGGGCTAATGGGCTAAAGGGCTAATGGGCTAAAGGGCTAAAGGGCTAAAGGTGCAACAACCTCGTCGATCGCTATCAGCAAGAACGCTTGTACTTTGTAGAAAATTAATCTTTATTGGTAAATGGTTTTATGTTCAGAACAAGGAATGGAACCTAGGGGTTACGTCTTACGTAATAAAATCCCCGAGGTGCGATGAGTTACGTTTTTCGAACTAGTGTTTGGAACACTGAACTTTTCAAGATGATAGCAGAGAGTTTAGCAATGTTCTGTTGTTGGATTTTAAATTCCGCGCTACAACATGCATAAGGTGGCAGCCTTGAGGTTTACTGCCGTAAAGATGGCAAGAGTGAGGTTAACAATGTTCTGTTGTTGGATTTTAAATTCCGCGCTATAACATGCATAAGGTGGCAGCCTTGAGGTTTACCGCCGTAAAGATGGCAGCAGTGAGGTTAGCGACGCTCTATTGTCCTTCAAAGTGAGGTTAGGGTTCGTCAAGAAGACAGCTGTCAAAAAAGCACGTGGCTATGTTTACCAAACAAGAGCACGTAGTCGTGACGTCACGGTCACGTAATCAATCCTTAGCTCGACGTCGTTAAGTATTAGGGTTAGCTATGCTTAAAAGTCTTGGGAACAGAGCAGCAGTATGAATTGCTATGTTTCAAAGCGTGTACACATGACCTATCGATTTTACATGCATCGACCATCGCACTAAACTTCACCCGCTAGATCGTGCTGCTATCTTAGCATGACTTTAAAGTACAATGAATAGCCATGTTTCAAAGCGTGTACACATCACCTATCGATTTTGCACATTTCGACTCTTGTACTAAACTTCTTCCGCTAGATTGTGCTGCTATCTTAGCATACCCTATACGCGTGAGCTTAAGGTACAAAGATAGCCATGGTTCAAAGCGTGTACACATTACCTATCGACTTTGCATGCAACAAATATCGTACTAAACTTCTTCCGCTAGGTTGTGCTGCTATCTTAGCATAACTTATACACATGAACTTAAAGTACAAAGAATAGCCATGTTTCAAAGGTGGTACACATTACTTATTGATTTTGCATGCATCAAATATCGTACTAAATTTCTTCCGCTAGATTGTGCTGCTATCTTAGCATAACCTATACCCATGAACTTAAAGTACAATGAATAGTCATGTTTCAAAGCGTGTACACATCAACTATCGAATTTGCATGTATCGACTCTCGTGCTAAACTTCTGCAGGTAGATTGTGCTGCTATCTCAGCATAACTAAGACGCATGAACTTAAAGAACAAAGAATAGCTATGTCTCAAAACGTGTACACATTACCTATCGATTTTGCAAGCATCGACTCTCGTACTAAACTTCTTCCGCTAGATTGTGCTGCTATCTTAGCGTAACCTATACGCATGACCTTAAGGTACAAAGAATAGCCATGTTTCAAAGCGTGTACACATTACCTATCGACTTTGCATGCAACAAATATCGTACTGAACTTCTTCCGCTAGATTGTTCTGGTATCTTAGCATAACTTATGCACATGAACTTAAAGTATGAAGAATAGCCATGTTTCAAAGCGTGTACACATTACTTATTGATTTTGCATTCATCGAATCTCGTACTAAATTTCTTCCGCTAGATTGTGCTGCTATCTTAGCATAACCTATACCCATGAACTTAAAGTACAATGAATAGTCATGTTTCAAATCGTGTACGCAACAACTATCGATTTTGCATGTATCGACTCTCGTGCAAAACTTCTTCAGGTAGATTGTGGTGCTATCTTAGCATAACTAAGACGCATGAACTTAAAGTACAAAGAATAGCCTTGTTTCAAAGCGTGTACACATTACCTAATGATTTTGCAAGCATCGACTCTCGTACTAAACTTCTTCCACTAGATTGTGCTAAAATCGTGTAAGTGTGCTGCTATCTTAGCATAACCTATCGATTTTACATGCATCGACTATCGCAAGCATAACTAAGACGTATGAACTTAAAGTACAAAGAATAGCCTTGTTTCAAAGCGTGTACACATTACCTATCGATAATGTATGTATCGAATATCGTACTAAACTTCTTCCGCTAGATTGTGCTGCTATCTTAGCATAACCTATACGCATGACTTTAAGGTACAAAGAATAGCCATGTTTCAAAGCGTGTACACATTACCTATCGACTTTGCATGTATCGACTCTCGTACAAAACTTCTTCCGCTAGGTTGTGCTGCTGTCTTAGCATAACTCATACACATGAACTTAAAGTACAAAGAATAGCTATGTTTCAAAGTGTGTACACATCACCTATCGATTTTGCATGCATCGAATCTCGTACTAAACTTCTTCCGCTAGATTGTGCTGGTATCTTAGCATAACTTATACCCATGAACTTAAAGTACAAAGAATAGCCATGCTTCAAAGCGTGTACACGTCATCTATCGATTTTGCATGCATCAAATATCGTACTAAACTTCTTGCGCTAGATTGTGCTGCTATCTTAGCATAACCTGTACGCATGAACTTAAAGTACAAAGAATAGCCTTGCTTCAAAGTGTTTACACATTACCTAATGATTTTGCACGAAACGACTATCATGCTAAACTTTTTCCACTAGATTGTGCTAAAATCATGTAAGTGTGCTGCTATCTTAGCATAACCTATCGATTTTACATGCATCGACTATCGTACTAGACTTCTTCCGCTAGAGCATGTAGCAATCGCTTTTGTGTATCCCTAACCCATGTGCACGAACTTAAAGCATAAAGATGAGCTATGTTCTAAAGCGTGTACACATCACCTATCGATAATGTATGTATCGAATATCGTACTAAACTTCTCCTGCTAGAGCGTACGAGTATCGCTTGTGCGCACGAACTTAAAGCATAAAGAATAGCAATGTATAAAAATCTTGTAAACAAAGCAGCAGCATTACGTATAGTCAAGATTAAATGCGTGCACACATCATGTATCCATGATGCATACAGTACTAAACTTATTCCATTAGAATGTACAAAGTTCGCATGTGTTTGTGCTGCTATCTTAGCATAGCCTATGTGCATGAACTTAAAGCATAAAGAATAGTTATGTGTAAAAAATCTTGTGAACATAGCAGAGTGTTAACTACGTAGGTGTAGACATTGAACTTTACATGCTAAGGCAAGATACTACGTGACCGTGACGTCACAGCCACGTGCTCTTGTTTGGTAAACATAGCCACGTGCTTTTTTGACAGCTGTCTTCTTGACGAACCCTAACCTCACTTTGAAGGACAATAGAGCGTCGCTAACCTCACTGCTGCCATCTTTACGGCGGTAAACCTCAAGGCTGCCACCTTATGCATGTTATAGCGCGGAATTTAAAATCCAACAACAGAACATTGTTAACCTCACTCTTGCCATCTTTACGGCAGTAAACCTCAAGGCTGCCACCTTATGCATGTTGTAGCGCGGAATTTAAAATCCAACAACAGAACATTGCTAAACTCTCTGCTATCATCTTGAAAAGTTCAGTGTTCCAAACACTAGTTCGAAAAACGTAACTCATCGCACCTCGGGGATTTTATTACGTAAGACGTAACCCCTAGGTTCCATTCCTTGTTCTGAACATAAAACCATTTACCAATAAAGATTAATTTTCTACAAAGTACAAGCGTTCTTGCTGATAGCGATCGACGAGGTTGTTGCACCTTTAGCCCTTTAGCCCTTTAGCCCATTAGCCCTTTAGCCCATTAGCCCTTTAGCCAAGGAATGTGCGGTAAGGAGGAGGAAGAGTCCTTTCATCCTTTTTGCCCTTCTGATAAGATGTAACCCCTGGGTTCCATACCCTATCACGATTTTTTTCAGCCATGTTTATGCGATAACTTGTTCGACTGATTTTTACACACAAGACGAATGATGGAAGGTAAATAATTTGAAGTTATACTTTGGCTATATCGTTTACCGAGCGAGTTAGCTGCGCAGTATGGGTACAGTGTGTTTTTGATGTTTACACTATGCAAATCATTGAAGTTGTAGTTTTGCAATATTGCTTACTGAGCGAGTTAGCTACGCGATATGTGCACAGTGTGTTTCCATAGTTTTTGATTTTACACTAAGCAAATCATCAAAATTGTACTTTTGCTCTGAACACATCAAACAATGTTCTGATCATATGTTGAGGTTAACAACATCGATTACAGTGTTCGATTCTAGTCTTGTTATGTTTCATTCTGATCTTCTTAGAACAAGGGTACCCCCTAACATGTTCTAAACACATGTTGTATTGAGTACAGTGTTCGATTCTAGTCTTGTTCACTTATTTCGTGTTCTGAACACATCGATCAATGTTCTGATCATATGTTGTATGGAGTACAGTGTTCGATTCTAGTCATGATCACTTATTTTGTGTTCTGAACACATCAATCAATGTTCTGATCACATGTTGAAGTTAACAACATCGATTACAGTGTTCTATTCTAGTCTTGTTATGTTTCAATCTGATCTTCTTAGAACAAGCGTATCCCCTGACATATTCTAAACACATGATGTATTGAGTACATTGTTCGATTCTAGTCTTGATCACTTATTTTGTTTTCTGAACGCATCAATCAATGTTCTGATCACATGTCGTATCGAGTACAGCGATTGATTCTACTCTTCTTATGTTTCGAAAGTCTAAACATGCACAATAATGTTATCGCTGCACACGCTTGCCTTCGCGATGCAGGTTTAAACTTGTTCGATATAAAGCTATGCCTTGACATAAGAGGCGGAGGAGGAGGTAGAGAAGGAGGAGGAGGAGGGGGAGGAGGAGGAGGAGGAGGAGGAGGAGAATGATAAGGCCTTAACAGCCTATGTATAGTCGCCATTGTTTTAAAGATGATAGCTGTCAAAAGAATTTTTCAATAGCTTTCTTCATAAGAGTAGCCGCCATCTTGTGCGAGCACCCCTAGGCCGTCTCATAAGGAGCTATGTATAGTCACCATTTTGTGTCTGCCATCTTGCGTAAGCATCCCTAGGACGTCTCAAGGCATCTTGTTTCTCATAAGAGCAGCCACCATCTTGTAGAAATAGATAGCTGCGAATGCCAAAGGGCTTAAGTAGGAATCGAACCGTTGATCTCATCATTAGACTATGTTTTTTCTTGTTCCTGATACTACGAACCTACGTATTAGGCGGAAAAATTTTGTCCGTTTTGCTCTACGATGCATCGTTTTCGAGATATTTAACATTTTGCATTTAAGCCTCCAAATTTAATGAATCGAACCTGCACGGTACGTTATACTCTCTACCATAGCTAGACCTGATCATGTTACGAAGACTCGCTTCAATACAAGCTAAAACAGAGCAAATGCCAAAGGGCCTAAGTAGGAACTGAACCGTTGATCCCATCATTAGACTATGATTTTCTTGTTCCTCATACTGCGAACCTACGTATTAGGCAGAAAAATTTTGTCCGTTTTGCTCTACGGTGCACCGTTTTCGATATATTTAACATTTTGCATTTAAGCCCTAAATTTAATGAATCGAACTATCACGACACGTTAGCCTCTAAGATAAGAGTAGCAACCATCTTGCGCAAGCACCCTTAAAGCGTCTCATAAGGAGTTATGTATAGCCGCCATCTTGTGTCCGCCATCTTGCGCAAGCATCCTTAGGACGTCTCAAGCCATCTTGTGCAAGGACCCTTAAGCCGTCCCATAAGAGCAGCCGCTATCTTGCGCAAGCATCCCTAGGGTATCTCATAAGGAGCCATGTATAACTGTCATCTTGCGCAAGCATCCCAAGGGCGTCTCATAAGAACCTGTGTATAGCAGCCATCTTGCGTAAGCACCCTTAAGGAGTCATGTATAGCCGCCATCTTATGCAATTAGCGTCGAGAGAGGGCTGCTGTAGAAGTTTTCTTTTTAAATTATCCGCCACCACTTTTCAAATGTATCTAGCTAAAGATGGCAGCACTGCGGATGACAGGTGACGAATTTACATCTACTACGATAAAGAGGGCAGCACGGTGCCTCTGTATTAAAGATGGCGGATGACAGCTGTCAAAAAAGCACATGGCTATGTTTACCAAACAAGAGCACGTGGAATTTGCCGCCATCACATTTCAAACTAAAGAGGGCAGCACTATGCTCTGTTGATTAAAGATGGCGGATGGTAGCCGTCGAAAAAGCACGTGAGTTTGTTTCCAAACAAGAGCACGTGGAATTTTTCAATTTGCCGCCACCACATTTCAAAGGTATCTAGCTAAAGATGGCAGCACGGTGCTCTCTTGATTAAAGATGGCGGATGATAGCTAACAGAACTTTTCAAATTGCCCGCTACTACGTGCTTAAGGTAGTAGCCATAAAGAGGGCAGCACGGTGTTCTGTGGATTAAAGATGGCGGATGACAGGTGATGAAATTGCCCGCATGATAGTAGCACAGTGCTCTGTTGATTAAAGATGGCGGATGACAGCTGCACGTGGCTTTGTTTCCAAACAAGAGCACGTGGAATTTACCACCACCACATTTCAAACTAAAGAGGGCAGCACTGTGCTCTATAGATTAAAGATGGTAGATGACAGCTGTCAAAAAAGCACGTGAGCTTGTTTTCAAACAAGAGCACGTGGAATTTTTCAATTTGCCGCCACCACATAGAGGGCAGCACTGTTCTCTCTGGATTAAAGATGGCTGCTTGTCGAAAAGCATTTTTCAAATTATCCGCCACCACATTTCAAAGGTAAGTAGCTAAAGAGGGCAGCACTGTGCTCTATAGATTAAAGATGGCGCATGACAGCTATCAAAAAAGCACGTGGCTGTCAAAAAGCACGTGGATTTGTTTATCTCGAGCTAGTGAGGTTAAGTTGGTAGCACTAAGGTTTAGGCCCGTCAAGATGGCAGCACTGCCGATGACAGGTGACGAAAGAGGGCAGCACGGTGCTCTGTAGTTTAAAGATGGCGGATGACAGCTGTCAAAAAAGCACGTGGCTGTCAAAAAGCGCGTGGCTTTGTTTATCTCGCGCTAGTTAGGTTAAGTTGGTACTACTGAGGTTTAGGCCCGTCAAGATGGCAGTACTGAGGTTAGCGATGCGTTGTTGTCGATGATAGCTGTCAAAAAGCACGCGGCTTTGTTAACAAATCTGTCAAATTGCACGTGGCTGTCAAAAAACACGTGGCTTTGTTTACCTCATGCTAGTTAGGTTAAGTTGGTACCACTAAGGTTTAGGCCCGTCAAGATGGTAGTACTGAGGTTTGCGATGCGTTGTTGTCTGTCAAAAAGCACGTGGCTTTGTTTACAAATCTGTCAAAAAGCACGTGGCTGTCAAAAAGCACGTGGCTTTGTTTACCTCGCGCTAGTTAGGTTAAGTTGGCACTACTGAGGTTTAGGCCCGTCAAGATGGCAGTACTGAGGTTAGCGATGCGTTGTTGTCTGTCAAAAAGCACGTGGCTGTCAAAAAACACGTCGGTTTGTTTAACTCTCGCTAGTTAGGTTAAGTTGGCACTAGTGAGGTTTAGGCCCGTCAAGATGGCAGCAGTGAGGTTAGCGATGCGTTGTTGTCGATGACAGCTGTCAAAAAGCACGTGGCTTTGTTTACAAATTCAAATCTCCCGCCAAAATTCAAATTTCCCGCGGGCGGCGGCGGCGGAGGAGGCGGCGGCGGAGGCGGAGGATGCGGCGGAGGCGCCAGAATCCCTGCATTATACTACTAGTTTTTATTGAATTTTAACTTAGAGGCTTTGGATATAGCCTAATGCTTCACGGTTTCGTTTAAATAGTGAATGGTACAATTTCAGCACAGATTAGTGTCTGCCTCCGTAGCGTAACGGATAGTGTTATTAGCTGCCGTCCTCGGGGGCACAGGTTCCATTCCCGGTACTACCAGAAATTCAAGAATGACATGAGGGCTGGTGTTTGGTTGAAATCGTACACGCTGCTCACCTCCAATGGGGGTGTGCCTGAAAAGAGCTGCACCACCTCGGATGAGGACACGGGTTTACTTATGACAGATTAGTGAGTCATTAACGTTCTTATTTAGTTCCTACCATCAAAGCATAATGAATATCAGCTTCGAAGGGTTTCACTTTAGTATGGCGTGTATAATTCTTGCCTGTGTTATTGCGGTTAATTTCTGGGGGCAAAGGCAGTCAGAAATACAGCTAACCTCCGCATTCCACTTATTGTCCCGGTTATGGATAGTGGAAGCATTTACCTTTCACTACTCTAAGGGCCTCCAGAGGCCTTTACAGAGATGGAAATGCTTTGCTTTAACGAAACACATTGTATGGCCTCTTGGATAAATCGTCAGTGTAGTGGGCTTCGGTTCAGAGGGTCTCGGGTTCGATTTCTGTTCGGGTCGGAGGTTTTAACTTTCTCTGGATAATTCCTCTAGCTCAGGGGCTGGGTGTTTCTCTTCGTCTTAATACACATTTTCATTTGCATGAAACACATCTCATGACACCATAGAAACACGCAATAGCGGGATACATCCCTCCCTACATAGGTTTGGCGTCAGAAAGGGCATCACCAGACAAATACTGGGGCTGTACCTTAATTAAGGCCACAGCCGTTCCTTTCCTACTAATAGCCCTTTCGTATTCCATCGTCGCCATAAGACCTATCTGTGTCGACGTGACGTAAAGCAACTTGAAAAAAGGAAGGGCATCCGGCCCTAAAAATGGCTGAATTCATCCAAAGTGCCAACCCCATGTAACTGGACAAAAGTCAAGAGGAAGAAGAAGAAATAATGTCCACGCATTGTTTCCATTTTTACCAGCTATTATTCTGATTTCTCTTAACTACAGTATCACCAATAGACTATGAGTTATTCTGAGTCCCGCTAACATCCGCTTCTATACAGAAAACTTCACAAAGAAACTGAAATAATTCTGGATAATTTGACGAGTGGACTTACTTTGTTATTCTATAATACGATCAGTTCTTTTAAAATCTGCATTAGACTTTTTGATTTGGCGTCTATCGATCACTCTGGAATATTGCGCTGGCGGTGATGATTATAGATGTTGGAAAGGGTAAAGGAATGAGATTATCAGCCTCTTTTATCGACGGTCGTGGGAAGAGGGAAGGAAGAGAGAAATAAATGCACGGGGAAAAGAAAAGAAAGGCTGTACAGAGTTAAATAATTACATTTACCTTTTTTTTTTCTTTTTCGCTATTGGTTTAACGTCGCTTTTCGGCGACAGAAGGACGGGAAAGGGTTCGGATTCGGAGGGTAGCAGTCGTGACCTTAATTAAGGTACAGCCCCAGAATTTGCTTGGTATGAAAATAGGAAACCACAGAAAACCATCTTCAGGGCTTCGGACGGTGGGATTCGAACCCATCATCTCCGGAATGCAAGCTCACAGCTGCGCCACCCTAACTGTTCGGCCAACTCGCTCAGTGTTTCTTCCTTTAACTCCAAAGAGTTGACCAAGGGACACTGGTTAGGAAATTATGAAAGAAGCCTGGAAAACGTTATGGTAAAGCAGTACCAAATACAGTTCGCATGTGTATCGCGGGCCCAATGGAGCAGGAATGTTTAGCAGCTATGCAACCTTTCTCTTTCCTGGAATCCATTTAAAAAATATTTTCTATTCTGGGAGATAGCATCTGAGACACTCCTGAAATGGGTGCAATGTAAGGAAAATAGAACGGAGAGAACAATTGACAAACTTGGCACGGAAAAGAAAGGATGGATCTGTGAAAGTGATACGTAAGGCAGTGGCCGCTTCGCTAGTTGAATTATTGATAAGCTGATGGGCCAACAGCCTCTGTTGACATGAAGGCGGAGACAGCTAATTCGTCACTTCGTGAAGTAAGCTGCAACAGGTACGGTGTAAAGAGCGGTCCATACGCAACAACTTGTCTGTGCAAATCTGATTGTGGAAAATAAGACTGTGCAAACCAAAAATGTCCACCATGAAACAGTTTTCAGCAGCAATGTTTCCACTCAGTTTTGTGGAAAAAGTATTGGAGGGAGTTTTAGTGTGGCCAGTCTTTTTGAACTTCAGCACCAAAGCGTCATAGGCCTGATTCTTTTCGTCCCGGTCACTATTCTTTTGATTTAACACGCCACCAGCACGGAAAGATCATCTATAAATCAATGAACTCCCAACAAACTCACATGTACCTTGACGAAGATCTGCCATAGTCTAACGGTAATCTGATAGTGTCCATACACAAAAGCTAGGCAAACTGAACAAGATTTCTGGCGATGTTTGAACTGGAGCGTCTACATGCGACGGCTTGTCTATGGTTGGGTCAGATATTTTTGCTCATTGGTCTCAAGACTTTAACCTCTTCTCCAATCCCTGCGCAGATCTCATTTTTCTGGTCAACACACAACGACTTATCTGCAACGATCTAATTTGCGCAGACAATTACACAGACAATGGATCAGCCTTTATGGAAAGTATAATTACTAAAAGAGATGTCAGTTGGGATGAAACCTAGGAGGATGGAATGACAGGTAAGAAATAAAAACATATGAAACAGGTGGATGTGAATTTTCGCATGATGGTAGTACAGTAAGTGATGTTGATTCAAGATACAGTAAGGATAATGCCTAGATCTGCAATAGTATTGTTAATAGTTGTAAATCATTTTTTTCCTTGTTATTGTACATGCAATGCGATTATGTTGATCGCAAAAAGCAATAAAAGATCTACAAGAAATATTCATTTACAACAACTGAATCCTGCCTTTTCTTGCGTTTAAATAAATACAGTTTGGTCTTGGCAGCGTTCTTGAACAGTCCAAAAACGCTCTTTATAGTTTACCTGTCATGTATAAACTTTGAGTAACCTCCATTAAGGCAAGTAATACAAAGGCATTTAGCTCACAGGATTAAGTTATCAGCCGCATAATATACTCTTGACTAGGGAGAACATCTCTCCAGACAAAACGTGATTGACGTCGGTGGCTGCAGGCAATTTAGAGCCATGACTTGACATTTAACTTATAATAAACTAATTAGAAGATACCTATTCTAGTTTAATAGCTATACAATTCTAAATGCGTAAGTTCATTGACTACTGTGAAAACTTCTAACGCTAATAATAATAGTAATATTTTTCTTTCTTAATCCGTTCAGCCCTGGGGGTTGGTTTTTCCCTTAGACTGAGCGAGAGATCCTGACGGTGAGTAGAATCCACATCCTTCCGGTGAACCAAGCATGCATTTAACGCCTTGGTCAGGCAACCCCTACGACGACAATAATCATACTAATAACAATAATACTACTAATAATAATAATAACAATAATAATGCATTTCGTTAACAGAATGATACATGAACAATATCCTCAGAAGGAGCAGTCTAACCTGTAAAGTCAACCTTGATCATTTCTGATGTTATCGACAAATTGACTTTTCTCTCTTTTTTCTGCTTGTCAACAATTAACTAATGACTTTAGTAACGACCCAGTTAGTTAGTTTGATTGACGCGTAACTCAGTTGAATTAGGAACGTGTCACATGGTATGACATACATGTTTGGGATGTTCCTTGCCTTCAATGACTGAGGACGGTATTGTCCCCCAGTCCCACTTCCTCGTGACAGTGACTTTCAGTTTCTCTGTAAGTCGCAACTAGGTTGGGCTGCTGTGCTCAGCAAAAGTTTCTCATTCAGCAGACTTTCAGGGAGTAAATTTACCTTCAGTCTTTGAATATAAAATTACATAAAATAGCCACATTTCGCCGGCTGAGAAGCGCAGCATTCTGCTTTCGACGTTCTTCTTCTTCAAGATCAATATCATCTTCCCGGCACTAGATGTGGATTAGGCTCAGTTTTATGGCCAGATGTCCTTCCTAACGACAGAGCTCTGTAGAGATATATTCACTATTGCATGTCTTTGTGATGGTTTGTTGTGTGGAGTGCTGTGAGTATATGAAGATATGATCACAAACATTCAATCCCTGAGGCAGAATATTTAACCAAACATGGTTAAATTCCCTGAACCAACTGGGAGTCGAAGCCAGGACCCTCTGAATCGAAGACGGCTACAATGACCGTGTAGACAAGGACCTGAGCAGCCTTCTGCGTGCGAACGAATCTACGCAGTAGCGTTTGACATTTGAAAATGCTTATGTGTGGGAGAGCCGCTTCCTTCCAACTCCTAGGCATTTCCTATCCCATCGTCGCCATAAGACCTATCTGTGTCGGTGCGACGTAAAGCCCCTAGCAAAAAAAAAATATATATATATTTCTTCTTGCTTTTTGCTTTATGTCGCACTGACACAGATATGTCTTATGGCGACGATGGGATAGGAATGGCCTAGGAATGGGAAGGAATTGGCCGTGGCCTTAATTAAGGTACAGCCCCAGCATTTGCCTGGTGTGAAAATGGGAAACCACGGAAAACCATCTTCAGCGCTGCCGACAGTGGGGTTCGAACCCACTATCTCCCGATTACCGGTTACTGGCCACACTTAAGCGACTGCAGCTGTACCTTAATTAAGGCTACGGCCGCATCCTTCCCACTCCTAGTCCTTTCCTACCCCATTGTCGCCATAAAACCTATCTGTGTCGATGCAATGTAAAGTAAATTAAATAAATGAAGGATCACAGCCACGTGGGCCTACCACGCAACCAACTCGTACGGTATATTATCATTATCATCATCATCATCATCTGTTTACCCTCCAGGTTCGGTTTTTCCCTCGGACTTAGCGAGGGATCCCACCTCTACCGCCTCAAGGGCAGTGTCCTGGAGCTTCAGACTCTTGGTCGGGGGATACAACTGGGGAGTATCACCAGTACCTCGCCCAGGCGGCCTCACCTGCTATGCTGAACAGGGGCCTTGTGGAGGGATGGGGAGATTGGAAAGGATAGACAAGGATGAGGGAAGGAAGCGGCCGTGGCCTTAAGTTAGGTACCATCCCGGCATTCGCCTGGAGGAGAAGTGGGAAACCACGGAAAACCACTTCCAGGATGGCTGAGGTGGGAATCGAACCCACCTCTACTCAGTTGACCTCCCGAGGCTGAGTGGACCCCGTTCCAGCCCTCGTACCACTTTTCAAATTTCGTGGCAGAGCCGGGAATCGAACCCGGGCCTCCGGGGGTGGCAGCTAATCACGCTAACCACTACACCACAGAGGCGGACTACGGTATATTATTATTATTATTATTATTATTATTATTATTATTATTATTATTATTATTATTATTATTATTATTATTATTATTAACACACCACAAGAAAGGGGTTAATTGCCAGACTCAACTATCACATCGGGATTACCATGCACGTATAGTGCAGATCAATTTATAACTTCTGTCCCACCTTTGACTTGGTTAAAAGGTATAATTCTGCCATCTTTTGTCCTACGAATACTTCTGATATTCACTTTCGTTATGAATTGCATAAGCTTAAATATGATTATTGCATAAGAAAATCTGTTTATTTTGATGGATAGTGGATTGTTCATTTCTCGCATTGTTTCCCTTGTTTTTGCAGCATTTTGGTGGAATTGGCGCTTACCATTTAGCAGTATTACGTATGAGAATTGGAATCCGTCAGCATCATCATCTGAGTGATGGGAAAGTAAGTGGTTGTGAGGATAGCGCACCTACTTGTAAAGAGGTCATTGTCAGATGGCCTTGATTACACACAACAGCTGCTCATCAAGTCGGTCACTCCACATTTTATCCTTCATATGCTCGCTTCATTCTGATGAAAATTGTACTGTTTCATGTGGAACTCTTCTATAGCATTAAATCGTTTTGTTATATAACAGGTAACGTGCGTTGGGAAAAAGGGAAATATTATTCCACGCGTAGATGTTTCGAGGAAGCATATGATGCTACCATGCGTAATATTAACGTTTGTAATTCTGAACGTATTTGGACATCGGGACATTTTAGATGATCCAGTATGGTTCAGTAAGACTCCGGTGAACTAAGCAAGACGTCGGACACTTATGTATATACGTATGTATGTACTTTATCAGTGGTGGCAGACTGGGAGAGCTAACAAGTGTGGGAATGGTTTTCCGTGGTTTCCCATTTTCACACCAGGCAAATGCTGCGGCTGTACCTTAATTAAGGCCACGGAAGCTTCCTTCACACTGCTAGCCCTTTCCTGTCCCATCGTCGCCGTAAGACTTATCTGTGTCGGTGCGACGTAAAACAACTAGCAAAACAAAAAAACAAAAAACAAGTGTGGGTAACAGAAAATATTATTGAAACTAAATACATCGACTGGTGTTTCCTTGTTTCCTCAAGGAGTGCATTATATTAGAAAGGGAACACGAATATGGGTCTTCGATTCTGTAGAATGTCCGCCTCTGTGGTGTAGTGGTTAGCGTGATTAGCTGCCACCCCCGGAGGTCCGGGTTCGATTCCCGGCTCTGCCACGAAATGTGAAAAGTGGTACGGGGGCTGGAACGGGGTCCACTCAGCCTCGGGAGGTCAACTGAGTAGAGGTGGGTTCGATTCCCACCTCAGCCATCCTGGAAGTGGTTTTCCGTGGTTTCCCACTTCACCTCCAGGTGAATGCCGGGATGGTACCTAAAGGCCACGGTCGCTTCCTTCCCTCATCCTTGCCTATCCCTTCCAATCTTCCCATACCCTTACAAGGCCCCTGTTCACCATAGCAGGTGAGGCCGCCTGGGCGAAGTACTGGTCATACTCCCCAGTTGTATCCCCCGACCAAGAGTCTGAAGCTCCAGGGCACTGCCCTTGAGGTGGTAGAGGTGGGATCCCTCGCTGAGTCCGAGGGAAAAGCCGAACCTGGAGGGTAAACATATGATGATGATGATGATGATGATGATGATGATGATGATGATGATGATGATGATGATTCTGTAGAATACTGTAAACAGCTACCGTTGAGCCTTTGTACCCTATTTGGACTGGCCGTCACTGCACTGTCACTACATAAAATTTTACACGTGGAAGGCGACGCAGGATTATGTTAAATTTTCAGTCTGGAGACAAGTTGGATCATCAAAATGCACCACTAAAGGTCACGTGGTTATAGGGACACCGCAAGAACCTGCGGCAGTGCCATAATGAGTCGTACAACGCATGACGAGAAGTGAGATTACTTTCCTCACTGGGTCAGAAGCTGGTGTTGCAGCACTTGCTTCCCTATTTATAACACCTTTCGTAACATCCAGATGCTCTAGTCGTGCTCCGAATGTTATTAGTCTACACCACCCTAATATAAGCAGCTTTCATCCTGCCACAGCATATATGAGCCGGGGACTTCAGTGGAAGCTGCATTTTGCTCTGGCCTGTGCCACAAGACGGATGAAGTAATACTTCGTCCATCAGAAAATTGTCACAGGCTATCGCACTGGGGAGGAAGTAGCGTTTCTTTTTTTTTTTTACAATTGGCTTTACGTCGTACCGACACAGATAGGTCTTATGACGACAATGGGGCAGGAAAGGGCTAGGAGTGGGAAGGATGCGCCGTAGCCTTAATTAAGATACAGCCCCCGTATTTGCCTGGTGTAAAAGTGGGAAACGGCGGAAAATCATCTTCAGGGCTGCCGACTGGGATGTTCCAACCCGCTATTGGTTTAATATCCCTCTAAGACAACCAGATAGGCTACGAAGATGGGTGAATTGCGTAGAAAATCAACCGCTGAAACAATCTCTTTAAATACGGGAGTATTTCTTCCTAACGAATTCTAAGAAGTTAAATGAGAATATATTTTCATAAACTGCGAAGAGAAGCCTTGGACAATTCCACTGTATTTAGTCATTTACAGTACCTGGAGTCCGGTTCTGTGGCTAAATGGTTAACGTGCTGGCCTTTGGTCACAGGGGTCCCATGTTTGATTCCGGGCAGGGTCGGGAATTTTAACCATCATTGGTCAATTTCACTGGCACGAGGGCTGGGTGTATGTGTTGTCTCCATCTTCATTTCATCCTCATCATGAAGCGCAGGTCGTCTACGGGAGGCAAATCGAAAGACTTGCATCTGGCGAGCCGAACATGTCCTCGGACACTCCCGGCACTAAAAGCCATACGCCATTTCATTTTTCAGTACCTGGAATCGATTTGCAGACCTCTGAAGTGTACATCTTTCTAGTTGCCTTATAAAGCACTGCGACATTAGACTGAGATGCTGATGTTAGTGAATATGGGCCCTTGCCGTGATCGTGTAAAGATTAGATGGAAGGGTTGAGCACTTAAAGGGCTCCCTGGCCGAGGCGGTAAAGGCGCGCTCGGTTCGCCCGGAAGGATGTGGGTTCGAATCCCGGCCAGGAAGTCGTAAAATTTAGGATACGAGATTTCCACTTCCGGAGGTGCTCATGGCCCTGAGCTTCAGTCAGCCTACACCAAAAATGAATACCAGGTTAATTCCTGGGGGCAAAGGCGACCAGGCGTAGAGCTAACTAACCACCTAACCCCATCAAGTGCCGAGTTTACGGATAGTGAAAGCCTTTACCTTCCACACCTCCAAGGGCCTTCATGGCCTGTACGGAGATGACTTTGCTTTTGCTTTGAGCACTTTGTTGAAGAATATTCCATTTCTTTAAGTTTTATTAAAGGTCTGTCAATATATAGGCGCCTGTTAAATAGGCCTACTTGTTTGTTGCGCAGTCTAGTGCTTTAGTAAATTTTGTCTTACAATATGTAGTGGCGTATTCGATTGACTTGTGTTATGACGGACACGAAAGGAATGCTAAAACGCAAAACAAAGAACGCAACTTTCCCTAACTAGTTTATTAATCCTAAAATAAAAATAAAATAAAATGTGGTCGGTTCTCTCAACAAACTTTCATCTCAACCATTCCTTAGCCCATGTTGGCTTTCTTTTATATTTAATTTTTAAACACGCTGTTATTGCAATGGTATTGCAAGCAAATTCTGCATCACTGTTTGCTGATGACTGACATTTCATACAGCTGAACTACCCAAATAATTCAGGAGAAATAAACATTCCTTGGTAATATTGAGCCGTGCGGGGACTAAGCATTTTCATACAGTAGATTGACACATTCAGTCAGTCAATATCAGTCAATACTGATCTGCATTTAGGGCAGTCGCCCAGGTGACAGATTCCCTGTCTGTTGTTTTTATAGCCTTTTCTTAAATGATTTCAAAGAAATTGGATATTTATTGAACATCTCCCTTGGTAAGTTATTCCAATACCTTACTCCCCCTCCTATAATCGAAAATTTGCCCCAATTTGTCCTCTTGAATTCCAACTTCATCTTCATATTGTGATATTTCCTACTTTTAAAAACACAACTCAAACTTATTTGTCTACTAATGTCATTCCACACCATCTCATTAATACTGATCGTGTAAGGGCTTCTTAAGGTTTCCATTTTAAATGTTTTAGGCTAGGTGTAGCAAATAAATCAGGTGCTAGTATCACACAAAGTGCCTCGTCGTTTCATATAATATATAACTGAAGGATACATTATTATTATTATTATTATTATTATTATTATTATTATTATTATTATTATTATTATTTCTTCTTCTTTCATAATCCGTTTACCCTCAAGAGTTGGTTTTTCTCTCGGACTTAGCGAGAGAAGTCACCTCTAACGCCTCAGGTGCAGTGCCCTGGAGAGTGAGACTCTGGGTGTGGGGGATACAACTGGGCTGTAGGACCAGTACCTAGCCCAGCCTCTCCTGCTATGTTGAACAAGGGGGATGGGAAGATTGGTAAAGGATAGACAAGGAAGAGGGAAGGAAGCAGCCATGACCATCCCGGCATTTGCCTAAGGGGGAAGTGGGAAACCACGCAAAACCACTTCGAGGATGGCTGAGGTGGGAAACGAACCTCCCTCTACTCAGTTGACCTCACAAGTCTGAGTGTACTTTTTTCTAGCTCTCGCATCGCTTTTCAAATTTCGTGACAGAGCCGGGAATTGAACCCGGGCCTCCGGGGGTGACAGCTAATCACACTAACCACTACACCACAGAGGCGGATATCTACAATAATTTCGACTAAGTATAGTCCTGCACAGAATGATTAAAAGTTTAAAGTTTGTTTGTGTATCCTCCAGTGGAATGAAGGATTGTTCAGTGGAGGTTATAATGATGCCACTCGTTACAGCGCTGTGACGTCCGTAGCTCGCTCAAAGAACGGAACATGACAATTTCTCAATGTGCCGTGTGTCGTGATATCTTGACCATGTGGGATTAGTCTATGTTTTTTTTCTTTTTCCGTGTACATTGAGCGAGTTGGCTACGCGGTTTGAGTGGTGTAGCTGTGAACTTGCATTCGGGAGATGGTCGATTCGATCCCCATTGCCACCAGCCTTGAAGATGGGTTAGCGTGGTGTTCTATTTTCACACCCATCAAATACTGGGGCTGTACGTTAATTAAGGCCACGGTCGCTTCCTTCCTAGTCATAGGTCTTTCCTATCCTATCGTTGCCATAAGACCTGTCTGTATCGTTGTGATGATACAGTAAAAAAAAAAAAAAAAAAAAAAAAAAAAAAAAGGAAAATCCGTATTTGTAAGTGCATGCAAGTCTGCTGCCTTTTGTAGGCCTATATATGGTTCTTGCTATGTTGGGTATAGAGCAGAAATATTGTCCTATTGTGCATCAGAGAGCCATTTGACACCTGTTGTTGGCAAGATCATTTTCAGAACGAACAAGGTCGTCATTGTACTAACTCTCCTTGACCGTATATAACGTTCTACTTTGCCGTTGAAGAGACAATGAATCGAAGGTATAAACATCAAAAATGTAGCGACTTCTGTACTGTGTCCAAAATTCATGATTTTGATATAAAGAGTGAAATAATTTTAATAGACCGTCCGAATTCGTGACAGATTTACATCGTGAAATTGTAATTTTACGGGCAGATCGTCTAAAACTTGTAGTATATCAAATGCCCCTTCGAACAATATAGAAACTGACCACGTGAGAAACTGCAAACGGCTTCTATTTCTAGGCCTATACACTTGAGCCATATGTTAAAAAATTAACGTAAAGAGCTTGATCAAGCAACGTGAAGTACTAAACATAATTATGCAGGAGCATGTGCTCAAGTGTAAAGTTACAGTTTCAATGCTATACGCAGGGACGGTGTTAATGCGACTTTAAAAACTACAGATTAGAGTATTAATTCATATTCCAAGTATTGTTAATATTACTTAATACATTGCAGTTGGCAGATATCCCTGTGGCCATGTCTGATAATAATTGTATAGCAATAGTGATAAATAATGATAATACCAAACGAAAACAAATCCCATGGGGCAAGAGCCCTAAAGGGCCATGGCCTACCAAGCGACCGCTACTCAGCCCGAAGGCCTGAGGTGTCATGCGGTTGGCACGACGAATCCTCTTGGCCGTTATTCTAGTATATATATACCAGGAAATAATAATAATAATAATAATAATAATAATAATAATAATAATAATAATAATAATAATAATAATAATAATAATAATAATTGAACTTTTTCCAATTTATTGGGGTCTGTACCTGATATGCATTTGGCCCAGTTTAACGGCCGGATTCCCTTTCTGACGACAAATCTATTTGAATGGATGTAATTACTATGGCGTATATCTGCGGTGGGTATTAGTGTGGTGTGTTGTATGTAGGTGAAGAGACGTGTATTAACACATCCCTCTGTGGGTGGGGGGTGGTAGAATGCTCCACGGTATCCCCTGCCTGTCCTAGGAGGCGACTGTGGCCCCAGGAGCGAGCGTGCGTTGTCTACCATGGAGCCTTTAGCTGAGTCCTGGCATTGCTTCCGCTTACTTGTGTTAGGCTCCTCACTTTCATCTACCCTATACAACCTCCCTTGGTCACCTCTTGTTTTTTCAACCCCAACGGTATTAAGTTTGCGAATCTAGAGACTCTTTCATTTTCACGTCTTTCGTGATACTTATCTTTCCATGGCCGATATCTTCAATTTTTCGAAGTGTTGGAATCCTTCCAGTTTTCTCCCTCTGATTAGTGTTAATAGAGGATGGTTGCCTAGTTGTACTTTCTCTTAAAAAATAAACACCACCACCACTAAGACGAACACAAACACCCAGTTTCCGAGTCAGTGGAATGAACCATATAGGCATAGTGTTAAAATATTTGGCCGCCGGGGAATCGAACGCGTAATAATAATAATAATAATAATAATAATGATAATAATAATAATAATAGTAATAGTAATAATAATAATAATAATAATAATAATAATAATAATAATAATAATAATAATAATACCGGACTGTGTGGCTCAGACGGTTGAGGTGCTAGCCTTGTTGCCCCAGCTTGGCAGGTTCGATCCTGGCTCAGCCTTGTGGTATTTGAAGGGGCTCAAATACGTCTGCCTCGTGTCGGTAAATTTACTGGCACCTAAAATGACTCCTGCGGGACAAAATTCAGCCAACTCGGAGCCTTCGAAAGCCGTCAAAAGTGGTTAGTGAGACATAAAGCCAATAACATCATAATTAATATTAATCGTACGTCCTCGGCTACCATGCGCAGGAATTTTGATCTGGTGTCATTTAGGCTCCTCGCGAGTCAATTTAGACATTCCGTTTAACTCTATCGAATGCCAGAGAAGCAGGATTGGGTTGGGTGATCTGTGGTCGAGTTTTAATTGTGTTAGGTAAACATGAAATGTGTCACGACATGGGGTGTTCAATGGGCTTCAAAAATCCGATTACCTCTGCTGCGTTTGAAGCTACAGTCTTGGGATTCGGACGATGACTCTCTCATTTTTTTTTGTTTTGCTATTTGCTTTATGTCGCACTGACACAGATAGGTCTAATGGCGACGATGGGATAGGAAAGGCCTAGGAGTTGGAAGGAAACGGCTGTGGCCTTAATTATGGTACAGCCCCGGCATTTGCCTGGTGTGAAAATGGGAAACCACGTAAAACCATCTTCAAGGCTGCCGACAGTGGGACTCGAACCCACTATCTCCCTACTACTGGATACTGGCCGCACTTAAGCGACTGCAGCTATCGAGCTCGGTGATGACTCTCTAACCCTGATCCACAAAGGAAGTAGGGTGATGAGATTCAATTAAAACATAACTTACATAAAAGTTTCGTGGAAACAGTAATTTGTGAAAGCATTATCTTAATAACAGAGAATTTATTTAACGAAAGAAGGACAAAGCAAATGAAAAGCATATATTACTTACAAGGGGTAGTGTAACATAATAATTACAATGCATACACGAATTTGCCGATAACTTACATACCTTCACATTACGACAGGGGTGACCAGGAATGTCGCACCTGTGCAACACACAAATATGAGCTGGTCTCACGCTTGCACATTAGGTTACGAACCCTCCGGAACTGCCCCTCCCAACAAGACCGACTCGACTAGCCATTCGGGAGGCGAGTACTTACTCTCCCTTCCCACCGATAAACAACAGTGCGACACCTCAAACATCTAGTCCTAGCAGTCATCCTTCCTGAGTCCGAAAATTTCACACTGCACATTATTTTATTGTAGTTTATACATCATATACAATAAACAAATACAAATCCATACAGTATGTCCTTGTTTTGAATAAACCTGTGTACAATACATTATATTTAACAAGATATCACGTACGAAATGCTATGTACCTAATCAACGTTTTGTCGCTATTTTCAGCGCTGTATTGTAATTGGCTCTTAATGCCGGCGTGTCGAGATCATTTTCCTGAAAATAGGAAAGAAGAACACTTTTGAACATACTGTGGTTGTGAGCCACAGAGGATTGGATCGCAACATATGTTCTCAAATGTTTACTTACGTCGGAATATGCCTGCTGACTGCGATCACGTGCTTTCAAATCTCTAAGCCTTACTTCGCGTTCTTCGTGTCAGCGTTGGTGGACAGCGTTATAGCGACGATCGACAGTAAATTTCCGGTGTCCTTCGATAGTCCGATGGCATAATAAGCATTTAGAATAGTTTGTAAAGGTGTGTAAAGGAACTGCAATTCCTAGTCCGTGTTAAAGGATTGTAAATTTTCGCCAATTCTTCTGTTTACTGATGTGCTTTCCATAATGCAATGCGTTTGCAACAGCACTTCCAAAGAACCGCTGTCCTCAATCGTGTATTCTATGTTCCCCAGCCGTCAAACTCATACAGTACACCTGGCCAACCCTACGATCAGTCTCGAGAGCGGACACGCCTACCAAGCTCTTTACGTGTGCGGTAACTGTACAAACCGTGAACTGTGCAGCGTTTGGGCACCGCTGCATTACGATTTACAGCAGGTTGAGCGCTAAAATAACTCATTGCTACTAGGTTTACATTCTGTTTACAACGTGGAAATATGAACGATTTACTGGAGAGACGAGTTGTCAGTAAACTACGTCACCCCACTACGCGACGAATATTCTTCTTAACCAAAACACACTAGCGTTAATTTGCTAGTTATTGTACATTTCATGACACTCCTTCTCCCTTAGTCACCGAGGGATTGGCTGCGCAGTTTGAGCCACAAAGCTATCAGCTTGCATTCGGGAGATACTGTAGTGGGCTCGAGCCTCACTGTCGGCAGTCCTGAAGATGGTTTTCGTGGTTTTCTGTTTTCACGAGCATTTGTCTGGTGTGAAAATGGGAAACTATGGAAAGCCATCTTCAGGGCTGCCGACGGGGGGATTCGAATCCTCCGCACGCCCAACTCGTTCAGCGTTAGGAATCTGACTGGGCAGCAGTCGTCTTGGTAACCTAGGCTCTTAATGAACTGTTGCACCACAGGAGTTGTGACATGCTGACCGATTTGCAAGCCTGAGTTATTATTTCGTTTATTCTAAATTTTCAATGACAGTGTATTATTTACAGTGTGATAGATTCAGAATAATGGATGCAGCTTCCAGTAATCATGCCAGTACACGAAACTCCTCAATGTGACATTCATAATAAATGATTTACCCAACAACAGCTGTTAATGACAGGGATTAATTCATGTTAGCTGAGTTTCTGTTTTCTTGTCGCCTTGCTAAAATTAATTTCAACCAGCTGAGCATTGAGAGAAACAAAACAAGGCTAATTCTGATGCTTTACACTTTCGCTTTGAAGCCAAGTTCAACAAGAAGCTGAGTTACATCAGCGCAACAAAAGCGTAACGGCCACGCACGAGATGAGCCTGACAAGTCTTGCTCTCGACGCCACTGCCCATGGGGTCCGTCTTGCTCCGCTAGAGTGATCCCTAATGTAAAGGGAAGGCTTTCCTGTGCTTGTTACGAACTTGAGAGATTCTTCAAAATATTATTCGCGTCGGATGAAATGTTGGATAACGTATATTTACATTTTTTTCATGCAGTCTTAGCAGCGCAGTTGTAATTCCCGTGAAGCTGTGTTGTACTTCATGCACTCAAGTGGAATCTGTCCTAGGTGGAGACAGAACAATATTTCAAGCCCCGCGAGAGAAAAATCACTGACTAGAATGGAATTCGTACTAAGATAATGTAACTAGCATGTACTCGCGACTTCACCCCCGTTTATTAATTCAAGAGCTAGATGTTGTTAAAACCATTTATTTAAAAGAAAATTAAAAATATTCGTTAACACACATAGTTTTTACATAAACTGCATTAAATTATTTTATTTTAAAAATATTGTTACTTCTAATGCTTAAAATGTATCGGGTTGCCGGACGGTACAGATAATATTAAAACAATATAACAGAGCTTCCGGATAAACCATATTAATTGTCCTTCTATTTGGAGCTAAGATGTATAATGTGTTTGACATTCCAACTCTTGAACAACCCACGTAAACTTGACCATAAGAGAAGCACCGTTTCCGATGGTAGAGTCCTCCAACTATAAGCGATGCCCTTGTGCCTTGTTGATATACATATCGAAACTCAAATAAATGGGGGAAACTATCAGCTGATCGTGATATTGTTCTCGCGCCGGAATATGGATAACGTGGCAGTATTCCCAATCTGTCATTGGTGATGCTTTAGCTTTCGGATAACGGTCTTCAATTTTGAACCAGCGATTTTATAATGCGAATTTTCAACATTTATCGTCATTCGAAAGCCACGCCCCTTGCTTGTTTGACCTCTGGAAACATGGCGGACATTCGTACAGTTAGGTTCTGCCAGGCAGCGCTTCCGCCTCTATGTTATTCTAGCTCGTTGTATGCACTAGAGGGAGATATGCTTCTTTTCATTCCCACTTCCAGGTTCTGAGAGAGGGGTTACCAACCATTTTGACTGTCTCTAGGAGGTTCATTGTTGTAGTTTGGTAACAACACGTAGATCAGTTCAGTGAGAAATTCACACGCGTGTAGAAAAATATATCACAGCCTTTTAAATTGCGCTATAATTTGTGAATTTTCTTCTAGCTGTAGTTTCTTAAATGTTACGCATTTCGTTACATATGGCTGTAAATTTTGTTATCTTCTGAGAGTACTTGTGCCACAACCTGTGCCCGTTGGTTGCGGCGTAGGATATGTCTATGGATTCCCTTGTTTGTCGAAAGACGCCACTAACAGGGGTAACCCTAGGCTCGAAACTTGAGACCGCAGGGCGCCTAGTCATGTCTGACATTGCTTCCATGGACTTCTACCAGATTAACCACATTCAACTTTCTGTCGGACTTCACTTAGTCAACCCGTTTAGTCTTCCGATCCAGACAGTATTTAGCTTGGCGACACCTAACCAAACTTAATTTTTATAGCTCCCTAAACACAGGATGTATGCCCATTTCTTATTCTGATCCGACCCCGACGTTGTTAGGTTTGTGAGACCTAGGGAGTTAACTTGGCCCAGTTTTACGACCGAATGCCCTTCATGACACCATCCCTGTGTAGAAGAATGTATCGAAGAATAATGTTTCTGCAGCGGTTGGTAGTGTGCTGTGCTGTGTGCGTAATTTGAAGATCTGAAGCAGAGCCCCGTGAACTAAATAATACTATTATTGATTTTATGTCCAAATAACTACTTTTAAAGTTTTCGAAGAAGCCGAGGTGGCATAATTTTGTTATTATTATTATTATTATTATTATTATTATTATTATTATTATTATTATTATTATTATTATTATTATTATTATTATTATTTGATCTGTTTTGCACTGTTCATGTCTTTGTCTTCGTCTTCTATTGTAATCCCTTAACACGTCCTTATAAAGCGACACATCACGAATCGCCTTATTTATTTATTTATTTATTTATTTATTTATTTATTTATTTATTTATTTATTTATTTATTTATTCAGTTAGTAATTTTTTTGCTAGGGGCTTTACGTCGCACCGACACAGATAGGTCTTATGGCGACGATGGGATAGGAAAGGCCTAGGAGTTGGAAGGAAGCGGCCGTGGCCTTAATTACGGTACAGCCCCAGCATTTGCCTGGTGTGAAAATGGGAAACCACGCAAAACCATTTTCAGGGCTGCCGATAGTGGGATTCGAACTGTAACGGTTCAAATCCCGTTACAAGATGATATCTGTATTTTATTATTTTATCTGTATTATTATTATTATTATTATTATTATTATTATTATTATTATTATTATATCAGTATTATTATTTTATCTGTGATATTATTACTATTATTTTAATTATCAGTCTTATTCAATTCTATTTTGCAATGCCTGTTGCTTGCAAGATTGTACTTAGATGTATGCATATATACGTATGTGTAGAATAACACTCAATACCTGTACAGTGAGAATTGTTGTATATATCAGAGACTGGATGTGACGTTGGTGCATTGTGCAATATTGTTGGCGATTCTGCCAAGTCATCGCCAAGTCTTGGCTACGTCATCGTATTTATTTAGTATATGCGCTCAGAGAGTCGGCCGCCCCAGGGCTATTTCACCACTGTATGTAATATCTGTCGCGTAGGTGGGAGTATGTCATTGTTATTTCTGGAGATTACGTAGCTCTGTCAACCAATGGTTATAAATACGAGGACCAGCGCCTTATAGCGTCAGTCTACGGGAAGGAGAGGCCTCAGTCGGTCATAAGTCATTAGTTATACGGATGCAGTACAGTGAAGAAGTCTACTAGATCAAGAGGCCTTAGTTGGTCAGTGAACGAGTATGAACGAGAGATGGAGAAGACTCAGTGAGCCATTAATCATTGGTCATTGAGAGAGTGAGGCCAAAAGTTAGTTGGTCCGTCACTTAGTGGAAGACACGGACGCAAGGGCTTACCATGAAGTCAGAGAGGGCAACCCTGGACCTGCCAAGAGGTAATACCATATTGACTTACAAAGAAGTCAGATGATATGGAGAAGAAGCAGTCACAAGGATGTATCACCAAGTTAGGCGTGACACATCTACAGTAAACACCAGATCAATGGATTACGTCGTAATTACACTCAAAGTGTTGAAGGTACAGTCAAGTGAATCAGTGAGGGAAAGATTTCGTATAAATTGTTAAATGTCCGGTCAAGAAGAACTCAAATTCATGCCTAGTTTCTTTCAGTTGCAATGTCATAATTTCATAATTTCATATTCTCATCTGTTTTATCGCAACAAGACTCACTATTTTTTATATATTATTTAAAGAATATATATTGTTATATCAAACGAATTCATAGTTTCATTTCATTGACAGTAAAATATCTTAACCTCAAAATTAATGGGGAAACCGAACGCCAATCTCCTTTTCTCAGAACTTATATGGTATGTTGTCAAAAGTAAGCTTATTACCCCACACCCTAGAGATAGTCAAAAGTCTCATTCTATTATTGCTGCACTGAGTGGCAGCTGGCGCCCTTCAAATAACGTATGTGTAAGTAAACAGGTAACAAGTAAGTGTGAGTACAAGGTCCGACGAGAGTGTATTTTATTTAATGAATATTAATTTTCATAATTTCCATTTTAAATGCAGATATTTCAGATTTTTCAAGTAAAATGCAGATTTACATATGTTGTAAAGTTTGTCAGACAGTTAGAAAAGTAACAGAACCTACTATCTCCCGGATGCAAGCTCACAGCCGCGCGCCTCTACACGCACGGCCAACTCGCCCGGTAGTTATTTATTAAGGCCCACCGTTATTTATGCATAATTTACACCTTTGACGCTTTCTTAAAGACCATATTCTAGAACACAGGCACTTCTCCAGATCCTGTCTATGATAGCTTCAGAGGAAATAAGCGTATGTTTGAAAATCCACAGCCTGTTTCCAGTCATTCGATCGGGTCAGAAATGGAATGAATGAAGCCTTCATCTAGCGTCGAGGATAGGAATTGTGCTGGCTGCCGAAGTCTGTCGCACTCCTCTGGGGCAATGATTTATGAATGACAGATGAAATGAAATGATATAGGGAGTGTTGCTGGAATTAAAGATGACATGGAAACCGGAGTACCTGGAGAAAAACCTGTCTCACCTCCGCTTTGTCCAGCACAAATCTCACATGGAGTGACCGGGATTTGAAGCACGGAACCCAGCGGTGAGAGGCCAGCGCCCTGCCGCCTGAGCCACGGAGGCTCTAAGCGTATGTTTACTTATACTTTTCATGTCGTTGTGAAAACACATCTTTAGATCTCTCCGTACCGTGGATTTGGCCACGCATCGCACGCATAGAGACAAACACTTCCGTATATCATGGACTGACTGAATATGTCTCTTCGTGTCTGGGACCGAACATGGCTTCCTACACCATTAACTTAAAATGGCTTCTTGACTTGTATGATACCTTATGTACGTTGCCTAGCGACAGTGAACCTATGCATTCAATCTTGGTGACAGCACGTTGGACTGTCATATCCCAACACACGTTTTCCGATGGCTTTTTGTTTTTCGTTCATAACTCACTAATGAAAGCGAAAATGAAAAATCCGGCTTCGAGATCCATTTGGACCCACTTCCATATACCTACGTTCAAATTTCAGATCTCTGCCTGCTGTAGATTTTGCTGGGCATCGCGCACACATACACACACGCACAAAACACACACAGACAAACACTTCCTTTTATTATTCTAGATACATGCATACGTCTTCATTATTGTTATGGTTATAGATACATGCATAAGTCTTCGTTATTGTTATGGCTCATTCTCAAATATATCGGGTGGTTAATGATTTTTTAATGAAAGCATATGTTGGTTAGAAATCAAGGAAAAAAATTACCACATCACTTGCTTAGAATTTTGCATTGAAAGACATAGACATGTTATTGGATTTTTCCTCCCATTAACTGCTTTTACGGCTTTCGGAGACGCCGAGGTGCTGGAATTTCGTCCCGAAGGTGCCAGTAAATCTGCCAACACGAGGCTAACATATTTGACCAAAAACCAAACCTCGTGGCGCAACAGCCCCGAAGAGCCATGGCCATGAAGGACCGCTGCTTAGCCCAAGTGCGTGCAGATTACGAGGTGTCGTGTGGTCAGCACGACGGATCCCCTTGGCCGTTAGTCTTGGCTTTCTCGACCGGCTGATATATTTGATCACCTTCAAATACCACTGGACTTCCCTGAATCAGGCCTGCCAAACTGGAGTCGGAAGGCCAGCGCCTCAACCACCTGAGCCACGATCGAAACTGTCAAGATGGGCTGAGAAGGGGTGGTGGCAATGATTATTGTTTTAAGAGGACGTACAACTGAGCAACCCTCCTCGATGGGCTCAGAAGGCCAGCTCTCTACCGTCCAAGTACTCAGCCCGGCAAACACAGACGGATGTAAGAGGTATATAAATAATTTAAGGGCCTTGAAGAGAGAGAAAAAAAAAAAAAAACATAAAATACACTGGCTGCGGTGAGGAATTTTTGAAAAACCTAAAACTATAGGGTTGGCAAGAAAGGCTAGTTAGGCATGATTCGTGTTGACATGAAAGCCTTTGTCAAACGCCATAATAGCATACATGTCCAATAAGGCTGATGACCACGCAGCTTTGCACATTAGGAAAACTATAATAACCTTTCTCGCCTTGGTGGTAAGATTTATTAAAAAATAAATTATCCGTCCTCCAGTCCTCCATAAAGGTCTGGAATGCATAACTTACAGTACGTAATTGTACATAAAAACAGAACACCTTGAAAGACTACAGGTAGGAAGTTCATATTCATATGATATGTTCATTAGTATGTTCTGCAGAAACAATCAGCATTTCAGTCACCTAGGTTCAGAATGTGTCCTGTTGCTTAGTAGGAACTGGGTCCTCCATGGGCACTGATAATTTGTTCCATGCGTGATGACATCGATGTGTATAAGGCACGATGGCGTCCTGGGGTATAGTCATCCACGTTGCATTCGCCTGATTCCACAGTTCGTCTTTGGCACTTGGCACTGGATCACAGCGTCGCACCCGCCGTTTCACCATATCCCGCACATATACTATTGGCGACAAGTCTGGTGATCGGTTGGGCCAGGGCAACAGTCTGACATCCTGTGACAACAAGAAGGCATGTGCTCGTGCAGCAACATGTGGTCGCGCATTGTCCTGCTGAAATATGGCGTCTGGGGTGTTGTGCAGGAAGGGTATGGCTACGGATCGCAGGATGTCATTCACGTAGGCCAGACTGGTCACAGTGCTCTGGACACGCACCAACTGTGATTTTTGGTTGTACCCAATAGTACTTCACACCATAAGGCCTTGAGTTGGCGCTGTATGTCTTGTGCGAAGGCAGTTAATGCGATGCCTCACCCCTGTCTGCGGTGAACCAAAATTCGGCCATCATTTTCAAACAAATAGACCCTGGATTCGTCCGAAAACACTATCTGCTGTCATTCCTGTCCCCAGTGGCGTCGTTCCATACACCATTACAGTCTAGCATGTTTATGCACATTAGTCAAGGGTAGGCGAAGAAGTGGACGTCGCATCGGTAACCCAGATCGTAACAAACGGCGACGGACTGTCACTCCTGTTATTGTACGATGTGTTACACTGTTCCATTGTTGCACCAGAGCCGAGCAGGACGCAGGTCTGTCCTGCAATGCCATTCGGATGAGGTGTCGATCTTCTCGGGGGAGGGGGTGTCTGGGTGGTGCGACCAGACCCTTCTCGTCGTGTTCCACGACCTTCTGTGAGCCATTCTGTACACACCCGTTACACTGCGGACACCCTTTTTCCCACACGAGCAGCAATTTCCCGGATGGACGCATCACGTTCTCTCATGCCAATAATGCGCCCTCTTTCAAACTAACTCATTTGACGGTAAGGTTCTCGCATTCATCTGCGAGGCAACCTGCACGTCTGCTCAAGTCACACTGATCCATTACCTTCGGTTTATAGCGACAACGAGAGCCACAGGCACATTTTATCAGTCGGTGGTGGTACGCCGAGAAATCGGTGTGGACCTTGAAACAGAAGGCCGACATGGTTCACTAATGTACATGTCCTGTGAATATGAACTTTCTATCTTTATTCTTTCAAGGTCTTCTGGTTTTTATGAACATGAGTATATAATGAAATATCTTTTCTGAAAATAATCGTAAGGGGATTACAATTTAAAGTATAAATAAAACTATAATTTGCAGAGAATCTCTTGTGATATGTAATAAGATTTCCTCTATGTCGTGAAAAGGAACTTTAAATTTTGAAGGATAGTGGCTATGTTCTTTGGCAGAGTACCTCTGGATCGAAACAAGAGGCCCTGACAACCCACTGACCAGGAGGAATATTATACAGTATTTAGCTGATAGATATCGCAGCTTGTTTTCCAAATTATAACATCCTGAGCTTTTTGCAGGTCATAGAGACGCAGTGAACTTCTTCGTGCACCTCCCATCCGCGCTGCCTCAGGCCTTGAGCAATTGATGTCCTTACTCGATGGTGACGATTGTTACGCAGTAATTCTGTGCTCACGCAGACTTCCAGGACATGTCCAGGCGTTTCAGTCTCATTGCAACCGTTTTGGCGGCCACGGGCTGAACGGAAAGTTCTGCCGGAAACCGATCTTGTTGCGGTCAGGTTAGACGACATTTTTATAGCATTTATGTATTCGGATGAAGATGAAGGTGACTTGCGAGACATCCAGGAATTTGCTTTCGGGTGATCGGCGTACAAAACCCCTCCTCTCCCTGTATATGGGGCAAGTGACACCGTAACTGAAAAGATCGATCATTCATTATCTCTCACAGCTTTCTTCCATTGACTTTGGAGGGAAGACTTTCTTTATTGATGTTCAGTTTGTGGAACGCCACGTTCTGCTCATCGGAGAATTTTCGTACATGATGCAGCTGTACGTCCTCCATTGGGAGTAAGCGACTGCAGATATTATAGTGCTGAATATTAGCCTCCTATTCGGCGCAGAGTAGTCCCATACCTCTGAATTTCTTTGAACTATATAACATGGAGTTCGTTGTGTCATCGGATAGCATCATTATTTCTTTAACCGAACTTCTTACAATTTTGTTCAGATCTTTACGAAAAGAGCTGGATAACTGAGTTAGAGGTGCGCACTGTAGTGGATATATCAATCCTGGCCAAATACGTAAATTCATTGACAATTTTAACTTTCTGTTCCGGTTTTAAAATTTCTTAAAGCAGAATTTAGGATGTTAGTTACTTTAGATCTGTCAAGAGATATTTCACTATTGAAATCGATTCCTAGATACTATTTTTTTGCTATTTGCTTTACATCGCACCGACACAGATATGTCTTACGCCGACGATGGGATAGGAAAGGCCTAGGAATTGGAAGGAAGCGGCCGTGGCCTTAATTAAGGTACAGCCCCGGCATTTGTCTGGTGTGAAAATGAGAAACCACGGAAAACCATCTTCAGGGCTGCCGACAGTGGGGCTCGAACCCACTATCTCCCGATTACTGGATACTGGCCGCACTTAAGCGACTGCAGCTATCGAGCTCGGTCCCAGATACTTCATTCGTTCATTACTTGATGTTACTGACGGTATTACTGATCCTTGAAGAGTGGCGATTTTTCCCAGAACCAGTTTTCCTTTCTTTAGGATAATAGATGTACTTTTTGGTGGGTTGATATTTAGACCTACTGTATTTCTGTGAAGCTACTTATGGCTAAATTAAGTAAAACTGTTGCATCTTATTCGGTTCTGCTGATTATTAGGCCTACTATACCATCAGTGACACTCGTTGATTTTCTTAGCAATAAAAATCTAAATTATTGAAAATCTCCGGTAGCACAGTGAGGTGCGAGGGATCAACATCTGTCTCACGTGCGGTAAAAACGTATGTGACTTCGCAGCCGTCGTAATGGAAATAAATAATACACAGCAGGATGTTTATTTCAGAGTAACACTGAGGCTCGGAATAAAGTGGAACTAATTACTGCTTTCGGGTCACATACTTCACCAACAGGAATATCAAACAGCAAGAGAATGTATTAGAAAGCAACGACATGTGTCGCATCAAGGACAGTGATATCTCATGTATACAGTGTCTCACTCAAATGGAAGGGATGGTGAACGATCTCTAGGACTACCTGACACAGTACCTCCTTTAGTGGGCGTACCGTACGGAGCACTGCGTGCTTTTATAGTAAGCTACAGTAGCTTGTACTTTTACGTCACTGTACATATCGTGATCGTCGTAGCCTCGGCATTTGCAATTCTACATGGAATACGAACCACAAGGGCAATCATAGACAGTTAAGAACATGTCTTAGAAGTAGCGAATTTCATTCACAAGACTAAATAAGAAAGCATATTCTAAAAAGAAATAAACTAAAAGAACTTCATGTTTACAGTGTCTCACTCAAATGGAAAGAATGGAGTCAGATCACAAGGAAATCAACAAGCATCAAATAACGTGTCTACGGTGGAATTACATTACTTACTCGAAAGTAGATCCAGATCTGTGGCTCAGTGGTTGGCAAAGTGGTCTTCGGTTCAGAAAGACCCATGCTCGATTCGCAACCGGGCCGAAGATAGCCGTGACCGGCAATTACTCTAGCTCGGGGACTGGATGCTTGTGTTTGTCCTAATACATACAGCACACCACACTACCAACCACCACAGAAATAAAGACGGTGGGCTGTTCTAAATACAGCTGCTAGAGTGATTTGTGTTAAGCGTCTATCTTAGATTGTCGTTAGAAATAATAAACAATTTGACACTTTAAAATCGTTTTACTAATATATTTCAATTTTCTTTACGTTTCACTAATATATTTCAATTTTCTTTACAGATATTTTATTGAACAGTGGTGGAGAATGTAATAATTAAGAGATTTGGGTTGTTTATTTTATCGTTTGTTTTTGCAACAGGCTCGCACTGTGAACTTTATTGCGACCCTCCCTTAGCCGCCTTATTCGTTCTTCTCATGTACTTTTGGTCTTATTCGATCCATTTATGAGTCTAGTTTCCTCCCACATTAGTTTCCTTTAGACTTTTACCCGCTTATTAGTTATATATTTAGACAATTCTTGTGAATATTTTGCCAAAATTCAACTATTTTCACTCACAAAACCTTCAATTTTTTGTTACTTACAATCACGTGTTAACTTTTCTGGTATTTTCTGTTAGAGCTCATCTATAAAAATCAAATTACTACTCATTCGCTTCTGCGAAACATATACCCGCCCCGCTACACCACGTATTAAGTGACATTTGATCTTAATTTGGCGGCCATTTTGTGATGACTTCATGCACGTTAAGTCAGTTACCGTAATCACATATTGTGCATTCACCCTTCTACTTTAAAATAATATATAAACTATTTCCCCATATATAAACGTTTTGCGTGAGGCCTACATGAAATGCATCACATAAATTTTTCACCCGAGAGCCAAATTTGAAGGACTTTCACTTCTAAAGGAATAGTAGAATATATTTCTCCAAATAGCATTATCGTCAGGAGGGAATTCCGGTCTTGTCTGGGCCAAATCTACAGGTGTGACATCGTAGCACAGTAAGGGTAGAAGATGAACTCAAAAATAACAATGATGTCAAGATTATTGTGCCATTTGAAAAAAAGAAAGAAAGAAAGAAAGAAAGAAAGAAAGAAAGAAAGAAAGAAAAGGCAGTTTTTTATTTACGTATGAAATCTGGTATGGTTTCCCTTTAGCACATTGACCAGCTCACGCTAAGGACTGCACCTGAGGCAACTTTAAGCCCATCCCAATGCGCGAGAATAGCCACGTGTGGTCGTTTTGAAAGGGAAAATTAACATGCATGGTAAGGGGCCATGCACGACATGTCTGTTGAGCAGTCCAGTCCTTGGGGCTCTTGGCTACCTTTCGTGACGAACGAAGGCGTCTCGCTGCTCAGAATTCGTGTTGCTGAAGAGCCACAAAAGTAGCGTTTCAGTCTTAATTACTTTTTAATCACATCATTTTAAACGCATAATAATAATAACAACAACAACAACAACAACAACAATAATAATAATAATAATAATAATAATAATAATAATAATAATAATAATAGAAGTATATGTACATGCATCTTCATTATAGACTATTATGTCTTCAGCGTTCAGTCTGGAAGCCTCTGTGAATTAACTAAGCTCTTCCACAGTCCTCTCTTTGTAACTAGCTTTGTGGCTTCTTTTTATTAGAATGGGGAGACAAATCGTAAGATAGTGTCAAAGAGTTCACGTTTCATTCGCATGTAAAAAAGGAATAGATGAGGGTCATTACAGATATCGCCCTGAGATTCTTTGATTCAGGGGGTGAACCCACCCATCTTCTGAGCCGTTGTTTACTTCGCCTTCTTAGGTACACATTTCCCAGCAGCAAGAAACTGTAATGCTTTTAAAGACACTCTGCAAATCTACAGACCAAGAGCTTTCGTCAGAATGCTTTACGTATGAATCAGTACAGCCGTTCTTTCAAACGTCAGAAATATCAGCCTAGTGTTTTAAATATATAGATAATTGCGAGCTTCAGTCGAGATGCCAGTTATTCCACGTGTCGTGTCTGGGCAAGTGGATGGCTCAATAGCCACCAGACCAATACACTGTAGTCCACCCAGCAACACCATCTCTCAGCTAGTCCGCGATGAGCTTCCGTACAGCGTACAACGTAATTTCTTCTTACACAGCAGTAACTGATCGATTTAGTGTATTTCATGGCTTCTGAATTAAGTGTTGAACTGCGTATTTTTGCGTGCTGTAGATTTTTAAATGCAATTCACCCGGACATTATGAAGATTCATGAGGCTGAATTGCAGAGAGTTAACCGGATTATGAACACATGTTACAACTCTTCTCTACAGGCTGAGGAAGAGTAATTTCAACTCTTGCTGTATTGGGGTTTTATTGCTTTTCCGTCTGTTTTTAAATTTAACTATCCATCAATCGAAGTTTACGGGTTTTCTTCGGGTGTACGGGAACGGTGTGACGGCGACGGCGCTCTTGTTTACGGATACGCGGCATCCACAAATGCCGGCAATTCTTGCGCGATTCACTCATTATTATTATTTTATTAAAATACAATATTAATTATGATTAACACTGTATTATAATCTTAGATTACAAGTGGTCTATAACTGGTCTAATTCTTCAATATAATAATAATAATAATAATAATAATAATAATAATAATAATAATAATAATAATAATAATATTCGATAAAAATTGCAAGTTCTTTTACATAACCTAGGCAGTTAGTGCGTTATACTCACGAGTCCACACCAGCTAACTCAGTGCTTTGGTCTACATTCCTACTAACAAAGGAACGTCATGGTATTTCTCATGCCGACATAAACGGTTAGAGGGCTATGGATTTACTCGTTTATTGTAGGATTTATGACATGCCCTATGTAACTAATTAGAACGAATGATATTATGGAATGCAATTTAATCTCGTAACGAAAAATGTCATTGAGAGTTAATGAATTATACTTTTCACAATATTTATGATGAGTTTTAAACCTGGAAAATGGATTTGCGTTTAGTATAATTATTTTTGTGCCTTTGTTCCTTCAGATTAATTTATTTCGGAATTATGTTTATGTTCATAATAGCGTGGGTAATAATATAACATTAATATATTCATTCGCTATCCCGGTTTATCTAATGGAAACCATATTATCCTAATATGTAATTACTTAATGAAAAAATTAATAGTTTGGATGATTAGCACTGTATATAGTCATTATTTGCTGGAGAAAAATTCTACATAGACCTGTTCAAAAGAATATTCATTGCATAGTGAGACCTAAAATTACATGTAGGCCTATGCATTTTGTTGTAGTAATCCTTTCAAAGGGTTAGAATGCTACGTGGTTCGGCTCGCGTAGCTGTGAGCTTTCGTTCGGGAGTTAGTGGCTTTGAATCCCATTGTTGGCAGCTCTGAATGTAGTTCTCTTTGGTTTCCCATTTCCACACCAAGCAATGGTAGAGCTGTGCCGTAGTTAAGGCCCGGCCACTACATTCCCAATCCTCTTTGCCATCCTTGTGTCATCAAAATTTTCTCTGCGTTAGTGCGACCTTAAACCGATAGTCTATAAAAATACCTTTTTACTTCTTCGGAAAAAAAGGCAGGAATCTGGAAGTTAAGTGATTGTTGATATCACAATGAAAGACACAAGACCTCCACTTTTACTTGAAATACAAGCCACAAATACGAGACATTTTATTTCAAAAATACACACCCAACTCTGTGCTTGTACAGGTCTTGACTGGCACGGAAAGGGTCCTATCAGCGTATTTCTTCTTTTCGTCAAATTTCATGAAAATTTCAACAAACTGTTCTCTTTTTGCTGTTTTAGTCCAGCACCTCTTCACATTATGAGAATCATTTGCAATACTTTTTCCCCAAATTTCATCTTAGGTTCTGTGAACGTTGTCAAATGATTTGATATTTTTTTAAAAAAAATTGTGTGCCTATTGCTAGCCTCCAGGTCTAGAAAGTCAAGAATAAGGATCCGTCGTGTCGACCACACGACACCTCGTGATCTGCAGGCCTTCAGGCTGAGCAGCGGTCTCTTGGTAGGCCGTGGCCTTTCGGGGCTGTTGTGCCATGGGGTTTGGTTTGGTTTTATTGCTAGCCTGGTGCAGCCCTTGTACGGCAGACCCTCCGACGAGGGTGGTCGACATCGGTCGTGTATGGGAAACTGCGTGTTATTGTAGTGATGATAGCGTTAGGTGTGGTTTCTGAGTTACAGGGATGTTGGAGACAGATGAAAATACCCAGCCACCGGGCCAGGTGAACTAACTGTTTAAGCTTAAAGTCTCCGACCTGGTCGGGAATCGAACCCGGGAACCTCTAAACTGAAGGCGACTACGCTGACCATTCAGCCAAGGAGCCGGGCAAAGTACTGTAAACTCTTGTCCTCACCCTGAGGTTGTGCAGCTCTTTTAAGCCACACTCTCAATGGAGGTGAGTTGCATGTACCATTTTTAATCACATACCAGCTCTCCTGTCATTCGTAAATTTCTGACAGTACCGGAAATCGACCCCCCCCCCCCGAGGACGGCAGATAATAGCGCTAATCATTACGATACGGAAGCACACAAATAATTTGATGATATTAATTTCATTTTTTGCAAAGCCTATGATTTGCTGTGCCATGTTCATGATGACTTAATTTGTTATTTACGAGTATATTACTCAGCCTGTTTCTTGATGAATTCAGTATTTTTGGCTTCTGTCTCTTGAAACAGGCCAGGGTAAAATGTAGCTTCCACTAAAGTCTCAATCTCATTTATGGTTGTGACTGTATGGAAGTTACCGAGGTACGGGTGGTGCTGGTTAATGACACTCAGAGCACGGCCAGTGCGTCTGGATGTTTGGATGCTGTCAATGTTGCTGCTCATAAAGCTGGCCGCGCTGCAATAACACTTTCTGGCCCAGTGAAGAAAAAACATGACATACTTTCTCGCTCCGTATCATACCTTGTGCGACTCATTGTAGCGAACCATCGGTTTCTCTGGTTTCTCTACAACCGCATAGCATTCAGTGGCGCTTTCTTACGATCCAGACAACCTACAGGTTGGAGATAAAAGACAGTGAATATTATTACCTTTGAACGATTGCTTTATTTAAAATACAGACTATTCTTCAGAATATTTATGTGAAAGAGAATGAATTCACTGGAATTAAATCGATCAACAGTCACAGCACTAAGAATGGGACCACTCAACTAATTACTCCTGTCATGTAGGACTGTGGGGGTAGCTATTGATCACGGTCCACTAGAAACTGCAAAGCAGTCGTAAAATCAAGAGCAAGTAAGCAAGCATACAATTTTGCAGTTCTTACGTGATTATTGGTATCGTAATCCTAGCAACAGGATCTTCTGTTACACGTGAAATACGAACTAGAGGAACGTGAGATTTCAAAAATTCCTTATGCAGTAAATGCCGTTCGAAGCGCAGCCCTCTTGATGGGAAGCAAAAGATGCTGTCGCTCATTTATCACATCCCACCAATCAGAAAATGATCAAATAATAATAATAATAATAATAATAATACATATTATATTATATATTATTATAATACATATTATCATTATTATATTATTATTATATTATTACCTTATCCTACTTAGAGTCAAAGTTACGAATAGTGGACAGCCCGCGTTCTGCCCATCAAGGTACAATTTCTATTATTATTATTATTATTATTATTATTATTATTATTATTATTATTATTATTATTATTATTATTAAGAAAAGGATAACATTTAAGCTCACCTCTTCAGATTGCCAGCTGGAAGAATTTGTACAAGTTTGCTATCCAACTTCAGAAGTCTCAAAACGATTTCTCCTTGGTTGGTGGAGATCGATAAGTATGCAATCTCAGAAACAGACATTCTACTCCGAGCACCACTCAGATGCAAACTTAGACAGGTTCACCAAGAAAACGTCCCAACTCGACCGAAGCATGTCCACTCTGACGTATAGAAGAAAGTACACTCCGAATGGATGAAAACCTGGTGGGCCCGCAAGAAAGCAATGAGTTGAGATCTCGTGTTTAGTGGCCCTAACGACGAATAATAATAATAATAATAATAATAATAATAATAATAATAATAATAATAATAATAATAATAATAATAATAATAATAATAATAATAATAATAATAATAATAATAATAATAATAATAATGGTATGCGTCGGTTTCTATATGCAGACAATTTAATACGATGCCATTTACCTTGCATGCGTATCAATTTCAACATTCTCTTTTATTATAACCCGAAAGAATGTGGGTTCGATTCTCCGTCAGAAAATTGAAAAAATAGTTTTCTACATCTGAGATTCATACATCTATACCAGAAACGAGTAGGCTACCAAGTTTATTCCTGCGATAAAGGCAGCCGGACATAGAGCATACCACCTTATCTTAGAGTCAAAGTTACGAATAGCGGACAGTCTACGTTCTGCCCATCAAGGTACAATGCCAATTAAGCCTGCGGCTTTGAAAGCCACTTTTTTCTTTCACACAATGTGGCCAACTAAGGAGTGCGACTGAACCTATTTAGCAGATTAATTTGCTTTCTTCTCTTCCCGGACCAGATTAATTTGCTTTCTTCTCTTCCCGGACTCATAATTATTATTTGGTCACATGATTCGTTTTATGAAATTATTTAAAGGTTTATATTAAAATATGCTATAGACGTATGGGCCTGTAATCGTCTTTGACTTGGAAGACGCGGGTCCTATTCTTGACTCAGCTGAGGATTTGAATCCTTGTCTGAGAATTGGAACGAACTTCACTGAACCTCGTGAGGTCCGTCGGAGTGTTGTCTTAAGCTCGCTCTTTGTGAGCTTCTTCTTCTTCTTCTTCTTCTTCTTCTATTTACTTTCTTCTTCATCATCATCATCATCAGCAGCAGCAGCAGCAGCAGCATGTGCATCATTATCATCATACTGGAATGGTATTTGTTTGTGGCTTAGTTGCCGAATTTCTGTCTTGAAGGCCGAGAATTTAATTCTCGTGTCATTTGTCGCGTTGCCCACCGAGGATGTACACTCTAGCTATTCCCAGTGTGCCACTTCTCCACAAAACAATGCGAGTTATTATCATATGACATAAATTGTTACGAGGTGTTTTTCTCACGTAGATACTCGTTGCGATTTCCCTTGAGGCACAACAAAAAACAAGTCCAATAAAACAGGGCCAGTGTGTTACCTAGACAATGCGCCGTGCGGGCGTACTACAAACTGCTACGATTACAGGCCCATACGTCTGCTTCCATAAATGTGTTCACCGCTCTCCCCGCTTTATAAAGAACGAACATAAAATATTAAATAAAACGACCATTTTTATGTCGCCCGATATTGTGAGTTCAAAAAGTACAGTAACCAACATCTGTGTGCCCAAGAATGTTTTTTTTTTTTTTTTTTTTTTTGCTATGGGCTTTACGTCGCACCGACACAGATAGGTCTTATGGCGACGATGGAATAGGAAAGGCCTAGGAGTTGGAAGGAAGCGGCCGTGGCCTTAATTAAGGTACAGCCCCAGCATTTGCCTGGTGTGAAAATGGGAAACCACGGAAAACCATTTTCAGGGCTGCCGATAGTGGGATTCGAACCTACTATCTCCCGGATGCAAGCTCACAGCCGCGCGCCTCTACACGCACGGCCAACTCGCCCGGTCAAGAATGTTTGTGATGGGGTGAAAAAAAATATCGAATAATACTTCAAGTTTAGCAATAAAAAGCTGTAGGAAATCTAAAGGGGTGAGCTCCAGTTGTGATCAACGGTATTCAGTAAGAAGGAGTGAGTTCCTCAGACGAAACTACCCCTCCCCCATTTTTTACAGTTGGCTTTACATCCCACCGACACAGATAGGTCTTTTGGTGACGTTCGGGTAGGAAAGGGCTAGGAGTAGGAAGGAAGCGGCCGTGGCCTTAATTAAGGTACAGCCCCAGCATTTTCCTGGTGCGGAAACGGGAAGAGACGAAAAACCATCTTTAGGGCTGCTGACACTGGGGTTCGAACCCACTATCTCCCGAATGCAAGCTCACAGCTGCACGCCCCTAACCGCAAGGCCAACTCGCTCGATCGAAACTATCCTTATTTCGGTCTATTTTCAAATCGACTTTATTATACAGAAGTGAAAGCTGGGTGGACGCAGGATATACAGTAATATTCCTAAGTTGGAAATAATAGACAGGAAAGTAGTGAGAATGATTTCTGATACGAACAAATGGAAACCGAATGAGGAGATAAGTTGGAAGTGAAGTTGATGAATGAAACTTTACGCATAAACCAGCTTCGGTGGTGGGGTTATATGAAGTGCATAGCGAAGGACAGGTTTTCTAGGAGAATAACAGACTCGGCTGTGGAGGGTAAGAGAAGCATTGGGTGACACGAGCGCCTATGGTTAAAGTCAGTTTTTAATTATTTAAGTGGTGGAATCTAACGAGGCCACAGAGCTAGTTACAAATAGAGGATTGAGGAGGCACTTAGTCAATTCACGGAGGCTGGAAGACTGAACGCTGCAAAGCATAACAATATATAATAAATGATACAGAATGAAATACGATGGGTAGTTACAGCTGTAAAAAATGCTTATTGTACCAATGTTGATCGCCCACAGAGGTAATTATATATGTTTACGAGCCCACATAGGTATTGGTATAATAATGAATAGGCCTACGCCAGAAAATAAAAATAAATAATAATAAGCCGGGCTGAGTGGCTCAGACGGTTGAGTTGATGGCCTTCTGACCCCAACTTGGCAGGTTCGATCCTGGCTCAGTCCGGTGGTATTTGAAGGTGCTCAAATACGTCAGCCTCGTGTCGGTAGATTTACTTGCACGTAAAAGAACTCCTGCGGGACTAAATTCCGGCACCTTGGCGTCTACGAAAACCTTAAAAAAAGTAGTTAGTGGGACGTAAAGAAAACTAACATTATTATTAAAATAAATAAAACCGGGCGAGTTGGCCGTGCGCGTAGAGGCGCGTGGCTGTGAGCTTGCATCCGGGAGATAGTAGGTTCGAATCCCACTATCGGCAGCCCTGAAAATGGTTTTCCGTGGTTTCCCATTTTCACACCAGGCAAATGCTGGGGCTGTACCTTAATTAAGGCCACGGCCGCTTCCTTCCAATTCCTAGGCCTTTCCTATCCCATCGTCGCCATAAGACCTAACTGTGTCGGTGCGACGTAAAGCCACTAGCAAAAAAAAAAAAATAAATAAAAATAGCAGGGACAGTGCTCAGTTTAACTCATCAGGTGAGCAGGTCCTGATGAGCATTATTATATTGGTTATTTCCTAGCTTGTGTCTTGAAAACGTATTACTGCATGTTGTAGACCTGTATAGTCTCATCTCTGAGTGGTACCTTCCTAGTTTGTTTCATGAAAACCTATTAAAACTCAGCTATAGATAATAATTGTTTTACTAATGTAATGCAATTTGCATTTTAATTCTCTGCTATTAAATTTGGATTGCACTATAAATACTATAATTAATTGATTTTTTAAGTTTCATATAATTATATAAATATTAAGTTACAGTAAAAAATATAGAATGGTGATGGGCGTCTGGCCACCTGTGCTCCAACAATAAACCAAATGCCTGACTGGACTGACGGAGGTATAGAATCAAATACGATGGAAACTTCAGCTGTAATCAAAGCCTATTTTACTAATTTTAGCTGCCCATAGCGATAATTATACACGTTTGTGAGTCTGGTATGTTAATGAATACAATAGGAAACTCTGTTATTAATAATTATTCGAATGTAACAAAAACTTTTCATTCTGTCAAACACACAGCAATTACAATATAAATTATAACACTATAAACATACCTGTAAAAATACGCACTAATATACAAAGAATGTGTTTCGTTCTACAAGAACATTCTCAGATTCTACCAAATCACTTAAAACATGCGTATATAGGCCTATGTACAGTATTGTTTACGTTGCGTACAATTGTCAATGATAGAGAGTTTAGTGATAACATGAACCAGTAATGACAAAAAATCAATTTACGAGTATTAATATAATGAAAAACGTTCGTACTGAAATAGTGCTTGGTGACAACGGACTTAGCATCGGCAGTATAAATAAGTACGTGAGTTTTTCATTATATTAATGCTTGTAAATTTATTTTTTGTCATTACTGATTCATGTTATCACTAAACTCTCTATCATTGACAAGTTTACGTAACGTAAAGAAATACTGTATATATATAACCATATTTGAAGTGATTTGATAGAATCTAGGATATTCTTGTAGAACGAAACATGTCATTATTTGTATATTTACAGGTATGTTTATAGTGTTATGATTTATATTGTAATTGCTGTGTGTTTGAGAGACTGAAAAGTTTTTGTTACATTTAACTAAATAGACACTGAAAAATATGGCTTCATTCTTAACAAAATAATAATAATTCTACAAGTTCTAGCTGCCATTACATATACTTAAACATAATCTTGAGACGTAGACTTTCACGACTAAATGACATTATAATACTTAATTTTGGGGATATTAGGTCGTGTAATGCTTGTAATATGCTGACGCGTTACGAACCTGCGACCAGGATTATCTTCCGAGCAATAACAAAGAGTTTATTGGCAACTGTCACTCCAATGTAACCAGACTCAAGATATAGAGACCGTGTTACAACTATATTTCATTCCACGGTCTCCAGAGTCAAGGAGAAAGATGTTGACAAGTTAACTGTGGAGGGTAGCAATGATCTACTGAGTATATACAGCAGACCTCTCTGATTGCCGATTTATAACTGCGCGGAACTGCACAGAACTGAAGTGTGAGTACAGACGTGAAATATTCATGTCGGAAAGGACGGATACGGACACGGAGAACGCCGTCACGTCCCGGAGATGTGTGAATCGACCTTTATGCTGGACCATGGCCATAACTACACACAGGCACACACCACACAGCATGTTCCGTACTGGCACATTCCCAGTTTCCACTGGCGCGGAACATGTAATGTTGCCTCTCGAAGTTCTCTCTACACTGCGCAGTTACAGTCCCGCGTCCCGTGCGCCCACTGCACAGTTCAGCTAGTAGGCGAAGGGCAGTGCATAGTGGCGCTTCTGACGGGGCAGCGAGTCAGTGTCTCCGGCTCGCTTGAGAATGTTTCAGAACAATTGACACTCGGTGTTCTGGAACAGCGGAACATAATTGTGCACCGGCACAGTGTGCCGAAACAAGGACATGGTGCCCAACCCTACAGCAGACCTCTCTGGCTGGCAAATACGTAAGTGCCAGCGATATTCCTTAATCCTCGTTGCTGCCTTCCTACATGTTTGTGAGTCTTGATGTAGAAATCCGTTACGAACGTCAATACGCACATTGGGTGAATGATGCATTTGTGCAGTTAGGAGTTGAGCAACTCGAATGTTCAGTGTCCTAGATAACATTGTCAAGAGCATCAAAGGGATCACATTCAACTAGAAATGGAATTTTATTCCAGACATAAACAATCATGTTATAGAATATGGGGGCACCGAACTGATTATGGATAAGCGCATGATGGTGACGATTTCGCTACGGCTGTGGAGATCAGTATGAATATTGTCGAGTAAAACCCGCTCACAAAAATGTTTCTCGAACATCTTCAATTGACGAAAAAATATCATTCATCCAAAGGTTGAACAAGGAAAGTTGCACTTGGTGGAATGGTTGTTTGTTGTATCTGTTTCTCCGATATTATGAACATATAATGGAGTGAAAATGAACTAGTCAGCATGGCCAGTTATTGCCATCTAGTGAACATTTATACCTGTTTACAACTACGAGATAAATACCCCGCTAGGAACTTCGCGAATGTTTCTTGTAAGAGCCCGTGTTCCTGCAGTACAGCAGAGTACATGCAGGAGGGCTATCCTACTTGAGCGCTTGTTATGTGTGACAAGATATAAATAGGTAAAATATCCAAACAAACATCGGGGCAGCCTAATGTTAAATAATATAAACGACCTCTCGGAAGAGTTCATAAAATTAACAAGTGGTCTCAACACGTATTGTTTGGTGTTAGATGAGTCAACGGACATCATTGTGATGGAGAAATACAGGGCACTCCAAACAAGTGGGAGATAATCAGGGAATGGATATTATTAAACACTAGTACACCCCAAAACAACACAAAAAGTCTCTATGAACAAATGTCCTACGGTCGATTGTTTACCAGCTACGCCTATTTTGGTTAATAGCTGGAATATTGGGGGAGGGGGGGTCAAATTTAGGATTAAGTTTGGAGTCAGGCAAGCGTTACGCTAATTGCAGTACGTCGCTAGCGTGCAGAACAAGGTTACCATCGAAAAGGTGATGGTGAGGTAGACAATTTGACTGATTCTGTGATCAATAATACGCTCGTAAACCTTCATTGTACGAGACAGAAGGCGCACTGGGCGATAACTGGAACATTCTGCTGGACTACCATTCTGCTTCCAAATTGGGACTGTTGTACTAGATATCCACTCGGCTGGTATCAGTCCCTATTCAAGTATATTTTTGAAGAAACATGTGAGCCATTGAACCTAGTCCCAGTACTTTGATTTCCAGAGTTCTGTAGGAATATCATCTGGTCCACTTGCCTTCACAGATTTTAACCTGCCAAACGCATCAAACTAATTCGTCTTTGCTTGAACGCCAATGAATGACCATTTCATTCTATACGTTGACTACTTCTGCGTCGGTAAATGAAAGATATTAAAAGAAACTATGAGGATTTTATTTTCTTAGTTCTACTCCTTAAAATATTTTTTCAGCGGGTTGAAAGTATATGAGAGCCAGCTACAAATACCGACTAAGTTGGCCGTGCGGTTAGGGATGCACGGCTGTGAGCTTGCATTCCGGAGATAGTGGGTTCGAGCCCCACTGCCGGCAGCCCTGAAGACGATTTCCTGTGGTTTTCCATGTCCACACCAGAAAAAATGCTGGAGCTGTACTTGAATTAAGGCCGCGGCCGCTTCCTTCCCACTCCTAGCCCTTTCCTATCCTATCGTCGCTATGAGACCTATCTGTGTTGGTGAGACGAACAGCAAATTGTAAAAAAAGAATGGTTAATTGAATATCATTCCTTTGCTCGCTGTGTACTCCTTTTATCAGATCATTGTTAGTTGCTGGCTTGTTACACAAGAAGCTGCTTGGTATACTCATTCATACCAAGCAAGAGACTGCGCGGTTTGAGTCGCGTAACTATCACTTTGCATTCCGGCAGCCCTAAAAATAGTTCTCCGTGGTTTCCATTTTCGCACCAGGAAAATGTTAGGGCTGTACCTTAATTAAGGTCACGGTCACTTTCTTCCCACTCCTAGCCCTTTCTTATCCCATCTTCGCCATGCGACCTATCTGTGTCGGTGAAACGCACAGTAAACTGAAAAAAAAAAAACCTCATACATGTTCATATACTCGTTGGATGAAATACAAAGCTATCTTAGGTTTGTATTTTGAAGATTGATTGGTAAATGATATCAATCAAAGTGAGTGTGGTATAATATTGGTTGACACTGACTATTAGTTCAGAAGCACAGAGACAACAGCTGTATTAGCCAGTAACAAAAGCTGTATCATGTTTTGGTGAATTATAGTACAAAGCGAGGTTCCATGTTTATCTGTGGTAGGAAAATACCACTACTTTGTTTTCACACACACACACACACACACACACACACACGATCATTGTTATTTTATTGTTTAGCGGGTGTACTGGCAAAAGTTCATACAGTTTATCTAATACCTCGGGCATACATGAGGGTTAATATTTGAATACTAGTAACTAATTAAGGCGTGGTAAAAGTGTCAGCATTGGCCTGGGTTTGATTTTTGGGTCTGCGATAAATTTAAGAATGTTTTTTTTTATGATTGGAAGGAGAGTATTCAACACGGGGGCATAAATGGGTCAAAATCACTCACTAGATCATCGTTATAGTGTTTTTGCTGTCATTTAAAATACAAATATAAGAATGGTATCTAACATATAGCCGGCCCTTTAGTATAGGGTAACGTGCTCGCCTCTTACTCAGAGGGCCGAACTGAGGGCTAGAACGTGATTCACACAGTCTCGTGGGAGGACAAACTCCACAACTGTGTGATACGAGGGGCAGTGGACCCGGCGAAGAAACCAAGCTGGGATGTTTTCATCCTGACCACATGCCATTCTATGGTTGTCTGACTGGGTAGCAGTCGTCTTGGTAGACCAAGGTATCAATAGGAGTTTCACCTCGTTTCCTGTTTATGTAAGTATGTTTTATGGCTGGGGGTCAATCTGGAAATTTTCGTCACGAAATTAGCGAAAAATGTGTGACGCAATGTTACCTAGCAACCGTGTATTCTGTGATATGAAGTATTGATGACTGAGAGACATGTTATCAAAGAGGGTAGTTAGCGTACAGATAGTCGATGTGATCTTGCAGGCTGTGATGTGAAATATTGGTGACTAAGAGACATGTTATCAAAGAGGGGCGTTAGAGTACAGATAGTCGATGTGATCTTGCAGGTTGTGATGTGAAGTATTGATGACTGAGACACGTATTATCAAAGAGGGGCGTTAGAGTACAGATGGTCGACGTGATCTTGCAGGCTGTGATGTGAAGTACTGATGTCTGAGAGACATATTATCAAATAGGGGCGTTAAAGTACAGATGGTCGATGTGATCTTGCAGGCGGTAATGTGAAGTATTGATGGAATACCATGACTGAGATGCATATAGAAGTTTCTTTTATCAAAGAGGCCTCAACTCATTACACTCTAGAGAACTATTTCATTCATGGTAGTTCCATAAACCCCAAATCAATTTCCCCCTTTCGATGCACTGAATCCTAGACTTGTCGACTCCAAATTCCATACAGATGTCTCTCGAAAACGATTATATTAATCGTTATAAATCTGAGTTTCATTTATTGAAAGACAGGTTAACATTCATTTGATTTTCACAAGGGGAATTTTCTTTATTATCTATCATACATATCATGGATTGTCCGGCTCCATGGCTAAATTGTTAGTGTGTTGGCCTTTGGTCACAGGGGTCCCTGGTTCGATTCCCGCAGGGTCGGGAATTTCAACCCTAATTCCTTAATTTCGCTGCCACGGGGGCTGGGTGTGTGTCGTCTTCATCTCCATTTCATAATCACGACGTGCAGGTCGCCTACCGGCGTCAAATCAAAAGACCTGCAGCTGGAGAGCCGAACCTTTCCTCGGACACTCCCGGTACTAAAAGCCATACGCCATTTCAATTCATCATGGATTCTTTCTTCATAATGGAACCCTCACAGTGAACTTACTCGTGCCGTTGCGAATAAATTGAAGAGAACCTTCTGTTAATACGCATTTTCTATGAACTCCGATTTTGAGGAATCAGGCTTGAGATAAATGCTACTATAGAGAAGCGCAGATGGAGTGAAGGGCCTGTGGCAGGAGAGTGATGACGGTAAGGTCAAGTCATGGCCCGGCATCCATCACTCAGCTCTCGCATCGAACAAGAGTTATCTATCGGCACACATAAACAGCGAAACCAATAACATTTCATAACGCATTTCTCCCCGTATTGTAATGTTTCATTGGAATACCGAATCTCACCAGCATGTATATCAACGTAGCAAAAGAAAAATAATACAAAGCTATCTCTGTACAGGCCAGGATGAATGGAAGATAAAGGCTTCAAATATACGTAACCTCGGCACTAACTGCTGAGCCGCCTTTAGCCACAGACATTCTGGAACTAATTTCTGGTTTAGGCTGACAAGAATGAACCTCAAGACCATTCTCCAGAAGTAGAAATCGTGTTGCCGGGGTGAGTGGCTCAGACGGTTGAGGCGCTGGCCTTCTGACCTCAAAGTGGCAGGTTCGATCCTGACTCATTCCGGTGGTATTTGAAGGTACTCAGATATGTCATCCTCGTGTCGGTAGATTTACTAGCACGTAAAAGAACTCCTGCGGGACAAAATTCCAGCACCTTGGCGTTTCCGTAAACCGCAAAAGTAGTTAGTGGGATGTAAAGCAAAGTAACGTTATTATTAGAAATCTTGTGTCCAAATGTTTCGACATCTCGATGGGGAATCGATCACCCCTTCACCGCCTCGACTAGGCAGCATATATATTAATGTGGACTAAACAAAATAGAACTTCGTATCACTATAGTACCCCACCTGCTTTAGGCTCTCGAGGAGAGAGAATGGTATTCTGCCCAACCATAAAGAAACAGTCATAGCCTTCTCGAACTATGATTTTGAAAAACAAATAAAAGAACTTGAACGTTGAATTTCAAATAGAACTAGGAAAATATCACACAAAAATGTATGCGGTACAGGATAAGAAGAGATGTATACAATTACTGACAAACGTTTACAGTGCAACGAGAGATTATGGACATACATTACGTTATGAATGTCAGATATTATCTAGATACGAAGAGAACAACTGGAGTGAAAAGTGCGCCAGCCTATCCAAGCCCCTACCGTACTATGAATGTCCTTACCAGGCGTGGTTGTGCTCTATGATCAATGAAGCATTTAAGAGAACACGTAACTTATTTATGACGTCGTTTTTCCTTTAAAAGATGCTTTTTGTACTGCTTATACGTTGCGCTTCTTTCTTGTATTTTGGAAGAAACTTGGCAACACAGCAATAGTAATATTCTAGTTGTTGACTTCCTTTCTCATTCGGCAGCACCATACCATACCATACCATACCATACCATTTACTGCTTCCAGAGGGAAGACGGGGTTTCACTGACTAAGATCACAAAGATTTTGAGACTAGACACGCTGTAATACAAATCTTCCGCGTAATTGATATTCTGTACACTAGATGGTGACAGGAACAGTTTTGTTAACCTTATTTAGAGCAGTCTGGTGGATCGAACGAAATTTCCTTTTCCTCCTAAAAAGTTCAGTCCCATTTTCTCAACTAAGAAAAACTTTCTCATAATAGAACATGTATGAAACTAGAAAACCACTTAATGTGAGGAAAAATATAGACCGAAAAGAGAGATTTTCGTGCAGTACCGTACTAGTTTTCACTGTTTTAGAGTGAACCAAAGCAGTGGTGCCAACTTAGCAATTTTTCCACCGGACCTAGCGGATTCGAGATGATTGTAGTAGGGGGAATTAAAAATAATGTATGTTCATGTAGGGATTTAGTGGTTATTTCAACTTATTTTAGCGGATAGAGACATTTATTTCCATTTATTATATAGGAATTTATCAGATTTTCGTTTCCTGCTTGTCGTTTTTCCAAGCAATTGTGTTGACCACGCTGAACCAACACAAGTGATAACCGGGATGTAAAGAGACGGTTACTATTTATTCTAATGTACGGTTACGGAGCATGTCGCAATTCGGTGTGTTTTAGAAAGGTTTTCGAGGTATTTATGAGTGATTTGTCAGTTGTAGTAAGTAAAATTAGTCAGGTGAGATACTTACCAACTAGAGTTCTAAATTACGAGGACCGATTACTTGCAAAGAAATTAAGCCCATGCGACCCGAACATTGGATAAAATTGGAACATATAGCAGGAAATTCAACAAAATATATTTGAAAACGGGACCGGATTTGTGGTTGTCAATTAGCTCAGTATTTTGCTTAAAGACATGAAAAATGTACTCCACCTCTTGTGAACCCCACTGGTCCTCACACTCTGCCCTAACAAAACTCTCTGGGGTTAAGACAATGCAAGTCGGGCTCAACTGAATGGATATTTTCTCATATTTTCACTGGGAACTCTGTCCGTTGTAAAATTCTCGTTGTCAGTGGATTTAAGTCGCTGTATCTTGAGAAATAGAGATGTTATTTTTTTTACATGGAGGCTGGGATCAAGTTTTCTGTCCAGGCAACAGCTTTATTTATACAGCATATTTTTTCATAACGTTTTGCCCAACTCAGGAACACGATTGAACTTATTTATTATATGAATTTGTTTTCTTCTCTTTCCCAGAAACTCTTCACCTTCTCATTGTGATTTTTCCTTCGTTCTTCCGTCCATGCAGTGTTGGTTCTCATCTTGGATTTTTCAGCAAAATGATGTTTGTTCACCAGCGTTCTAAAGCTAGGCCTGTCATATATAATTTCACCTGTTATGCTGATTTTTTAAGTTCTTCAATTTTGATTAGCCAATTATTATTGACTTAATATGGCCATAACATTTCAGTCGTTTTCTCTAATAGTACGGTATCTGATATTTTCTCAGAAGTCTAGTATAATTCAAGAGAACTCCTTTTCATCCGCATTCATTCTGTGCATACAGGACCAAAGATTTTCCTAACGATTTTCCTTTCTTGTTTCTCTATTTTAGTTAGTGATCTGCCTCCAGTGTTCAAGGTTTTTGATGCGTATAATGATTCAAGCTTAATTACAGTGTTATAGTGTTTTACAACCTGTGACATTAAAGTTCGGTGAATGAAGTCAGAACGGTCGATGCGGCAACGCAGGTGACACGCAACGCTGCACCTGCGTAGCAGCAGGTTTTGACCACCTACTCCCAACGTTGTTCAGTTGAGCATCGTGTGTGGGCCGTGTAAGTCCTGTTTGACACAGTGCGTGTTTAGTGCGTTGGTTCTGAACTGAGAACAGGAACATGAACGACCAAAATATCAATGTACAGTTTTGTTTAAGCTTGGCAAGACACCGAAAGGAACGCATGCGATGCTGGTACGTGTTTATGAAGATCAAGCACTGCCCTTGAAGTGTGTGTACGAGTGGTTCGCCCGTTTTCGAGGAAGCCGGGAAAGTGTTTCTGACAACCCCCGTAGCGGAACACCGGCGACCGCCGTCAGTGACGGAAACATTGAGAAGGTGAAGATATTAATCACGAACGATCGGCGATTAAGTGTGCGCATGATAGCGGATGAACTGCAGATTAACCGTGAATCCGTGTGACAAGTCGTTACCCAGAAGTTAGGGAAGAGGAAAAGGTGTTCTCGTCTTGTGCCACATCACTTGATTGACGATCAGAAGCAGGCACGTTTAGAGGCTTCACAGGATTTTATCGAAACGGCGGATGCGACACCAAAGATATTTGACGATATTCCTGACATCCAACGAAACATGACGAGGCTTTTGAACACCATCCCAAAGGAAGCCGTCTTGTAAATTTCCAGGACATGTATCGCCGATCTCAGCAGCGCATAGTTATGGGAGGGGTCTATTTCGAAGGATATTGAGGTCACTGTCGTACAGTATTCATCTATGTTGATAGTCCAGGACTATTCACCGAACTTTATTGTCACAGGTTGTAATTTAGTGTTCCGAGATATTGATTCTTGATGTACCTTTTCAATGTGATCCTATAGGCGTTTAGTAAATTAGAAATTCTTTCTCTCTCTGATTCATTCACAATTTAATCCGGATGGTCTGATGATTTTCCCTAAGTATTGAAGTTATTTACCTGAATAATTTTGCCAAACTGAGTTACCAGGGGTTGTTTGTCTAAAGATCGAGGAGATCCTTCCATGTATCGGGTTTTCTCATGTGAAGTCTGGAGTCCAGTTTTATATCCAATTGCATGCATTCTTTTTCCAGGGACTGAATTACTTCTTGTATATTGTTGGATAGAATTACTAGATCATCAGCGAAGGCCAAACATTTGATGGGAATTTTCTCTTTAACTGCCTTGCCGATACTAATCCCAATTGTTTCCTTTTCCCAGGTTAGGACTACTTTCTCTAGCACAGGATTGAACAGTGATGGATATAATCCATCCCCTTGCCTGACCCTTGTCCTAATATCAAATGGTTCAGGAATTTCACCTATGAACTTAACTTTTGAGGTGTTCTCAGTCAGTGTCTGTCTGATCAAATTTCTTGTTTTCTTATCTACTCTAAACTCTTCCAGCACATCAAAAAGTGTTCGTCTATCTAAAGAATCACATGCCTCATATACGGAATATTCTTATAGTTAAAGAAAAAATGCTTCAATTATCCCCACTCAACAGCAGATTAAGTCTGAACAATCAGTATCTGATTCAATTCTAGAACGGGTCTGTGGGTGACGTGATTATAATCTCAAATGACCATCCGCCAGTGCTAATTGGATTGTCAGTCAGCAAGTCATCGGGGAGTAATGAGGTCATAACCTCATTGAGTCCAGGGCGTATCTGACAGTAGCCAGGTGGTATAGTATATTGCTGGTAGAAATTGCATAGAATCCATACGAACCAAATAGCTTTAAAATATTTCACTTATTTACTTACAGTATGAAACTATTGCATTATTGTAGTTGTAGAAGAAGAATTGACTTACTTTTTACGCACAACAGGACTTGTGGTGCATTTTGTTCATCATCATCATCATCATCATCACTGGCGCGATAGCCCTTTGTGAACCTTGGTCTTCTGAAGAAGTTTTTTCCCATTCTTTCCTGTTAACTGCAGAGATCCTCCAATTCTTGATTCCGATTCTCTTTACATCCTCTCTCACCCCTTCTTCCCACCTTAACTTTGGTCTGCCAACTTTCCTGTTTCCTTCTGACACTGGTTTAAATATCTTCTTTATAATTCTGTCATTAGCACGCAGCACATGTCCTGCCCACTCCAACCTCTGATCTTTATGCATTTAACAATGTTTGGTTCGTTATGAAACATTCCACGAACCAATTCTCAAGTCCTTTACACGTTTGAGAGGTCGTCGTAAAAAGGTCAGGCCAGCTAATTCTTCTTCAGATTTCGTAACGAGAGTTTTTTTCAGATTGGGTTGTCAGCTCAACGCCAACTCCAGCAATCCTGGAGGGCCGGTGTTTTCTTTCAGGGTTGTCTCTCTTAGCTGGTGGGTCCCCATTTTAAAGCGTCGGGAACTCGCTTTTTCGCCCTTACATGACTTAGCCGTGTACACGCAGTGTACCCGTTGCTCAGGGGCCACGGCGTGGATGTGCATGTGTCGGACTTGGTAGGAATACATGGCATTTCGTGTGTTTTATTAGTACACTCCACCCCCCCCCCCAGCAAGAAGTGAACCCACAGGACCACATACTACCCCTTCGACTTTGTTAATAATTTAAAAATAATACGTGTGATTTTATATCATTTTTGATAATGTACTAATGATATTGAACTTCAGTATTACACACTCATAAGTTATTTGATTCATTATGCAGTACGGTAAAATATATTCTACAACACTTCTGAGTATTTAATGTGCATTAAGTTGCCTGTATTTATGATTGCTGTAAAGACGAGCATTGACATTTTACATCTATCAATGCAGAAGAAAAGAAGAAAAGATTACCGATCAAATAATTCAAAAGTTAAAAGTGTATTGAATCACTGAACACCATAAATTAAATTTTCTTCCGCCAGTGGACCTCAGATCAGTCTGCATTCTCGCGGTCATCATCTTATGTTTTGGAGTACATGTTCTGTTGGAGCACATACAGAGTGTAACAATAAGGTCCGGCCAAACTTTCATCACACGTTCCTTACGCGTAGAAGAAGAATATATGTCATATACACATGTGTCCGGAGACGCTACATTTCCATGTTAGAAATCATTTTCCACAACTCTACACAGTGTATTAATCATGGGAAACACATAGGAGCAGAACGTACCAGCATACCATTTGGAACTCAAACACCAATATACAGTAAATGGTCCATTATTTATACATTTTCCAGCTAACTCATTCCTGGTTGCCAGTGTTTCGCCCCAGTGTGCTAAGTTGGGCTCATCAGTTGGTAAATTACTCATTCGAGACAAATATCTACATCTGTATCATCTGATGGCCAGGCAGGCATCAATTTTTGGTAATGAGACAAAGTCTCTCATAGTGCATTGGCACTGCTGGTGGCTCCAAATAGCCTACGCAGTGGCCTCCACGGTATGGTCTAGCCATGCGTCTTGGTGGGTGTGCTATTTACCAAAAGATGAGCCCAAATTAGCACACTGGGGTGAAACGCTGGCAACCCGGAATGAGTTAGCTGGAAAAACATTGAGCTTTGAAAATTGCTTCAGCCACACATAGGCTGTACTGAATCATACGTCAGGGACTCTCAGTATTTTGTCAACACGCTGTCAACCATAACCCATCAAAATGCACTTTTGGTGAGTTTCGATGTGGAGTCCTTGTTCACTTAAGTGCCGATTAACTCGGTCATGTCTCTCATTGCATTGAACACCTGTTCCCTGAGGACATTACTAAGCTATTTTACCGCTGCATGACTTCCAGCTATTTCTTGTGGGGTGGGAATTTTTACCAACAGACGGACGGAGTGGCTATGGGAAGTCCACTTTCGCCCGTAATGGCTAATTTCTTTATGGAGCATTTTGAGGAGGAGGCTATTGCTTCGGCGCCCGTCAAACCTATGGTATGGTGGAGGTATGTTGATGATACATTTGTGTTCTGGACAGAAGGTCCTGAGAAACTTCATCTGTTTCTAAACCACCTAAATCAGCAGCATCCTTCAATTAAATTCACTATGGAGACGGAGTCGGACGGATGCCTTCCTTTTTTAGATGTTCTAGTAAGAAAAAATCCGGACGGCTCCTTGGGACATACCGTCTATCGTAAGCCTACCTACACAAATCGCTATCTTCATGCAGATTCTCACAACCATCCAGCATAGAAAAAAGCATTCTCACGACACTCACTAAGAGGGCGAGACGAATTTGTGAGCCATCAAGCACCCAGGTGGAGATGAACACACTCAAAGTCACGTTCAAGGGTAATGGTTACAGCGATTTGCAGATTCATAGAGCCGTGCATCCTAGATTAACAACCAAGAAAAGCTCACAGAAGGAAGAAGTGAAGGGAACTGCCTACCTGCCTTACATTCATAACACCATAGATCGAATTGCCAACGTCCTCCGCAAACACAATGTAACAACAGTTTTTGGCACCATCACTAAAACTGACCACAGTCTGGGTAAAACGAAGGACAAATTGTTCCCACTTTTACATCCCTGTACTTGCGGTAAGGTATACATTGGCCAAACATGCCGGTATATGGTACTCGTATCAAGGAACATGAACGTAATATTCGTCTCAACCAGCCAGACAAATCAGCAATAGCTGAGCACGCCCTATCGTGGGGTCATGATGTGATGTTCCAAGATGTTAGAGCTCTTACTCACACAAGACACTACAGTTCCAGGATTATACGGGAAGCTGTGGAAATTCATAGAAATCCTAACAATTTTAACAGGGACACTGGCTATCAATTAAGTAATACCTGGTTGCCAGCCATTAAGGATTTACGTAGGTAGTTCCCTTCGCTGTCCCTTCCCTATTGTTATTTCGTTTCGATGCTTTCCAAATTCGTACGTTCCTCATCGCCAGATGTTTCATGCCAGATTTGTGTCAATATCATACCTTCATATGTGCGTACGCCTCTTATATTATGTGACCCTCTCAGACTGATTCTGATGGTTCCGTCAGCTTTCGCTTCGAACGCTAGCGCTGTACCGCGTCCGAGGAGCCATCTAATGACAAATGAACGTACCATTTCCACTTCTATTGGGTAGCGTCTAAATTCAAAGCTCATTGTTTTAGAAGCCTTTCTCGAGGACAGTCGAGTTTTTCTTCTGATGACGCAGAGCAAAGTTCTCTGCGAAACGTAAAGAATTTCACCTTATTTTCTTGACACGGCATAAGCCCAAAGGTCTATATCATGTCCATAAGTACGGGCCGTGAAAGTATCAGTGGCAACAATATAATCGTAGTTCACCCGTGAGGAAAGGGATGTTCAGCTGAGCCGCGTTACCGTCTGGCCACGTAGGATTCAAACTTCTATTTGGGGACCGTGCAGTTGAAGGAGGTAGCTATTTTGATTATTATTTTTTGAGCGTGGTCTTCTCGTAGCACATAAGTTATGTCATCAAAATTTCCAAGTAGATTTCGGCATGAAGAATGTGACATTTTTCTATTTAGAAACATACTGTATTGAGCTAAACTGACTTCATAAACATTTATTATCTTCTTTTATGAATGTGACATAATTATTTTCTAGCCTTAAGAACCTCGGCATTTTGACAGACAGCTTTTATATAGATGTGGGGGAACATCTCAGCCTGGCGCACGCTTCGTTTACTGTCACGATTTCTGTCGCGGAATGAGTATAATTTGCAGTTAGAATTTAGAACTCCCACTAGTTAATATACCCACCTGTCACTCTACGTTATGAACACTAATGCCTTTGCTCTGTACCAGCAAATACTCTTAGACGCAATGAATAAGTGGTTAGCATTTCAACTTCCCACTCATATAATACTGTCTTCATTGCATCCCATTACTGTCGTCTCTCGCATAAAATTTAAGCCGCAGTTACCTCTGTAAAGAGTTATATGATAACACATTCCATACTAATGATCTCTACGAAAGGAAAATATAAAGAATGAATGTTAAAGGGAATGAGTCCTGAGATAAAATATACTTATTAATACTGATTCCTGTCAAGAGATTTATTCACCTTTATTAACCATACCAGTTACGCCTTAACTGATAAGGTCCACACCTCACTGTAGGCTACTTCAGTGTTTTGCCGAGATACCGTATAAGATGGTGACAACTGTAACTTTACTCCTAACCCCTTACCTCCATAAAAAACAAATGTTCTAACACTGTTCCCCAACTGTTTGAAATTAAAACATTAATACTTATCAAGTACCACAATGAACTGTAATTTCGCCTGCAACAATTACGGACAATACATGGGGCTATAATAATAATTATTTATAAATAGGGCCCGGATTATTTAAAAATGCATATGCGCATATGCAAATGCATATTTTGAACGTTAGTGCATCGTTTGAACGTTAGTGCATATACAGATATATCTTTCTTATGTGTGATCGATTATCTAAGATTTCTGAATGAAATAAAAATATAACGAACTCTATATGTTTTACATCCCTTGCCAACACGAGAAACCTTCCCTGATCAAGGAAAATGCTTTCAGTGTCGCAATACGATCAGGTAGCCGGATAATGATCCTTTTCACAACAGCTATTTCCTTCTTTCTGACATTCCTTCCGCCGTACAGTAGTCTCCCAAGATTTGCTTAAACAAGTGTGTTCACCTGTTAAATTGCTCTTCGTCTCTTGCAGAGCCTTTACCAAATTAAAATGTAAAAATGGCTAAAGATAAGAGCTGTAGGCCTTTTTTAATTAAAACTGTGGATATCAGGCAATAGTAACTGTACAAGTGACGGTGATGTAGTGTATGTAGTGTACTGTCAAGTATGCGACAAGAGTGTAAAATGCAATAAAATATTTCAAACTGAACAGCATTCGAAAACAACTTCACACCTCAGATCAAAAGAACAGAGTAAGAATAAGTTAGTCAATTTTCCGCTGATATTTGCAAAACTTGTGTATGAAGGTTGAATAATCCATATATACGCTCCTTTCTTGAAAAGTATTGTGCTAATCAAAGGATACCACATTAATCTACTCTTAGGATGAACTATTTACTTTCAGTGCACGTTTCTGTCGTGGATTCGATACGATCTGATATAGGAGAAAACTGTGTCTGGATATCGGTAGATGAAACAACCGATTCAGGTGGTCGATACATTGCGAACTTTATAGTCGTCCAGAAGATCCTGGCAAATCTCATTTATTTTCGTGCAAAGTGTTAGCAGAATCCAACCACGCTACAGTTACAAGAGTTGTGAGCGATTCCCGGCGATTTCTGTGGCCTAGTGAATTGGAGAGTGATTGTTAAAAAGTGCGCCTTTTAGTCACAGATGCAACTTCATATATGATTAAAGCTGGTCAGTCTCTTAGAGTACTTTTTTCCAAATCACATCATTGTCACATGTTTGACCCATGGATGGCATCGCATTGCAGAAAAGATATGTACCCTCTTTCCATTTGTCAATAATGTCAAGTGGTAAAAATCTGTTCCTAAAAGCACCGGCTCGTGTACTGTTGAACAAAACTCATCTGCCTCAGGTTTCTCTTCCACCCGAACCTGTCCTCACAAGATGGGGAATATGGTTAACCTCAATATCGTTCTACCAGGAGAACTTTAATCAAGTGAAAGGTGTGGTTAAAAAAGTATTGATGATAATCATACTGTGTGTGTTCGTGAAGCAAAGTGCGCATTGGTATCTGAAACTGTATATAAAGATATCAGTTTCTTCCATGTGCATTACTCGTCACTTTCGAAGGCGATTAATGGCCTAGAAACTCACGTGCATACCTACACGAATCCCTTCAGTTAATTCAAAACACCCATTAGTTCTTTAAATGGTGTCCGTGGTAAAACTTGAGAAAAAGTTAAAAGGAAACTCAGTGCGGTGTTGGACTCAAACCCAGGACTGAAGAAGATTAAATCCATAAGCAACTACATAAATGGAATCAGGCAGTCTTTGCCAGAAGAATATTCGGAGCAGTCAATGCCAGAGTACAAGTATTGCCCAGTTACATCCATCGACGCAGAACAATCATTTTCAGCGTATAAATTAATTGTGTCCGACAACAGAAAGTCGTTGATCCCTCAAAATATTGAAAAACTGTAGAAAACCTGCTGCCATACAAAATTTTGCAAGAAATGAAACATGTTTATCAATTTAACAATGAATTGAAATTAAATAATGCGTTTGGTAAGTGTATATTGTTTTATTTTTAATGCATATTTTCGTGCATATTTTCAACATTTTTAGAGCATATGTGCATGCATATGTTTTGAGTTTTTAGTGCATATGAATCCGGGCCCTATTTATAAAATCCTCATCTGGACCTTCATCACTTCCTAACATACTGCTTTAAATAGTTTAGGGAACGAACTTTTAAAAAAAAATCACACCATCAATTAGAATGCCAGATGGTTCGTTTTGTTCTTCAGATCCTAACTCTACAATTATCTGCCTTCTCAAACCTTTATCTGTCTTGAACTTCTACCCTCCCATTTCCCGACTGCGTAGAGTAACGGTTAACGGTATCAACTGCCATCCTCGGTGGCTAAATTCAATGGCAGGAGGGCTGGTATGTGGTTAAAATTGTACATACAGCTCACCGCCATTGGGGGTGTGCCTGGAAACAGCTACACCACATCGGGATGAGGATATGAGCTTACTTTCCTCTCCTTTTGTATCAAAACCTCGGTCTCTCATTCAAACATATTAAGGCGACTCTCCGGAGATAAAAAAATCGATATTTTGGTAATTTTGCTGAAATGTTTTAATGACTGAAATAGAAAGGATTGAGTTTCCTTTTTCTTGTCACGAAGTTATTCCGCTGAATTCAAACAATTTATCACTGTAATAATGCTTTGTTTGCCAATTGTAATTTTACATTTAAATTCAATTTTTCTCCCATAATATTCTACCAAATTTAACAAAATTTGTTTGGTATATGTATCACAGCTATATTACGAAACCTGCATATGGAATTTATTATTACAGAATTTTTCAAGTAGTAGCGATTTTTAAGTCCAAAATTTTAGAACGTAAAAATTACACAAACTTTAGTACGATATATGTCCTTGTATAAATTACGTACAAAAAAATCGATACGTAGTGCTTTTAAAAGAAGTATTATCTACCTAAGTACGAATTTGCATTAACATATTAATTACATTAATGAAAAAATGGAATTAGAAATTTCAAAATAATGTTTTGGAAAAACTATTAATTGTATATGAAAGCAATGTTCGCGATATCTCTACTTTTATGTAGGCAACATTCCCACAAAGTTTCGTGAAAATCTATGCAGTAGGTAAAAATATATTTTTAACTCCGGAGTGTCACCTTAAAACATATGGATTTATTTTCCTTGATAATGATAAAAAGAATTCCTCTTCATTTAATCATTACAGTGCCTTGTTTTTAAGCTGTCTTATTATTGTGATTCCGATCTGTATATGTGTAAAAGCAAATGGAATAGTTGCAAATAAAGATGTTGGTGTGAGGTTAAACAATAGCAAATTATTAAAAATAAAAGAAAAATGCATCATGAACCCTGAACTCGCATAATATAAAATCTCCCTTTATTTGAACTACGTTTACTTCCTGTATTTATACGTATTATTACAAATATATCGAGCGACTTGGCTATACGGTTTGAGACAATTGGCTTGCATTCGGAAGATAGTCGGTTCGAATCCCATTATTGGTGGCCCTGAGGATTGTTTCTGTTGTTTCCCATTTTCACACCTTCCTTTCTATCTATAACAGCCTCATCTGGACCTTCATCATTTCCAGACAGCCTGCATTAACTAGTGTAGGAAACGATTTGTGTGTGTGGAAAAGAATAGTTGCATAAAATGCTGTCTCCATTGCATTCTATTACTGTAATACTGTTAGATTTAGCTAAAAAGAGTTTTTAACAAGGGATGAATTTTAAAGTGTTTTTCAGAACATCCCTCAAAGGCCACCGGTTTCAAATATCTGGACCTGCAATACATAGTTAGGAAGGTGGGGCTGTACCTTAATTAAGTCTAAGGCCGCTTCCTTCCCGGTCCTAGCCTTGTCCTTTTCCCATCGTCGTCATAATATATGTTTGTGTTGGTGCGAGGTTAAACAGTAGCAGATTATTAAAAATAATAGAAAAATATCATGACCCTTGAACTCATAAAATATAAAATCTCCTTTTATTTGAATTAGGTTTGTACGTTAAAATGCAGTAGTAGGCCTATCAGAACTTTCGGCCTAAGAAAAAGCACAAGCCTTTATAAAGCTTGCCTTACTTTGAGAAAAGGGATTAAAAAGAATTGTAAGTTGGTGTTGATGATGATGATGATGATTCTTCTTATTTAAAAGGCCCTAAACGTCTAGGTAATCGGCTCTTAATGGTACGAGATAAAACTAAATGTAATAATTAACATTTAGAATTACCCACTGACTACGATTCAAAAATGGTGATGAAGAAAACTATTATGAATTTAAAATAATTAGTTGATCTAATTGTCAGCCTTCGTGGCTCAGGTGGCAGAGCGCCGCCCTCTCACCACTGGGTTCCATGGTTCAAATCTCGGCCAGTCCATGTGAGATTTGTGCTGGACAAAGTGGAGGCGGGACAGACTTTTCTCCGGGTACTCTGGTTTTCCATGTTTTCTTGAATTCCAGCAATATCATTATTATTTTCAGTTGATCTAATATGCAATGTATAATTTTCCTATAAAATGATTTAAAAATAGATCAAAATGTAATAAAATTCAACAAGGCATTGCATTTGAAGTGAATTAAAATATTCATTCAAATAAATTTAAGAGAAACATATTTAAAATGACAAAGGAAGATAAAAACATAGTCAATCGAATAAAACGTACTTAAGTAAGTTGGTATTCGTACTACTGTAATATGATAGCTTGGAATATTGTAGATTTAGTTTAAAAGGTTCTGATCAAGTAGGGTTTGATCTGCCGGTTGGAGACTCGTTGTTGCTGCTGCTATATGAACGGAGTTTGGGACATCTTGGTCATCAGCTCCAGGTAGTTATTGAGTGTAAAATTATCGTCTGATAGCCTGTCTGGGTATAGCCCAGCTCAATGGCTAAGAGGGCCCTGGTTTCTATTCTCAGCCGAGCCCCAGATTTTAACTGCGAATGGTTAATTTCTTTGGCTTGGGGAACTGGATATTTGGGTTCGTGATAATGCACCTTTCTTTATCTACATACACCCCACCACACTGTCAGCTACCACGGGAACACGCAATAATGAATACATGCCTCACAAAGGGTTGGCGTCAGGAAGGACATCCGGTCGTAAAACTGGACAAAATCCACATCAAGAATCGACCTTCAATCAACTGGAAATACAGAAGAAAGAAGTAGAAGAAGAGATCATAAGTTTATGTGGTGTGTGTATTTCTCCTTTTTTCTGGTTTTAGGCCTATAGGGTCAGCGATACCTGTTGATTTGATCCAGTTTTCTGTCGAATGCTCTTCCTGACGCCAACTCTGTCCGGACGTATTCGCTAATACCAGTTTCTGTGGTGATTGGCAGTGTGATGTGTTGTGTGTAGGCTGTATGCAATGGTGTGTATTAAGATAAACACCAAGCCATCGAGCCAGAGTAATTAATCAGACGTGGCCAAAATTTCTGGCCCGACCGGGAATCGAACCCGGGACCCTCTGAACTAGGAGGTCACTACGCTGAACATTCAGCCAAGGAGTCGAACTGCATGGCATTTCCCTTTACCGTTGCTTGTAGTTATCTAGGGGAGGGAAGGGACTGTGGTCTGAATCTGGTAGGTTCTATTCCGGCAATTGCTTTAGGCTTGAAGGGTAAAACCACGCCAAATAACTTGTAGGATGGCTAACAGCAGGATTCAACGTATTTCTGTACTTACAAAGTTACCTAAGGCTGTGTGTACTTCGTTCAGTCCACCAAACGAGTATCAAATTCGTAGCAGAGTCGGTAATAGAACCCAGGCCAACCGCGCATTAAGCTGCTATCCTAATTCCTAGGTCTCGGTATCTGGGAACAAGGAAAGCCAATTGACCGTGATTCAAGTGGTGACAGGGTGCCAGTTTCCTGTGAAGTAAAGAGATCCCAGAAGACCGCAAGGGTATGTTCATGTCTTGCTAAGAAACCACAATTCTGTGATTAAAATAGTCCCTCAATATCACGGTCGCATGGGAGGTCAAAGAAGCCGTGGATAACGTCTGTAGTAAGGAGAGACGTGGACATAGGGATGCATGCCGGATGTGTATCTGATGCATGTATTTTGGGCACGTTGCAGTATCATGCCTTATTCATTACAAATATCAATTAAAACAGCATTGCAGTAATCGAGAGGTGAGGCAATCCTGACAGAATGAGCTGTATTTTCAGAGAGGGGAAGTATAATTTTGAATCACCCCAGGGGAAGTAGGCCTTCCCATGAATTTTTGCACCCATTCGTCTCGTGCTGCGACTAGTTTGATATTTCACTTATAACCACAAAAAGATTCGCAACTAATAACAATGTTACTGAATTTATATCATACCAACTACTTGTACGGTTTTTGAAGACGCCATGATGCCGGAATTTAGTCCCACAGGCGTTCTTTTGCTTGCCAGTAAATCTACCGACATGAAGCTGATGTATTTGAGCACCTTCAAATACCACCGATCTGAACCAGGATCGAACCTGCCAAGTTGGGCTCAAAAGGCCGGCCAGCGCCTCAACCGTCTGTGTCACTCAATCCGGCAAGATTCGTAACTGTAGTAATAGTATTGTTTAGTGCTACAGGAGGAATGTAATGTTTTAAGGTTTAAATTTTTAGAAGTGCCCATTTTTTGCCTGCGTTTGGATGGGATTCAGTTTTCTCTAGAGAGGTACATATTTTGAGGAAAATTAACTCTCAGAATAACCGTTGTTAGTACCTGAATTTGAAAGTCATATCTGTCCACTCCTATCATTGCGTAACGTGAACTTCATCCGTCATATTCTGCAGTTAAAATCGTATTTCGTTTTCAGTCTTTAAAAGGTTACGCCTTCCTTTGGATATATGACCTCCTGGTGATTTAATCTCTATTTCGATCTGTTTCACACCGAAGTATCTGCTGTTAGTAAGTTATCACTGTTTTGGAAATAAAAGTTCAGGGCTGAACTAACACTGGTAGAACTGACCGTTTCCAAAACAAAAAGAAGAATAAAAACGACTGCGGATTCCAGCTAATTAAAGATAACCTTGGAAGAGAAAAATGTGCTTCGAAGATTTTTATTGACATGCTTATGCTTCTTTCATCCTTCCTCCATAAAATTAGGTCGGAAGAGAAATTCTACCCATAATTCATTGCTTATAAAGGATTTAATGATGTTAATTCTTCTAAACAAGTATCAAGACAGGTTCAGTGTACTGGCCTTCCTTATTATGCTCCAGAGGCAACCGTCACAGAGGGGCCCTGACCTCCAATGCTGCGTGTATAAACACACCCATGGGAGGACACGGTAGTAAAGGGAGAGTCGTTCGAGTTTCAGGCAGGGTGATTTTGGATAACTACTGCTCTTTTGTCCTTTTGTTCCGAAAATAGCGGGTTGAATCTCGGAGGAGGTTAATATAATTTGAAGATGTTTAAGCGACACAACTCCATATTAAAAAGGTTCTACCGGACAAGTTTCTGGTAACCAGCATCTCTTAAAATCTATGAAGAGACGTCAAATAATTATAACAGACGTATATCATCCGGAGAGGCCTGGTGAAGGCGTTCGATGAGGATAGGACGCCACGTAGGATGAAATCTAATGTTGAAGACGCCAAGAAACCTAGTTTCAGAGCAAAATGAATTAACTAATCAAGATTGAGGTCCCAACATAGCCGGCAATCAAATCTGGGACGCTTTGGACCAAAGGCCAGCGTGCTAACTTTTCAACTACGGAGCCGGGCAAGGACGTTAAAGATATAATAATATTATTAACAAGCAGCGATTTATTACATGTTTAATAGCTGCAGATGTTCCTATGTGGAAAATATTTCCTATTATTATTATTATTATTATTATTATTATTATTATTATTATTATTATTATTATTATTATTATTATCATTATTATCATTATTATTAAATGCATTACAGTTGGGAGACATCCTGGTGGCAATGTCCGCTTAGTGTAGTAAAGTAACGAATTTAAACGAAAAAATAAATTGCATAACAACAAAAAAGTAAGTTACCACAAGAAATTTCATGGTAATAAAAGAAGTCGAGCTGAGTAGCTCAGACAATAGAGAGCTGGCCATCTGAGCCCAACTTGGCGGGGTCGATCCTGGCTCAGTCCGGTGGTATTTGAAGGTGTTCAGATACGTCAGATTCGTGTCGGCAGACTTACTGGCACGTAAAAGAACTCCTACGGGACAACATTCCAGCACCTCGGCGTCTCCGACAACCGTGAAAGTATTTAGTGGGATATTAACCATTTTTGTATTATTATTTTAACGGAAGAAGAAGAATGAAAAATAATGAAAATAACAAAAATAGGCTACTTGTCAATGAGAAATTATTTGTTTTGTATTCAGCCCGAAGGCTGGGTAGATCCTCAAGAGCTCCACCATCAGCTGTCGTAGATGGGCTAGATATCACTGAATAAGCCTACAGAGGAAATGAAGAGTGAGATAGTTTCCCGTTGATTTCCTTAACAAGCTAAAAGTTGCTATTATATATCAACTGCCAGTCGACTGGAACGTAGCACCAACCGACTCTGTGAGATATATTTTCACACCATTCATAACAGGGACTGGCTGCATAAGGAATGACATTACTAGCATTGTTCACCTTAGCCACTTTTATACTGTCAAAGCTAAGGAGAGACTGAGACAGGTCAGTGAAAGTAACACGTTTATTCTAGCGCATTCCAGAAGACAAAGTGCACTGCAAAGGCAGGGCTTCGTTAGCGAAAGCATATTTACGAGGAGTTTAACATAACAAGTAGGCCTACACGGAGTAGCATAGCAGTTCGTACGAAGTTCGCCCCCAAGCTACGCAAAAGCTCAAATCACGATATGCCTAATGTTAGTGGAACAAACCCCTGGGCCTCAAGTGCAAAGAGGTATGTCATAAGAAAACTATTCTTTCTCGATATCTATAGTCGACTCCAGTGCAAAACATAGGTGCCCGAGTTCATTTTCACTCATTTCATCCCCAGCCGTGGAAAGTTTAAAAGCTACTTTAAACTTTTATTTTACTTTTTACAATTTGCTTTACGTCTCACGGACACAGATACGTCTTATGGCGACGCTGGGATAGGAAAGGGCTAGGAGTGGGAAGGAAGCAGCCGTGGCCATAATTAAGGTACAGCCCCAGCATTTTCCTGGTGTGAAAATGCGAAACCATGGAAAACCATCTTCAGGGCTGCAGATAGTGGGGTTCGAACCCATTATTTGCCGGATGCAAGCTCACAGCTGCGTGCCCGTAACCGCACAGCCAACTCGCCCGGTATTTCAAAATTAATAGTGTGGATGAGTATGGGAACGACTATCGGTGTGGTATGGATCTTCTCAAAAATGCACTGTTAGAAGGGCAGGATTTGATCTCGAGTGTTACCTGAAGAACTGATATAGGCCTACCATATATTCAGAATATCCTGTTACTACAAACAGTTCCTACAATTCACGCACTACATCTTCAGTATTGTAGTCTCCTTAGTGTCAAGGACCAGTAATCTACTTATTTTGTTGTTAAGCTATAACCGAATATACTCCTGTAAAATAGAGTTCGAACGGTTAGGATAATCAATCAATCAATCAATCAATCAATCAATCAATCAATCAATCAATCAATCAATCAATCAATCAATCAATCAATCAATCAATCAATCAATCAATCAATCAATCAATCAATCAATCAATCAATCAATCAATCAATCAATCAATCAATCAATCAATCAATCAATAAATCAATCAATCAATCAATCAATCAAGGTATTGTAACATTGATATTATTATTATTATTATTATTATTATTAATTATTATTATTAATCATCTCAACCACAAAGTAGTACATTGAAGATTTTATTGAAATTAAGTCATGTAAGGACAAAATTATCCAGAGAGTCTCTTCATATTCTACATTTGGATGTATATCAGTAGATTACAAAAAAGACTGTAATTTCTATTGGAAATTCATAAAGCCTGACTCTATTAAACGCCTGCGCAAATCTTGAGCTCTAACGAAAGCAAAGTCTCTCCAATACAATCTCGAACTGCGAGTCTAGAAAGTGAATTTTCTCCCGTGTTTACCTATGAATGAATAAGAAGTACCACCACCGAAGGCAACGAATAGCATGTATTGCAAATGTATTGACCCTGACCGAGACAGTGAGATGAAAGCGGTAGACAAAACACATATAAAGAAGGCCAACGTTTGCCGCAGGGTGTCGTTCATGTGTGTACTACATCGGCGCTAATCAGTTCAGTGGCTCAACAAGCGAGGAAATTGGAGAGAAAGTGCTTCGTAAACGATGAATACATCTTTCCTTGTCAGGGAAATTCGGCAAGTTACGTGACACATTCCAGACGAGTCCTACTGATATGACACATAAAGTTTGTAGTAATTCGAATACTGTGCATTAAGTGTTAGATTTAGTAGAAGTTACATAAAAATGAAACTCCACAGCCTGTTTCCAGTCATTCGACCGGATCAGGAATGGAATGAATGAAGCCCCCATCTAGCAGCGAGGATAGGAATTGTGCCGGTTGCCGATGCCTGTCGCACTTCTCTGGGACGATGATTAAAAATTGACAGATGAAGTGATATTGGTGAGTGTTGCTGGAATGAAAGATGACAGGGAAAAACGGAGTACCCAAAGGAAAACCTGCCCCGCCTCCACTTTAACCAGCACAAATCTCACATGGCGTGAACGCGATTTGAACCACGGAACCTGGCTGTGAGAGGCAGCGCGCTGCTGCCTGAGCCGCGAAGGCTTAGAAGTTACACATTTATTTATTTATTTATTTATTTATTTATTTATTTATTTATTTATTTATTTATTTATTTATTTATTCAGTTATTTATTTATTTATTCATTTATTTATTTATTTATTTATTTATTTATTTATTTATTTATTTATTTATTTATTTATTTATTTATTTATTTATTTATTATTTTCTAATAAAATCCGAAAGAGAAAATCCGACTGATGGTTGACAATTTTAATTTTGAGTTTTTACTCACACCCCACTTACACACGTACAACAGATAAAGGAAATATTGTTCATGTCAACTGATTAGGAGGGCGATCATTTCTGTTCCCTAATAGGTGCGGCTATCAGGTGGATTATCTCTCCATATTTTATTTATTTAGCTGCCCTGTGTGGCTCAGGTGGTTGAGGCGCTGGCCTTCTGATCCTGTCTTGGTAGGTTCGATCCTGCTCAATCCAGCGATTTGAATGTTCTCGAATACGAAGGATGTAGTGTATTGTTTTACACTTTATTTTTTTTTACCCGAATGAAGTACATCACACATCAGTTGTTACATTCACCTTCTAAATATAATCTCCTTATAAATGTATGCACTTTGGCCATCGATGTGTAATTATCTCCAGGTCTTCCTGAAACCATTCTTTCGGAGTGCTGCGTACCCATGCCTTGACAGCTGTGTCCATTTCTGCAAAATCCGCAGAACGGCGACCACGCAGAGGTTTCTTCATGTTCTCGAACAGGTGATAATCACTTGGTGCCAAGTCGAGAGAGTATGGTGGGTGTGGTGGCACCGTGAATCCCATTTGAACAATGGCAGTGGTGGTCTCTCGGCTAGTGTGGGGCCGGGCATTGTCATGTTGCAGAAGCACACCTTTAGCCCATTTTCCTGGCCGCTTAGTTTAAATGACACGACGTAAGTGATTAAGGGTTGCCACATATGCTGCACTGTTAATCGTGCCCTTTGTGACCCAGAACACTGTCGCTATTCGCTTGCCAACTGATGCCACTGTTCGGCATTTCTTTGGCGGTGGACTGCTCCTATACTTCCATTGCATCGATTGTTTTTTTCGACTGCGGCTCACGGTAATGGAGCCATGTGTCATCACCAGTCACACTCCTAGCCATGAAGTTGGCTGTATCTTGATCATGGCGATGCAAACGTTCTTTGCACACGTCCACACACCTCTGCTTTTCGTCTGCTGACAAGAGTCAAGGCACCGACTTGGATGACACCTTCCCCAACTGTAAGTGGCCGTGCACGATCCGCTGCAGGATGTTTCTGCTAATTCCCGTGGCTGCCTCCATTTCCGTAAATTTGATGCAATTGTTTCCTTGGATGACATGTTTGACTCGGGCATTGTTGGCTGGTGTTGACACTGTAAAATTCCTTCCAAAACTGGTTCCTTACCGAGCTCGATAGCTGCAGTCGCTTTAGTGCGGCCAGTATCCAGTAGGCCTATTCGGGAGATAGTAGGTTCGAACGCCACTATCGGCAGCCCTGAAGATGGTTTTCCGTGGTTTCCCATTTTCACTCCAGGAAAATGCTGGGGCTGTACCTAAATTAAGGCCACGGGCGCTTCCTTCCCACTCCTAGCCCTTTCCTGTCTCATCGTCGCCGTAAGACCTATCTGTGTCGCTGCGACGTAAAGCAACTAGCAGAACTGGTTCCCTTGTCCACCGATGTGCACCCTGTTTTCCAACCTTCCACCCAGTTGTAAACTGTTTTTCGTGATGGCGCATGCTCTCCACAGACTGCCACCAAGTGGTGATGAATTTCTGCAGTGGTCACGCCTTCTTTCCATAGGAACCAAGTCGTATAGCGTCGTCCCTGACGGTTGCTTTCCATGTTGTCTGCTATGCTGACAGTGTTATTATGAAATGGCTATGACGAGTGCATTCGTTGGCCCCTGTGTATGTGCTGCTACCAAACGGTGGAACACGACACTAGTTACACGTCACCACCTACAAAAGTGATATGTGAACCACCCACGGACGTACACAAAAATAAAGAGTAAAACAGTATATACGCCCCTCATAGGTCAGCCTCGTGTTGATAGATTTACCGGCACGTTAAATAACTCCTGCGGCACTACATTCCGGATATATTTCATTGAAATAAAACATTAATAATATAAATAAGACATGTTGTTAGCTATTCGCAGATCAAGAATAAGTTCTAGGCACGCATTTATCATCTAGAGTCTTGGTCTATCAACGTGACTGCAGCCCAGCCAGATAATCCGCGGGTACTGAAGTATCACGTGCTCAGAGTTACTACCTTCTCCACAGTATTACTTGACTTTCTTGACCTGATCCGTTGTCTCTCGTACTGTCAAGCAAGTACTGAGTTGAACTCCCGAGGCTGAACGAACTCTTGTTTCTGGCAACCATATCTGCGGCTCCACAATGAAAGCGAACACAACGGGACTTGCCATAAATCAGAAATTCAGATGATACATTCAGTATTAATTTACTTAACGAATAAGTAATGCAATAATTTCAAAATGTTTGTCCTCTGCTATGATGCTTTTTGTTTAAAGGGACAATATATATATCATCGGCCCAAGTCTTTTATTGAATGTCGTTATTTTTAAATTACAGCCAGCATGATATTACTAAGTTTCTTCATTTTTAAAAGGAAGAAAGGAAGGATAATATTGTCTTCAGCTTATTTCTGAAGAGACGAATGTTCGAGAGTGATTTGACATAACATCTGAGCATATAATTTCCCAGTAAAAGCTCAACAAAGTGTTGTGGAAGAACTGAGAACTGAGTGGCACGTACAGGAGAACCAATCGAAGTTGGTGGCTTCGATCTCGGTTCAATTTACTGATATTTGAAGGCGATTAAATACGCCAGTCTCGTGTAGGTATCTTCACTAGAACGAAAAGGAACTCGTGAGGGGCACATGTTGGCACATCTGCTGCACGAAAAACTGTAAAAGCTTTTTTTTTTTTTGCTAGTTGCTTTACGTCGCACCGACACAGATAAGTCTTATGGCGACGATGGGACAAGGAAGGGCTAGGAGTGGGAAGGAAGCGGCCGTGGCCTTAATTAAGGTACAGCCCCAGCATTTGCCTGGTGTGAAAATGGGAAACCACGGAAAACCATTTTCAGGGCTGCCGACAGTGGGGTTCGAACCTACTATCTCCCGAATACTGGATACTGGCCGCACTTAAGCGACTGCAGCTATCGAGCTCGGTAAACTGTAAAAGCAGCCAGTGTCAAAAAACAGTAACATATTCTTCTTCTTCCTCTTCTATTTACTATTATTATTATTATTATTATTATTATTATTATTATTATTATTATTATTATTATTATTATTATTAAGAATTAGGAGAACCACAGTTTGGAAGTTTCAATCGAGGGAAAGTTATGCTTGACTCATGATAATGGATTCTATAAAAAGTATTGAATTAACACTAAGAAACAACATGATGATTGATGTGTTCGGGAAGCTATCATCCAGGTCATCAGCCAAGAAGAAACAAGAAACTTGTAGTTTTTCATTAGTGTTGATATCATGAGCATAGTCGTTTTAAGTTTTTAGTTAACGTGCAATCCGAACGACGGGAACGTAAAATTTTATATCAAAAATCTGAAGTGGTCGGAATTGGTGAGAAATGAGTGACGATTTCATTTACAAGGAAAGATGAAATGATCACTCAAGAAAACAGGAAAATAAAAATTTTATTCTCCGTGGAAAGAGTGGAAAAATCCAAACGCTTTACTAGTGACAGTAATGAATTCTACCAATTCGTGTTGCCACTTGAAAGTACTCGTATTTTATGAAAGGGAGAATTTAACACACACACACACACACACACACACACACACACACACACACAAGGAACTAGTTTTTCAAGAGAGTGAGATAGTAGGATACGGTTGTGTTCGTGCAATATCCATAAAATCTGCCTAAAACAAATATTTATGATAGTCAAATTTGAATACGCTACTACAGTAGACCTTACAAGACTTGTCTGCAAGAAGCTATGGCATGCCGAGCTGAATGGCTCAGACGGTTGAGGCGCTGGTCTTCTGATCCCATCTTGGCAGGTTCGATCCTGGCTCAGTCCGGTGGTATTTGAAGGTGCTCAAATACGTCAGCCTCGTGTCGGTAGATTTACTGGAACGTAAAAGAACTCCTGCGGGACTAAATTCCGGCAACTCGGCGTCGCCGAAAACCGTAAAAGTAGTTAGTGGGACTTAAAGCAAATAACATTAATTAGTTAAGCTATTAACCGTGGGTTTGAAGCAGCTGACGTCGAGGAAGCTGCAGACGATGCCAGATTGATTTCGGTTAAGGGTTTAATTTTTCATTCTTTTATCGTCCCATTTAAGTGGAAACAGTTCTTAGTTTCGGATTCTTTGTAAACAGATTCACTTCTTGAAGCTTATTAAAAACCATGTTAATGAACATCAATGCGATATTAATACGTTTGTGTTGTAAATGTTGCAATAAAGTGAAAATTGAATACAATTGAATTAATTAAGTTATTGTATTTCTTTCATATGTTCATTCACCCCTACTATCCTGGAAATACCACAACTTCGGACGCGTTTTCCCGAAACCTAATTTTTCATATTCGCCCTTCTTGAATATCGTGATATGCTGGCCAAATTCTGGGATAAAGTTACTTACTACTCTAATATATTAACCACTTATTTGCAGTACAAGTGAGCTAACACTACCCTAGCGGTTGTCATGTTCATACCAGGTATGCTATCTGTTATAAAACTGCAGCATTGAAGTATTTCTTACTCAGCAGCGTAGCCATTCACCAAGTTAGGCTCCTGCTGGTCCGAAAGGCTTCTTCCTGATCGTCAAAAGGCCAAATACGGAAGAACTTTGTTATACCGACAACGGTTTCAACAACATGTCGTCTACCGATTGAGATATTTCAGGGTACCAGCACACTCCTCATATGAAAAGTGTTCTTTTCAGCCTTACTTAATACGATAAACATCTACGCGTCTACCTCGTTTGGATTGGGATTTTCTAAGAACCAAAATACTTTAAGATCTGTATTGTCACTTGAACATTCAGAAGTCAGGGTTGGGGGTTAGAGTTTAGACTAATTCCTTACTGTCATTGAGTTTCGGAAATTGTTATGTACAAGCTTCCCACATCATTGGCAAACACGCCTGCCATTCACACATTTTGAATCACAGTAAATATTTTAACGCGTTTTTTATACTAACGGATTTTAACGTTGGGAATGACATCAAAAATAAAAATTTGAATTGGAAGAAAACGTTAAAGTGATATGAAATTGAAAATGGAGGAAAGAAACAAAGAAAGCTGACATGTGTTGTCAGGTTGGTCTGGTCAATATATTATACAATCTAAACGATTTGTAAACATGTCCTACGAAGGTAGAGGAGGGTGCGGTGAATTTGTGACCCAATTTGTGACACAACGTAGTTTAGAAAGTGCATATTGGACAAGCTGGAGGAGACAGACAAAAAATATTCGTTATTATTCTTAAACAAACAAGGTTGGTCAGTACTATACTGTACATACTTTACTGTAGATGTGAGTTTGACTTGTGGTATAAACTTCAATTTTGTACTTTATGTCAGGCTTAAAATTACCCTGAATATGGTTTTCCGTGACTTCCAATTTCATATCAGGCAAATGTTGGTGCTGTACCTTAATTATGGCCACGGCCACTTCCTTTCCCACTCCTAGGCCTTTGCCATTCCATCATCACCATAAGATGTGTCGATGTGACGTAAAGCAAATTGTTGAAAAAAAAAATCCAAATTGAATTTTGTTCTAGATAACTTTCCGTCTCACTCGACTGATCATAAATACCGATTACGACGACACTTGTTTACGGCGATCAAATTTATCAGATCCCTTGGATGTCGTTATAACCACCATCAATTTCAGATGCACAATAATCATTTTTTTTAAAATCTATGTTGCCATTAAGCTGCATCATGTGTATATGGGTTAACTATTCTTTAGAGTTTTTCACGGCCGGGCTGAGTGGCTCAGACGGTTGGGGCACTGGCCTTCTGACCCCAACTTGGTAGGTTCGATCCTGGCTCAGTCCGGTGGTATTTGAAGGTGCTCAAATACGTCAGTCTGGTGTCGGTAGATTTACTGGTATGTAAAAGAACTCCTGCGGGATTAAATTCCGGCACCTCGGCGTCTCCAAAAACCGTAAAAGAGTAGTTAGTGGGACGTAAAGCAAATAACATTATTATTCTTATTAATAGAGTTATTCACGGATGAATTTCTAGGCTCAATTTTCACTGAAGGGTGTAGAGTTATAAAATATGAGCCCAACAGTTCACTTACAATGCTTCAAGGTTTACTTTCATAAGTAGGGTAAAGAAACATAGCGCGAGCTCCGTCTTTGTTTCTCTCTGGGACGAGCAATTAGCAGGCAGATTCTCTCACGTGTTTCATTGATAGCACGGAAATAAGAATCAGTGAGTACACATGGCTTCTTCACCGTACAGTATGTCCTAGTACGTCTGTATACTGATGGATGTTTCAGTACCCTCTTGTTTAGTGCTGGCAATCATTACCCATCGTATGAGGGTGGGTGGCATCTGCCGTGTAGGTATGGGTAAGTTCATGTTATTGTGACATATGAGTTGCAGGGATATTGAGGACAGCACAACAGCACAAACCAGTCTCAGAGCCAAATTAATTAAATATTTAAAATCCCCGACTCTGCAGGAAATTGAACACAGGGTCCTCTAAACTGAAGGCCACTACGCTACCATTCAGTAAAGGAACCAGACGGCTTCGTGGTATGAGTCGTGTGTCTCTAATGAGTGAATGGGTGGACGAACAAGTTTTCATTGCCCACCTTGAAGGAGTGGGGTGGGCCACCTAGAGGGGTATGCCCTCTCTTTGGCCAAAAGATGCGGGTGGGTAGAGCAGACGTGTACGGTGAGGAAGAGGGGTAGAAAGAATGTCTTGTGGAGGAGAAGGTTAGGGGGATTTTGGCCTCTTGGTTAAGTGCTTAATTCATTTATTGTATTCATAATATATAATTTATTACAGTAATGAATTGATATGTGTTATATCGTACATGATTCTTGTACTAGATATGTGCAATTTGCAGTAGATTTTATTGAATTTACATACTAATTATATATATACTATTTTAAGCTATTAGTTATAACTTATAGATATTTTAGTTTATTTATTTATTATTAAATTTATTTTTATTATTTTATATTAAGGCCGTATATGTATTTTATTTCATTCTGCCCTCTTCTCACACATATAGGTGCTATAGCGACGATGGGACAGGAGAGGCCTAGGAGTGGGAAGGAAGCAGCCTTGGCCTTAATTAAGGTACAACCCCAACATTTGCCTGGTGTGAAAATGAGGAAACCACGGAAAACTATCGTTAGGGCTGCCAACATTGGGGTTCGAACCCACTCTCTCCCGAATACTGGATACTGGCCGCACTTAAGGGACTGCAGCTATCGAGCTCGGTGCAAATGAAATTAAAGACTGGATAGAACTAACTTAATTTAAAAATCTTAGGAGAACCAACGTCTTGAACGTGTGGATTTTTTCTTGATGTAGGCCTACACATCGTCATGACACAAAACAGATAATAATTTGGTGCATAGTCTGGCACGGAATTAGTGAAGTTTGGAGAAAGATTTAAGGTATTATTGAGCAAATGGTGGTTTCAAACGCGATTGCGGGCACCCTTAAAACATGATTGTCCTTGATTCTCCATTTTCACACAAGACAATTGCTGGGGTTCTGCCCCAATTAAGACCACGTATGTTACCTTTCTACCAGGTGTATGCATAAGTCTTTCCCGGTTTCACTAAGAGACTGCGCCAGCGAAAAGTGCGCAGCGTATGATTTGACACACACGTCAGTTTATTCGTCTGACATTAACCTACAAACACACACAAGATGAGTCCGCCAAACACTAGCGTCTGTGTTGTATCGTTCAGTGTTCATGTCGGCGTTTATGCCTGAAAAGGAACATTTGCGGCACGCATTGCTTTTCTTATTTAATCAAAAGAAAAAGGCTGTGAAAAGTAATTGTTTGCTGGTAGAAACATGTGGTGAACACACGCCATCGATTAGAACATGTGAGATATGGTTTCGACAATTTAAACTTGGTGATTTCAATGTAAAAACAGTACGCGCTCTGGTAGACAACAAAAGTGCGAAGGCGAGCAATTGCAGGCGTTACCGGATGATGACCCAACTCATACTCAAAAGCAGTTGGTACGAGTATTAAATGTGTCACAATGAAATGAAATGTCGTATAGCTTTTAGTGCCGGGGTATCCCAGAACGGGTTCGGCTCGCCAGGTGCAGGTCTTTTTATTTGACTCCCGTAAGCGACCTGCGCGTCATGATGAGGATGAAATGATGATGAAGACAACACATACACCCAGCCCCCGTGCCATTGGAATTAACCAATTACAGTTAAAATCCCCGACCCGGCCGGGAATCGAACCCGGGACCCTCTGAACCGAAGGCCAGTACGCTGATCGTTCAGCCAACGAGTCGGAATGTGTCAGAATAAACAATCAGCAGACGTTTTCGAGTAATGAAGAAGATCAGTAAACTCGGTAAATGGGTCCCACACGATTTGAATGAACGGCAAATCGAAAATCGCAAAGTCACTTGTGAAATGCTGCTTCAATGCCACGAAAGAAAATCATTTCTGTACCGAACTGTGACAGGTGACGAAAAATTGATTTATTTTGAAAACACGAACAGGAGAAAATCGTGGCTGTCACCTGGAGAAGCTGGTCCTTCAACACCAAGGCCAAATCGCTTCGGCAAGAAAACCATGCTTTGTGTCTGGTGAGTCCAGAACGTTATTGTGTATTATGCGCCTTGAAGCCCGGCGAACCTGTTAATGCACAACGCTATCGCCAACAAATGATTAATTTGCATCACGCATTGATCGAAAGACGACCGGAATGGACCAGAAGACATGGCAAAGTGATTTTGTTGTACGACAATGCGCCGTCTCACACAGCAAAACCAGTGAAAGACACCTTGAAATCGCTTTGATGGGCCATCCTTTCGCACCCGCCGTACTATCCCGACCTGGCGCCATCTATCACCTGTTCGCATCACTGGGGCACGCGCTTGTAGAGCAGTACTTCAGCAATTTAGAGGAAGTTGGAAATTGGCTCGACGAATTGTTTGCCTCAAAAGACAAGCAGTTTTCCTGGCATGGCATTCATAAGTTACCTGAAAGATGGGAGAAGTGTGTAGCAGCCGACGGCCAATATTTTGAATAAACAATAAATGAATTTCCTTTGAAAATTCGTGTTTTCCTTACCACAAAACCGGAAAAAACTTATGCATAAACCTGGTATATCTAGCTCTTTTCTCAGCGTCGTTGAAAACCTGTGAGTGAAAACCGCTGAAGAAAACAGTCTTCTCTTTACACACGTAAGTTGAACATTTCGAAAAGAAGTGCAGTTGTTTAGCTGTTGACATTCAAGTCGAACAGGGAAGGTTCAAATCCGAGCCGATCCCGGGTCCGAATTTTCACGTGAAAAAATACGTAGGTTCAGAAAGACTTCCCGCCCGAACCTGCAAATGGATTAGGGTTGCTCTAGTGACCACACAGTTACCTATTATAAGCTTTACAAAGGAGTCTCATTGCTTTCCCGAACGTTAGATTAGCGGTTTTCCATTCAGATGATCCTGAGTTCGATTTGCAACTGGACCCAGCATTTCGGAAACGTGTGGTTAGTACCTCTGATTCCGAGGCTGTGTATTTGTATTTTTGACGTGATAACGTCTTATAATTAGGTGTGCTGATAGAAAAGTTGACGTAACAAAATTCCTTACGATTACGACAGGAAGTTATTGATGAATTTAATGTATGCAGTTATCAACGTGGAGGAATATCCACTACTATGTAACAATTTACTGGGTGGGAGAGTTGCCGCAATTTAGGTGCACAGTCAATTTCGGGACACGGCTGTGATTAGAAGCTTGGTCCAATTTAGATGCATTAAGCGACATTCGTTTTCTAAATAAACCTGTTTTCTCGGGCGAATAATAATTTATATTCAGAAGTTTCAGTGTGGGTGCAAATAAATTGCATTGGAATACTCAGATGCTTCAGTGTGGGTGCAATAAATTTCATTGGAATACTCAGATGCTTCAGTGTGGGTGCAAATAAATTGCATTGGAATACTCAGATGCTTCAGTGTGGGTGCAATAAATTTCATTGGAATACTCAGATGCTTTAGTGTGGGTGCAAATAAATGCCATTGGAATACTCAGATTCTTCAGTGTGGGTGCAAATAAATGTCATTGGAATACTCAGATGCTTCAGTGTGGGTGCAAATAAATTTCATTGGAATACTCAGATGCTTTAGTGTGGGTGCAATAAATTTCATTGGAATACTCAGATGCTTCAGTGTGGGTGCAATCAATTTCAGTGAAAAACATAGCGTAACATCGTTACAAGGGCCGATTCACTTTAGTCGAAACATGTTCAAACCAGTAAAGTGGATCAGAAACCCAAGGCTAGCACTACTTGGCACGTAGGGCTATACACTAAAAGCAAATATCGCCGCCCTATTCTCTTTTTTAATGGCTTGTCACTGTTGCCAACTTGACTAGTTACATATTAAAATCACACCAGGCAAATGCTGGGGCTGTACTATAATTAAAGCCACGGCCGCTTCCTTCCCATTCCTAGGCCTTTCCTGTTCCATCGTCGCCATGAGACCTATCTGTATCGGTGCGACGTAAAGTAACTAGCAAAAAAAAAAAAAGATCGTACATATACAATTTAAGGATAATAATAATAATAATAATAATAATAATAATAATAATAATAATAATAATAATAATAATAATAATAATAATAATAATAATAATGGGAGCCTCCTTGGCTCAGACGGTGGCGCTTCGGCGTCTCATCGCTGGGTTCCGTGGTTCAAATCCCGGTCACTCCATGTGAGATTTGTGCTCGACAAAGCGGAGGCGGGACAGGTTTTCCTCCGGGTATTTCGGTATTCCCCGTCGTTTTTCATCCCAGCAACACTCTCCAATATCATTTCATCTGTCAGCCATTAATCATTGCCCCAGAGGAGTGCGACAGTTCTAGGCAGCCGCCACAATTCCTATCCTCGCCCCAAGATGGGGGCTTCATTCATTCCATCCTGGACCCGGTCACATGACTGGAAAACAGGCTGTAGATTTTCATTTTCATTTTCTTGAAATTCGCTATTACTTGTGGGACTGAAGTAAAACCGCGCTATAATAATACACACAAGCAAACATATTACATGTAGCCCTACATATGGCGTAAGTCAATAAGAATACACAAAGGTTAAGTCTGCAAACTGTACCTAAGTCATGACGAGATAAGACAAGATTAGGTTAGGCTGATACGAAATATACTTCCATTTCAACTGAATTGATCTTTATAGAGGAGGTAACGTTGCTTTCCTTTTCGGAGGAGTTCTTGCATATTTTTCATGCTTTGTATACATCCTAATTGTATTCTATCCATACGAATTGGACGAAATAAGACCTATAAATAAAATACTGCGTTCATCATTTAACATCAACTACCTACGTTATTAACTGCGTTATTCGAACAGGCCACACTTCTACTTACCTGGCATTACCCAGTCATATTTACAATCCCCCCCAAAAAGAAGATGTGCTTTACTTATACCCGCAAATGTACGAGTAACATTCGTGATTTTCACAATACGGCAGTGGCAATAATCTCGCAAGACTCGAAAAAGTTATGACTACATAGTGCCAACATGCAAGATTGACAGTAAGGCGTCGTATCGGCAAGTATGGCCCCTAAACCGTATGACAGCGACACTGAACCGAACCCAACGGTTGGAAAATAACTATACATCATTACCTTCAGTATTAATAGGGAAGAAAGAGTTAGGTTGTTTCCTTAGTGACTACACGTACGTACCGAGGACTATAGAACACGTCTCGTTCCGCCCACATGCGTATCGCTCCCGCCTTCGCAACACCTGGTGATAGCCTCAAGTCTGGCTGACGACTCATGCGATAATACTGACAATCGTATTTTGTGATTGAAATCAGTCTGTAATTTCCCCAAGTTTCAATGTAGTTTGTTTTATTACGTGTTATACTGTAGGAATAAGTAAGCGTTAACTGTTAAGTGGAATACGCTCAGTATATAAAGGATGCGTGTTGTGAAGTATGTTACAAGATCTTAAGCTTAATTAATTTAATTTCGTGCGGCTATTTCTAGCCAAGTACAGCCCTTGTAAGGCAGACCCTCCGACGAGGGTGGGCGGCATCTGCCATGTGTAGGTAACTGCTTGTTATGTGTGGTGTGTGAGTTGCAGGGATGTTGTGGACTGCACAGACACCCAGCCCTCGAGCCATTGGAATTAACCAATGAAGGTTAAAATCCCCGACCCGGCCGGGAATCGAACCCGGGAACCCTCTGAACCGAAGGCCAGTACACTGACCATTCAGCCAACGAGTCGGGCATCATAAGCTTATTAATTTATTTTGCAGTAATTTGCAATGACAGGAATGAGATGTATTGTGGCTTTGTACACATACAGCATACAGTCTCATTCAAAGGAAGCGAAATCACAAAAGTGGACACATAAAATGCCACACCTTTCCAAAAGGCATTTCAATTAATCAAAAATGGGTGCAGTGTTCCAGACGATATGTGGAGTGGAATCCTAGAAGTTCATTCATATACTCAGAAGGTAAAATTATTGACAGCGACTGTTGGAATTAGTTCCTAAGAGAATTCAAATTGGCTGGTATGCTTTCTCATAAGTTACGTATACCGTATGAAAAGGCAGTAAACAAAGAACTGTCAGTCATCTTTTAGAAAACACGTCCATAATCCAATAAGAGTGTGATTATGATCAAACTACAACAGAAGAAAATGTAACTGATGTCGTCAGGAGGGAGAATTAATATTTATGACAAAACGTTTTAAAGCTAGATAAAAATAATCGACACGCAATAGGAGATAGGTCATTAGATTAAAAGAGGAAATTTGTTAAACTGAAACGTAAAACAAGTGATGAATCCAGAGTGTTTGAACGAGTTCGAAGAATACTTAGCACAGTTTTCACTGAAAATCTAATAAATAATCTTCTGTGCGAAAAGAAGAAAATTAAATGGACAGACAAGATAAAACATTTTCTCAGGGATACATTGTCGCTCTTTGACAGGACTGTCTCACACTAAAAAAGGAGATCCTCCGAGGACATGAACTATGGAACCCTCCAAGATTATTTCAGAAATGTTACCGTTGCCGGCTTATGCCCAAGTAAAAAATAATTTCAAATCTGTTCTTTTTTCGACAATATGAAAGTAAGGATTGTTATGTACTTGTAACTTCTTCACGAAGAAGATGAAGTATCAGCACAAACACCTAAATGCAAGTAATAATGGTTCGGAGACTTTTTGCGCAAAGGAGGTTACCTGTTTACGTTGGTTTTGACGTGAAAGTGCACAGTGAACTTTAAAATATTGTATTCATGTAAAAAGTGGAAGATCGGTTATAAAAAATTACTATAGTGAATTGAGGGCAGCTGCAAGAGAGGTTACGAATGCTCAAATTCTCATAATAAAATCTCCAGAAAATGAAACATATGATGTTAAGTTCTGAGCAGTTTGAGTTGAGCCTCACAAGCAATAACCATATTAATTAAGAATTCAAAATTTCTCACATTCTTACAGAATCGGTAAAAGTTTAAATCTATGTTACTTTGTTATATCTTGTTACCTACTTTATGTTTTAGTTGTAAATAATTTTGTATTTTATTTAGAATTTCTCCTCTGTTCTAGCAAGTAAATTGTTAAAGAACCTCCATACGCGACGTCTGTCAATCAGCAGCACACTTTTATCAAGTACAATTTGTCGGATTACTTCTGCCGCCGTAACATTTATTAATTTAGTATAGACATAGTGCACTGTAAACACTACATCTCGCCAGCAAAGACATAGGTAGTGTATTAAGTTATAATAAATAATTAAGTAACTTCAAGTACTGACAGGGCTAATTTTAAATATAACAGTGAATTTATTGGAGTACAGATTGTAGTCAATACGGACTATCGTGGGAATATAAGGACAACTACTAACGAACTACGCAATTTAAGGACAACTTTGAGATGTTAGAATATTATTTTTCTTCTTATTCTTTCTTCTCTTCTCCTTTTCCAACAGTAATTGTTTCTTTCCTTTATAGTGATCAGAAGAAAGCACCGTATTCATTATTGGTGGGTACTTTGTTGTCGAAGAGCATCAGTTTGCCACTAGCTGTCTCACCACTGGGTTTGCAACAGCTTATACACACATGAGCACAGCTGTAATCGAGCTAGCGAAGCGAGAGGTATAGTGAGTGCTGAGTGAAAAGAATGGATATTGCTGTCGAATAGTATCGCGCAGCCATAGGTCGATGGCACGGTCGAGTGAAGTGTGTGTATGTGTGTGTGTGTGTGTGTGTGTGTGTGTGTGTGTGTGTACGGCAAGCTGGAAGGTGCACTGTAAACAACCTGGGCTAGTGATAACTATGACGGTGGCAGCAGTAGTGGCTATTCTTCTGGCAATCGGAGGTGTAGAAGTGAATCCTAGACCATCCGGAGCAATGAGTTGGGGAAACCTGGAGAAGATTAGGGAAATAGTCAGAGAGGCCTGTCAGGCTGAACAAATGAGGGAGTTAATTCGTGAGCTGAACAATGAAATGTGAGCAATTAAAGACTGTTTATAAGAAGAGATAAGAATTATAACAGAAAAGGTGGTGGAGAACACTGTGTAGGCTAAAATGAAGGGGCTAGAGAAAAAAATGGAACAAATCAAGTGGCAACAGAAAATTATTATTCAGGCAGCTAAGAGAATATTTTCGTATACGGCATAACAGAGAATGAAAAGGAGGACTTTAATGGTTAAAGGAGTAAAGCGTAAAAGCTAGGAATTATGGACTAAAAGCATATATGAGACGCAAACGCCTTATACTAGGTGATGAAAGTGGTCGCGTACTTGGTCAGTTACCCAGCTACTATGTGGCGTCATTGCCTGACATTGGCTGGGCGCCAGAGTTAGAACCTGCCGTGACAGGTAAGGCAATCCTAACAAGTAACGATAGCTGATTATGTATTTAAACCACCTCAGTAATTACTGGTATAAACGCATGATCTGAAAGTGACAATATACATTGATAAATATAAAATCGTAACATTAAACCGGTTGTATACAACCTTGCCGTATTGAGTTCATCACCTCAAGAAGTGCATCAACAGCCGGTACATGAAGGAATCTCCCAGTCAGATGCTTGCGCGCTCGCTGACAACATACAATCGGATGACATACATGAGCAACAGAATTAAAGGTACCTGGCTAGTAGCGTGTAACACCCCAATTCACGTTGATGACGGCAGTGATGTGGCGTGGCATGGTTTCCACAAGACACTGAATGCGTTGGGGAGTCATACTGATCCATGATCGCTGCAAAGCCTCCCATAATTCACGAAGATTGGTTGGAGCAGGGTCCAGGGCACGCACATCCATCTCGACAGCACCCCAGATGGTGCTCAGTGGAATTGAGATTAAGGATTATCAGCATCTTCACATCCTTAGTGTACACATCGAACCAGTCAGCTAGAATTCGGGAGCGATGGAGCTTTGTCTTTCTCTAAGTGATGGCCTGAAGGGCGCTGGAGGTGATCAAAGTGGTGAACGTGATCTGCCAGAAGGTTGCTGTAATGTTCTCTTGTGAGGGACGTTGTCAGATGTTCCACGGGTCCCATTTCATCTCACGTGAACCGTTCCAATACGAGCTCACCACCACCATCGGCCTGAACTATACCTTGACGGAAAAGAGGGATCCCTGATGTAATTCAAGACACACTCGTGCCCGACCATTGGCTTGTGCCAACTGGTACCGCGACTCATCTGTCCAGGCGAGCTTTTTTCATATTTCGAGCGTCCAGTGGTGATATTCCTTTGCCCACGTGTTGACGGGTGTTGAGCAGCGATTCTCTCGTGGGACGCATGCTTCTATACCCTATGGCGAGGAGATGGTTCTGGGTGGTACAGTTACTCACACGTCGTTGCTGCCCAGCATTGAATTGACCAGTGATCTGCTGCACTGTGGGCCATCCATTTGCACTTTCGATCCGAGCTAGCCGATGGCGACCCCTGTCATCAACACGTCATATACCATGACATCTGACCCTGGCGGCGGTGGTTTTGCCGGAATCCACGTATTCATGGTACACTCTCAGATACGGTGGCCTTTGGAAAGCCCAGTCTGACCGCCATCAAATGCGCTGAGGTCTCGTGTTTTACCCATCTTATAGTCAACTGTACGAGGTCTGACCTTCTCACTGTTACACGCCACGCCCTCCTATTACATTTGCCGAGCCCAGTACAGTGCCATTTCCCTGCTACGGCAGCTATCAGCAATTTAATTGCTCATGACTGCAGTTTTCGCACGGTCAGCCTGACTGAACTATGGTGTTAGCGTTACGTTATGGCTTATGGAATCAATCAATCAATCAATCAATCAATCAATCAGTCAATCAATCAATCAATCAATCAATCAATCAATCAATCAATCAATCAATCAATCAATCAATCAATCAATCAATCAATCAATCAATCAATCAATCAATCAATCAATCAATCAACATTTGTCTGCATTTAGGGCAATCACCCAAGTGGAAGATTTTCCATCTGTTGTTTTCCCAGACTTTTCTTAAATGATGTAAAGAATTTGGAAATTTATTGAACGTCTCCCTTGGTATATTATTCCAATCCCTAACTCCCCTAGCTATAAACGAATATTTTCCGCAATTTGTTATCTTGAATTCCAACTTTATCTTCATATTGTGATCTTTCCTACTTTTAAAAAAACCTCTCAAACTTATTCGTGTACTAATGTCATTCCACGCCATCTCTCAACTGACAGCGCGGAACATACCATTTACAACCGGACGCTCGCATAAAGGGAACGACGCTGATTAAAATTTCAAAGGTGTTGGTAGTGAATGGTTCGAGGATACAGTGATGGGTTATAATCATTAATTAAGCATGTAAACTTAGTTTGTTGAAAGTAATATTCAACCCTGCGTCAGATCGTTGGATTACAACAGTAATATATGGTCAAAGATGGCTTATATTTTCTGATTTGTTTACTATTTTTCATTATATTTTCATGTTAATATATCATGTCGTGTCCCGATCTTTCCATACCAATAAATAATAACAAAACACCGCCAAAATGGTTTCCTCTAATTTACATAATTTTCGAAGAAATAATTTCCTCCATTAACCAAGTACTTATTATGAAAAGTAGTATATGATATTTCTTTTTTATATTTGTGTCCTTGAAATATGACTTGATTAACTGAGGGGTGAAGTGTGGATATGTGTTCGATGGCTTCTCGTCTCGACAGGAAGTATCTACTCTAAATGCCATGAACTACTATTTTATAGAGATGTAAAGCCCAGTATTTGCTAACGCGTATGCGATTCACCATCACAAATAATTAATTGTCTATGTTTCACAATCAGAAAGCACACAATAGGCCTATTATAACATTACTGAATTTTGATAAGTGAATCTTTTGAAATTGTTTTATTCACTTAGGTTTGTGCATAAATCTACGAGGGGCGTACTATATTGTTTTACACTCTATTTTTTGTATGTCCGGGTATGGTTCACATTTCACTTTTGAAGGTGGTGACGTGTAACTAGTGTCTTGTTCCACCGATTGGTAGCAGCAGACGCACAGGTACCAACGAATGCATTCGTCATAGCCATTTCATAGCAACACTGTCAGAGTAGGAGCAGACAACATGGAAATCATCCGCCAGGGACAGCGCTATACGACTTGTTTCCTATGGAAAGAAAGAGTGACCAGTGCAGGAATTCATCGGCGCTTGGTGGCATTCTGTGGAGAACATTCGCCATCACGGAGAACACTTTACGACTGGGTGTAAGGTTGGAAAACAGGGCGCACATCGGTGGACAAGGGAACCAGTTCTGGAAGGAATGTGACAGTGTCAACACCAGCCAACATTGCCCGGGTTGAACAGGTCATCCAAAGAAACAAATGCATCTCATTTATGGAAATGGAGGCAGCCACGAGAATTAGCCGAAACATCCTGCAGCGGATCATGCACGGCCACTAACAGTTGGGGAAGGTGTCATCCACGTTAGTGTCTAGACTCTTGTCTGCAGGCGAAGATCAGAGGCGTGTGGAGGTGCGCCGAGAACGTTTGCAACGCCATGATCAAGATCCAGCCGACTTCATGGCGAGGCTTGTGACTGGTGATGGTGATGAGCTGATGAGACACCACCGCTGCCATTGATCAAATGGGATTCACGGTGCTGCCACACCCACCATACTCTCCCGACTTGGCACCAAATGATTATCACCAGTTCGGGAACATAAAGAAACCTCTGCTTGGTCACCGTTTTGCGGATTTTACAGAACTGGACACAGCTGTCTAGGCATGGGTACGCAGCACTCCGAAAGAATGGTTTCAGGAAGGTGTAGAGAGACTGACACATTGATAGCAAAAGTACATACGTTACAAGGAGATTATGTCGTTAAGCAGGACGTAATAACTTGTGTGTAATGTACTTCATTTGGATAGAAAAATATAAAGTGTAAAACAATATAGTATGCCCTTTGTAATTACGCGATTACCCCCTGTTTTTATAAGGATATCTCTGAGCTAAAAGGGCAAATTTGCTTTCGCAACTTAGAGATGGCCTGCATTGGATTTCTAGTGTATTAAACCTGCTAATGTATTTCTTTCTCATTGGTTTCAGGTAAGCCATACCAGTCCTGGTATAAGGATATGTGATATGACGAGTAGAGATAGCAAATAGCCAGTAATACAGGAATACTGAATATAAGCGACAAAAGAGGTAAACAGCCAGAATAAATACAGCCTATTATACTGATGTTATATTACGTAAGCGAGGGGAGCTTCAGAGTTTGATGTGGCTCTTGAACTAGAGTATAGGCAGAAAAAGTCTTCTTCAAATTAAGTACTTGCAATTAGAGTCAAGCGAACGACGCTTATGGGATTTTCGAAAGCGTAAATGGCGAATGTTTCGAGGAAGCAGTGATGAGCTAAATAAGTGTTAGTGATTGAGAATATGAATTTGGTTACTTGGTTGAAATTAATATTAAACCTTGATTCACATCCATGAAAAACAACAGTAGCATGAGTTAAAAATATGTTAGTATTTTCTAATTTATGTACTGTACACCTTTATATTTTCATGTAATAATAATAATAATAATAATAATAATAATAATAATAATAATAATAATAATAATAATAATAATAATAATAATAATAACAATAATTTGATTTCTTTGGTTTTATGTCCAAATAACTAATTTTACGGATTTCGGAGGCGCCGAGATTTCGGACTTTTGTCCCGCAGGAGTTATTTTACTTGCCTGTAAATCTACCGACAGGGGGCTGACTGTTTGAGCGCCTTCAATTAGGCCTACTACCGGACTAATGCAGGATCGAATCTGTCAACTTGGGTACAGGAAGCCAGCACCCTAACCGTCCGAGCCACTCAGCCAGGCATAATAATAATAATAATAATAATAATAATAATAATAATAATAATAATAATAATAATAATAATAATAATAATACCGAGCCTGATAGCTTAAGTGCTTCCAGTATCCAGCATTCGGGAGATAGTAATTTCGAACTCCACTGTCGGCTGCCCTGAAGAAGGTTTTCCGTGGTTTCCCATTTTCACACCAGGCAAATTCTGGGGCTGTACCTTAATTAAGGCCACGCCTGCTTCCTTCCCACTCCTAGCCCTTTCCTATCCCATCGTCGCCATAAGATCTATTTGTGTCGGTGCGACGTAAACCAACTTGTAAATAATAATAATAATAATAATAATAATAATAATAACTTGTGGCCTCTGAAGAGGTTTGGTGCAGGTCTTTCCAGTTGACGCCCTGTAGGCGACCTGTGCGTCTGTGAAGATGGGGCCAATACAAATGATGAATTTTAATGCTGAAGACGGTACATAGTCATTGGAATTAGCCGATGAAGGTTAAAATCCATGACCCGGTCAGGAATCGAACCTGGGACCCACTGGTCCAAGGGCCAGCACGCTAACCATTTAGCCATGCAATTTAATTATAAGTGTTAGAAGAACACGAAGAACTGAAGAAGGGTATGTTCTGTGCTTTCCTTCAACAATATCACCGATTGATTTTATGAAATTACTGATGTCTGCTTCTGTGGTGTAGTGGTTCGTGGGATAAACTACCATAACCAGAGGCCCGGGTTCGATTCCTGGCTCTGCCACGAAATTTGAAACTGGGTACGAGGACTGGAATGCGATCAACTCAGCCTCGGGAGGTAACTGAGTGGAGGGGTGTTCGAATTTCCATCTGAGCCATCCTCGAAGTGGTTTTCCGTGGCTTCCCACTTCTTCTCAAGGCAAATGCCAGGATGGTAGCTATCTTAAAACCACGGCCGCTTCCTTCCATCTTCCTTGCCTATCCCTTCCAGTCTTCCCATCCTCAACAAGGCTTAGCAGGTGAGGCCGCGTAGGTGAGGTACTAGTCCTCCTCCCCAGCTGTATCCCCGAGCAAATGTCTAACCCTCACGCCCCTTGAGATGGTAGAGGTGGGACCCTTCGCTGAGTCCGGCTAAAAAACCAACCCTGGAGGGTAAACGTATTAAACAAAATAAAATAAAATAAAATAAAATAGCTGATTTTTACAGTGCCAAAATTCACCACCAGCTCAATTACGTATTTTTACAACGCTAAAATTCACCAAATCTAGGCATAGGGCGTACAGGTCTGCGTACAGTAATTTAGACCGGTTCGACTTCCGCCGGTCAGCGAACATAATGCAACGCTTGTACTAAGCTAGACATTTTTAGTGCGCCAGTCTTGCCCCTGAGTATACCATCGGTTAAAGTATAGCACCGTGTAATTAACAGAATACAGCCAAATGCAGCGGTTCAGTATCGCGTTGCTAGACCTTTTCCTAAGAATTCTGGACCATTTTTACTTTTTTTTTTTTTTTTTTTTGCTAGTTGCTTTACGTCCCACCGACACAGATAGGTCTTATGGCGACGATGGGAGAGGAAAAGGCTAGGAGTAGGAAGGAAACGGTCGTGGCCTTAATTAAGGTACAGCACCAGCATTTGCCTGGTGTGTAAATGGGAAACCACGGAAAACCATCTTCAGGGCTGCCGACAGTGGGGTTCGAGCTTCCTATCTCCCGAATACTGGATACAAGCGACCGCAGATATCGAGCTCGGTGTTTCCAACTTTTACACCAGGCAAATGCTGGGATTGTACCTTAAGGCGAAAGCCGATTCCTCCCCACTCCTAGGTATTTCTTATCCCATCGTCGCCTTAAGACCTATCTATATCGGTGTGACTTATAGCAACTTGTACTTATTAAAATTACAATTTTGTCCTTAGGTGGTACTCGTTCTTAAGTTAGGATATACCGTAGATTGTGCCAGTGGAATTTGTCATATATTCGGTAGTCTAAGATCAATGTTATAATATGGGAATGTATTATTGTTGTAAATGACTGAAATAACGCATTTCTTGTATAATCGCTTTGTTCAGAAAAATAATGTTAATACTTGATGGCTAGAGCATAATAATTGAAACATGTTTTTAAATTCCTACCAGGAATTCAAACGGAAGAAAACACCATGCGGTAACCTATGGTTAGTTGTAGTTAGGACGGTGTTGGACGGACTGTTGTAAGGCAAACAAAGGAATTACGCGAAAGAACATCTTTGACAAAGGCAGAATGGATAGATCATAAACAGACAGGCCGATCTTTCATTCTCGGTTGTAGGATACTGTACTGCTTCACGGAAACGTTTGATGTTTTGCCAGTATCTTTTAATCTATAATCTTCATACTCTGTCAATCAGGGCTCTAATAGAACATTCCAGCTCCCTAATATTCGCTACTTTGTAGGCGGTTCCAAAGTAACCTCGTAAACAATGTGTACCTGGGGACACTCCCTGCCAGGCTCCTGATCTCACATTTATGGGACTGAGGGTCTCTTACTGCATTAAAGGAGCTGTTAGACCAACAGAGCCGGTTAATAAGAGCCAGTGATTTACGTCGAAGTAGTAAAGTTATTAATCGTCGGGTTTCACTCTAAGCCCCTTCATCAATATTCGTGGCAGAGAGGAGATAACTAATGGAAGTAGGTTGAGCGTCGCCTACAGGTGACGTGTTGAAGAAAGTTATGCACTTAAACGAGAGTAGTCTGGATAAAACGAACAAATTGTTTATGTATCAATACTTGTGTTGAGCACTTCACAATCATTATCGCATTTAGGGAATTCGTTGTTTCATGTTGCAGAAATTTGAACGACATTCTCACTGCATCGGTGAAATAGAAGGTGTTCCATTAAATGGTTTAGAAATTAACTTTTATATTGCAATAGTTGATTTTCATTAAAACTACTTCCCATAACCGAAGCAATCTCTTTCATGTTCAATGTGTTTTTCAACCATGTAACATATTTTAACTATCATCATTATCATTGGTACGACAGGCCCTTGCAGGCCTTGACCTTCCTCAGAAGTTCCTGCCAGTCTTCCCTGTTCTTAATTAGCAAGATCCTGATGACCCAACGCACGAATTCCTTCCCCGTCAGCTTTAAGTCTAGCACTTTTCGATATGCTTCTGGCAACGTATTACATGTCTTCCTCATTATTCAGTTCTCATTAATATGGTGTTAATACCCAGCCAACTCCAGCCTCTTGTTCCCGATGACTTTAACAATATCGGGTTCATCAAACACCTTGTTGGGGCCATGCGTGTATCTACTTCATTCTACGTTTTCTCCTGGTGGCCCTGAAATACATATCAAAATTCGCCCCTAAAGGTATCAATAATAGTCTTACATCACATATATACAGAGGCCACGCTTCAGAGGCATATGTTAGTATTATCTGCGCACCTTTTCTGGATACATTTACACCCTAGTGCTGAATTGGTCGACCTCGGCAATCTTCGAGATTCGTACTGGCAACCTTCGAAACACAAACTGTGAATCGCTTATGCATCGCTGTGCGACATTTGACGTACACTTTACGTACTAGTACTGTTGTTATTTACACAGCAAAGCCAAAGTATAGAATTCACTCTAGGAATAAGATTCGCATCGAGAAATGTTATATAATGTGTGTGTGACACAGTTGTTGGCTTAAGATAACAAAGGTTTAGCAAAATTCATATCGATCGATCATATTATCGATTCAATTCAGATTTCATTTCCATTCAGTTGGCAGTACTACTGGAACCAGAACTGCTCCCTCCTTACTCCTCACACCCGTACACAAAAATGTCGATAAAAAGTGCGCAGATAATACTTATCGCACTAAAATCCTGCCGCACAAATTGTATACATAATTTTATCTATTGCCAAAACAAAAACAAAATACACTTTTCCATTTGCGAAAATCAAATGGTCATAAATATATCTAATTTCAGATGATCGCCAGCCATAACTCATAGCCTGCACGGTTGCTAGGGTTACACTTCCGTAACGCAAATTTTCAAATGATCCCCAGCCATAAGACATATTTTTCTCAAGAGAATTCTTTGGAAATAAACATATTGAAAAGAAGCAAGGTTATGTATAACATTCTTGGGATTTGTTCGTTCACGTTGTTTTAGTTATTGGGTCTTCGGTATTACGAATAACGATTGCATGTCTCTTGAAGCACATGGAAAAGGCCCTCTTGTGGAACAGAAATATTGATGCATTACATCGACTTTTCATTTTTCTTCAGTAACTCTATAAAATAACCTAAACAAGGTTATGTACAAAACATAATAAAGTTGTTGAAATATTTTCCCTACGTTATAGCATGACCTTCTGTATTGTCACATTATTATTTGTAACCTTCGCTTTGTATTTCAACAGGAAATAATAACTTATTGATGTCGGTACAATGTGAAGGCAGTGTGATGTAATACAGTAGGTCATGAAGTATGCGATAAAGTTACTTAATCGCACATGTGCGGCCAAATCATTTCTCAGTGTGCATAAAACAATTACTTCTCAAACGCAAGAGTGTTTAGAAAACGCGTAGTTTTGTTGATATTGTAGACAAACTTTATTTTTAAAATCAAAATTAAATTTGATCATTATACACGTCTACACGCCTCCAATGTTTAGCGTCAGAATTTACACCAAGGCGCATGAGGCACTCGAACGGGTCGTAGAGGTACCGTAGTTAAATATTCAAATTTTAAATCAATGTTGCAAAGGGACACAGCACAAAAAACCCGTAAAATAGGCAAAAGTTATCCTAGGACTGGACATCGCTCACCTTACGCCTCTCACTGCGAGAAGCTACACCGGAGAGACCCGGAGGGCTTATGTAAACAACGTTTTACATCCCTAAAACAGGGACTCTCAAACGCCCAAAATCTCACGCGTGCAAATTGAGGCGTAGAGTTCCTGTGCATCGGTCCCACTCGGCTAGGCTCGGAACAATGTTTCGTCTCTGGGCTACTCGGCTAAGTTCGGCTGAACTCGGCTCGGATTTGGAGCGCTACGGAGCAAGTGAGGAAGAGGGAGACAGGCGGAGTGAGCGAGACAGGCGAGGGGAAAGAGAGAGACAGCGCTATTGCTCCAAACCGAGGAGTGGAGGTCTGCACTCTGGTCAACCAAGCGAAGTCGTCGTCTGCACCTGCACTGTGCATGCGCCCAGAGAGACCCTACCCTAAAATATATTTTAAAAACTTCCCGCTCTGGAAACTCACTAATGAATAGCCAGCCGTAACGATAGTAACACCAGGTCAAGTTGTCCCATTCATCCTTCCTTCTAGTTCTGTAGGAGACAATGTAAATAAAATAGCGGAGCTAGTTTCAACAACCGCGTATTTTATTATGCCATCTTTTGATGTGCTCGAAAAACGCTTCTTTAAATCTTCAAGGCCTGCTGTGATAGCTTAATTTACGGTTGGATTTTGCTCTGCGGTACAATCTAGCAATTCACTCTCTAGAAACTTAACCTCAGTGAGTGAACATGGAATGATTGCTTGTAGGTAAGGATTACTTGCTTCAATCCTATGTACCATAGTTTTGCATTCCTCTTAGTATACAAATCCAAAAATTATGTATTTATTAGGTACGTGTTTTCTTGACTCTTTTTATTCCAACTTGAAGAGACTTTCTTTATAGTCGTAGACTGCAAGAATTGGAAATTTTTTTCTGAATCGTTAACCTCAACTTCATCTACTGCAAACCGTAACTACTGTTTAGTACTAGAACTGTTGCTGGTTTATGGGATTGTACTACATCAGCATAACGAAGCTTTCATGATGACTGAAAACAAGGTTCAAGGACAGTTGTTGAAAGTATCAGGGAGTAATTTGGTAAACCTTGCTTCTCTCATGGTGTATTTTACGTAGCTTACTTAAGGGGGGGCCTACAACTTTGAACATAGAAAAATGGGGTGTATTAATCTCTTCTTTCCCCGCAGCAATGGAGATGAATACTAAAAGGAAACTTAGTATGACAAACAAATTATTCCTTAATAATGTGCCTACATATTTAGAAATCATATAAACCTATGCCATTGTATATATTGTACGCGCAATTTTTAGTGATAGATTTTTGTACTGGGTTGAGGAGTAAGGAGGGAGCACTGCCGGTTCCAGTAATACTGCCAACTGAATGGAAATGAAATATGAATTGAATCGATAATAAACCTTTATTATCTTACGCCAACAACTGTGTCACACACAAAATATAATACTATATAACATTTCTCGATGCGAAACTTGTTCCTAGCATGAATTCTATAGTTTGGCTTTGCTGTGTAAACAACAACAGTACGAGTACGTAAAGTGTACGCCAGATGTCGCACAGCGATGATAAGCGATTCTTAGTTTGTGTTTCAAAGGTTGCCAATACGAATCTCGGAGATAACCGAGGTCGACCGATTCAGCACTAAGTGTCCATCTATCACTAAAACGTGCGCGTACAAAAATCCATTATTCAGAATGGCGTGTCTTGTCGTTTCTGTGATAATTTCCAAACACATGAATATAACTTCATGAAAAAAATGTTTATACTTTATGAACTTCACTGATTCTATTATATGTTGTAGTTACAACATTACTAATCTTAATAAAAAATAATCGTAGAAAAATATTCATGTGTTTTCAAGTAGCCAATGTGTTCATTAATTCTCATTTGAAAATATATTTTTTTAAACTTGACTATTGAAGCTAGCTCAGTAATTCTGGTATATCTTCAGCTTCTCTATAAAATATACGTGCATGAAAAATTTCATCTTAGTATCTTAAAATCTTTCAGCGTTATCAGGAAAACGGTTATGAAAGGAAACGTTACAGGAAACAAGCAACAAACTTACCGATAAAGGTTTGCTTGGGTGACAGGGATTTACGTTTCTTGGTCATAACTCCGAAAGTATTGGAGATATTAACAAATATTTTGCATTATAAGGAGAGGAATTTCAATTTTAAATGAAAAAATAAATTGGAGGTCGTATTTTTGATCAGTCAAAGGCGTGGGTCCCCCCTTAAGGGTTGGAACTCAGTATAATTTATAAATTTACGATCCTAAAAGTGTAGCACGTAACAATGTGTATCCTGCGGCACTGGATTAATGATTTCTCAGTGAGAAAAATGTACAAACTTAACGAATCGATATAAATAATTTGTAGTATGTAGTACAGAGAAACAAAAGTAATTCAGTTTCAATATGTGATACATTTGCAAGTCTTTATTGATATAATATTACATTCTATTACCACAAAATTTCGTGTGTATTATTTCATTGCCTCGAAATTTTGCAAGTACGTTGGTTTGGGATAAACAGAATTATTCTGTACAATGTGTGATGTAGTTTATATTAAAGTATCACAATCATGAGCAATTCTTGCCTCGTCTCTACCCCTCTTCTATCACTGTTTGGCACGTACCAAAGACTTTCTACCTGAATAAGTATGCTGTTTCCAGGCGATGGATGATAATAAAGGAAAGTGCTAAAAAAAAAAAAAAAACGAAGCGTACTTAGCGTGGTGGAATCCTGCTTGGCTGTAGGGCGTACACTTGAGTCACATTAAAAAACTCTCTCGACGTTTCTGTGAATTCATGAATACTCTGTCTTAGTTTCTAATGTCTCTCCACTTTAACCTCGCTATTACACATTCATAGTACAAATACTCTGCCTTTAGTACCTCATAAAATAACATTCGTTCAAACGTTATTTTCTGTTATTTTCCGGAGTGGACGATTTATTGCACTGTAACAATCGCTGGCTTCCTTTAACAGTGCACAGACAATGAAATACATTTACGGCTAGACCAATGATTTGCTTTCTGCCGGGATATGCTTGACAAAGTATTAAAATAAACAAATGAATTTATATTGTACGCCCCGCCCTAATTGTGAATAATAAGCTTTCAAGCGAGACATCTCGCTGGAGTGAAAAGTAGATAAAATTGTAGTGATGAGAGCTATAAATTCTAATCGCTAACAGATCGCTAACTGGAACGTAGTTAAAAATGAATGAAATATTTCTATTTGTGTTAACGAGGAAGCTGTCAATCAAACCACTTGCAAACTTGCTTCAAATATCTTGCACAGACAGAACAGGTAGTGTAGCCTACTCACAGGTAGTCTAATGATGCTATTGCTTCAGAATATTGACATCGAAATGAATTTATATGTGTAGTTAGCTACATGGTAAGGGTTGTGTACCTGTATGCTTGCATTCCGGAAATAGTAAGTTCAAAACCCGGTGTCAGAATTCATGAAAGCATTTGTTCGTGGTTCTTCATTTTCACACCTATGAATTTGTTCATAGATAGCTTGGTAGAACGAGTCGTGCGCAGCAACAACCACGACCATCACCCAGTTAGTTCACTACCACAGCGAATAAAGATTATTTTTTACATTAGCGATGCTCGTCATTGATGGACTCGCCAAAAAACAACATCAGTTAGTGAATATCTCCAATACTATAACTTAAACGGTAAAAAGATACAGGCCTATCGAACCCCACTGTCCACAGCCCTGAAGATGGTTTTCCGCTGTTCCAGTTTTCACACCAAACAAGTGCTGGGGATGTACCTTAATTAAGGCCACGGTCGCTTCCTTTCAACTTATAGCCCTTGCCTATCCCATCCTCGCCATAAGACATATCCGTGCCAGTGCGATGTAAAGCTAGTTGTAAACAAAAAATGAAAGAGATATATCCGATATTAAAGATTAGAAACGGGGTAGTTATGAGATTGCATTCGGGAGAAGCTAACTTCAAATTCTATGTCAGAATTCCTGGTTTATCTCTACAATGAGTCTTCTCCAAATTAATCTATTTTGAGCTGTTATTTTAGCTTCTTCATAATTTGTTACACTGTACAACTGAAGAAAGTTTTCATAAATATAATTCTTGGTCTCCCACGAGGGCGTTTTGCAGGTATTTTGCCCTCAAGTCAATGATCAAACCGCTATGTTGATATTCTTTTGTCACTTCTCGTTAACTCGTTCGAGTGCATTCACATTAGTCATCTTCTCGACCCAGCTTATTTTTCCAGACGTCGCCAGCACTACATCACACAGGCTTCAGGTCGTTTTATATCACGTTTGTTCAATGTCCAGGTTTTTCAACAATATATCGCAACTAGTCATACGTAGGTTTTTACAAGATTGCGTCGACATATCAGAGACTGTTTGTCACAAAATGCCCGTTTCAGCATGGCTATGGGACTTCTAATTTTAGTTTCACAACGAAGATGTTCTGTCACAATCGGTCCAAAGTATTTCAACTGTTTTGCTTGTACGACTCCTACATAAATTATGGTAACATGCCATATCTGTGGGTGTTTACTTATCAAGATAATTTTTGTCTTTCTATGGTTGATTTTCATACCAAAGTCTATAACCTTGTCATTCAAATTCTGTAACATTTTTGTTAGAGTCTTTGGGCCAGATAGAGAGCGCCTCCCACTAGGTGGCCTGCTCCATCCCTCTGGGGTGGGAAATGAACATTTTTAATAACATGTTGTAAAATATCATTAACCTGGATTAAATGAAGTTCTTTCAATCCGGATCAGTAAATGTTAAGATTAATTAAAATGACCTAAGTAAATAGTTGCATTAAAATAATGTGCTTAGGTAAAAAACACTCATTGTGTCACCTAAAGTTATGCAAATGTTTTATTTATTTCATATGGTATCATTCAGCTGGACATCAACGTTTCCTGCGTGTGCGCTGTTGATCCCTACAGGGCTGCATGCAACTGGGTATACTAGGGCAAGAGCTGTTGTTCGGAGGACATTAGAATTTGCTCCCCGACTAGTGCCACTGAGTTTGTGAAAGATGTTGTTACGTATTTTAACCTTTGCTGTTGTTCTGCAGAGGTGTTCTTTATACACCAAAGAGCGATCCAGAATAATGCCCAAGTATTTTGTATGAGCACAGTATTTTAGCTGTTGGCCTCTCAATTGAACTTGTGGAATGCAATGGGCTCTCCTGTTGTCTAGATGAAAGGTACTAATCTCTGTTTTGTTTACATTGGGTTTCAATGCCAGGTGTTGAAATATCTAATTTTAGGAGATCTTGTGTAAGAATGGCTTCAGCTATCTCAAAGTCTGCGGACTATGCTGTTAGGGCAATGTCATCAGCATATATAAACTTTCGGCACACAGTAGATGGAAACTCTGCCTGTAGAGATTGAAGAGCAGTGGAGCAAGAATAGAACCCTGCGGCAATCCACTATTTAATCTGTACGATCTGCCTATGTTTCCATTGAGATGAACTTGAATTAGGCGATTGCATAGCACAGGGCCTCTCAAAAGGCCAAAATCTCATGCGTGCAGACAGCGGCGCAGAGCTCCTGTGCACAATGCATCGGTCCCGCTCGGCTCGGCTCGGACCAACGCTTCGTTTCTGGACTACTCAGCTAAGCTCGGCTGAACTCGGGTCGGATTTGGAGCGCTGCGGAGCAAGTGAGGAAGAGGGAGACAGGGGAAGCGAGCGTGACAGGCGTGAGGAAAGAGAGAGACAGCGCTATTGCTCCAAATCGAGGAGTGGGGTTCTGCACTCTGGTCAACCAAACGAAGTCGTCTTTTGCACCGTGCACAGTGCATGCACCGGGGGCATGCACCCCGAGACTTATCATAGGCTGATGATAAGTCCACAAACACAGCAACCGTTTTCATTTTTTCTTGAAAGTCCTGCTCAATAAGGCTCGTTAATGCCAAATGTGACATAAATATCTAGGAAAGAATCAGTATACAGCATGTGCTCATCTTATCAAATGAATATTGAGCCCTAAATGTAAAAAGAAAGCTATGGACATCATTGACCTGTTTATTAACATGGCTGAGAAACTTTTGTTATCGTAACACTACCCTTGGAAGACTGAGCTATTATTTGAATTGCAATTTCTTGTGTTGTATGAATGAATTTGTGACCTTATGTTAACCCGCTGCTGAAGATTATGCTTTGCGTACGTGTCATAAATGTACTATTAGGAGAAGTAATTATCGGATAAATGGGTTTAGAAATCTATAGAGAACTTACTTTCTAAAGTAGATCTTGTTTCCTGGCGATTATAGAGCAATGGATTTGTTTCGTCTGGCAGTTATCTTGTATTACTAACGTCAACGAGTATAATTATTACCAGATCAACATCTAAACTACCTATATTAAGGTATTAAGGTAGTTTTTATATCGCACTCCTTGCTTGTAATGTACAGAAGATGTGACCCATATTTTTGTGTTTTTTTTTAATTCCTCCATAATTACGAATCACCGAAAGTCGTAATGCACAACTAATTATGCACAATTGGGTACATAACATGATGAATTGTAAGTTAACTAATAATTTACGATAATTTATTGTTTAAAATCTCAATAATTAATCCACCTTGTTTATAAATAGTGTACCTTAGAAAAGTAAAATGCATGTTTGTTTTTTTTGTTTTTTTTGTTTTTTGCTATTTGCTTTACGTCACATCGACACAGATATGTCTTATGGCGACGATGGGATAGGAAAGGCCTAGGAATGGGAAGGAAGCGGCCGTGGCCTTAATTAAGGTACAGCCCCAGCATTTGCCTGGTGTGAAAATGGGAAACCACGGAAAACTATCTTCAGGGCTGCCGACAGTGGGGGTTCGAACCCACTATCTCCCGATTATTGGATACTGGCCGCACTTAAGTGACTGCAGCTATCGAGCTCGGTTAAATGAATGTAATAATGATATGGCTTCCAGTGTACAATTTCTATTCTGTCAAAGGAAGTGCTAATCTATGTTTAAACTACTACTACAACCACTACTACTAACAACAACAGCAACAACAACAACTTATGGCTTTGGTGTACTTTGATCATTCCTGGATGCGGGATCATCTAGAAGGTTATTGCCTCAGTCTTCACATTCCGATCTGTGAGATCGCATCACGATAGTGATGTTCCTAACAGTGATATTGCGAACAGTATGTGGACGGATTACATCGAAAATAAAGGACTATCCATACAGGCGATGAAGGCCCTTAGAAGAATGGAACGTAAGGGCAGGTGAGCTCTATGCTCGGCCGCTTTTTCCTCCAGGAATTTGCCAGGTATTAGTCATTTTTAACATAGGCTGTGTGAAATTCTGGCCCATGTTTCTCTCGTGCCTATCCAGAAGAGGAACTATTTCTTAAATATTTCGACGGCGAACAGATCACGTCTTTACTCCCACGAACAGGCAGCACCTTACTAAAACAGGCGCTAAAAGTTAAGTTAAACCTCTTATGTAAGGAATATTAGGTGACTGGCACACATACAATACAGTGATACCTCTCCTTATGGACATCCCTAAGATGCGGACGCTCCTCGATACGGACAGATTTTTAAGTCCCGTCCGAAATAATATAAACATAATTATTACACGGATTACAACGATGAATTTAAAATACTTATGTCAACACCAGGGTGCTTATACATACTGACATAACCGACATGGTGATCTGTAGTTGTCGTCTTTAATAATTTGTTATCGAGTTCGAAACCCAGACCTCTCTTTAAAGTTATTCTGTATTCATTACTACGCACATTATCCATTAGGCTGTCCTGTTGAGCGTTAGAATTCGGAACGATACGGAGTACCTTGATAAACCTTATCTATGACTTATGTAGCATTGTTGTTTAGGTTACAGGATCGAATCCAGCGCAAACACCTTGGCTTTCAAGGCTGTGTACGTATTAGGGGCTCATACTGGTAGAGTTAGTCGTACTAGCAATAATCCCTATTCAGAGTAAAATTCCGAATCTTAAGTCCGAGAAGGACGTTAAATATTAACAGGTAGAATGACTAGCCTACATCTTACATGTGTCGTAATAGTAAATTAAAATCAGTAGCAGCCTTCCTGTGTGAATGCATTCTCAAGGGTTTTTCTCAAATTACTCGTCTCAGGAATCAGTGACCAGTCCAGTATAAGAATATTAGGAGGACCGGGAGAGTTGGCCGTGCGGTAAAGGGTGCGCAGCTGTGAGCTTGTATCCGGGAGATGGTGGGTTCGAACCACACTATCGGCAGCTCTGAATATTTTCACACCAGGCAAATCCTGTGGCTGTACCTTATTTAAGGCCACGGCCGCTTCTTTCCCACTCCTAATCCTTTCCTGTCCAGTCGTTGCCATAAGATCTATCTGTGTCAGTGCGACGTAAACCAAATCGTAAAAAGAAAAAAGAAATAAAGAATATCAGAAATTTCAACCAATCACAGCTATCACCACAATTTTATCGATTTCGTTTTATCAATTTAATTTTATTGTTTCCATGTGCACTAATTTTTAAGTAAATTCATCAAAACAGCACACTGAAGCATCTTAATAGCGTACATTTATCCACATAGCGTACAATGAACTGGGTGTTACTCTGCTATTGTGATGAAGCCGACAGCCGACATATTGACAGGCTACGGCCCAAAGAGTTTAAATGGGAAAAATAAACAGTACATTTCCGTGCTGAAACTTTTGTTCTCCGAATAGGTTCTACATGCTTATTATGTTTGTGTTAAATGTATTCGCTGTAATATTATTATTAGTTTAATTTTTTAGTTATTGGCTGAATATTAAAAATAAATACAACTCGAGCTTCAGATTCCTTCAAAATAAATTCTGTAGCTTTCAATATATAACTACAGATAATACTCTGCTACCTCCCAGAAAGTTTAAGATACCTTTCCCGTTTACATTTTATCAACTTAAACCTTGAACTGAAGACCTCTAAATTAGATCAAAGGAGATTATCATGACTCGCAGACTACAAAGTAGGTTATTGCAACATGAACATATTATAACTCAGTTTCTGACAGGACAGGGAAAGTTTGGATCGTACTTTGAGAGATTTAGAATCAATATTCAGAATCCCTACAGCTGTACCTGTGAAATGCCACAAACTGTTCCTCATCTTTTATTTGAGTGTCCAATTTTTGACAGGAGTAGATATGAATTATTAATGCATTTAAACATGTGCAATATAGAATACCAAGCACCTCTCACCTGATATTTCAGAGAAGATGCTGTTATAAAATGTTTGTTAAATTTCTCCACCTGATTTATAAGTCATCTCCATTTTAAATTCAGTTGTCAGTTATTAACTTAATGTCACTATCTATAGCCCTAATTTACTACTTGTAAAATAGGGTTTGTAACGGAATATTTAATAATAATAATAATAATAATAATAATAATAATAATAATAATAATAATAATAATAATAATAATAATAATAATGAAATGAAATGTCGTATGGCTTTTAGTGCCGGGAGTGTCCGAGGACATGTTCGGCTCGCCAGCTGCAGGTCTTTTGATTTGACTCCCGTAGGCAACCTGCGCGTCGTGATAAGGATGAAATGATGATGAAGACGACACATACACCCCACCCCCGTGTCATCGAAATTAACCGATGATTGTTAAAAATTCTCGGATCTGCCGGGAGTCGAACCCGGGACCCCTGTGACCAAAGGCCAGCACGCTAATCCTTTAGCTATGGAATCGGACAATAATAATAATAATAATAATAATAATAATAATAATAATAATAATAATAATAATAATAATTAATAATATCATGACTCGCCTCTCGGGTTGAGTAGCTCGGGCTGCAGACCTCTGTTCCCTCAGTCCACTTGTATTTGAAGACACTCATACACGACAGCATCAATAGCACCGGCACGTAATAACTTCTGCGGGTCAAACTTTCGGCATATCGTCATATCCGAATACCGTATAAGATACTAGCCAATCATTTTTGTTTCTAAGGTGGAAGTACATATGTCCCCTAGTGCACCGTTACTGTATGTTTTATAAAGGAGGCTTGCATTGGTGTCTCGACAGTGTTGTAGCCACCAGCGTCGTGTGGCAATCCATCTGAAGAGTCCACAGAAACACTTATTTCACGATTGAAAGGGACTTGATTACTTTAATATACAAAGTCCATGAAATTAAACTATGGTTTCCTTCTGGCAACTTAATGCGTAACAATATTGTTATGATTATAATATGTTGTTGAGGAATCGGCACTCGTAATGAAAAGGCCTCTTACCTTGAGGTCCCTGCTTCGATTCTCGGCCAGGTCAGGTGATTTTTACCTTGATGTGAGGGCTGATTCGAAGTCCTTTCAACATACGTGAGAACAATTGAGGGCAGTAAGATAACAGTCCCGATCTAGAAAGCCAGGAATAACAACCGAGGGGATTCGTCGCACTGATTACGCGTCATCTCCTTATCTGCAGACCTTCCTCACCTTGTGCAGCGGCCGCTTGTCCATCAAGGCTGTGGCGTTTGTTTGTCATTTTCCAATGAAAGGCTTCACCAATCTGCACTACTTCAATTTTAATTTTAGGGGCATCGTAATTAAATAAGGGGTTAGATTTGATGAAAAATATAATGAAAATGTCATTCGGGAGATAATGGGTTCGAACCCCACTGTCGGCAGCCCTGAAGATGGTTTTGCGTGGTTCCCCATTTTCACACCAGGAAAATTCTGGGGCTGTATCATAATTAAGGCCACGGCTGCTTCCTTTCTATTTTAGCCCTATTCCGTCCCATCGTCGCCATAAAACCTGCATGTATCGGTGCGACGTAAAGCAAGTTGTATTCTTTATTTGACCCGAATTTTTAATATAGTATTATTTTGTTATTGTATATTTTAGATGGAGAGTAGAGTATTGAAAGCTGTCTTACGAACTGGCTAAGAATTCTTGACAATTTGCATAATGCAGTGTGTCTAATTTGAGGGTCACGACATGAAAGCCGAGTGACACAGACACTATCTTTCTACCAGTTGACCGGTGTTTGAATCCGTTGCAATGTTTGTAGGACTTTTAAATAAGAAGTCACCTCGCTGTGGTTTGTATCCACATAAAACTGGAGGTCCAATGATTTTGATCACAACATCAATAAACACGCTGAAATACAGGCTTGCTGATTTGATTTTGTTGTTGACGGTGGTACTGCCATTCATTTACCAAAGAAGGAGCCGCCAGTCGAAATCCTCGTACTTTGCACAGATAATTGATGTCATTACAGTAATTATTTTCCGTTTGCATGTAAGGTTAGTAAAATTCCCAGGGATTCAGGATGTCCAGAGAAACACTGTGAGGTGATGTTTATGATTTTCGTTTGCTTCACACGCCAGCAAGTGGCATAAATGTTAACTGTTATAGCAGCCCGCGACTTGTCAACGCCATCAGGCAGCAAATATATTAACTATCAAAGCAGCTTGTGACCTATTGCTATGACACATTACCCATTTTTGTTGTTTCTATCCGCTTACATTTACCCATCAGAGGTTGAAATTTTCAAGAAATAATTTTTCTTAGCTGTTAGGCTACTTACAATGCAGGAGAAAATTCTTCGTCTAATTTCACTCGCATCAATTTGGTGATTCCTGAGGTATCTTGAAGAATGACTGTATTTGTAGTTGTATTTGGCATTTATATGTACAGTCTAAATTGTATATCGTCATCGCACCTGCCTAAACCGCTATGTGACGATATTGTCAGAGAACTGTATATCATTAAGAACAAGAATTATTCTGTGTAAGTCACAAAGAATTGATTTCAGATGACAAAACTTTACTAGTCGAATTCCCAGCCTGGAACATTTCGTATAGGCTTTGTTCTGGCTCATAGTAATGAAAATATTCATGTAAAGTTTGTAGAGCAAAAATGATAAGCTACAAACCTTGGAACACACTTATGTTATTTAGATTTCGTAGTGGTATTTATTAAGTACTAGTCAAGTTATTTGAGTATGATTTAGATATAGTCCAGACAATCTTTTTTGTAATATCTTTGTTTCTTAGAACTTACAGCAAACATCGTATATTTATCCTAGCACGAGCCCCCCCCTTTTTTAAATCCAAAAATTGCTCTATATATAATTCTCTGTTCCTCTGAAAAGGGTTTGGTTGTTAAATATCCATCCGAGCAGGACACTTCTTTCTGGAAACTATTTTTGTCCTTCACTGATTAGATTGGAATAGTGTTTGTACAAATTATTTTTGAGAATGTTTTATATCCAGAGTTACACTATCTCTCTGTTAGTGTACAGCTGCCTATAAATACCAGGTTATGCTGTCTAATGCATTTTAATTCTTTTCTTTGGCATTCGACAAGTAGCCATGCAGACAGCAAAACATCATGTACAAATACATAAAATGCATACCATATATAACACTGTATCTAAAATACATGCACCAGATGAAATATCTCAATTAAAAGGAAATACAACCCTTTTTATTCACTTCACAGAACACGCAAAAGTAACCTTCGGCGATAAATGTCTCATTTAGATCTTCAGATCAGTCATGTGTAAAAATTGGGCAATGTATTCGACCAGCCATTGTGATATTTGCTGCGTAGTAATTGTATGAAGTCCTCATATGAAACCACCATAGCGTTATAGGATCCATCTGAGATGCACTGCTTTGTTAGTTGATCAACTATTTCGTTATACTCGGTGCCAATGTGTACTATCAGCCAAAGGAAATTTATGTCGATGCCGATGATTTTTGCTCTGTATGCCATTTGCAAAATATCAAAAAGGCAGTGATTACATTTTACGGTCCACTGAGGGTTTGTCTAATGTTCTTACATTGGTGTATCCGGTTACCAAGTTATAATAGTTGTACTTCCTCGGGAAAAACATTCTGAGGAGGCGAACGATGTGTTTGGAACACATCTGGTTCATAGCAAGTGCCTCGAGCAGTAACTGTAGCTAAACTTGACATAATGAATAAGTTTCAGTATTTAGTAAGTACAGTCATTTAATGGGACTTACACCTGTCGTTACTATCAATTATGAATGAAAGGTAAACGGTTGTTAAGTGAAAACAAACAAACAAACAATCAACAGTTATCGCTTTAGGACACAAGAAAGAAAGGTACCGGTACATAGCTTAGAGCAAGGGAGTTTACCGACGCGTTCACACTTTCCTTCGGAACCAGTCCCAGGAATGTGGGGCGGTAAGAATGGTGTCGATGTCACTTGTGTGTTATGTTCCTCCGAGTGTGGTACACTACTTAAAATCTTGTGGGCTTCCTGCTCCGTGCACAGGATTTCCAGAAGGAAATTACACTGGACTAGTTCATCATACCACAGGGCAGCAACGGATGAAATGTTGAGATTCGTGTTGTTCAAAGCGAAATAGCTTACAAACCAAACCAAACTCCATGGCGCAACAGCCCCCAAGGGCCATGGCCTACTAAGCGACCGCTGCTCAGCCCGAAGGCTTGCAGATTATGAGGTGTCGTGTGATCAGCATGATGAATCCTCACGGCCGATTATCTTGGCTTTCAAGACCTGGAAATAGCTCACACCTCCTATCTGACTCACCAAGCAAGTGACTGCGCGGTTTTGTGTCACGTTGCTATCAGCATGCATTCGGAAGATATTGGGTTCGAATCTCGTTCTCAGCAGCCTTGAGGATGGTTTTCGTGCTCTCCCATTTTCTTTTTTTCTTTTGCTAGGGGCTTTACGTCGCACCGACACAGATAGGTCTTATGGCGACGATGGGATAGGAAAAGCCTAGGAGTTGGAAGGAAGCGGCCGTGGCCTTAATTAAGGTACAGCCCCAGCATTTGCCTGGTGTGAAAATGGGAAACCACGGAAAACCATCTTCAGGGCTGCCGATAGTGGGATTCGAACCTACTATCTCCCGGATGCAAGCTCACAGCCGCGCGCCTCTACGCGCACGGCCAACTCGCCCGGTCTCTCCCATTTTCACACCAGGAAAATGCTGGGGCTGTACCTTAATTAAGGTCATGGTCGCTTCCTTACCACTTCTAGCCCTTTCCTATCCCATCGTCGCCATAAGATATATCTGTCTGGCGAGTTAAAAAACAAATCGTGATGATGAGAAAGAGCTAGAAGAGGGATGGAAGCTTCCATGGCCTTATTCAAAATATATCACTAGTATTTGCCTGATGTGAAAATGGAAACCACGTAGAGCAATATTCAAGGTTGCCTACGGTGAGGTTCGAATCAACCATTTTCCTAATGTAAGCTCACTGCTATGTTACCGAAACCACGTAGCCAACTCACTCCGTATTTTAATATTTGACTATTTAATGTGTTTATTAGATTTTTTGTTTACAATCTGCTTTAAGTCGCACCGACACAGATAGGTATCAGACTTCATTATGATTAGGCAGAGATTCAGAAACCAGGTGTTGGATTGCAAAACTTTACCAGGAGCAGACGTGGACTCCGACCACAACTTGTTGGACATGAAATCCAATTTGAAGAAATTGAAGAAAGGAAGGAATGCAAGGAGATAGGATCTAGACAAGTTGAAAGTAAACAGTGTGAGGGACTGTTTCAAGAAACATGTTGCGCAAGGGCTAAATGAAAAGGCTGAAGGAAACATAACAGAGGAATAATGGACAGCCGTGAAGAACGAGGTGTCTAGGGTTGCTGAAGAAATGTTAAGAAGACAGGAAAGATCAAATAAGAATCAGTGGATAACTCAAGAGATACTAGACCTGATTGGCGAACGACAAAAGTACAAGAATGCAAGAAATGAAGAGGGCAGAAAGGTATACAGGCGATTAAAGGATGAAGTGGTTAGGAATTGCAGGGCAGCTAAGGAAAAATGGTTGCAGGAGGAGTGCAAGGGTGTTGAAGGTTGTAGGGTCCTAGGAAATGTAGATGATGCATACAGAAAAATCAAGTATACTTTTGGAGAAAGGAAAACTAGGTGTATGAATATTAAGAGCTTATATGGAAGGCGACTTCTAGGGAAAGAACAAAAGGCAGAAAGATGACAGGAACATGTCCAATTTTTGTATCAAGGTAAAGACGTAAATGATGTGGTTATAGAACATGAAGAGGTTGTTGGTGCTGATGAAATGGGAGACAGAATTTTGAGGTCAGAATTAGACAAAGTTTTGAGAGACCTAAATAGGAACAAGGCACCTGAAATTGATGGCATTCCCTCTGAATTACTGACTACCTTAGGAGAAACCAGCATGTCGTGGTTATTCCATTTAGTGTGTAAGATATATGAGACAGGAGAAGTTCCATCTGATTTTTGCCAGAATGTTGTTACACCTATTCCCAAGAAAGCCGGTGCTGACAAGTGTGAAAACTACCACACCATTAGTTTAGTAAAATTTTAACACGTATCATTTACAGAAGAATGGAGAGACGAGTTGTAACTGAATTGGGATAAGATCAATTTGGTTTCAAAAGAAATGTAGGAACACGTGAAGCAATCCTGACTTCACGTCTGATCTTAGAGGATCGAATTAAGAAGGACAAGCCCACATACATGGCGTTCGTAGTTCTTGAAAAGGCATTTGATAATGATGATTGAACCAAGCTATTTGAGATTCTGAAGTTGATCGGGACCAGATACCGAGGACGAAGAATTGTCTGCAATCTGTATAAAATTCAGTCTGCAGTGTTAAGAATCGAGGGCTTTGAAAAAGCAGCAGCAATCCGGAAAGGAGTGAGTAAAAATTGCAGTGTGCCTCCCCCCCCTCCTTTTTAATGTTTTTATAGAACAGGCAGTAGAGGAAATCAAAGCGGAATCTGGGAAGGGAATCACATTCCAAGGAGAGGAAATCACAACCCTAAGATTTGCTGATGATATTGTTATTTTATCTGAGACTGCAAAAAATCTGGAAAAACTGCTGAATGGTATGGGCATAGTCTTAGGTAAGGAGTACAAGATGAAAAAAATAAGTAAAAAAACGGAGTGCAGTCGAACGAAGTCTTGTGATGCAAGAAATATTAGATTAGGAAATTAAGTCTTTAAAGGAGTAGACGAATATTGTTTCTTAGGTAGTAAAATAAATAACGATGGTGGAAGTAAGGAAAACATGAAATGCAGACTAGCACAAGCAAGGAAGACATTTCTTAGGAAAAGAAGTTTGCTGACTTTGAACAATGATAAAGGAATTAGAAAGATGTTTTTGAAGACTTTCATCTGGAGTGTGGCACTGTATGGCAGTGAAACATGAACGATAACTAGCTCAGAAAGAAAGAGGATCGAAGGTTTTGAAAGGTGGTGTTACAGAAGAATGCTGAAGGTGAGATATTTAGATTGAATCGCGAATGAAGAGATACTGAATCGAATTGGTGAAAGGAGAACCATTTGGCTAAATTTGACCAGAAGAAGAGACAGAATGATAGGACACATCTTAAGACACCCAGGACTTGTGCAGTTTGTTTTTGAGGAAAGTGTAAGGGGTAAGAACGATAGGGGTAGACCAAGGTACGAATATGTCAAGCAGATTAGAACAGATGTAGGGTGCAGCAGTTACGTAGAAATGGAAAGGTTAGCACAGGATAGGGTGGCGTGGAGAGTTTTATCAAAACCAGTCTGTGGACTGATGACTCAAACAACATTATGAAGTTTTCTACTTTTAAAAGACCCGCTCACGCTTGTTCGCCATCTCTCCTCTGACAGCTGACCATTTAGTCGAGCAGCACGTCTCCTTAGTCCCAAGTCTTCCCAGTCCGAGGTTTGAAACGTTTTCGTAACTCTACTCCTTTGTCAGAAATCAGCAAAAACAAACCGTGCTGTTTTCCTTTGCATCTTTTCCTGTTTTCGTATCAAGTAGTCCTAGTGTGCGTTCCGTGCACTCGAAATGTACTCTGACTGTGGCCCTACTAGAGACCTATACGCTCTCTCCTTTATATTCTTACTACAATACCTAACCAAACCAAACCAAACCCCATGGCACTACAGCCCTTGAAGGGCCTTGGCCTACCAAGCGACCGCTGCTCAGCCCGAAGGCCTGCAGATTACGAGGTGCCGTGTGGTCAGCACGACGAATTCTCTCGGCCGTTATTCTTGGCTTTCTAGACCGGGGCCGCTATCTCACTGTCAGATAGCTCCTCAATTATAATCACGTAGGCTGAGTGGACTTCGAACCAGCCCGCAGGTGCAGGGAAAAATCCATGACCTGGCCGGGAATAGAACCCGGGGCCTCCGGGTAAGAGGCAGGCACGCTACCCCTATACCACGGGGCCGGCACTACAATACCTAAAAACCCCATTAACCACGTGAAGAAACCTTTGTTAACATCATCGTTAATGTGATTACTCCAATGAACATCATTCCTCACAATTGCAGTGATCCCCATGAAATACTATCACTCCATCAACACAGTCATTAAAACTAAGATGACTTTTCCTCTTAGTGAAACATTCGAACCCGTTTACCATGATACTATTGTTTGCCATCCATCTCACAGTCCTGAAAGGACTTGATTGTTTAAGATATGCAAATTGTCCCCAGGAGGTAAATCAGTAAAAGTTTACCTAATCCGACAAAAGAATTCATCTACACACGAAGTATAAATAATTGGAGCAACGTTGTTTTAATTGATTGAAATGCTCTTATTTCCTTGAGACAAGTTTCACTTAAATTCCTCTTTCAATATTAACAATCAGAGCATTGGTTTTCACTTGTTGGAAGTAGCACAGTAGTTAATTAGAGGTCTGAGGACCTGATGTAACGGAGTGAGGTCTCAGTTTAATAGCAGTAGCCTGAGGCTCACGGAAACAAGGTTAATGCTAGAGGTTTACATCTTTTGCGGCTTCTCTCAGGAGAGATATTAACATTGCGCCGGTATCAGATATTCACTGAAGTGGAAATCAATTGCAATGTATGCAGGTTGCTACAAAATGTAAATAACGTGATTGCACCCCAGGGGTTTCAGTTTGAAACGAAATTGGGACGCTGGCTGAGTGTAACAGTGCTTCAAATGGTTTGTGCCAGGCTCCTTACTTTCTTCGCTCGATTTCTCATCGGGAAGTCGAAGGAGTTAGAAATGAGATTTCTTCCTCTTCTAGAGGTTCATTCAGCCTGTCACAAAAATGAGTAACAGGTTAGTTCCTGCAGGCAAAGACGGACTAGAGCTAGCAACTCTGTCCGACTTAGTACCGAGAATACGGACGGTGGACGACTTTACCTTCTACTCGTCCAAGGTCCTTCATGGCCTGTACGGAGATGACTTTGTTTTGCCTCACCTCCGTCTTTCCCATTCATCTTCTCTAGATAAACTCTGGTCTTCTTCCAACCCAATGCGATATTGGTCTATTAAGACTCTAAATACACAATAATAATAATAATAATAATAATAATAATAATAATAATAATAATAATAATAAAAGCGTCATTCAATTTTCTATCTCTAAGGATAACTCAATTGTCGGTCTCGGAATTTACGGCTAGTGTAATACGACAGGTTTAACGACATTGACTGTGAACGCTATTACAGTTAGGAAATAGTTATTTACTCGTAAAGTATCATATTACGATACGAGATGAAAAGTTGTGGAGCGACGCTGTAGGCCGAGTTTAAAAGCCCATCGAGTATCGTAATATGATGTTTACTACAGTTGGCCTATTTAAATATCATACAATATTTATCTACTGTGGACCTTCAAGGGGTGTGGATATAAACTAAAATTTTTAAGTTTTGTTACATTTTACCGTCAGCTGCGCTATGCGTCCACCGGTATGGTTGCTTTGTATCCATTCATGGCTACATTTGTTTTCCAATATTTAGGTCTATTTAGGACTACATTTTCACGGCGCGAAATGTAACAGTACTTTTAAGTAAGCTTGAGTGTCATTACGGCACTTGAGTAGATAAATATATTAGACACAGGGCCTATTTTAATTTTTATCTTTTCTACATCTATTTTTAGAAATAAACACTAGTAAAAGACTGGAGTTCATTTTTTTCAGTTTTTTGTTCGACTTGACGTGGAATGTCCCGTTTAGAACCTTTCTTTCTTTCTTTCTTTCTTTCTTTCTTAATCCGTTTACCGTCCAGGGTTGGTCTTTCCCTCGAATTCAGTGAGGGATTCCACCTCTACCACCTCAAGGGCAGTGTCCTAGAGCGTGAGACTTTAGGTTGTGGGATACAACTGGGAACGAGGACCAGTACCTCACCCAGGTGGCCTCACCTGCTGTGCTAAACAGGAGCCTTGTGGGGGAGGGGGATGGGAAGAAGATCGGAAAGGATAGACAAAGAAGAGGGAGGAAGCGGCCGTGGCCTTAAGTTAGGTACCACCTCGGCATTTGTTTGGAGGAGAAATGGGAAACCACGGAAAACCGCTTCGAGGATGGCTGAGATGTGAATCGAACGCCCCTCTACTCAGTTGACCTTCCGAGGCTGAGTGGATCCCGTTCCAGCCCTCGTACCACTTTTCAAATTTCGTGGCAGAGCCGGGAATCGAACCCGACCCTCCGGGGGGTAGCAGTTAATCACACTAACCACTACACCACAGAGGCCTTTAAGAATGAAATTATCAGTTATGGATTTTCTTGCCTACGCTGAAATTAAGGATAATCGAACTCGTGAACCGGTATAAGAGGATATCTCTGTCATCACTTAGCCTCTAAGATCAAAGAGAGAAATGCAATATATAGAACTGACTTGAGGAGTCACCGTGGAACAAGTAACTTGAATTTCTGGTGCTGTAATTGTATGTATATTAGCATCCGCAATACATCACTGGCAAGGCAATTATTTGCTCTCCGAGTGGCAGTCCATCCTCACCGTAGGTGGACTAACTGTTGTGGTATTTCGAGATCTTGATGACTAAACGAGTAATGAAGGGACAAACTACCTTTCCTTTCCAGCTCGTTCTAGGCCGACCACTTTTTCGAGCTCAGTAGCAGTCCTACTTGTATTTCATATCTCATCGGATCAAAATTTCATATTCGTGTAACACTAGTCATACATTTATCTTGTCTTCAAATCCATTCAGATATCTAACAAGTTATATTGCTTTCACGTGTTCTCATAAATACTTTTCCCACTCCTACGTGTTCTAGAGAGGATGAGTCAAGGTGAGTACGGACTAGTTTATAATAAGAGATGTTCGGTTCTTTGTTCAAAGATACGTGATCATATTCCAGAATAGTTGATATTTAACGGTATAGATTTATTAGCACGCTAAATGAACCTCTTCAGCCCAACGTTCCAGGACCCCAGGTTTTCGTGAAGACCAGAATACAAGGGATGCATTTTCAATTGATGCTTGGTAACCCGTGAATGAATTTTCATGAAAATCGATGAAAAATTTGAAATTTTTATTCTGACATCATAAAATACATCAGGCCTTTATCTAACGAACTATTGCATCGCCGAACCGCAACCGCCATTTTTAAAGTTGTCCGTGGTTTCCCATTTTCACACCAGGCAAATGCTGTACCTTAATTCGTGCCACGGCAGCTTTCTTCCCACTCCTAGGCCTTTCCCTGTCCCATCGTCGCCATAAGACCTATCTGTGTCGATGAGACGTAAAGCAAGTTGCAAAAAAAAAAAAAAAAAAAAAAAAAATCCAAGCCAAAAAATAAAAGTTGTAGTTATATGTGACAGTTGATATCGTGATCACAGCCTTGAGATCTCCAGTTTTACGTGGAACCTAACCACTGGTCGTGACTTTCCATTTCAAACATTCCATATTCAGTGGCCAGGATTCGAACTGTGGCCACCTTCGTGAGAAGTCAGTGACTATCGCACTCGTTTATCACATCCCATCTGAACTTAGATTTAGATTGTGATCAACTTCGTTTGTTTTCTCTTTTTCTATAAAAAGCAAATGTTTACCATACGGTACCATTAATAATAATCACATCCCAGTGAAAATTACAATAAAAACTCTGCCTGGATTCTAATCTCAGTCGTGTGCGAGTGGAAAGCCAGCAGTTGGGATAGAACTCTAATACGTGAGGAACGGTTTCGAACTCATCACATCTTCTACAACAGGTTGTATTAAGGCTCATTCCTGGAAGAGTTTGAACAGAGATTACATTGCAATTCATTTTAATTGCTTCCGTCCTCTGTCCATATGGCATTCCTTTTATTAATAAAAGTTTTCTTTTCCTGACATGCCATAGAGTTTTCATAAATTTGTATTTTGAGTTTGACAGACTGGAAAACCTAAAGGTTATATTGACTAATTTGACACTGAAAAAAAAAAAAAAAAAAAAAAAAAAAAATGAGACGTTCAGATTTATAAATCTTGGACATTACCTTTTACCAAGAGCCACCAAACCAAACCAAACCCCATGGCACTACAGCCCTTGAAGGGCCTTGGCCTACCAAGCGACCGCTGCTCAGCCCGAAGGCCTGCAGATTACGAGGTGTCGTGTGGTCAGCACGACGAATCCTCTCGGCCGTTATTCTTGGCTTTCTAGACCGGGGCCGCTATCTCACCGTCAGATAGCTCCTCAATTATAATCACGTAGGCTTAGTGGACTTCGAACCAGCCCTCAGGTCCAGGTAAAAATTCCTGACCTGGCCGGGAATCGAACCCGGGGCCTGCGGGTAAGGGGCAGGCACGCTACCCCTACACCACGGGGCCGGCATACCAAGAGCCACCAGCAACCAGTTTTTTATCTGGGTTAACGAACGTTTACTTTTTAATAAAATAAAAAGTAAGTAACGATGGCTCATAATGAAATATACACGTAAATCCGGTTCGCTTAACTACAACTATATTGCAATCGAATTCGCGACTCCCTTGTTAGGCTCTAGTCTAGAAGTTCTCTGAAAGTATTTCTTGTAATCAGTTCATTATATACGACTGATGAGCCGGCGTTCGTGGCATTAGATGCACCCTTATTTGTGTAATCTATGACATTCTTCGCACACAAAATCTTATTTCCACTGAGTTCACCCTTGAAAGAACGAACGGTTATGCTAAAGTTTCAGTTATCAAGCTGCGATTCTGTCTTCGAGAAGTAAATATTCTACCATTATCTAAATACTGTAATAAGCCGCACAGCCATATCCAAACACAAGAGATGTGTTTTATCATTATTAAAATAATTAAAATAGAAATACTAGTTAAATTTTTACAGGAAAGTTTAATCATGTGTGTACTACTTGTTATAATTCAGTCGTTGAAATAAATGGATCAATTGGACACATAAAGATCACTCGCTGTCCTGACAGGAGAAAGCCTGTCACTGGACTTCAAATTCAGAGGTGCCGCGAGAGGGGAAGTGTTTTCGAAGCTGTTAACCCAAATCTCTTCCGCGCGTTTTACAGTCGTGCTACTTACCTTGTGACTCGACAACTCTGCAACTGCGCTGTATACTTTGTGGACATATGTTAATGCTACTGTAGATCACAGTTGGACAATGAACACTCTTGTGTGCTACTGTGTATATTGAAAGATTAGTAAAGTGAAAATCGTCTATCAGACAATTCTTGTATCAATTAGCTACCTAGGGAGGGTCAGACCAGAAGGATAGTTTACCCACCATTTATTCGGTGAAGGTCAGATTGATTTCACAGCGGGATTTTAAAAACAGTGTTTGAAAGGTCCATAGTTATTTTTTTTCTATTTGTTTTACGTCGCACCGACACAGATAGGTCTTATGGCGACGATGGGACAGGAAAGGCCTAGGAATGGGAAGGAAGCGACCGTGGCCTTAATTAAGGTACATCCCCAGCATTTGCCTGTGTGAAAATGGGAAACCACGGAAAACCATCTTTAGGGCTGCCGACAGTGGGGTTCGAACTCATTATCTCCCAGATGCTCATAGCTGCGCGCTTCTAACCGCACAGACAACTCGCCCGGTAGGTCCATGGTTAGCGTCAGCCAGGACTGCATGCACTTTTGTAATTGGGCACCTCAGTTATTATGAGGTGGGCCCATCGCGGTTCCGCAACATTCTTCATGAATAAACTCCCGGATGCCATGAACCCACATGAATAACTGTACACGGCCTTAACTTTCACCCTAGAACCGTCAGCAGCGCTTTAAAATCCCGATTAATGTTTTTGTTTCATTTTTGTTGTTATTACTTTCAGCATCTACTCATAACAAGTATAAGTAGCTACCTTTTGATAACTTTACTCGGGACAAACCCCAGAAGGATATGCTGTTGACAAGTCAGTGCACCATTTTTTACTTGACCGTTCCATGAACTGACCGGTGTATGCACCGTAACCTTTGGAAAGTTATTTCCTAAAGTTATAGAGGAGGCTCGGTGAATTCCTCAGTAACAGAAACATAACTTCACTGCGGATGTACCCAGGGCGAGGAGAAGTTGTGATAGACTAATTACGTCCTCTATACATGTTGCATTCTGATGGTAAAGGTTATAAATTGTGCAGTGGATCCCTTCGAGGGTAGCATCAATAAATTTCAACGCTTATCCAGTTTTCTATGTTTGGATGGCATATTTCTATGAGGTGAGCATTTCTACAATAATTATTGCTACTTTCAAGTAGTATTATTTGCTCTGTTATAGGCAACGAATCCACGGACTGCTGCGGAATTAGTCAAAGTATGCTTTAGAATTACCCGAACAGCGGCGTATTCTGCCGAAGTATTATAACTATTACTATTAACTGAAAAAGTACATTGTAATATTATTATGAAGTACTAAATAAACATAGCATAAATGATAGTTGTTTCAGTGAATTAATAGCATTGTTATCGATCTAATTTAACGTAGGATCTTCCAGTTGGTATACACACACACACACTACATATCATATGTGTGTCTATGAAGAATGGATGACAACAGTTCCCTAATTAGTGGCTATTTACAAAATCTCTTGTCCTCTTCATAGCAGGTAGCCAGCTCTGGTATTTACCAGGAACGACGAACCCTTCCAAACCTTGATTGACAGCCCATCTTTCGCTTCGCTTTGCACGCTTAGTCACTCCACTCAGCAGCTTCACTCTCACAGATTCGAACACACAGACTGTTAGCAATCACGACGCTCGACGACTGCACTTTGGCTCGACTCCAGAGAAGTCCGTCGCTCACGCAATCATTTCATGTGGCCGCTCTACATAGTGAATCACTCAGCACATATTATTCGCAGGCCAGTAACACAGCACCACTAAACAACAGTGACCACACTTTTACATTACTCTCCGTCGTACTCCTATAATACACTTAAGAACAGCCACTACTATCGCTGCCGGTACTACTGCTCACTCACTTCAACAACAACTCTGATGACAGCCAAAATTACTGCTATCGAACTCCCTCCACCTTTGTTCGCGGCCACCTGGTGATGGAGTACTAGAATCGTCGGAGTTCGGCGGGAGAAGGAATTTTTTCGTTTTCTCTTCCAGAAGGTTCACGGGGAAACGAGACGAAAGCATAATACAAAGAGAGGCGACCATGCCATCATGCCGACTAGTAGGTCTCCGGCCTGACTTACTCATCGCCTCCAGCACATACTGAAGGTTGCTACCTATGACAGGCTGACGGTCGCTTGAGTACGTAACTGTTTTTTGTTCCTTTTGGCCTACTAGGGACCACGGGGATCGTCTTAACTCTTAGCTACAGTATCCATTATTCGGGAAATAGTAGGTTCGAGTCCCACTGTCGGCAGCCCTGAAAATGGTTTTCCGTGGTTTCCCATTTTCACACCAGGCAAATGCTGGGGCTGTACCTTAATTAAGGCCACGGCCGCTTTCTTCCCACTCCTAGCCCTTTCCTGTCCCATCGTCGCCGTAAGACCTATCTGTGTCGGTGCGACGTAAAACAACTAGCAAAAAAAAAAAAAAAAACTCTTAGCTATGGTCTGCTTTTTCTTGGCCCAGTACGCTTGCATTTTCTGGTTGCGCGCCTGCTTCCTTCCATCCGTTCTCTTAGGTCTGGTGGTCGCTGTATTCTTTTTGCTTGTGAGGGACAGTGGGAAAACTCCCTGTAGGATGGCCTGTCTGTACTGAGATCGGTTCTCTGTGGTCTCTAAAGGGATCTGTAGTTCCTCTAGGTCTGATGTTACTGAGGTGATTCACTTGTTCTTGGAAGCCTTTCCCCTACTTGCCACTGTGGGTATTCTTTTGGTGAGCCTGCGTGTTTTCAGGCGGGTCATGTGCCCGTAGAACGTCAGTCGCCTTTTCCTCATACATGTGACTATGTCTTCTGATGTTCGTAGAGCTCGTTGTTGTGCCTGATCCTGTAGGTGCCATGCTCCTTTCTTATCGGTCCTAGTATCCTCCACAAGGTATTCCTCTATGTTCTAGTTTGCTGCTTAGGCCTTTTCGATTCATCAAGAGACACTCAGAGGATCTTACTACAGAGTTGTAGTGTTTCAGCTTTAGGTTCTTGGACAGGTACTTGTAGCTGTAGATGCTTTTACAGGAATGACAGGCCCTATCTAACTTGGTGCACCTGGTGTCCATGGCCAAAGTTCCGCTCTCGCTTGCTGAGATCCATTCTCTTAAGTATTTGACTGCAGGAACTTTACTTATGGTGTTGTTTCCTTGTATTTTGGTAATCATTTCTCAAAATATACCATATTCCAATTTTGCCTTAATATTCGGATTACGCGCCTCAAATTTATTTTGATATTAAGTGGTAGTAAGTGGTTATTCGGGAAAAATATAGAATTCAATATTTATTTATTAACTAGCAGTATCTGTGTTCTATTGCACTTTACATGTTTTTCACAATAACACTAATGGACAGATGAACCAGGTCCACAGTGTTGCTCAAATTAAAGAATCAATATGTATACACAGAATATTCTTTCTTATTTTTATTTTTCACAGTTTTCCTCACGTCGCATAGTCTTATGAAGACAATAAGATAGGAAAGGGCTAGGAGTGAAAAGGAAGTTGCTCTGGCCTTAATTGAGGGGCAGTCCCAGCATTTGCCCGCTGCGAAAATGAGAAACCATGGCAAACCATCTTCAGGCTTGTCGAAAGTGGGATTCGAACACACTATCTCCCGAATTCAAGCTCACAACTGCACGATTCTAATCGCATAACCAACTCGCTCGATACCGGCATAATTTTCTCATAAATATTTCTTTAACGTTTGTCTATGAAGAAGTCGCAGTGCTAATCACTAAAATTATACAGTTCCTCACAAACTGCAACTGAACTCTTCAAATACTTACTCCGTACTACTTTTAAGTGCGTATTTGATTCTTCTTCACACACAGTGCTCTCTAAAATATATGTCTTAATAACGTATTTGATCTACGACTTCTTCATGTACACGCATTACTGATACTTAAAATTATACAGTGCCTCATAAACTACAATTAAAAATACGTATTTCACTTTAGACATGTACATAACTTTGAAATCTCAACGCACGGTGCTCACTTATGTGTTATAGTGCTCCATAAATTGAAAATGACAACATCATCTAAACTTCATTTTTACCTGTGCATCTTATTTGTGTTTTTTGGCTATATTTCACCGTACAGTGGTCCTTAAAAATTGTACTGCTTCACTAGCAGAAACCAAACAGAGTTATTTAAACTTCGCATTTTATTTTTCCATGCATTGTTTTACACTTAGTTGTAATTGGCTGATGATGACGATGAATATTCGTCGAAACCGGTACCAGTTGTAATTAAATAGGAGTGTAAACTTACATTTCTTATTTTAATAGTATTGCGAGTTGGAACCATTATATACCTTCTTTTAATTTGATAATGGTCAAATTTGCCAGTAATAGTTCGTAATTATTCCTGTTACGCTAGAAGCACACTGTTGGCCTCGTCAATTGACACCATGTTGTACCTTGATTGTAACTGAATCTTCGTCGTGTGACCAAGTACTTGACTGTAGTGAGATATTCTTCTTCTTATTCTTCTTTTTTCATTTCTGCCAGCTATGTACCACCCTATTTCAACCGTTCTCTGTCTTGAGCTTTAACACTCGCCTTCCGTTCTTAGGTCGCCGTCTTGACTGTCTTCATTTTATTATTATTATTGTCATAATGAATATTTACTCGATTAAGTTGTTCAGATGTTTCCTGAAGTCAAGTTGGCGACTCAGTCCGGTGGTATTTTATTATAAAGGTGTTCAAATACATCAACCTCATGACGGAAGATTTATTGGTACGTAAAATAGCTTCTACGGGACAATGTTTCGGACCTCGGCTTCTCCGAAAACAGTAAAATTAGTCAGTAGGACATAAAATCAATAATATTATTTAAATACTCTCCCGAGTGCCCCATTTTCGCCAACATTGAAGCCGGCTCCCATGCACTCCTTCAAATGCCCAGTTTATTGTTTACTTAACAGTAGTCCTGTCTCCTCATTCTGATTACCCTCCTTACATTATTCCTACCTGTTTGACCCAGCAATCATTCCTGCTACTTTAGTTTCCGTAACTTCCAACTTGTGAATAAGATATATCAAGTCCACTCAGCCGTCACTCCATACAACAAATTCAGCCTGCAAACTGAGCGTTGTAAAGATAATTTCGTCTGGGAGCTTAATTATTTCTTACTGTAGTACCGGTGGTCGTCACTGCGAGCTTGATGCACTAGACTCTGAATCAGTTTCATCTACTAGGCTATCATCCTCAGAGAATATATATCCTCAATATTTAAAACTGATCCACCTGTTCCAGTTTCGTATTCGCATTCCATATCTAACAATCTTCTAGAATTTATTTCCAACTGGCATTAATAATAATAATAATAATAATAATAATAATAAATAATCATTATGGAGAAAATAACGCATAACTCTGACATTACTGCACTCTTATAAGACCAGAGGCTTTGTATGCAGCGAAATGCCTTGCTACGAACAAGAAGGGATTGATAGGAAAATTGCAAATTAAAGAAAGAAAATAATATCTTAGGTAAATTCTTGGCCCCATTACAGACAAAGATGAATATGGACGTCGGCATAACCATGAGCTCTATACTCATGTCCAGAAGATCTCTGGTGTAATGCGGAGAAGAGAAATTGCATTTTATGGCCACTTGCTAAGAATAAATCCCACACGATTATCGAAGCAGATCTTTACCTATTTTAAAGATAAGAAGACCCAGCCAGTTTGGTTCAATAAGGTGAAAAGGGATCTACAGAAGATGGGAATCACTTATGAAGATATACAAGAACGCAACCCACTCAGGAGGAAGCTAAAAGACCACCAGGGTTTTCAAGAAAGGCCAAAGTTGAAGACGGGAAAGATGCGGACGTAGGTAAGAAGAGAGCAACACTGGCCCAGAGAAGACAGCTGAAATAACGCGGTCCTTAGTAGGCCAATACGAACAAATAATAATAATAATAATAATAATAATAATAATAATAATAATAATAATAATAATAATAATAATAATAATAATAATAATAATAATAAATGTTACAACCATGATAGAGTTTTGGATAATGCTAAGAATATCCCAGATTGACCTTATAACAAATTATGGAGATCCTAAAGAAAGCTAGAAAAGGAGGAGAGCAGATGGCTAAAATCAAAGAAAGATAGTTTGTCTGGGGAAAGAACGTATCCTGCGGCTGTTGATAATGGAAGACAGGATAGAGGGCAAGGGAAGAGTTAGCAGAACACACATATCATGAATCTAAAACATCGAGGAGTAGACTGCATCGAGATAACGTGTCTTCAGCCTGGCTGAAGATAGGGCAGCATTTTCTAGAACATTCGCCGACTTTAGAAAAAATGTCATGGCGACTCTTAGGAATAAGAAGAACAGAGTATTGGGAAGGTACGTTTCACTCCTTTGACGGGGTAACTCGACCATTAAGAACGCATTTCAGTTTTGAAGGAAATGATATGTACGTTTTATTAAGAGCTAGGTAAACTTTGCCATTTGCATTGACGTCTGGAAAATGTTAATCCTATTTGTATTCAGACGTATCACCGAACACTGTTAAGAACGCCAATAGTTCGTTCTCTAAAGATAGCATTTCGTCCGTAGACGCAGGTTATAAACACGTTTTTAGCTAACCACTCCTGTCGAGAGAAGTCGAATCGTAAAGGTTTAGATCTTTTTATTTCCGCACTCTACACGCTGGAAATCTTTTCTTCTTCGCAGTAGGAGTTGTCAGAATGACTTATAGACTCCTTCAGGCTAAAGTCGCATTTATATAAACAGGTCAGGACGTCAAATATTTTATAACATCACGAGTGATATTTCCTGGACACAGAAAGGCAATTAAAAACGCATCAAGTTGTTCTCCTAATCTGTTATAACATTTACCTCGTTCACCATAAAAACTATACAAATTTACACCTGTTGTCGGCTATGTGTATTCACATCCCAAGTTGGCGTCCTCAAAAGATAACTCATTAAGGAGAATGTTATGTAAGTTGAAAGAGAGGGTAGGGTTTTCATCAGGATCGTAAACTTCCTGACACAGAAACTGAGAAGAATCAGCATCAAACACTGTATACCTCGTTCCATGTAAAGGTCTTTCATAATAAAATAATTATTTCCTTCCTTTTTAATACTTATATCTACAGTTTGCCAAATACACACTTTGCCGATAAGCAGTTTACGGCAATTTGTAGCGAATTTCATCATTTACATTCGTTCTAAGAGCATTGGATGTGCGCCTTTTTCATTGGCAAATGTACGAAAACATTCGAGTAGTAACTGCCCAAGAAATCTCTCTGATAATGTGGCTCTTTCTTCTTGAACTCGGGAGCTTAGAAAACTTTTCAGCCGATCAGGTGCCAATGATTATTGTTTTACCGGTCTTAACATCACCGTCATCAGCCTGAGCCAATCAATTTTTGTGTTTTTAAATATAGGAACGATTTTTCTCATCCTTTACCGATAATATTTCTGTACAAATATCTACATACATAAAACTCAATATTTGTTAATAATTTAGTTTGTAATTTAATTAATAATTCGAGAACAGCTGAACGGATTTTTATGCAGTTTTTGCTGTTACCTAGACCTAGAAGATCTCCAAAGGAACAATTTCTGCGGAACACTTCGAGCCAGGTGACAACTTTGCCATTTTACGCTGCCTAATCCATGAATGTTAGCCACGGATTCTAGACGTAAGAATTGTTGAGAGTAGAAAGTACTACAAAGAAGTCCGTGAGAGTTCGGTCACAGTAACAGCCTTTATATTCTCTTAATATCAGAAGTTATGTGGTGGGTAAGGAATACCATTGTATAACTCGAGAACCGTTCAAAAGATTTTTGTGCACTTCTGGCTGTTGTCTAGACGATCGCCTTGAAAAGGTTCCCATGTATTAAATATTTAAGTGCGTTGAAAGGAAACCGAGAAGTAACGGTTTCTGTGAAACAGCTGGAAGAAAATAACTTCACGCAATACAATTTCTCGGCTTATGATGCCTAAACCATCAAAGTTAGCCATAAACTACTGTACATGCGTAATAATTCAAAGCATTAAATTGTTACACAAAAAAGTCACGGAGATCACATACATATCTTTAAAAGGTCACTGACAATATCAGTAAAAACCAAGTGCTAATTATGTAAAGTGCATTCGTGAGGAGCGGAGTAACTATACCTAATCCATTATAACTCGAGAACTTCTGGGCAAATTTTATAGGGTTATTATTAATAAAATGTCTACCCCCACATCCCCATGGCGCAACAGTCCTGAAGGGCTTTCTAGACAGGGGCCGCCATCTCACCGTCAGATAACTCCTCATCTGTAATCACGTAGGCTGAGTGGACATCGAATCAGCCCTCAGATCCGGGTAAAAATCCCTGACCTGGCTGGGAATCGAACCCGGGGCCACCGCGGGGTCGGCTAATAGAATGTCTTAATATACCTTATTTCAGTCTAATGACGACGTAATATTTCTTAATTATTTTGATGACATGAAATGGCGTATGGCTTTTAGTGCCGGAAATGTCCGAGGACATATTCGGCTCACCAGGTGCAGGACTTTTGATTTGACCCCCGTAGGCGACCTGCGCCTAGTGATGAGGATGAAATGATGATGACGACGACACATAGACCCAGCTCCCGTGGATACGAAGTTCCTCCCGTGGTATGGGAATTAACCAATGATGATTAAAATTCCCGATGTTGCCGGGAATCGTACCCGCGACCCCTGTGACCAAAGGCCAGCACGCTAACCATTTAGCCATGGAGTCGGACAATCATTTTGATGCATTATTGTACTCATGTTACTTTGTGATATTAATTTAGCAGTTCTTTAGTAACATACAGGTAGCTCAGTAAGTGAATAAAACCAAACAATTGTGGACATTTAAGGACTTAGGGAAAGACGAGAAATTTCTGTTATAACTGCGTACTTTTGTAGTTTAAACTTTTTTCCGCTTATCCCGCCTATTTCTTGGATATTTTGACACAGATTGACTCATTTTGGATTTTGATCGGAAATTGAAAACTGGACCTGAAGCCCTCATATTTTTTAGAAAAATTCTAACTCAGTATCAACAGGGATTCAACATCGACCATTCTGACGAAAAACCAGTAACTAAGCCATAGAAATCATCACGACGTCCATTTTATACTTTATTATATATAATTATATATACAACAAGCCTCTCTGGGGCTCAAACAACTATATGGAAGAAATGGAGGAACGCGATGGCAGAGTGACATCGTCACTGAGACCTCTGCAAAATAGTACCAGTTCAAATTCAAGTCAGTTCATGTGGAAGTTCGATGAAAATGTCATGTCTCTGTGGCTCAGATTATACGAAAACTGGAGATGCCATAGCTGTGATCGCGATATCATACGCTATGTAAATGTACAGTAAAACATACTTGGGAAACCCTGCCATGACATTACAAGAGTTCACATCAGACCCGTAATTCGTCTGAGAAGGAACGAGTACATCATTTCAAGTGACTTTGCATTTACAATATCCATATTTCAGCTATTTTTCCTATACATATTTTCAGGTGTGTTCTCTTCGTTTCAAATGTACAGTATATTTATTTTCAACATATTATATCAACTTTACAACAGAACAGGTTAGCTCAGTACGTGTGGTACGGCCTGTCATGGGTGCCAGCCCTGTACTCGAGAGAAAAATAAATTCGAATCACCCGTCGACCATCCTTGAAATGATGTTCCGTGGTTTTCCATTTGAACTCCTCTGAACCGAAGGCCAGTACGCTGACCATTCAGTCAACGAGTCGGACGGCATGAGGGTTAGAAGGGCTGAAAGAGAAAATGTCCAAAATGACCGAGATTAGTGTTGAATCCCCAGTTTTCGGTTTTGCTAGGCTGATTGACGAGAGTCCCAGTGACATTTGGAATCGTGTACATCATATCTATAGCACGAAGGATAAATACATATATTTATTATTTATGAGAAACGATGACCTACTTCCCAGAAAATATGGGTGCAACGAAGACGAAGTTCCACAACAATCTGAAACCTTAATAATATTATTAATGTTTCTACGTCCCCTAACTACTTTTGATGGTTTTCGCAGACGCCGGTCTAAAACACAACAGTAACTCTAAAGCTACAAAATATTTCCGTAAATTAAGGATAACATCACAATAAATAAATATACTAAAACGTCACTTGGCACATAATTAAAAGGTAACACAAACCCTAAAATTAAACGTTCAAAAAGCTACCCGGCAACGCATGGAGCAATTTCATATCATGACACGTTGTCTCACCTATTTATAACAAATGCTGCGAAGCTGCACGGGCCCGCTAGTTATTATAGGTCTAATTATCATTATTATTATTATTATTAATTCATGAATATTATCGAGAAGTGCATGAACATTTATTTTAAAAGTGTTCTAATAATTGTTGAAATATTTGAACTGTTTTATTTTTTATTTTTACAATTTGCTTTGAGCCTCCGTGGCTCAGACGGCAGCGGGTCGGCCTCTCACCGCTGGGTTCCGTGGTTCAAATCCCGGTCACTCCATGTGAGATTTGTGCTGGACAAAGCGGAGGCGGGATAGGTTTATCTCCGGGCACTCCGGTTTTCCCTGTCATCTTTCACGCCGGCAACACTCTCCACTATCATTTCATTTCATCTGTCAGTCATTAATCATTGCTCAAGAGGAGTGGGAGAGCAATTCCTATCCCCGCCGCTACACGGGGGCTTCATTCATTCCATCCCTGACCCGGTCATTGACTGGAAAACAGGTTATAGGTTTTCATTCTATTTGCTTTACGTTGCACCGACACAGATAGTCTTATTGCAACGATGGGAGAGAAAAGCGCTAGGATCGGCAATAAGGCAACCATGGCCTTATTTAAGGTACAACCACCCAGCATTTGCCTGGTGTAAAAATGGGAACCTACGGATAACCATCTTCAGAGTTGCCGACAATCTCTAGAATGCAAGTTGATAGCAACATGACCCATACGACGCAGCTACTGTACTTGTTCGGCTAACTTACATGGAGGTTCCTCTCTCCTCAGTAGTCCAGCGAGGAGTGCAATGTGGTACAATGCGCCATCATTGGCGTTACGCCAGCTGTCTTGTTTACCGGCAACATAAAACAGTCACACCAACAACTACCCGCCAATTAACTTATTACCATGACAATTTAATAATATTCCTACGTCAGCGATGTTCGACGATGATAGGCGAAGGAAAAAACATCTAAATTCGTGGACAGTTTTGTTATCTTAGTTCATACGGTAAAATGTACTGCATAAGCGATGGTAAACTACATTTTATATATTTTGTTATTTATAGCCCGCCTGGTGGCCATGATCGTTGAGGCATCAAGTCTATATGGTCTGAACCGTGGATAGGTTCGAATCTCATTGGCCGAAAAATATGTCACCATCAGAATACTGACTGGCGTGGTATGAGAGGTGGTATAAAATTTCTAATCACTACATTGGGTGCAAAAAGCCTGGATTTAATTATCCCAAACCTCTCCACAGTGTTAATATGGAGTGAGGGCAAATGACGCTTTTGGTCATGATTCGTCTGTCGGATGGAGACATTAAACAATGAGAAGACTCCATGGTGTTCTTCTACAGGACTAGATAAATTTTACGTTTCCCATGTACCCATGGCCAGTAGGCAATGTTCGGTCTTTGAATGTTAATAAAAAAATATACACAGATCTGAAAAGTTTTGCGTCACCTCAGATCGAGCAGTTGCTGACTCTTTAAAAAAAAAAAGAAACCTAAAGAGGGACATACAGTGGTACCATCTCAACATCATTTATTGCCGAACAAACATCAAATGAGATACTCTACAACAATACAGCTTGGCTTTCTCAATTTGAGTTACTGAATACCGCACACACCAGTACCTTAAACGCCGGTTAACACGTCTCCTTAAGTTGATGCATTCCTGAATTTATTTCTGGCATACGGCTCATTAATGAAATGTTGGCCCAAATTGTCCCACCCTTCAATGATGCTTCGGCGTAGATCTTGCAGTGTGATTGGTGGGTCGTAACATCCATAACAAGCCTTCTTTAGTGCACGTGAGGCATGTTCGATATCCAGGATACGACGGCCACTCTACAGTAGTCGAGCGATATCTTGATCGTGAATGAAGTCATTAACGAGAACCGCACTATTGATGCGCATACTACTGCCCATTAAGACAAATTCTTCAAAATGACGTCGATACCGTGAACTTTATGCCGGAGGATGTCGTCTCTGTATCGTACAGCCGTGAAATATCTCTGCGTGACTAAGAATGGCTTACATAATGTCACTCCAAAACATCACGGAATCACCACCTTGCGACGTAAAACCTCAACTGATTGCATCCGAATGCGTTGCCTATGGTCGTCAGGAAGAAGGCCTATGCGACTCTCATCGGAGAAAGTGAGGGACTGTATGCCAATTGTGAAGATACCAGTCAGCATAATGTTGGGCCAATCTGTAACGTGCCCTATAATGTCTTGATTTGAGTGTTGAGCCTCGCCATTGGCAACGATAGTGAAGTTATGGCTCATGCAACCTTTCTCTCACAGTCTGAGTTAAAACGCGACAACCCGTGTCTGCCAGAAAGTAACTATTCAGTACGGTGACCTTGAGTTCGATGGAAACGGTCACTGACTGCAGTCGTAGCTCTTAAACGACATGTGTGAGGCAAATTATCAACAGTTCCTGTCTCCTTGTACCGCTTCCATGCTCGAAATACATCATTTTGATTATGGCCCACACGTCGAGCAACTGCTCTTGTTCACCATCCTTCTCGATATAATGTGATTATGAGTACACATTTACGTGTCGAAAGTGCACGTCATGTCCTTCTAGACGCTCACTGCACTGATTAGAACAACCTCTAATGCTTCCACACTAGTGCTACAACTTCATCTGAAATACTGCCACATATCTGAGGGCAGCATTCTGGCTGTTACTAATACTGAATGTTATCATCCGTCCCTGAAGGGGGAGGGGGGCCTCTTAGAGGATGACGCCGTCTCTCAGGCCAGAAGAAGATTTGTAGTAAAGGTGAGAGGTTTGGTGGCCGTGGGCTAAATTAGGCACTGTCCCGGCATTCATCTTAGTGCAGGAGAATGGAAAAAACTACGGAAAGCAATTCTCAGGACAGCCGATGGTGGGAATCTGCCCATCTCCGTCTCCTGAATGCAGAGGCGTAGAGCCATGGTAGAGCTGTAGCCATCCCTTCTCTGGTCGGTTGGAGTGCAGAGCTGTCGGACCATGGACCAGTCGTGGCCAATTGCAGGCCAAAGCCTATTCAACAACCACCGACCTTCTGCCTGTTGATTGAGGTAGGTGCAGTTGTGAGTTTGGTTACAAACATACTTACTCGCCCGGTCATCGCTGGTTGAGAGGTAGTCCTGGACACAAGAGAATAAAGAGAAATTGCTAACATCTCATATAATATTGGTATAATTGGAATAATGTGGTCCGGCCCCGCGGTGTAGGGGACAACGCGTCCGCGTATCACCCGGCGGCCCCGGGTTGGATTCCCGGCTGGGTCAAGGTTTTTTGATTGTAAATGATTAATATCCTTGGCCTGGGGACTGGGTGTTTGTGTCGTCCTAAACGTTCCTTTCCTCACATTCAACACTCTACACTTCCTCCATTCCAATTACACGCAGGTTCATGTCACATGGTGCAAGTAGGGGCAAAAGATCTCTATAGGTCGACGCTTCGAACAAATAGCATTTAAAAAATACCAAGGCTGTAATGAGGTATGCAGAGCGTAAACGGCGTACTCGGTTCACCCAAAAGGATATAAATTTGATTCCCTGTCAGAAATACAAAAAATTAAGAAATGCTTTCACTGCGAAGAGGCATACGGCCCTGGGTTTTAGTTAGCCTACACCAAAAATTAGTACCAGGTCAGTTTCTGGAGGCAATATTACCCTCGCATAAAGCTGACCGCTATATCCCATTTAGGCCTAGTGCCTAAGTTACGAATAGTGGAAGCTTTCACTTTCCATTTCTCCAGGAATCTTCATTGACTGTATGGAGATGGTTTTCGGCATTTTGACTAGGTACGACTAAAGAAAACGTTTTTTCCATAAGCGTTTTTTTTTTCCATCTCGTGTATTTTCTTCATGCGACAAATAACTTAACGATATGTCTTGGCGCTGGGTGAGACGTACTGGGAATGTGTCTTCCTTTCGCGTCATTCCCGAGTTGTTTCGATTTTTGGTTAAGTCGTGTAGTGTTTCATCCAGCTGAGCTATCTTGCTGAAGATATTTAGTTTTGCGTTACTGGGAATTATTACATATTACATTAACCCGGAGTGTGTGCAGGTTGCTGGTAACTTTATCGTTATTTTGCTATAAATGATCGACAAACATGTAATTAATACACATGTGATGTGATTCATCTGTTAACAACTGATATAACTTCAAATTTGCTGTAGGCTATATTTTCAGAATACGGAGCAGTGATTTTTGTAAAGTCTGGTCCGGAGGAACGACTAAATCTATATTGGACACGGAATGCACTCAAATTAAAGTTCTCCTTCTGTATACTAGCAGTGTGTCTTCAAAAGAAGCAATTTACGTGACTATGCTGTTAAAGACGAAATCATGATTTGAAAGGATCACGGTTTTCATTCCCCAGAGACATCGTATAGCTGAAGTTTCCACTACAGGCCTACCAGCGCACTCTGGCCCACTAAGCTATACGAGGAACTCCTGTCCACGACATGTGCTCTTTTTCTGTTCAAGTTTCCTGTAGTCAAGCAACGATGGCACAATAAGTTTTGGCCAAATATTATTTTATTGGGGAAAATTTTATTTTTTAGGAAGAGGAACTAGGGATTGGAATAATTTATTAAGGGAAATGTTCAGTAAATTTCGAAGTTCAATGAAGTCTTTAAGAAAAGACTGGGCAAACAACTAATAGGGAATCTGCCACCTAGACGACAGCCCAAAATGCAGGTCAATCATTGATTGATTGATTGATTGGGAGCTACGTACAAGAATTATTCTTTAGAGCTAGAAAGGACTAAAGTGTACTCCTTACGAAGAGTAGACTCACACCTTCTTACTGTTTTCACGGTTATCATTCAAGAGGAGAGTTAGAATTTCCTGTGAGTCGGTATTTAGACGTAGACAGCTATATGTATTTATGTGTCGCATGAGACCTAGTGGAATGTTAAAAATTAGGCTAGCAGAAAGGAAATTACTACTAAAACGTGGGTTTCAAGGAAGTACTATAAAATTTCTCTCTTAATATGACCTCAAAAGTTTTATTGTTGCTGCGGTGTCGGAATTTTGTTGTGTTGTTACGAAATTGTAACATGGATCTAAATATCCGTAAATGCCATTGTCCTCTGTACGTACAGAACCTTTAGCATTGTGAAAAGAAAGTTAGCGACTAAAAAACTGCTTTTAGTGCGGGAGTGTCCGAGGACATGTTCGGCTCGCCAGGTGCAGGTCTTTTCTTATTTGACTCCCGTAGGTGACCTGCGCGTCGTGATGAGGATGAAATGATGATGAAGACAACAAATACACCATGCTCCCCCTCCCAACGAAATTAACCAGTGATGGTTAAAATTCCCGACCCTGCCGGGCATCGAACCCGGGATACCTGTGACCAGAGGCCTGCACGCTAACCATTTAGCCATTGAGAATCTAGATGTTTTCATTCCCTTCCCTGGAGTGGATGGGCGGGCCACCTAGACAGTAACGCCTTATCTCTGGCCAGGAATTTAGGCGAGTTGGGAGATATGAAAGATTAATAAGGTGGGGATGTATGGAGTGTAGAGTAAGGAGATTTGGAAGGTGGATTTCGACCCCTGGGTTAAGTTTTCTTTGTTCTTTTTTTCTCTATTCCTTTTCCCTATTATATTTTAATAATATGAAGGGTTTCATACATGGTTCTTTACCCGATATTGGGACTGTGTACATTAGGTATACATTATAAATTTGTTGATAGGGACTATACATATTATTTTATTAATTTACATTTAGTTATTGCGATAATTATTTGGGAAAACTATGTTACGTGAAATGTTACGAAGAGTGGATGAAATAAATTTGCAAATAGGCCTATTCTGTGCATTTACAAACAATTGATCATTACAATACTTTGCAATTAAAATATTTCATAATAATATTTACAATGTGTTTCCTTTTCCTTTTTCTCCTTCTCTGGGAGCAGTATTTGAAGTCGTTGACGAGGGCTCACTGGGACGATGATAATTTTGGTTGAACTGGTTTTGTGGAATTACTTAAAACTGACAAATTGTTGGTGTGAGATGAGAGGATAATAGAGTAGGGGGCGTTCCTTCATAGACCACAGCTGAGGGTGGGGCAAGGGACCGGACGAGATGTAGAGGAGTCAGGATAAAGTGTGGGGAAGGGGGGGGGGGGGGTGTGGGTCACGTAGGAATTGGTTGAAGAAGAAGTGGTCTCGACTGAGGGAGGACTATTTTTCCTAGTGTTGTTGAATTTCGCTTACCTCTATGGATTCTTCTGCTCACCTGTGAATTTCATGAGAATTTCTATGAGAAACCTGAGTGAAATGAAGTAACAGTACTTTCGGTTTAACTCGGCTTTTACAGCCACGGAACCTGCTGCTTTATGCGAAACTAGCTGCTGTGTATCCGTCCTTGACGGGTTAGTTTCTGTAATTGCCGCAGTAATGCCATCTAGCGAAGTAGAGTGGCAGGGGAAGAGACAGAACACATCTCAAGTAACAACAATTGTCAATTATTTATTGTTGACAGGTTTTAGCGGTTTAAGACTTTGTAGGCCATCACAGTCTGTTTTCTTCCAACTCCACGATATTATGGTATTCGAAGTCTAGGTTCAACCCCTTCCGCACTCCGCTTTCATGATTTGTTTCCCACTCATTCTTCGGGTCGTCATCTCATTTCGATAGATGTCTTCATTACCTTCCTGATCAATTTGAGCTAATAACCACTCGGTTTTGCAGCTTATTAAAAAGCACACCAACCATCACTATCACCAATTAATTCGTAACCATGATAAATAAAATATGACCCCATCAGTTGACGTGTCGTTACTAAGGGAAAAAAAACTGTTGAAAAGCACGAAGGGGACTGCTCAATTCTTAACGTCTCCATCCGACGGATGAATCACAATCAACACCGTCATATACCCTCATTCCATACGAACACTGCGGAGAGCTTTGGAATCGAATTCAGGCTTTTGGCACACACTCCAGAATATTCAAATTAATCTATAAATGTTTTCTCTACACTTCAAACAGAAAGTAGGTTCAGATCACTTTTTGTCTATCTGTGTCTGACTGTGTCACTGTTTTTTTGTTTATTTATTTGTTTGTTTGATTGATTGTTTGTTTGCTTGTTTGTGTCGACATCACGGAAAAACAGCTGAACAGGAATACTACAGATAGTATTTAAGTTTAAGGATTACTGGAATTCACACTAGGATATAATTATATGCTTTAATTACATCATATATATTTCTTGAACGAATGAACACTTCCAACAATTACGGGTTGCCACAGTGGCCAAAGTAGCCTCTAACGTATCAGGTACTGACATTTTTATTGTATAAAAATAAAGCTATAATATGATTTTTAAATTATTCAGGTTCGAACAAATGAGATCTCAGATTGTGTACAGATCCGCAGTAATATAGCAATATTAAGGGGACCTGGAATGGAAATGTTAAATTATTTCATTAATATTAAGTATCGGAAGGCTGTATATAATGAATGTTATGTAAGCTGTAATTTCATGTCTTTCCTCCGTAGGCGCAGTTGAGTATGAGAGAACTATGAATGTCGCACACTTCTTTTCGTGTATCTCTTTCCTTCTGACTAGGAACAAGTGCCACCGAGCTGAATGTAGAGGAGAACAAGGTGAATTTCAACCACACACTGCATACATCTGCAGTTGGCGTAAAATAATCTGCGAGGAAAATATGTAGCGTATTTGGGTTTTGAGATCATAAGTCTCATTCGTTTACCTCTCCAACCTTCGTCGGCAAGTTTATGAAGGTCAGTGACAAGTACATGTTTACAATGCTATAGTGTGAAAACGCACCCACTAATTACTTCCTGGGATAGATTCTTACAATTAAGGAGTATAAGGATTCTTGAATATTAACTATATCTTAAGCAGCACCAGTCTTACCCTAACTTTACCTAGTACTAGATGGAAGCTTACCTCTGATAGTGAACCAATGCCCATATAATAATAATAATAATAATAATAATAATAATAATAATAATAATAATAATAATGATAATGATAATGATAATAATAATAATAATAATAATAATAATAATAATAATAATAATAATAATGAAAATGAGAACTTTCTTCAGTTTATTCCAGTTATTACTTGCACTATCTCCATTATCACTTTCGGTTACTTCTAATTCGATGCTTTACACTTTCAATCAACCAGATTCTGTTACAAGCCGTTATGGACTAAAAGGAAGACGATCTCTCGATGTTTTGCTATACATACTTAAAAGTATACATAATAAGATAACGATAGGGTTAGAACTATGGAAGGGATGTCCCATTCTGTAGCTGTTCACAGAACTGAAGACTTTGGTTGTAAAAACTAGAAAACGAATACATGGTTGCAAAGTCATCTCAGGCTTTCTACTACAGGAAAAAAAATGGCGTATGGCTTTTAGTGCCAGAAGAACCCAGGACGGGTTCGGCTCGCCAGATGCAGGTCTTTTAATTTGACTCCCGTAGGCGACCTGCGCGTCGGGATGAGGATGAAATGATGATGAAGACAACACATACACCCAGCCCCGTGCCAGGGAAATTAACCAATCATGGTTAAAATTCCCGACCCTGCAGGGAATCGAACCCGGGACCCCTGTGATCAAAGGCCAGCACGCTAACCATTTAGCCATTGAGCCGGACTCTACTATAGGAGACGAAAGAGAAGAAAATTTGGCGAAGGAAGATCGGATTAGGATATTACAAAACTGCATGCATTGCCCGACTCAGTTCAAGTCTTATGGTCACTACTCTACGCTCTGCGTCTCTGTGGGTATAATCTATCGTTGCAGCCTTAGGTTCAGGGGTTCTGGTTCCGATTCCAGACTGGGTCGGGGATTTAAGCCACATTAGCCTACGTTAGTTCCTTTGGTTCGGGAACAGAGTGTTTGTATCCGTCGCAATACACAACTCTTTATGCACGCACAGCACTCTGCACTATGAACCAACAAAGAAACACTCGGTAATGAATACATCTTTCCGCAGAGGGTTCGAGTCTAGAAGGACATCAGGCCGTAAAACAGGAGCAAGGCAACTTGTGTGATAGAGTTCACACCAACAACTCCACCAGAATATGCAGAAAAGTGACGGAAACAAAGAAGAAGAAGAGGCTAATATACTATTGTTCTATTAGAGGACCGATCCCGTGGTTATGGAATTGCACTAGAAAGGCTCGGGAAATACGAAAACTTAATTATGAATATAATAATAATAATAATAATAATAATAATAATAATAATAATAATATTAATAATGACTGGCTCTGTGGTGTAGTGGTTAGTGTGATTAGCTGTCACCCCCGGAGGCCCGGGTTCGATTCTCGGCTCTACCACGAAATTTGAAAAGTGGTACGAGGGCTGGAACGGGGTCCACTCAGCCTCGGGAGGTCAACTGAGTAGAGGTGGGTTCGATTCCCACCTCAGCCATCCTGGAAGTGGTTTTCCGTGGCTTCCCACTTCTCCTCTAGGCAAATGCCGGGATGTTACGGCCGCTTCCTTCCCTCTTCCTTGTCTATCCCTTCCAATCTTCCCATCCACCCGCAAGGTCCCAGTTCAGCATAGCAGGTGAGACCGTCTGGGCGAGGTACTGGTCATCCTTCCCAGTTGTATTCGCCCAACTCAGAGTCTGAAGCTCCAGGACACTGCCCTTGAGGCGGTAGAGGTGGGATCCCTCGCTGAGTCCGAGGGAAAAACCTACCCTGGAGGTTAACAAGATTAAGAAAGAAAGAAAGAAAGAAAGAAAGAAATAATAATAATAATAATAATAATAATAATAATAATAATAATAATAACGCGTATGGCCTCTGGGGTCGAATTGACTCCATGGGCGACCTGCACGTCTTTAGGGATGGGGCCCTGCTTAGGATGAAGTTTAATGCTGTAGTGGGCACACATACTCAGTCCCCGAGCCAGAGGAATTAACAAATAACGAGTAAAATTCCCCAATCCGGATGGACATCGAACCCGGGACGTCTTGGGCGGAAGAGCAGCATCCTAATCAGTAAGCCATGGAGCCGGACATCGACGCTCTTATAAAACACTAGTTGGCCCAAATGAATTCCACCGAATACTCAACATACAATGTAAAATACTGAAGCTGTATTCGACCAGGGGTATTTGACCTCAGACGTCGAGCGGTCTAACTGCACTATTCAGCCGAGACAGTGCAGTGTAATGAAGAAGAATGCAGAAAACAAGCGTCTAGTGTTTTGGCTGAATGGTCACCGGACTGGCCTTCGGTTCAGAGGTCCCCGGGTTCAATTCCCGGCATGGCCAGAGATTTTAATCGCGTCTAGGTACTTCCTCTAGCTCCGGGCTGCGTTTTCATGGTAATTAATACAAATCTCCGTTTACATACAACACATCACGTTACAAATCATCAAAGAAACAAGCAATAGTATATACGCGCCTCCACACAGAGATGGATCAGGAAAGACAAACTTCGCTAAAGCCATTTAAAATGCCGACCACGGGTAATTGGCAAACGGCCAAGAAGAAGAAGAAGAAGAAGAGAGATGAGAACACGTATATAAACAATCTTACAAGGAAACATTACGCACGTTCGGTTCGTTCTTGCTGGGGTTATGGAGCATGGTCAGAATGGTTACATATCAAAATATTAAGACGAAACTCTCCCCTATTTAAGTGAATTCAATTTAACAATTTTGCTTTGGCTTAAGTAGACTGAATGTTACATCTTTTAGAATTTTCTTAGCACTTGTGGGAGCGCGTCCGTCTCCTATCCCGGCACCTTGGGTTCAAACCACACCATCGGCATATTTTGTTTTTATTTATTTAATTGGCTTCTCCTTGGGACTCAGCGACAGATCACACCTCTGTCGCCTCTAGGGCAGTGTTCTGGAGCGTGAGGCATTTGGTAGGAGATGCGACTGGGGAGGACAACCAGTTCCTCGCTCAGGCGACTTCACTTGTTATGCTCAACAGGGGTCTATTAGGGGATGGGTTGATTGGAAGGTAAGAGGAAAGGAAGCGGCCATGGCATTACGATAGGTACCATTCCGGCATTTTCTTGAAGAAATGGGAGAACAAATGAAATCACTTCGAGGACAGATGAGGTGGGAATCGAACCCCGTCTACTCAGTTGACTTCCCAAAGCTAAGTTGACCCCGTTCCAATCCTCGTACCAATTTTCAAATTTCGTGGCAGAGCTGGGAATCGAACCTGGGCCTCTGGGGTTGTGGCTGATCACCCTAACCACTACACCACAGGGTGAAACAATTTGTTATTTGCCGGGCTGAGTAGCTCAGACCGTTGAGGCGCTGGCCTTTGACCCCAATTTGGCAGGTTCCATCCTGACTCAGTCCGGTGGTATTTGAAGGTGCTCAAATACGTCAACCTCGGGTCGGTAGATTTACTGGCACGTAAAAGAACTCCTGTGGGACTAAATTTCGGCACCTCGGCGTCTCCGAAAACCGTAAAAGTAGTTAGTGGGACGTAAAGCAAATAACATTATAATTAAATTTGTTCTTTTACAGATTATTAATGTTTGTACGCTTATTATTATTGTTATTATTATTATTATTATTATTATTATTATTATTATTATTAATTTATTGCATAAACACAATGTTAAATATAATCTCAGTGGCATTCGTACATTTGTTGATATGAACATTGATAATAGCCTGCCAGTACATAACAATAATAAAGTACCGAACACCAATGTGATTAAAGAGAATATGTCAATGAGGGAACTTGAACCCAGGTCCCTGGGCCGGACTGACGCGCACTCTTACAAGCGCTAAGCATACTCTAGCACATACGTGTAACTTTCAGTCTATTTAAACCGAAGTGATATTTTTAAATAGGTATTTCTGAAAACGGGGCGGGAGTTGCGTCTTCATATTTGGAACCGTAACTCTACACTATAACCCCACCAAAAATGAATTGAAACCCAGATGACACGCGCGTAGTGTCTCCTTGTTAGTGTGCGAATCATTCTTCTCCTTTGTAACCTATGAATAGTTTGAAATCGTTAGCCTCGTCGTGCCGTGAACTATTACCTGGGTTCGGAAGGAAGATGCAGTCAAACAATGCACTGGCTGAGAGCGTGGAACCTGCCCAGTTCCGGTGAGAGGCGGGAAACAGGTTTATTACACGCGACATTGACATTGGCTCCGCTTGTAACAGCGAGAAAGTTGCCGTGAACACGTGGTTGCTGGCCCAAATGGACTGCCGGCAGCAGTCTATTGAGAGCACTTTCCGCATTTCCGGATAATTACACTGTCGTGATTTTGACACCTACATTCCGTTAAGGACGTCAATGAAAACTGCAACATTATTATTTTCTATTCGAATCTCTTGACCTGTGTAAGATGATATTTATACACATTTCTCACAAGACTATTCATTTCCCCGGGTTTATTTATTGTTGTTCTAGGAATAGCAACACGAAATTATTATTATTATTATTATTATTATTATTATTATTATTATTATTATTATTATTATTATTATTATTATTATTATTATTATTTCTCCAGGTCTTTTTCCAAGTTACTAGGGATTGGATATGGGTTATATGGACTTGATACTGTTATATATTCGGATGCCCTTCCTGACGCCAACTTTGAATGGAGGTATGTATTCACTATTACCTGTGTTTTCAGGATAGCGAATTCGATTCCGGCTGAGGTTGTTGGCATGTACAGGTTGTTTCCAAACATGTTGGAATTAATCCGGATTAGGGTGGATAGATCACTCCAGAGCAACACAAAACGTTCCCATGGACATTTGCCCTACAGTTGATCGTTTACGAGCTAAGCCTCTTTTTCGTTTTTAGCTAGACTGGGGGTAGTTCGTATTTAGGATCAAGTTTGGAGTCAGGCTTGCCGTTACGGACATTGCAGTACTTCGTCTGCGTATGGAATAAGGTTGTTTGCATGCCTGGAGTGTTCGAACGTGTCCAACAATCAATGAAGTGGTGTGTTTAGGCGAGCATTCGTGTGCATGGTGAACATTTTCAGGACTTCTTGTATTAGAATGTGGTATCTCTGCTGGTACACTAACATGATGACAGCTACTCGACATGTGATAAGCCAGTTAAGGCTATTACTTCATGTACAAAATTGGGAAGTTCGTAACTCGTAAACAAGGGATCGTGAGGCAAATGTTCACAGGGACATTTTTTTGTTGTTTTGGGGTGTACTATTCTCTTCCCAATTATTTCCTACGTATGTGGGAACATGCTGTGTACAAGGGGCTGCCTAACTCAGGCGGTAAAAGCGTGCTCGATCCACGCGGAAGGTCATGGGTTTGAGTCCCCGTCAGGAAGTCGAAAAATTTAGAAGCGATATTTCCACTTATAGACAAATACATGATACCGAGGTTCACTCAGCCTACATTCAAAATGAGCACCACGTTAATTTCTGGAGGCGAAACGGCCGGGCATGAAGCTAACTACTCCATATCACGTAGTGCCGAGGTTACAAATAGAATTCTTTACCGTTCACTCCTCTCGGAGCGTTCATGGTCTGAACGGAGAGTCGCTTTCTACGTTATTGTTATTGTTACTTCACGTGTTGGGCTTGGAATGTCCTGTTCAAATGTTGAAAGTATGAGGGATGTTCAAATGAAAAGGTACGAAATGTCGTAAAAAACAAACCGGTTGAAATTTCAATACGCCGCTTTGGGATAACGTAGTGCGACATCTAGAGAAGCGAATGTGGTGTCCGGCGCGGTGGTGCGCATTGTGCGGGGACTCTTAACATGACGCAAGGTGATGCTCACCGTCTGTTTCGACGTCCGAGATCCGATACTCATCGAATTCCTCGAGCACGGAAAAACCATTAACACTGACGTGTACTGTGAGACACTCCATCAAGAGCAATCGGCCTGGGCTGCACACGGAGGGAGTGATTCTGCTCCGCGGTAGTCTTCAAGGTCACACAAAGTGTACTGGCCAAGATCAAGTGCGAGAAGCTTGAGCATCCGTCCTACAGCAGCCCGGACATGTCGCCCTGCGACTTCCACCTGCTTGGTCCGCTAATAAATAAATAAATAAATAAATAAATAAATAAATAAATAAATAAATAAATAAATAAACATGGTGATTACTTTTGAATAAAGACGTCGATTGTACCCGCAGTGTCATTTCGTACGTTTTCATTTGAAGACCCCTCGTACTTTATGCATATGAAGTCTTTCTGATAATCCGTGTTTCTGTGATTTCTGGCACGGTCTTTTTAGCCACATGACTTGCTCAGCCTGAGTTATTTTATAGGCGCGCTCCGAGTTCAATTCTTGGTCAGCACACTGGGTGTGATGGATACAGAACATGTGGTTACTTACTCATCAAGGCGCTTGCAGTTTGAAAGAGATAGGATATGCGATTATTATATAGCCGTGATATATCCGTGTTTTCCCCACTTCAACTGTGCTGTTTAGTTAGGCCATAACCACTTCCTTCTCTTTCCAGCCACTACTCACACATATTTTGTACAATGAGCTGTTGATTAACGCATGATAATAATAATAATAATAATAATAATAATAATAATAATAATAATAATAATAATAATGGCGTATAACCTGCGGAGAGGCTTGATGCAGGTCTTTTTGTAGTAGACGGCCTATAGGCGAGCTGCATGTCAGTGAGGATGGGGCCCTACCTAAGATGTATTCTAATGTTGAAGACTACACACACCCAGCCCCCGAGACAGACGAATCAATCAATAAAGGTTGAAATCGCAGACCCGGCCGGAAATCGAACCCGGGACCCTCTGGACAAAAGGCCAGAATGCTAACCATTTAGCCATGGAGCCGGACATCCTTTGCATGAAGAAAGTAAACAACGTCAGCATAATAAATCGCGATACTTGATTGCTCAGTTTTGGTTTTAATTATTTCTTTACAGGCAATACACTCTTTTCAATTCGTGCATCCTCACCTTCACCTATGAACGCCGAAGGGGTTCTCCTGTGTTACTCTTCACTTCGCCATTCCATCGTCGAGCTGCCCTCCCACGCGGTCTGTAGTCGTCGACTTTGCTCTGTACAGTAATCATTGTAATGATCACTCCACCTTATCTAAAGACATGGCCAAAGGACTGCAGCCTTTTGTCATAAACTTGAGTTAATAAGAGCTTGGAGATGTTTAGTAGTTCAAAGATTGAAATATTGGCGTATTTTTCCGTCCTAGGAACTCGTAGATTCCTCCACCAGCACCAAATTTCAAAGGCATCATCGCGCTTTTTTTCATTTACTTTGATAGTCACACACTCTTAAAAGAAGACAGAGAAAACAAGAGCCTTTACAAGACGGACCTTTATGTTATTTGAGATAGCTCTATTATGCCAGTTTTGTACTCCGATAGTAATGTGTATTTCAACATATTGGAGAACATAAGCCTGTCGGTTCTTGTGAGTTGACAATTCTAGCAACAATACGGCATCAACGCGTGCTCTCGTTTTAAAGTTCTCATTGCAAAAACCGGTGCTACAACTCGCACGAAATGAGACAGGATATCCGATCATCAACGAGTACAAATTAACGTGAGAATTTAGGGATTTGTGTGTTTTGTAGCCAGTAATTACTCTTATACTGCTTATTACTAACTCCATAACAATTGCTATTCACAAGAACCAGACACGATCTCTCTTTGGACACATGATTCTGTCGGCCTGACGTTACTTTACAGACGCGCTCCGGGTTCAGTTATAATTCAGCACACTGGGTGTACTGGCTCTGGAAATGGTGGTTGCGTTCTCAGCAAGGCGCTTGAAGTTTGAAGGAGAGAGAATATGCGACTATTAGCGTGCATAGATGTACCTTGAAAATATAAGGGTTTTGTGAGCCTTGAACGTAGTAAATACACTGACTGACAGTGACAATGCAACACCAAGGAGGAGTGGTTCGAAAGGGATGAAAGTTAGGGAAAAAACAGAGACGGCACGGACGAATAATTGATGTTTATTTCAAACCGATATGCAGGTTACACAATGCGCACGGCATCGACTCAGTAGGATGTAGGACCACCGCGAGCGGCGATGCACGCAGAAACACGTCGAGGTACAGAGTCAATAAGAGTGCGGATGGTGTCCTGAGGGATGGTTCTCCATTCTCTGTCAACCATTTGCCACAGTTGGTCGTCCGTACGAGGCTGGGGCAGAGTTTGCAAACGGCGTCCAATGAGATCCCACACGTGTTCGATTGGTGAGAGATCCGGAGAGTACGCTGGCCACGGAAGCATCTGTACACCTCGTAGAGCCTGTTGGGAGATGCGAGCAGTGTGTGGGCGGGCATTATCCTGCTGAAACAGAGCATTGGGCAGCCCCTGAAGGTACGGGAGTGCCACCTCTAGCAGCACATGCTGCACGTAGCGGTAGGCATTTAACGTGCCTTGAATACGCACTAGAGGTGACGTGGAATCATACGCAATAGCGCCCCAAACCATGATGCCGCGTTGTCTAGCGGTAGGGCGCTCCACAGTTACTGCCGGATTTGACCTTTCTCCACGCCGACGCCACACTCGTCTGCGGTGACTATCACTGACAGAACAGAAGCGTGACTCATCGGAGAACACGACGTTCCGCCATTCCCTCATCCAAGTCGCTCTAGCCCGGCACCATGCTAGGCGTGCACGTCTATGCTGTGGAGTCAATGGTAGTCTTCTGAGCGGACACCGGGAGTGCAGGCCTCCTTCAGCCAATCGACGGGAAATTGTTCTGGTCGATATTGGAACAGCCAGGGTGTTTTGCACATGCTGAAGAATGGCGGTTGACGTGGCGTGCGGGGCTGCCACCGCTTGGCACCTCGTGTGCTGACGTCACTCGGGCTGCGCCTGGACCCCTCGCACGTGCCACATGTCCCTGCGCCAACCATCTTCGCCACAGGCGCTGCACCGTGGACACATCCCTATGGGTATCGGCTGCGATTTGACGAAGCGACCAACCTGCCCTTCTCAGCCCGATCACCATACCCCTCGTAAAGTCGTCTGTCTGCTGGAAATGCCTCCGTTGACGGCGGCCTGGCATTCGTAGCTATACATGTGTCCTGTGGCACACCACAACACGTTCTACAATGACTGTCGGCTGAGAAATCACGGTACGAAGTGGGCCATTCGCCAACGCCGTGTCCCATTTATCGTTCGCTACGTGCGCAGCACAGCGGCGCATTTCACATCATGAGCATACCTCAGTGACGTCAGTCTACCCTGCAATTGGCATAAAGTTCTGACCACTCCTTCTTGGTGTTGCATTTGCTCTGTCAGTCAGTGTATGAATATAAATTAAAATTTCTCTGCATTCAACTAAATTGCAGGACATGGGTGCATTGTGCGAGCATATGATGGTACACAACTTTTGGGATGAAAGGGGATTTAAGAAATGCTTCTACCGGGCGAGTTGGCCATGTGGTTACGAGCGCGCAGCAGTGAGCTCACATCCGGGAGATAGTGGGTTCGAATCCCACTGTTGGCACCCCTGAAGATGGTTTTCCGTGTTTTCCCATTTTCACACCAGGCAAATGCTGGGGCTGTACCTTAATTAAGACCACGGCAGCTTCCTTCCCATTCCTAGGCCTTTCCTGTTCCATCGTCGCCATAAGACCTATCTGTGTCGGTGCGACGTAAAGCAAAAAAAAAAAAAAAAAAAAAAAAAAAAAAGGAAATGCTTCTTCCTATAGAAGAAGGGTACAGCCTTGGTCAACCGATAATACATTCCAATTAGTGCACATTGCTATTGGAAGGATGTGTTGGAGTCAGGGTGCCTAGAGGAAGAACTACATCAGAATTCTTCGATAGTTTCAAGTAGGGAAGGCTTTAGCAATAAATCTAACAAATGTCCATCAATCCTTAAATTCAGGAGATGACGACGACGATGATGATGATGATGATGATTCGAATAATTGTGTTAGTTAAAAGTATTTTCCTTAATCAATAACTGCCGCTGCCCCGAGCAGCGGGAATGGACTCGTGCAAGCAAGTACTACTACTACTACTACTAATAATAATGTTATTTATTTTACGTCCCACTAACTACTTTACGGTTATCAGAGGCCCCAAGGTGCCGAACCTTAGCTCCGCAGGGGTTCTTTTACGTGCCAGTAAATCTACCGACACGAGGCTGACGTATTTGAGCACCTTCAAATACCACCGGACTGAGCCAGGACCAAACCTGCCAAGTTGGAGACAGAAGGCCAGCGCCTCAACCGTCTGAGCCACTCAGCCCGACACAAGTAAATCAAGGAATTACATTTTAGTGAAAATATGAGCCATAGAAACATGACTTTCTATGTTAAGAATCTCTCGTAATTCATATTGTTGTGGTACGTGAAACAGGCGATCCATGTTTTAAGACCATTTGATATTATGTCACGCAAAACTTCAAATCTGCTTTGCCCATTTCGACATCGCATTCTCAGTCCCTTCATTGATAATGACATTTGACGCCAAAAGTTCAGCCTTGTATGTAGGGTTCGGATTCAGCCCACAATTGTCCTAAAAAGTGTAAGGCATTTGGGATATTTTCCAAGATTACCAGTTTATATAGTCAATTTGATTTCAGTTTATGAATGTCATGTGGTTTCTATAAAGTCCTGGTGCAGGTCTTTCGATTTGAAGCCTAGTCTGTCTGTGAGGATGATGAAATCTAGTGTTGAAGCGGCGCAAATATACAGTCCACGAGTCAGAGGAAATGACTAATGGAGGTTCAAATCAATGGCCCGGCCGAGAATCTAAGCTGGGACCACATGATCTTGTTATCCAGTTAACCAAGGAGTCCGACTAGGTACTTAGTTGTGATCAACTTCATCATCGTTCAAAATAAGTTTTTTTCTTAGTTTGGAACTCTGTGTGCATGTTGAATTCTCAATGTAAAACTAATCAGATCCCGAACAGTTTCACAATCAGCTATTGAAGAAGTCCAAGACGTCACTGCAGAGGGAAACGAGAAGTTAAAGGATTGGCAATATTCTCAAAAGGCAAAATTTCAAGACCATCTTTAAGCCTAATATCATTGCTTGCTAAATGTTAAAGATCCTATTGGTTCAAACTGTGTTCGAATATACGTGATATCTTGTTCCTGTAGATCTGCTTTGTAGCCAAACATGTAGGAAGTCAACTACGAGGGTTAAGGAACATTACAGGCACTTACGTCTTTGCCAGCCAGAGAAATCTGCTGTGGCGGAGCATGACATACGTAAAGACCATCAGACTTTTGATGCAACATCTGTCATTTTTGAAGAGAAAGGCTTTACACCTAGAATCATTCGTGAGGCGATAGAAATTGCTAAACACACGAGCATGGGTACCCTTCATAGTTAAGTCTTAACATCATTCTTCTTCAATCAGGTGGCTGTGGAACGAACTACATTTTTAACAGCGTATTTCTATCTGGAGTCTACGTACTATAGAATAACAGTTTTATTGCCATTAACGGTTTTCATTCTAAATTGTCATTGCCGGGCTGAGTGGCTCAGACGGTTAAGGCGCTGGCCTTCTGACCCCAACTTGGCAGGTTCGGTGGTATTTGAAGGTGCTCAAATACGTCAGCCTCGTGTGGGTAGATTTACTGGCACGTAAAAGAACTCCTGCGGGACTAAATTCTGGCACCTCGGCGTCTCCGAAAACCGTAAAAGAGTAGTTAGTGGGACGTAAAACAAATAACATTATTATTAAATTGTCATTGCTCTGAAGAATGTGTTGATTGTAAGATTGAAACGCGTCAGCATTTCATAAGACGACCTAATATCCTGAAAACAAGTTTATGTCAAGAAGTCAGATAGTTTCCAGTTGCTTTTCTCGCCCAGTCTGAATTTTCTCCTTTAGATCAAGCCGTTGAAGCCAGACTTTCTTTAGTGTACCGTGGGAATAAGTGCCTGGACAAGAATTATGACTATCTTGACTAGTAGTGCCCTTCTACTGTGTATTCTTATATCTGTCTAAAAAATAAAGTTTGTCCATGCGATCTCTCGTTATCTTATTTTTTGAAGCTACTTTGTAGCCTACGTCCTGTTCCTCACTGAATTGTCAACATGGTAGCCTTCATTTCCTGCGTGTTTGTATGTGTCTTCTTCATTTACATAGACAAATACCTCACTACCAGCCACCATAGGATCCCTTAATAGTAGAAAACGTCCATCCGCACAGGGTGGACCAAGGTCACATGTGTGACAGACAGCACACCGCGACCTTACCATAGTGTGGAAAAAAAAACCGAGAAAGAAATATTATTTTGTTTTGTATAACATTATTTATTCTGCCTCTGTCGTGTAGTGGTTAGTGTGATTAGCTGCCACCACCAGAGGCCCGGGTTCGATTCCCGGCTGTGCCACGAAATTTGAAAAGTGGTACGAGGGCTGGAAAGGGGTCCATTCAGCCTCGGGAGGTCAGCTGAGTAGAAGTGGGTTCGATTCCCATCTCAGCCATCCTGGAAGTGGTTTTCCGTGGTTTCCCAATTCTGCTCCAGGCAAATGCCGGGATGGTACCTAACTTAAGGCCACAGGCGCTTCCTTCCCTCTTCCTTGTCTCTCCCTTCCAATCTTCCCAACCCCCGCAAGGCCCCTGTTCAACCATAGCAGGTGAAGCTGCCTGGGCGAGGTACTGGTCATCCTCCCCAGTTGTATCCCACGACCCAATGTCTGAAGCTCCAGGACACTGACCTTGAGGCTTTCCGTGGTTTCGCGTTTTCACACCAGGCTGTATATTATTTAAGGCCACGGCCGTCACCTTCCCTTCGCTGAGTCCGAGGGAAAACCAACCCTGGAGGGTAAACAGATTAAGAAGGAAAGAAAGATGACATTATTTATTTGTAGTTCTTTAGGTTACAATTTTGTTGTTTGTCCTCCCATTTGTCCCGTTTCTTGCGACGGAGTTGGAGATGGGGTAAGATGAATTCACTTGCCGGATGTCTTCCCTTACGCCAGATTCAGTTGAGACCGGGTGAGTTGGCCGTGCGGTCAGGGACGCGCAACTGTGAGCTTGCATGCGGGAGATAGTGGGTTCAAATCCCACTGTCGGCAGCCCTGAATATGGTTTTCCGTGTTTTCCCATTTTCAACCAGGCCAATGCTGGGGCTGTACCTTAATTAAGGCCACGGCCGCTTCGTTCCAATTCCTAGGCCTTTTCATATCCCATCGTCGTCATAAGACATATTTGTGTCGGTGCGACGTAAAGCAAAATAGCGATTCAGTTGAGGAGGTAACGAAGTTGAAATGAATGATGGTGAATGAATTTGGATTAGCAGGTGGAAGAAATGGCTGTGGCCTGTGCGTTGGAACCATCCCGGCATTTTCGTGTGAAAATGGGAAATCATAGAAAACCATTCTGAGGACTGTCGACGGTGTGGTTCGAACCCACGCATCTCTCGAATGCTGAGCTTGGATCGATAGCCGTGGGTACTGATATATTCATAAAACAGGAATGTACCGAGGATGCTTTTCTGTGTTTCGCATTTTCACACCAGGCTGTATATTAATTAAGGCCACGGCCGTCACCTTTACCTTCCTTGCATGTCCGAAAACCTTCGACATGTTAATGCAACGTTAAACTACTACCAACACCTAGGCTACATATATTCTAGTAGTTCCGAAACATGTGGGAAATGACTGTGTGTGTGTGTGTGTATACTACACCCAAACAACACACGAAATTCCCATGAACACATGCTCTTCGTCGATCGTTTACGAGCTACATTGTTTTAGTTGTTGCCTAGAATGGGGGTGGGGAAGAGAGTTCGTATTCAGGATTAAGTTTGGAGTCAGACATGTCGTCACGGACATTGATGTACTTCTCCAGCGTGTGGATCAAGGTTGCAATTATGCCTGGAGTGTTCGAACGTGTCCGACAATCTATAAATTGGTATGTTCAGGCATGCATTCAGGCACATGGTGGACATTGTGAACACTCTTGTATTAGAATTCAACATCCCTGCTAGTATACCAGCATGGTTTTCCGTGGTTTCCCATTTTCACACAAGGCAAATGCTGGTGCTTTACATTAATTAAGGCCACGGCCGCTTCCTTCCCATTCCTAGGCCTTTCCTCTCCCATCGTCGCCATAAGACCTATCTGTGTCGGTGCGACGTAAAGCAAATAGAAAAAAAAAAGTGGGGGGGGGGGTATACAATCCACCTCCATGATTGTTTTGCGCATGTTTGGGAACAACCTGTACATACATACTCCATACGTTATGGACTATAATGTCGTTTGGCGTTCAGTCTGCGAACCTCTGTGAATGAATTGAGCTTCGTCACAATCCTTTATTTGTTAAATTCACAATGTAGTCTCATATGCCACTAAGGTGGTGATTATAGTTTAAAGAAGGAATGAAACTGGGCAACCGTCCTCTATTGACACGAATCACTAGAGAAACAGAAGACCGGGCGAGTTGGCCGTGTGGTTAGGAGCGCGCAGCTGTGAGCTTGCATCTGGGAGATAGCGGGTTCGAATCCCACTGTCGGCAGTCCTGAAGATGGTTTTCCGTGGTTTCCCATTTTCACACCAGACAAATGCTGGAGCTGTACCTTCATTAAGGCCACAGTCGCTTCCTTCCAACTCCTAGCCCTTTCCTATTCCATCGTCGTCAAAAGACCTAGCTGTGTCGGTGCGACGTAAAGCCATTATCTAGAAAGAAAAGAAAACGGACACTTCTAAGAGTGAAGGTATCGCAAAAGAAAGGGAAGGCCCACGAAGGGGAGTGGAAACGAAAAGCTCCCTAGACCTCGCAAATCTGATACCGTCAAGGTCAGAAGAGGACAAGAGTTGAGTACCGCGAGATAAGCAATATTGGAAGCATTGCCGGAACCGTGGTTGCCAACCCATGCTCACAAGTTGAGAGCCCGCGGTGTCCCTTTCAGTCATTTCTTGCGACAAGCAGGGGATGCCGTGGATATATTCTACCAGCCCCAGCCGAAGAGGGACTTGTCGCTGAGTTATTGTAGATTGAAATAATTAAACTGATCAAATCTTCGTATTCTAGGTTTCCCTTCAATCCTCTTATTTTCTGTGACTGAGTTTAGTGTCCTCCAGCTACCTATCCTTCTCCATTAACTTCACATGGCTCTGCTACTGAAACTTCATCTACCGAGTTCAATCCGGAGTAGGACTTAGTTTTTATCCCTTTATTGTAATTTCCACCTGTTAGTTTTTCATCATGGAATCAGTATTTTCTTTTTAGTTTCTTAGCATAGGCCAGAGCAAAATGTAACTTCTACTCACGTTACAGTTTCATTTATATGACGCTGAGTTATTACATTCAGAGCAAGACTAGTGCGTCTGATGAAAAGAGCTACTCATAGGTTGGGTCATGCTGCAATAGCACTTTCTGGTCAGGAGAGAAAAACAATGGTAAACTACCTCACTCCTCTTATTGTCTAGTACGCCTCATTTTGGTGCCAGTATCGGTTTTTGCGATTTCCCTATAACCATCTAACCTTCGATCTCCTATTTGAGGATCCAACCTAGCTCCGTGTTGAAGACCTAAGAAAAGGACTCGAGTTAATGAATTAGATATTCACAGCCCACTCGACTTTCATCACCTTACAGTGTGCAATATTTCCTCTTGACGGTGGTGATGATTATTGTTTTGAGAGGAAGGACAACTAGGCAACTATCCTCTGTTAACTCTATTCAGAAAGGAAAAAATTGAAGCGGCCCGACACTTCGGAAATTTAAGATATCGGCCAATGAAAGACAAGGGCCACGAAGGGCGTGAAAGTGAAAGACTCCATTGGCTTCGAATGTTCTTATACCGTCGAGGTCGCAAAAAACAAAAATTGACCGAAGAAGGTCCGATAGGATAGATGAAAGTAAGGAGGCTTTTACGAGTAAGGGAAGTAATGTCAGGACTCAACTAAGAAACCCTTGGTCGCTAACCCGTGCTCCCAAGCTTAGAGCCCCTGGGGCTTCCTCTTGACATATTGTTATACTGGAATTAGTGGCCTGAATTATTATAACCTGTAAATCAAATCACACATGACACCTGGGGTTATCAATCGTCTTCTTCTGCTTCTTCATTTTAGCGTTTGTCTCGCATAGTAGTGTCCGCTGTACTGCCCATGACTCGCTACTTCAGACGATCTTCGTCGTCTTCAGCTGTCATCACGACTTTGATCAAATGCTCTTTGATAACATCCACCGCTTCTTTGGCCGTCCTCTTTGTCCGTGGCCTGGGAGAAGGGAAGTTGAGCGGAGTTTTAACAATAGAATTATCGGCGCTCTGGATTACATAAAGTGCTGTCGTAGGCGATTATCTTGCATATTTTCTGATACGCGTTAGTCGAATATTTTCTCTGATCTGTTTATTCGTATATGGCCATAGCGGTTTGTTCTAGCGACTAATGTAGCATCCTTATTTCTACTACATGGACATTCTGCTCCTGTCTGCTAGTAATGTGCCAACATTTTATCCCATACAGTAGCACAGGTCTCACCACAGTCTTGTAAGTTTGAGACTTAAGGGAAACAGGCATTTTAGAGTCACAAAGATTCCTTGTAACTTTCCGTCATTTCATCCAGGTTGCACTGCACTCTGCAGGGTGTCTATTAAACTGTTACAGTCAGATATAAGATCCGATTCAATGCAGTGAAAGTCAGACACTTCATTTAGTTTGCATGCGTTAACGAATAATGTTCCCTATGTTTGCCCTCTGCACTGTGGTTATCGGTATTAATCGATAATTATGTGACAGATTATATCCTTTGACCTTTCATATACCTAATTACCGGATATTTTCCACTAAAACCTTCATGTTACTATACTTTTTGTCACATTTGTTGCTTTATAGTCTACAAAACAGCCTCTTATGTTGTATTTCATGTTATGTTTCAGGTAAGGCATTCCAATCCTGAACTTCAGAACACACATAATCGTAAGAATTCCATAATCTATAAAGGGTTCAGCACGAAAGGTAGGTAAGAAGGATGAGTAACGTAAGACCTGTGCACTTAGTTCAATGATCATCACCTCACATGAAGGTTCTGTGAGGAGGAAAACGACATTTCTTCAGTACCTGAGTGTTCAAACGTGATAACGTGTATTAGTACTAGTTTTGTAGCAATGTATGTAACTGGATCCTGTTAGGAACTAGAATAGGGATTGCAATGGTATAGCGCATCAAAACTACAAAGCAAGAGGTATCTGCTAAGTTAAGCAACATTGGGCTAGGTCAGAAGATCACCACTGTTGGAGGATCCTGAATGAACTGGCCATGCGATTGAAGGTAAACTCCGGTTCAGGTTAGCTAGGTATATTGTGGTTCCTATAATTATATACACACTTGGTCCACAGGTAACTAGCAAAATACTTTATCATGGTATGGATTTTATAACATGAAGAGTTTTCATATATATTTAAATCAAAATTTCACTCTTTATTAGGGAAACTGAACATCTATTTCTTGTATCATTCTGCTTCTTTAGCATGAAGGAGAATTAGGTTCATAAACACATTTGAATCAGGTACACTAAGCACGAAACACACCAATTTATCAAGCGTCTTAAGTTTATGCACTTTAATACGCTTTGTAAATACATTTTTACGCACTTCTGCACTGAATTTTAACCAATTCCCAGGATGTCCGAAGGAATTTTTCCGAACATGCAGAACTCTTCATGAAGTTTCCTCTTATTAGTCTCCTTGGTTAACTGAAAACATTTGACGCACTTTCCAGATAAGAAAAATGAACGTTTTTTCTTCAACTGAATGCGTGTAGCTTTGTTACAACACTGTCTTCAGGTAAATCAAAGGATTGGAAGAGATATTTTATAACTTCATCATAAAATTTCATTAAATTACCATATCCTTTTCAGTTCTGAATTGCTTAATTTTTAAATTGTTACAAAAAATAAAGGACGGCATCAGATAATATTGGTCAGGCGGCAACCCTAATAATCCTGCAGCTTCCCAGATTTATCGTCATTCAAACTGAAGGACTCATCTTAATGGCGGAGGCGTTCAGAATACAAGAGATACATTAATTCGTACCGATTTCGTTTTTAAGAAAAATGTACAGTGCTCGAAAAGAAACACAACCTACAGTCAGCTGTAACGTGGCAGAAACGTGGCTCGATGGGCACGTGGCATTATCATCCACTTTGCCCTCAGTGGCAGCAAATTCTGTAACTACAATCTGAAGGATGTTTGTTACTCTGTATACCAAACCAGTGATGTTATTCTGGATAGGAATTGGACCAAACACGATCCCACCCCGAAACATGACATGAATGGTTGAAAGCTTGTGGTGACATTGTAAGAAAAGAGCGTACGCTTCCAATGTTCCTGATGGCATGCATCATGAGTTGTTGTCCATTTCACACCTCACACGATTAGCTTTTGTCACAGATCTCCTTGATACCACTCCATCGCGCAGCCGATTAGCTATTGTCACAGATCTCCTTGATACCATTCCATCGCGCAGCCGATTAGCTATTGTCACAGATCTCCTAGATACCATTCCATCGCGCAGCCGATTAGCTTTTGTCACAGATCCCCTTGATACCATTCCATCGCGCAGCCGATTAGCTATTGTCACAGATCTCCTTGATACCATTCCATCGCGCAGCCGATTAGCTATTGTCACAGATCTCCTTGATACCATTCCATCACGCAGCCGATTAGCTATTGTCACAGATCTCCTTGATACCATTCCATCGCGCAGCCGATTAGCTATTGTCACAGATCTCCTTGATACCATTTGGTCACGCAGCCGATTAGCTTTTGTCACAGATCCCCTTGATACCATTCCATCGCGCAGCCGATTAGCTATTGTCACAGATCTCCTTGATACCATTCCATCGCGCAGCCGATTAGCTTTTGTCACAGATCCCCTTGATACCATTCCATCGCGCAGCCGATTAGCTATTGTCACAGATCTCCTTGATACCATTCCATCGCGCAGCCGATTAGCTATTGTCACAGATCTCCTTGATACCATTCCATCGCGCAGCCGATTAGCTATTGTCACAGATCTCCTTGATACCATTCCATCGCGCAGCCGATTAGCTTTTGTCACAGATCTTCTTGATACCATTCCATCGCGCAGCCGATTAGCTTTTGTCACAGATCTCCTTGATACCATTCCATCGCGCGGCCGATTAGCTATTGTCACAGATCTCCTTGATACCATTCCATCGCGCAGCCGATTACCTTTTGTCACAGATCCCCTTGATACCATTCCATCGCGCAGCCGATTAGCTATTGTCACAGATCTCCTTGATACCATTCCATCGCGCAGCCGATTAGCTTTTGTCACAGATCTCCTTGATACATTCCATCGCCCAGCCGATTAGCTATTGTCACAGATCCCCTTGATACCATTCCATCGCGCAGCGGATTAGCTTTTGTCACAGATCCCCTTGATACCATTCCATCGCGCAGCCGATTAGCTGTTGTCACAGATCTCCTTGATACCATTCCATCGCGCAGCCGATTAGCTTTTGTCACAGATCCCCTTGATACCATTCCATCACGCAGCCGATTAGCTATTGTCACAGATCCCCTTGATACCATTCCATCGCGCAGCCGATTAGCTATTGTCACAGATCTCCTTGATACCATTCCATCGCGCAGCCGATTAGCTTTTGTCACAGATCTCCTTGATACCATTCCATCGCGCAGCCGATTAGCTTTTGTCACAGATCCCCTTGATACCATCCCATCGCGCAGCCGATTAGCTATTGTCACAGATCTCCTTGATACCATTCCATCGCGCAGCCGATTCGCACTGACTGATTTGACACATTCACTCCTGCAGCCCTACGAGGTGGCAGTACAAGTGGGCCTTCGATGTGCTGAAATCAACAAGTATTGATCTTCCCTGCGAGTTGTTTTGCATGGGCTTTGAACAGCAACTGTTTGTGTCTGCTAAATTTTCCGACTTTTGTCTCACTGCAACACGAGCAGAGACATCCATTTGTGACCATACAATTTGCAGATGTGTTGCCATTCGAATGCGGTCAGTAACAAAATTGATACTCTTGCCTTATTTACCTCGGCCCGACACATGCTGTCTATACACCACCGAACTGCAAGTGACATAGTTAAATTTACTCCAAGACAAATGCTTCCTGTATACTATAGTAGATACCTTGTGACAGCATCATTGTTTGCTATTCGAATCTTCGGAATTTGCATCTTCCCAGCCATTTTTCAAGCTTCCCTGGGCACACTGGGCAATGATTGATTTAGACAGACAGCATGGGCATTACATACTTTACACTAATGCTGCTCCTGTACTGGCAACCAATAATGACACGTAGAACATTACCTGATCGAACACGAACATTACTGGCCGTGATGTGGAGTTCTAAGTATTAGTCTACTTGAAACTTTAAATCTGCATAAGGTGTCTAATTATAACCTTGATTAAGAAAGTGGGTAATTACTCTTTTTTCCTTCTTTGTAATTTAGTGAAGGCAAGAGTTTATTGTAAAAGCTCTCTCCTGAAAGATAATTTAATTTTCGTTTTTTGTAATTTCTTTCTTTCTAAAATAATATGACTATGCCCATTGGTTGAATTATTTACTGCCAATCTGGAACGGTAAGTGCCTTGTATAAAATATAGACTAAATATAGAGATAAATACTTTACCAAAGTAATAAATCTGTTATTCTTCATTCTCGTTAGGATTATTGGACTATTGTAATCATGTTGTTTGTACAAGGTAGATGCCATTTCAGTAAGTGTACTAATTTACCTTTCCTCTTTTTTCCAATTCTTCAACGTGGCTCCCAAAAATATGAATATCCTTGAGGTCGTAACGTCACAAAATAAAATACAATGCGCTTAAGCAAACATTACAGATTACGACGATGGATGAATGTTTCTATCTATCATCGTTTTTAATACTGTGGCCAAACACTGGGAAGCGAGCAGAACAATTAATTATTGCTGCAAATACATTTCAACACGATGCAGTCGTACGTAACAATGCATCAACAGCAAAGGTAGCAATTCTTGAAACTCGTTTTCACCAACAAGTCAACATAGTCCTTTACAAAATGTATCGACCTTCTGGTTTCACTCTTAGAGGGAATCGCACTGAAGATACTTTTGTCCACTGATCGTGTACTATTCGACAAGAAACCTGTCTAAGAAGGGCATTATTGCCGGGATACGGAAGCGATATCAAAACTCGGTTATCGAAAATTATCGTATGTTCAGTAAACCATACAGAAATAACGTATTTCATTCGCAGTTATTGTGCAATACGTCCTAGCAACACTTGTATCTGTCTGCTAGTCCGTATTTTCCATGAATGTTTGACAGTTGATTAAAATTATTTATTAGTACCGGGCGAGTTGGCCGTGCGGTCAGGAGCGCGCAGCTGTGAGCTTGCATCCGGGAGATAGTGGGTTCGAAACCCACTGTCGGCAGCCCTGAAGATGGTTTTCCGTAATTTCCCATTTTCACACCAGACAAATGCTGAGGCTGTACCTTAGTTAAGGCCACGGCCGCTTCCGTCCCATTCCTAGGCCTTTCCTATCCCATCATCGCCATAAGATCTATCTGTGTCGGTGCGACGTAAAGCAAATAGCAAAAAAAAAAAAAAAAACACAAACAAACAAACAAATAAGGGGGTTTGGTCGAGGGATATACCTGGAATGCGAATATTAATGGTTGTGGTAATAAATTTAATTGCTCCTAGAATTGAGGATACCTTCTATTACTTACACAAGGGAAAGCTATTATCTGATGCTCCTATTATAATAGATATTATTTTAAAGAAAATTATTACGAATGCGTGGGCAGTTACAATTACGTTGTATATTTTATAGCTTCTGTCAGAACTAACTTTATAGGACAACTCCACTTAATGTTCTCAACTACGACAGTATGAGCACTTCGAAATTTAACTGGAGAGAAGAGAAAGGGGAATAATTTAGTAAAGAAAGCAACCAGTCTAACTATCCTCAGGTTAGTGTATTTGTGCACAGACTTGACATATTACTTTCTTTGATAGAGGCAATTCTATTGCATAGAGGGCTATAATCAAATGCCAGAAGATTTATTCCCGAGGATGCATATTCCTCCAAGGCGGACAGCTTACTATAGCCCAGTTTCGCAATGTGTAATTTAACCAAGACCGCAAGGAGGCATCACGCAGTAAATGAGAGACTTCCGTTCTTGCTGAGGATTGTGTTTGTAGTAATGATGGCTTTACTATGTTCAGCCTAGCATCCGGGCTACATCCTTCTTCAATGTTGGGGAGAGAGTACACTTAAGGTCTGTATGACGTGGACTGTCAACGCCTCCTGTTGTTAAATGTACTGAAAATTTTCTCTGTGAACAAGTTTACATGAGTAAGACAGCAAGCTCGACGTACTTAAAATTCTCTCACAAGGGTGCCCCCACGACCATTGAATTACCAGTCCGAGCTCTTACCGCTACGCCAACAACTGCTCGGCGTGCAGCCTAACATAAGTGGCCTATACGGTGCGAGAGCCGCATCAATATTTTTATTTTTATTTTTATTTTCTATACGCTTGGCCATCTGGAGTTCCCACTTCGGGTACTTTCACATCTAGCCAAGCCCTGCGTGTTCTATAAATTTAAGCGAAATCCGTGGTGACGAGTATGGAATGCCCCCTTGTCAGTATTTGTAGCAATGGATGAGATAGTCTAGAATGTGAGACCAGTTCCTTGAACAAAATATATTTATACCTCATACACGTGTTGCTATGGGTTATAGAAAACTCACAGATAATTATTTAAAAGTAAAATGAAGCAACCAAAATTAGAAAATCAAATCAGTAAAACATAAAAAGCTCGCATCCGGGAGATAGTGGGTTCGAATCCCACCGTCGGCAGCCCTGAAGATGGTTTTCTGTGGTTTCCCACTTTCACAACAGGCAAATGCTGGGGCTGTACCTTAATTAAGGCCACGGACGCTTCTTTCCCATTCCTAGGCTTTTCGTATCCCATCGTCGTCATAAGACCTATCTGTGTCGGTGCGACGTAAAGCAAATAGTGAAAAAAAAAAAAAAAAAAAAAAAAAAAAAAACCTAAAAATGCACACGCTAACACATGCAAATGATCGGTGGAGAAAATAACGTATAATGGGAAAATAAGGCAGGGGATATATATATGTAAAATGAAATAAATAAATGAAAATTAGTTATAATTTTTTCTATACACTTGAAATCTTTCTCATAATTAGATTTTTTCTCGGATTAAATGTAAAAATGTCGAATGTAGGTTAAGTTCAATTCCTGTCTTACTTGTTTCCTTGTTGTTTTCTTAACGGTGTTATAGGAGAAGGGCGTAGTAGAATTTTCTGATACTCGGTATTTAAGCTCAGGTATAGCGGAGTTGTGCACTCGGATTTATATTATTTACCGTAGATTTATTTCTTAGCTATAAGCTTCTACTACAATGTGTTGTTACTAGTATTAGCAAAGCAAAGCAAAGTCACCTCCGTACAGGCCATGAGGCTCTTGGAGGAGTGGAAGGTAAAGGCTTCCACCATTGTTAACCTCGGCACGTGATGGGGTAGAGTGGTCAGCTCTACGCCCGACCACCTTTGCCCCCAGGAATTAACCTGGTACTCATTTTTGGTGTAGGCTGAGTGAACTCGGGGCCATGTGCACCTCCGAAAGTGGAAATCTCGTTCCTTAAATTTTACGACTTTCTGGCGGGGATTCGAACCCACGTCCTTCCGGGCGAACCGAGCACGCCTTTACCTCCTCGGCCAGGCAGCCCCTTTACTAATATTAATGTTCCTATTTTTATATTATTATTGTTACTTTCATTTATATTGCCATTCTTCACGTTCTATACATTGTGATTTTTAAATATTTCTAAAATCCTAATCCACCTGATAGGCACCCCAATTAGGGAATCGAAATGATCGGCCTCCTAATCACTTGATAAGAAAAATATTTCATTACTTAATCTGTTGTGTACAGTACATACAAGCGGGGTTTGAGTTCTTCTTCATCTTCGTCTTCTTCTTCTTCTTCTTCTTAATATGTTTTCCCTCCAGGGTCGGTTTATCCCTCGGACTCAGCGAGGGATCCCACCTCTACCGCCTCAAGGGCAGTGTCCTGGAGCTTCAGACTCTGGGTCGGGGGATACAACTGGGGAGGATGACCAGTACCTCGCCCAGGCGGCCTCACCTGCTATGCTGAACAGGGGCCTTGTGAAGGGATGGGAAAATTGGATGGGACAGGCAAGGAAGAGGGAAGGAAGCGGCCATGGCCTTAAGTTAGGTACCATCCCGGCATTTGCCTGGAGGAGAAGTGGGAAACCACGGAAAACCACTTTCAGGATGGCTGAGGTGGGAATCGAACCCACCTCTACTCATTTGACCTCCCGAGGCTGAGTAGACCCCGTTCCAGCCCTCGTACCACTTTTCAAATTTCGTGGCAGAGCCGGGAATCGAACCCGGGCCTCCGGGGGTGGCAGCTAATCACACTAACCACTACACCACATAGGCGGACGGGGTTTGTGTTATGACTCAAAATTGAAAACCATCAGGCGGTCTTCCTCTTTCTAGTGTATTGGAAACAAATCCAATACCGAACGAGTTGGGCGTGCGGTTAGGGTCGCGCAGCTGTGAGTTTGCATTCGGGAGATAGTAGGTTCGAATCCCACTGTCTGAAGCTCTGAGGACAGTTTTCCATGGTTTAGCATTTTCACACCAGGCAAATGCTGGGGCTGCATCTTAATTAAGGCCACGGCCACTTCCTTCCCACTCCTAGCCCTTTCCTGTCCTATCGTCGCCATACGATCTATTTGTGTCAGTGTAAAAAAAAAAGAAAAAAGAAAATCCAATACTTCAGGTCAGGGAGTACAGACGATGTCTAGGATTCCCCGGCGAATCTTTCAGCAACGAGCCCATTATGGTCTGGTTCGGAGTTGCTCAGCCTGGCACCCGTTGTGGCTCGTGTGGCCGGGCTCTCTTCCCTGAAATGCGGGCAGCTTACGTACCAAGCGTATGTCACAGTGGTGGTGGAGATTTTTGTTTTAAGGGGGAGTACAATTAGATAACATCCTCCTTACGTCACGGTCAAGCGAGAGAACGAACACACTCGGCACGGGACAGCAGGAGTGACGTACGAAGCTCTCCTCGCACCATTCAGCGAAATGATGATTGGAGTAGAGCATTTGATAAACAAAACAATAAATCGGACACTATAATTGCAACGCCCCCTGTGAGACCAGTTACTTGCTTTACAATGGCGAACAATGAGGGTATCCTCCTATTCAATACATCATATATTCCGTCATTAGGCGGAGCAAACAAATTCAGACATGTTTCGGCTCGCTTGAGCCATCTTCAGTGAAAAAAATTAGGGGATTGGAATAATTTACATAATATAAGTTGAAAAAATGCTAAAAAACATAATGAAAGAGTAAACAAAAAAAACAAAAGAGAGCTTAGACGGAAAACAAAATTAGCACAAATATACACTATTTACATCAATATGCAGAGCAAAAAACTTACTGCGACAAAATTCTGACAGCAATTTCAAACTGTTTTGTCATTCTTAAAGCCAACAATTTGTAAACCATGAGGTCCACAACCCCACCATGCGCCACCATTACTTGTTTCCATCTGCATCAGCAGTAATGGTGGCGCATGGTGGGGTTGTGGACCTCATGGTTTACAAATTGTTGGCTTTAAGAATGACAAAACAGTTTGAAATTGCTGTCAGAATTTTGTCGCAGTAAGTTTTTTGCTCTGCATATTGATGTAAATAGTGTATATTTGTGCTAATTTTGTTTTCCGTCTAAGCTCTCTTTTGTTTTTTTTTTGTTTACTCTTTCATTATGTTTTTTTAGCATTTTTTCAACTTATATTATGTAAATTATTCCAACCCCCTAATTTTTTTCACTGAAGATGGCTCAAGCGAGCCGAAACATGTCTGAATTTGTTTGCTCCGTCTAATGACGGAATATATGATGTATTGAATAGGAGGATACCCTCATTGTTCGCCATTGTAAAGTGAAAACCGTCAATACGGAATGATTCTAATATCTTGTAATAATAACCAGTTACTTGAACAAAATATATTTATACATCATACACGTGTTGCTATGGGCTATAGAAAAACCACAGCTATTTATTTTAAAATGAACTAAAATGAAGCAACGAATATTAGAAACTCACGTCAGTAAAACATAAAAAAATGCACAGGTTTGATTTATACTGCACTCGATAGACATGGTTTTATTTTCATATATTTACACATTCAAAGAAAACTGACACATTACTAGGTTCGTGCTTCGCTGTACAAATAGGTGGGCTTGAAGCATGCAAGCTACTACTTACAATTTCTTGGATGGGAAAGGCACAATTTCCGCTAAGATTCCTGTTATTCATTCAATCAAATGTAATATATTTACATACTTCAACAAGTTCAATGCTTGATTTTGTGCAGAGTTATAATGATATGCGACTTTTCCTGCTCTCTGGATTCCTGAAAATAGCATTTAAGACTTATCATCAAATGTCCATTGATAATAGTAGCCTCTAAATAGCGAGCGAGTTTTATTACAAACTGATATTTACTATCCGAATACATAAACCCTGTAACTGCATTAACAACTAGATATACGCTGTCTTTAAATAAATAATATAACTAATGTTATTTCGGGTAAACATGATTGGATTGTTGATGAGTTTACCAGATAATTTAAACTCACTCAACAACAAACCACAGCTTATCCGCTTTACTCCTTATATTAGAAATGCTTCTAAATTATATTCCTCTTAAAATATAAGAGTGAAAATTGTGATTCAATGCATAAAGTACAAACATATTTTGAGGTAGGCCTACTGGTAAACATCCGGTCAATATTCGTAAACAGACCAAAAATGAACTTATTTCTCACAACGAACGTTATATTGAAAGTGACTTGGATTTCTGTCCACTGTTCCCTTAATACTCAAATGAACGTTACCGTTCATTGACCTTCACGGCCTGTGATGTAACCACAACGTTGCTATCGCTGAAGCGCACACGTTGATCACTCGCACGCCCATTCGTACGCTGTGAGCCCGCGGGACGAAAGGGCCAGCGTGAGCACCTCTGGTCTAGATGTTGATGTCCGGGAATTATTTTATTCTTAAGAAGTCCAGCGTCTACTTAGAAATTGTCCCTTTAGTGTCAATCATTAGCCCAATGATTTCCCATTTTTTAATCCCATGCATCTTTGCGAGATCTTCAGTGCATAGTTCATTTCTATGACATTCTTCTCGTCGCACACTAATCAAGGCTGCTGTTCATTTTACTCAAATCTTTTAGTAGGATCTGTCAGCATATCCGTATTTCTTGTCCAATCAATGACAATACTTCACGTCTTGTGTATCCACATTCAAAGAACATCCAACTTCTTCGTAGACCTCCAAGTGTTGTTTCTGGGTGCAGGTGTAATTCTACGGGCTAGGAATGGGAAGAGTGAGGCCGTGGACCTATATGTAACAAACTTTGAAGGAAATGTAACTTACGATTTCTTATGTCTAATACAATTTTACCGTGTGGTTTTAATAACAAAGATATTGACGAATTTAGATTTTTATTTTTTACTAAGTACATCGACGATTGGTATTGCTGACATGGAAATATTGTTCAGTCTTAATGTGTTAACGAAGTCACTAGAAATGGTGGCGGATTTTATGGTTGTGGTTGATTTTTTATCAGGTGCAAAACTGCGTGAACAGTTTCTTCATATTGATCAGGAAGATAATAAAAATAAATACCAAGAGCGAAAGAAGAATAAATGAAGATAAAGAAATCGACGTTGGTGGTGGGGGGTAATGAAAATGCCTCGGATGCTGTAGTATTGTGGAGCGGAAGAAAAATAAAGTGTAGGCTCTCTCCACCGGTGACGATTGTTGATTTTCTGTCGGCGAGTTTTGTTTCACAAGGGAACACTTCACGTCACTTCACCTCACAGACTGCATGTCAACTGAGCTTTACTGGGCTTCACTTACAGAAAGTCATTTGTCCATGACCAATTAGATGAATGGTAAGATTGGCCTGAAATTGGTATCGTTTACGAACCTAGCTCGCACCATTCTATCTCCAGTTTCAAGAAGAATGATCTATTTTATTCGTAGAGTTGCAATTCCATATTCCCTAATCCATATCGTCAGCCTAATTACAAAAACTCGTATCTCCCAGTGCTCTTCCTACCCATTATTTCCTCTTCAGATTTGTCACGCCTCCTGGCCACATATGGGATATGTAGGGGCCTAGTCCTTCAGAACAATTTTCGTTGGGTTCATTTTCCCATACCGATGTGTAATGGAATATGAACCGTACCGTACCGTACTATAGGAATATGTCTGCGTGACGTATTTATGCACTTCGACAGTATAATGTTCATTTTCTTTATACATTAACTTAAAGAAATGAACACAACAAGAATTTTGCTGATGGACTATATATCGATATGTGGCTGGAAGCCGTGACCAGTATTAAGGGACATATTGGATAGGAGATTGGGAGATACGATGTTTTTTTAATAGTCCGTCGATTCTTCTTTCTTTCTTTTCCTACCGCTTTTCCCACACCTGTGGGGTCGCGGGTGCGAACTGGGTCGCACATGTGGATCTGGCCCTGTTTTACGGCCGGATGCCCTTCCTGACGCCAACCCTATATGGAGGGATGTGATCACTATTGCGTGTTTCTGTGGTGGTTGGTAGTGTAGTGTGTTGTCTGAATATGAAGAGGAGAGTGTTGGGACGGACACAAACACCCAGTCCCCGAGCCAGAAGGATTAATCAGAAGCGATTAAAATCCCCGACCCGGCCGGGAATCGAACCCAGGACCCTCTGAACCGAAGGCCAGTACGCTGACCATTCAGCCAACGAGTCGGACTTTAATAGTCCGTCGATATACAATAATTTTAATGATAATGATAATTATTATATACGAATTGTAGACTTCCTTTACATAAGAATACATAATCATACGTCATGTTGTTCACTATCATAGGGTGTAGGTTGTTGGAATACTTAGTTCATTCTGCGGTTCCTATGTTTGTTGGGTCCATTACTGACCTTCAGACCCTTCAAAATATCGGGAACAGTATTCGGGAAACATTGGGATTTATAAACCCAATCGAAGCACGGCTTACAAGCTCCAAACATTTCTTGTAATATGATTGGGACGCTGGCTGTTTTAACTCCATCACTAGCAATGTGAACTCTACTTCTTTTTTCTTTTTCTACGTCTCCCATCATGATTTCATTAAACATCTAGTTCTCCTTCTATTCTCACCCTCCGCAGCCGAACGTGTTACTCTCTTTTTTTAACTATCGTCTGTTCACATAACCCCACAACCAAGACTGGTTCCTACACTCGCCTTCATGAAAGCCGAACCACGTTATTTAGACTTGATATTTCCATTAAAACTACGGAGTACACTTCTGCTGCTGTGCTATTCTGGTCATAGTAGCAATAAATTAATTAATACATACATCTTTATCATATACAGTTACGCCTTTTAGTATTCAGTTTGTAAGTCGCTGTGAATTAATGTATGCCTGTACATGAATAAATAATAATAGTAAATCAATTTTAACTGTAAAATTCTCTTGGGAATGTTGGTCATGACAGTGATGGATTTCCCGGGCGCTGTGTGTCCGCTGTAACAACAAGAGGATATAGAGAGTTAGGCGCTTCCTGTTTCTGTCTACTGTAAATTGTTAGAATTGACGGTAAAGAACGGAACGGAAATATTCGATTAGGATTACAATATAACGTTCTCATGTACCGCACTGGAGTGAAAGGCAGTTGAAGTTACCATTATGTTATGTGAGATAGTTCTAAAAACCTCAAGTTACTTAGTAAGTCCCATTGAGGCAAACAGTAGAAAATCTGTAGAAGGTTTAATTTAAGTAAAGCCAATACTGTACAGTATCAACATTTCTAAACCCCCCGTGGAAATTAGATCTGATGTTTCTTAATGAAATTGGACTGAATTACTAATAACTACTCAACTATAAAACTTCAACTTTCACATACAAATCTACCAAACACCAAGGTGCAACAGCCCCACCAATCGAAGATCTTCAGATTATGAGCTGTCATGTGCTCGACACGACGAATCCTCTCCGCCATTAATTTTGGTAGGGGCCGCTATCTCATCGTCAGATAGCTTCTGAATTACAATTACGTAAGCTTAATTTACCACAAACCAACCCTCAGATCCAGGTAAAAGTCCCTGACCTGGCCGGGAATCGAACTTGAGGCCTTCGGGTAAGAGGCAATCACGCTACCCCTACACCACGGGAACAGCTTCAAGTCTCATATACCTAATAATAACAATAATAATAATAATAATAATAATAATAATAGTAATAATAATAATAATAATAATAATAATAATAATAATAGAGGTAAAATATGGCAAAATTAAACGAGTATAACAATTTATCTTGGTGAAATCATTCAGGAAAATGGATTCGAAACAAAATCCAATGAAATTAGATGCCATAAGATGGAAACTGAATATCGACTAATCCAAAATATCTGTAACAAAAATGTATCTGCAAGCACACAAAACTGACACATTACAATACAATCATTAAACCAGAATGATTAATGGACCATAGACGCTAATTTTGAATAGGAAAGCAGAAATTGAAAACAAAAAATCATAAGAAAAATTCTAGGCCCAAAATTCACCGACAGACAATACCAACTTAGCGACAGGCAGGAAATCAAACAATACACAAATATTCACACTGACATTAGAGCACGTAGGCTAAGATTATATGGACATATTAAAACAATGCGTCCAGACAGACTTACCAAACAAATAGTCGAATTCTATGGAAAAAGGAGTAAAGCTAAAACAGATACAATGAAATGGATTGGCGAAATCAAAACCGATTTGGAAAAGGCAGGAATTACACCAGCAGATGTCCAAAACATCGTAATCTTCAGATCCAAAATTCCAAAATGGGCAGGTTAACCAAGAGGAAAGACCAAAGAAGAAGACTGGAACAACCTGGTCTGAAGACAGAAAGGAAGCCCATGGCAAAATAATGAAAGAAATATGGGCACAAAGGAAGGCAAGCCCACGCCTCTAAGTACTACAACATATCATCATCTCGGAAAACAAAACTAAGACATTACAAGACAGTAATAAAACCTGAAGCATTATAAGCATCGGAAACCTTGATCATTGGCGGTAGATCACTAATGAAATTTAGAGAAAAGCAGGAAAGAAAAATTTTACGGGAAATTGTCGACCCAGTCTGTACAGAGGGATTATAGATGAAAAGGAAATTTCATAATATGTATTGCCGTAATGAAGAAATTTCAGACACTATCAGGAAAAGGAGATTGAAATTCTATGGCCACATTCTCAGAACAATGATAGACTGACCAAAAGAATTCTAAACCTTGCCCTCACACTAAAAGTCAAGAACAACTAGCTAAATGAAATAGAATCAGATTTTTAGGAACTCAACATCAACCAGGAAACTGTAAAGAACCGATCTGCTTTCAGAATAGTGATTAATAATCATTGTTTCGCGGAGCCAAAAGCTAGAACTAATGAAACCTGGACAGAAGAACGTAAGAAGAATTTCCATGAGAGGATGAAGAGATTTTAGGAAGAGAAAAAGAAAAATCATCAGTTAAGTAAGTTCAAGCGTGTCCCTCAGTTGGGCATAACGATGTGAAACTACTACTACTACTACTACTACTACTACTACTACTACTACTACTACTACTACTACTGATTTACTATATCTATCGCTCAGTTTGAGTGTGCAGTCGCGTTAAATGGAAAAATTATTCTTTCGAGTTATGTGGGTTCAGTACTAATGTGGATTAAGCCCTTTTTTACGGACGGATGCCCTTCCTGCCACCAACCCTATGTGGTGGGATGTATTCACTATTGCGTGTTTTGATGGTGGTTGGTAGTATTGCATATATATGTGTGTAGATGAAGATGTGTATTAAAACGATCGTAAAAACCCAGGCACCGAGCTAGAGGAATCAATAAAAATTCCCCGGGAACAGAACCCAGGGTCATTTAATCCAAGGTTACTACGCTAACCATTCAGATATTGGATGAAAATCTGGAAAAAAAGAGAATAAAATTAAAGTAATGCATCTTCGTATAATTTTACATAACAGTTAATGTTGCGGTTATGCTTCTGTACCTCTAGTTTTACGTGGAATCCAAACCACAGGAACGTGACAATTCCTTTCAAAAATATGCATTGGCTACGATTTGGCAAGGGGTCACGTTAGTGAAGTCAGTGATGATTTTACTGAGTCACTAGATAAAATTATTGAAAAAAGAAAACCTACAACCTGTTTTCCAGTCATTGACCGGGTCAGGGATGTAATGAATGAAGCAGATATAGGCTGTTAGTACGATGGGGTCGCCACTCCCACTTATTAATGAATGATAGATGCTATGAAATGAGAATGGAGAGTGTTGCTGGAATGAAAGATGACAGGGAAAACCGGAGTACCCGGAGAAAAACCTGTTCCGCCTCCGCTTTGTCCAGCACAAATCTGACATGGAGTGACCGGGATTTGAACCACGGTATCCAGTGGTGAGAGGCCGACGCGCTGCCGTCTGAGCCACGGAGGCTCCCTAGATAAAATTACTATTAATAGTAAATATCTATACTAATATTTTATTTTCTTGCATGCGCAGAATAATCTCGGAAGAACTCAACTGATCTCAGCAATTGTTTCACCGTTAGAAAGCTTATTTCTTCCAGATAATTATAAGCTGTATATAATTATGATCTTGTCCAGGAAGCCAAAAATAACGGCCGAGAGGATTCGTCGTGCTGACCACACGACACCTCGTAATCTGCAGGCCTTCGGGCTGTGCAGCGGTCGCTTGGTAGGCCAAGGCCCTTCAAGGGCTGTAGTGCGATGGGGTTTAGGTTTTATATAATTATGATAATTTCTCGGGGATGCAGACAGTTTAAACAATAAGGCAAGTCAGAAAAACTGTGCGTTAGAGACCATTCAAAGCGAATGCGCTGCCTGTACTGCTAATTATTAATATCAGGACTAAGAGTAGAGTGTGATGTACATCATGAACATAGTAGTGAATGCATGTAAAAGAAAGATTATGGAATGCAGTAGAAAAATCACGAAGAAACAGATTATGTCAGATCAAGAACTGTAATCTTGAAGAAAATACAGTCATAGGAAAAAGTATACGTACACCTTAAAAGTTAAGGAATGTTATCGTTTGTAGTTGACGCATTGTCCATAGACTACTAGAAATTTCACTACTATTCTATATTTCGGTATTCCGCGAAACATGAGTATGAATACGTACTGGAAATAACAACAGTACTTGAGAAATGTTCGTTTTAACAAACGTATCATCCAATAAGTTTGAAATATAGATGCATAAAAAGTATTCGTACAGGTGGTTTATCTTCACATCAAAGTCCTTGATGGCATCCCTTGCAACGCAGGTATGCAGTAAAGGTCACGTCTTGTATCACGCCAGTTGTGTTTCAATCGTTGTGAACAACAAGTGATGCAGTCAATCGGTAAGATGGGCCGAAAAAATGAAAGAAACAACAGAAGAAGAGAGAAGAATTGTAATCCAGGCTCATAATTCCTGTAAATCGCTCTCGGAAATATCGAAACTTGTGAAGAAACAAAGATCTACATTTCAGGGAATTATTAACAGGTATGGTGAGAGAAAATCTTTCAAAAAGGCACGTAGATATGGACGTCCATGCAAACTAGACGATAGAACTAGAAGACTAATCCTCAGGAAAGTTACGAAAAATCCTAGAATCAGTGATGCAAAACTGACGTCTGAGCTAGGAAAGGATTTAAAACGTAATATCTGTGCTTCCACAATTCAAAAGTTTTTATATACGAATGGGTATCATTGTAGAAATGCCAGGCGAAAACCTTTAATTACTTAAGCAAATAGAAAGAAACGACTACAATATGCTACAGGCTATAAGCATGCGTCTCTAGAATTCTGGGATCGAGTTATATTTACGGGTGGAAGTAAATTCACTGTTTTTCAAGAACATGGAAAAAAGGTGTGGAGGAAAACGAACACAGAACTCGAAGAAAAAAATCTGGTTCCTTCAGTGAAGCATGGTGGAGGTTGTTTAATGGTTTGGGGTTGCATGAGCTCAGCTGGAGTAGGTTCCTTAGAATTCATAGATGGAAAGATGGACCGTAAATACTATATTGAAATTTTGAAGAAAAATCTAGCATCTAGTGCCGAAAAAATGGGACTTCTGGGTAATTATGTATTTATGCGGGATAATGATCCAAAGCATACACGACTTGATACACGACTGTGGATTTTATACAACACACCCAAATATGTGGTAACACCCCCCTAATCCCCGGATCTGAATCTGATTGAACATGTGTGGGCTTATCTTAAAGAGAGACTGAGCTTTGAAAATGGCTCTTTTGGAAGAATGGGGTAAGATTGACCCCACCTTCACCTCCAAGCTAGTTCATTCAATGCCTAGGCGGCTTGAGGCCATTGTAAAATTGAAAGGATTGCCAACAAAATGCTAAATATGTACTAAAATCCGTGGCGAATGAAAGTAAAACCGGACTGTACGAATACTTTTTATGAGTATGAAATCATGGTATTTTCAGTTATTTATCTATTATAGACAGAGACATGTATCAATTTTATGTTTTGTGATGTATATATCTTTACACAGTGTACAGAAAGCTAACCTATTGATGTTATAACATGTACATGACAATAAGTGTACTAAGTAAAGTATTCTTGTTTCAATATTAAGTGTACGAATACTTTTTACTATGACTGTATATGGCTACTTGGTCCCCAAATCATTAGTATAAAATGAAATTATGGAAAGAAAAGACGTTTAAAGACCGGAGCTGTCAGTTCACTGTCAGCGAACTGTGACATTAATTGACGTCATTAGGGAATATAAATTGGTGCTCGCCATTATACCCTTAGAGTAGATAGTTTTGCAGTTGCCGTTAACATTTACTGAGTGCTGTGGGGAAGGGGGATGGTAAACTGGCCGTTATGTGTGGGTTGCGGAACTAATGTTCATCAGACGGAAACACTTACCAGCTTTTCTCACCGCGTAGTCCTGAAGCTAAATGGACAATCACCATCTCCATTAGACAATAGTTGGAATACGGCCAACATACTGACTTTCTTCAACAGACTTGGACGGGGGGTATAGTATGAGCAATAACAGGAGAAAGCATTCTAAGTAATGCATTGATTCACAATAAGCGGAAGTGATTCAGTCTTTGGATGCACCAAGAGACGGTATGAATAAACTTTGTCAAACTAATTCTAGAGGCTGCCTAGCCGAGAGGGGAATGGCGTGCTCGGTTAACCTGGAATAACGTGGGTTTGATTTCCCGTCAGGAAGTGTAAAATAATCTGAAAATTTCACTTCATATTTTGCATTAGAATTTGCTTTACGTACAGATAGGTCTTTTCTCGACGATGAGATAGGAAAGTCTTTGGAATGGGAAGAAAGCGGCCATGGCCTTAATTAAGGTACAGCCCCAGCATTTGCCTGGTGTGAAAATGGGAAACCACGGAAAACCATCTTCAGGGCTGCCGACAGTGGGATTTGAACCCACTATCTCCGGGATACAAGGTCACAGCCGCGCGCCTCTAACCGCACGGCCTACTCGCCCGGTATAGACACTTTAGAGATCATTCTGTTGACCATAGCCTTTGATACCCCCCCTACGACCGTTATGGTGTATGAATCGGCCCTGTAGCGTAATATATTAATGCAATCAACACCTGCAGAATAAGAGAGAGGGAGAGAGAGAGAGAGAGAGAGACTCGTATCTTGCATATGCCAAACTTTCACGAATTTCAAAGAGAACCTTAGTAACGATGGTCTTTTGACAGAAATTGTTTCTCAGGGGGATTTTGAAAATCGTTTCTCCTTATAAGCCTTTTTCTGTTAGGAACATCTTTAACACATCTAAATAAAGCAATCTCCATACAATGTATGCTTCAAAGCGGTCTTTTTTCTTTCAGCCTTGAGTTGGTAGTTTAACCAAGGTGAAAGTAGGTGTTACTAATCCTCAACTTTAACCCAGACTTAAAACTAGTTTTCCTTGACGAAACAGACTATTAATAGAAAAATTCAGAGTTAACATTGTGTAACACGAGGTTAAGGTTGATCCCCCGTTGATGACATCGGGCCTCAGTCATATAAACCGCCCAGTAGAATTCCGATATCCTCCTAGATGACACCAGTTCAGAAGGACTGAAACAAAATTATTATTATTAATTATTATTATTTATATTTGTGGGCTCCGAAATAAAAGAGATATTCCTCGCGGAAAGAGGAGTTTCTTTAGCCTACGAAATCTTCGAGCATAGAAATAGGTAGAAAGGGCGCTCCGTATGTTTCTACCGGCCAAGCGTGGCACCAACATCAAGCCCTGAGCGATCAGCTGATGTAGGGCAAAACATGGCGGTCTTCCATAAGAAGAGCATTGCGAAGTGTTTTTAAATCCAGATTTAAGCATGCTGCTTATGTTTAATTGATTTAAACTATTGAAGATGGTGATAAATGCAATTCCCTAGGAATATTTCCGTTCCTTTTTGTATGAAAAGTTTTAAGTATAATTTTATATGCTTGAAATTCTGATGTGTTTATGTATCAGTTAAGCGAGACGTGACGTGAATAGGTCTCACGTTGTTAAGCTATTTTAGTTACTTGTCTCCTAATTTCACAAGTTTAATTTTTCTCCGTAATATTGGTCTGAAATAGTTATTTTTTTAAATATTTTCACAGCGTTGGAAATAATAAACTCAACAAAACATACAAATAACCTGCATTTCCAATAATGCCGATTTTATTTTGTTTAAGCTTTATAAATCAAGAAACGTGACCGATAATAACGAAATCGTCCCCACTGCACCTATAATAATTATCGTCAAAGAAACTTTGAAATTACCAATACTTAATGCAGGTGATAACCTCAAGGTTCCCTCGTTAAAAAGAAACAGCTATCAACACCATCACGCTTATTCATAGACCTTCACATTTAGTTTACAGACGTACATTTAGGCATGATGATAATTATTGTTTTACAGGGCCTAACAACTAGATTATCAGTCACTATCATGCATGAACGCCTATAGAACAACCTAACATCTAGGTTATCAGCCAATATTAGGTATGGATAAGCGCGCGCGCACACACACCCATTGTCATTCCCCTTCCCAAAACATTTATATCTTACATTAAATAAATGATGTTGTTGTCACTTCATTTGAGTGGCTTGGTGTTTGTTGAATTTGTCTGATAACCTAGTGTGTGTAACTAGTTTTCAAGGTCTAGGATTCAGGTAGGTGGGGGGGGGGAGGGGCTTTAAACGACGTACCATCCTAGAATTTTCCTGGAAGGAGTATTGGAAAACCCGAGGAAAATCACTACTCTAAGCATGGCGAATCAGCACCGGGATTCGAACTTTCTATCTCCGGATAACCGGCTCAGCCGTGTAGTCATGGTCCGCGACTTACGGCTGTGCTGTGAGGTCCAGAAATAAATTTAGGCTACCAGGAAGAACGAATATGTCAACAAAGTTAAAAGTATAAGTCCACAATGTAGTTATAAGTCAGAACTAAGCTACAGTATATGTACCTGGGCCTAATATTTCATTTGGTCCCAACGGTACTTGTACTCGTTTTTCCTGGCAGCCTACATATTTTATGAAATCAAGATTGTCTTCTCAGTTACAGATTTGTATCCTTACATGTGAAAGGATATCTTATTCTCCTTTTCAAATCTCTGACTGCAATTGTAAGCAGAGGAAGATATGACCATTTTTGCTATATTCTTTCAGGCTGGTGTACTTCACTTATCACATCAACGAAAATACGTTTTTTTATGTCTGTAACACATTAAAATTGCATAGAAAAAGCCTGGTTTGTCGAATCCATGAAATCTCCCCGCTTACGCCGATAGCCCGCGCAATTTACGATAGGTGCGCACCATCGGCTGATTTGTATCTTGGCGCCGTGTTCTGCTGGCAGCATCCTCTCTATCTATTTGTATGCTCGAAGTGCGAAATACAAAGTATTTCATGTCAAACGAAGATCAAGACACAACACCATGATTTGTCCGATTGTATTGTACAGCTCTAAAAAAAATCAGCTAGGAAAACCGACCGACACAAGCTCGATATCTACGAAAGGAGAGTCATGCGACGAATCCTCAGGCCTATGCAAAAGGGAGGAGAGTGGATACGAAGACCAGAAAAGATTTGTGAATTATGGTAGACGGATAACGGTCTTTAAAGCACACGGTTCCAGCGGGCAGGTCATGCGGTGAGGATGCCAGATGCAGAAAACTGTGATGGAGGAAATATCAGAACCTTCTCGACTCCTTGGTAGATTAAAACTGCGATGGCAGGATGAGCTGTTAAAAGACTAAACAATTTGGGGATCGCGTGAGATTGAAAGAGAGGAGCACAACGTCGGCAGAGGAGGAGGCAACTTGTTAAGGTAGCACGTGGTCTTCAGAGCCAGTGATGACCGAATGATAATTATGATGACGATGACGATTATTATTATTATTATTATTATTATTATTATTATTATTATTATTATTATTTCAAGATGCGAACAAGACCAGGCTCCATTATCTGTAGGCAGAATGAGCTTTCAGTTTTTATTATCATTACCACCCCTTGTGCGGCTCCCTGGCTAGGTGGTTAACGTGCTGGCCTTTGGCCACAGGGGTCCCTAGTTAGATTCCCGGCAGGGTCGGGAATTTTAACCATCATTGGTTATTTTCGCTGGCGCGGGGGCTGGGTGTATGTGTCGTCTTCATAATAATTTCATCCTCATCATGACGCGTAGGTCACCTACGGGCGTCAAATCAAAAGACCTGCACCCGGCGAGCCGAACATTCCTCGGACACTCCCGGCACTAAAAGCCATACGCCATTTAATTTCACCACCCCTTCAGTACTTGCATTAGAGATTCTGTCGTTTTCGGGAATACTTTGATAGGAGTGAAATTTCTAAGTCGGAAAGAATTATTTCGATCAGACGTTGAGGCATGAAGTCTCTTCAATTCCGATGAGTAACTATACTGAAAGGAAAATTGAAAGTATTTTCACCAAATAGAATCTCCAGCGAAGAGGCTGGTGCAATATGTCATCAGCTGAACTGTTCCGTGCTGCCACAAACAAGACAAAAATAGCCATCATGATCGCCAACATCCAAAACGGATTGGCACAGAGAAGAAGAAGAAGAAGAAGAAGAAGAAGAAGAAGAATAAGAAGAAGAAGAAGAAGAAGAAGAGCTCTGTGATTCGTGCACTTGAGAATATCACGGACAAGCATATCAAGGCACGAAGAAAGAGATGTACCGGGACTGTGCTAGAGAAGCAAGCCCTTAAGCTGGGTTCCACAAGAACAGCACAGAAGAAACAGACCGAGATTGACATGAAAGAGGACGGTGGAGGAGGAGGAGGCAATAAGAGCAGCAGTAAAGGTGCGGGGAGAAGTGAAGGCGATGACTTGAAACAGGGCATACGTGTATTATGTCGTTAAAGCCGTATCTTCTGCTACTAATGAAAACAACTGGACATAATGTCAAGTGCTTTCTTATAGTTGATTTTATAGGGTGAGTGGATAAGAAAGTCCACTTCAAATATGTCCCGAATCGTTAACAATATCGACATTCTCTCTCAGTTTTTTACAACTTACTTTACGTCTCACCGACACAGATAGGTTTTATGGCGACGATGGGATCGGAAAGACTGGGAAGGAAGCGGCCGTGGCTTTAATTAAAGTACAGCACTAGATTTTGCGTGCTGTGGAAATGGTAAACTACGGCAAACCATCTTCAGGGTTGCCGACATAGGGGTTCGAACCTACTATCTCCCAAATGCAAACTTACAGCTGCGTGCTACTAACCGAGCGGTCAACTCGGGATTAGTCCGCCTCTGTGGTGTAGTTGTTAGTGTGATTAGCTGCCATCCCCGGAGGCCCGGGTTCGATTCCCGGCTCTGCCGCGACATTTGAAAAGTGTTACGAGGACTGGAACGGGGTCCACTCAGCCTCGGGAGGTCAACTGTGTAGAGGTGGGTTCGATTCCCACCTCAGCCATCCTGAAAGTGGTTTTCCGTGGTTTCCCACTTATCCTCTAGGAAAATGGCGGGATGGTACCTAACTTAAGGCCACGGCCGCTTCATTCCCTCTTCCTTACCTATCCCTTCAAATTTTCCCATCCCCCCGCAAGGCCCCTGTTCAGCATGGCAGGTGTGGCCGCCTGGGCGAGGTACGGGTCATCCTCCCCAGTTATATCCCCGACCCAGAGTCTGAAGTCCCAGGACACTGTCCTTGAGGCGGTAGAGGTGGGATCCCTCGCTGAGTCCGAGAAAAAAATCGACCCTGGAGGGTAGACAGATAAAGAAGAAAAATACATTGAAGGATTCGTAAATCAACATTTTGCCCTTTCCCACGGAGCTCTTTCTGTTAGTTTTCCTAATTTATTGAGGTCAACACTTGATGTGTATTTGGACAAGTTTTACGGCCTGATGTCCTTCCTGATCCCAAGTATGTGGAGGGGTACATTCACTATTGAATGAGTCTATGGCAGTTGGTAGTGAGGTGTGTTAATGTAGACGATGTGATTGAAATGAAATGGCGTATGGCTTTTAGTGCCAGGAGTGTCCGAGGACAAGTTAGGCTCGCCAGATGCAGGTCTTTTGATTTGAAGTCCGTATGCGACCTGCGCGTCGTGATGAGGATGAAATGATGATGAAGACGACACATACACCTAGCCCCCGTGCAAGCGAAATTAATCAATTATGGTTAAAATTCCCGACCCCGCCGGGAATCGAACCCGGGGCTCCTGTGACCAAAAGTCAACACGCTAACCAGTTGGTCATGGAGCCGGACTAGATGATGAGAAATATGTTAGAACAAACACAAACATCCGGTCTGCCCCTATGGGTGGGGGCGGTGGAATAACACCCACGGTATCCTCTGCCTGCCTGTCGTAAGACGTGATTAAAAGGGGCCCTATGAGCTCTTCATTTGGAGCGTGGGTTGGCGACAATGGGGCTCTGGCATTGCTTCCACTCACTTGTGTCAGGCTTCTCACTTTCATTTAACCTGTACGACCTCCCTTGTTCATCGGTTGTTTTTTCCGGCCCCGACGGTATTAGGTATCGAGGCCCAGGGAGTCTTTCACTTTCACGCCCTTCGTAGCCCTTCTCTTTCTTTGACCGATATCTTCATTTTCGAAGTGTCGAACCTCTTCAGTTTTCCTCTCTGATTAGTTTTAATGGAGGTTGGAGTGAGGTCCCTCTCTCTTCCACACCGCAGTACCACAACCGAAAAACCAGTCATTCTGGTGACGCTTGAGGCTCCCCGCTCTTGACCCATCTCGAGCATGAATTGCTCTGTGCATCAAGTCGATACTGATGGCGCTGCTGCCCGACATCAGGTTTTCAGTGGATTCCAGTGGCATTTCCTCCACTGAGGGACCACCGCCCTTCCTCAAGGAGCTCATCCGCCCGAAGCCGTTGGCTCCCTGAGGGTGTCAGGTTATTTCTCGCCGCCTAACACTCGGCGTGGAGTCGCTGGCTGTTCTGTCTACTCTATACCGTCAAAAATACGTCCATTGTAATGGTGTCAACAGGTGTAGACTCTAGTTCCTTGGCAACGTCGATAAGAGCATGCATAGTTCCCGTCTTTGTCATAGTTTCCATGGCATTGATGGCAGATAGAACAAAATGGCCGACACGTAGGGCAATGCAAATATAGTAAATAATTATATCGAGTGTCTCTCTTAGTAATGTTGTCTATGGATTGAGGGCAAAACAAGATGACTATCGCCTATGGCATAAAAACACAATAGACTTACGTTAAAAATCAATATCAAATGATCACTAATTCACTAGACAACACTCACACACAATAAATACTGTATATGCCACAGTGTCATAAATACTGCCAAGAAGCCGCTAACAAAGCACAGTTCCCTTCATATATATAGATATTTTATGCTCTTACACCACACTAGATCTTGCATTTGGCAGCCATCGTTCATAGCCAGTATGAAATTCCCTAAATGACAGGTTTAAAAATATGAGTACCGGGTTAATTATTAGGCATTTTAATTGATTATAAACCATTCCTTAAAATAAACATCGTAAATAAAACGGGATTGTGAAATTAACTGTATTTTTTATAACGAATCACAAGAAATTTATGAGTTTGTATCTGTATCAAGTATAATATATTGATACCGTGTATGAAAGTTTCACAAAACGCTAGAATTCAGCCCAAATATCAAATTAATAAATAAGGATGACATTTTTTAAATTCAGACTTTACGAACCATCAACATTCAATAGGATGGTTGTGCCTACATGGCGTGACACAGTTTTCTGATGTGTCGTGGTCAAGGTGAAACTCTTACGTGAAGCGTAACTCAAACTGTACATATTTAACTTTCTTCTTATTTATTTCCATATTTCATTTTTATTTCATTTTTTCCCTGAAAAATGCTCGCGTACCTCACTAAAGGTCTCAGGCGTACCCCAGGGTTAGGCGTACCATAGTTTAAGAATCACTGACGTAGATCATTAGTTTCCTATCTAACTCTAGAACGAGTGGTTTTACAACTTACTTGATTGTTTTTAAATTGATGTTACAATAATCGTTATTACCAAGTTACATACAGAATTTTTCCACTACGTTAACATATTCCCCACTGTTTTAACTGCATATTTTATGTTAAAAGCTCCTTTACCGATCATCATCATCATTGTCATAATCATCATCGTATTAATTTGCAAGAATAGATAAAATTTAATCTATCGCAAAGAATATGGTTAAGTGTAAGAGAACCGAGCGAGTTCGCCCTTCGGTTAGGGTCGCGGAGCTGTGAGCTTGTATTCGGGAGATAGTGGGTCCAAATCCCACCGTCAGCAGTCCTGAAGATGGTTTTACATGTTTTCGCATTTTCACACAAGGCAATGTGACGTTAAACAAGATGCAACAAGTAATGTAAGAGAGGGCCAAGAGCCTTAACTTCGGCACTTGTAAAAGTATAAATAAATAAATAAATAAATAAATAAATAAATACATAAATAAATAAATAAATAAATAAATAAATAAATAAATAAATTGTCTTTCTTTCGCAAAATGCTGTGGCATACAGAGTAGAAAAAAATGGCTCCAGTGTTATCGAAAAATCATTCCAGAGAACAGAGCCGGATAAGTCCAAATTCACCAGTCGAGAGTCAAAAGATTTATCCGGAGCATCTCAAAGGCACCGAGCGTCATGAGGCACTGCTCAAGACCCAGTTGTGGAACATGATTTTTCATGGCCTTGAAGATCTGTAAATTGGTTTAGAATTAAGATGTATGATGTCAAGAATTTAATTTGAAACCCGTACAGACTAAGAACCAAGTATTGACAATACATGTCTCATATTCTACGTGAAAACTTGCAGCCGTGATCCTATCACAGCTCTGTTTGAATTTGTCTTCCATTAGTACGACAGTGTTAAATTACGCAAAATTATCCAAACGTGTTTTCAACGTACGGCTATTCCTTAGGGAGAAAATCAGTATTCCAAACGTTGTGCGTATTGGATGTGGTGCCTCCTCCATCCTCGCTGAGTATAGACCTCCAGTAGAAGTTGTCGATATATTGAAATGTTTCATGAGTCCTAAGTGCACAGCAGAACAAGTGACATTTTTGTTTGGAGTGGTGGTGGTTGCGATGATAATTTTTTAAGAGGAAATTCAATTAGGCAGCTGTGCACTGTATACAGTAATACTAATCGGAGAGAAAAATTTGAAGGGGTCCGACACTTCGAAAAATGAAGGTATCAGCCAAAGGAAGACAAGGACCACGAAGGGCGTGAAAATGAAAGCCTCTCTAGGCTCAACACCTAATAACGTCAGGGTGGGAAAGAAACAAGTGTTGACCAAAAGAGGTCGACTACGATAGTTGGAAGTGAGGAGCCTGACACATGTAAATGGAAACAATGACAGGACTCAGTACCAAGGCTGGTATTTCCCACCTACTCTCATGAATATCTCGATCGAATGTTTATACTTAACACTGAATCGTTAGGGAGAATTTTCTGGAATATTACTTGCATTAAAGGTATTACTTCGTCTGCTTTTCTTCTCTTGTTTCTTTGTATTGCTACCATTACTTCACAATTTATACCTTAGTATTTTTCACTGGCTGATGGCAGACAAAAATATGAAAGTGTATTACTCATGAATGCTGTCACATTTCAGATACATTTTCTCTCACCGTGAAACTGGGCTGGATTTGTATAAGGTGAAGGGCATCGTAATTGTTCAGGTGGAATAATGAAAGTCTCGCTGTTTCTTCTAGGAACTGTTTTAAAATTTCGCCATGAAAAACATCTTTATGGATAATTGTACTTCTTCTACAGTTGGAACTGCATAGTGCACAGGCTACGAGAAATACTTATTTTTATAGGCTTTGCATTGTATTGCAATGGTTGATTATTCGATGAATCTCTTGGTGTGTATTTTTTCTTCTGCCTGACCTGAATTATAAGTGTGAATGAGAACATTCTGCTACGGTATCTATAGTATGTAGAAGACAGGAGAAATGGCTTCCTACGTAGGCATATTATGAGATGTTTGAGGATGTTTAAAATACAGAAATGTAATATAAAAGTGGTGGTGGTGGTGGTGGTGGTGATTATTGTTTTAAGAGGAAATACACCTAGGCAACCATCATCTATATAACATTAATCAGAAGAAAAGTCAGGGATCCGACACTTCGAAAAATGAAGATATCGGCCAAAGGAAGACAATGGCCACGAAGGGCGTGAAAATGAAAGACTCCCTAGCCCTCGTAAATCTAGTATTGTTGGGGTAGGAAAAGAACGAGAGTTGACCAAGGGAGGTCGGATAGAATAAATGAAAGTGAGGAGCCTGGCACAAGTAAGGACTCAGTTCAGGGCCCCGTGGTCGCCAACCCGCGCTCCAAAGTCCACAGCCCCTGGGGCACCTTTTAGTCACCTCTTACGACAGGCAGGGGATACCGTTGGTGTATTACTAATAGTAATAAAATTTATTGGCTTTTTATGCCCAACTAACTACATTTACGGTTTTCGAAAACTCCGAAGTGCCAAAATTTCATCCCGCAGGAGTTCTTTTACGTGCCAGTAAATCTACTGTCATGAGACTGACGTATTTGAACACCTTCAAGTACCATCAGACTGAGCCAGGATCGAACCTGCCAAGCTGAGCTCTACTGTTCAAGCTACACACAGCCCGGTAAAAAAAAAAAGAACAACTCATGGTGCAGCCGTATATTAGGTCTTGGACGTGCCAAAAAAGACTGTTGCCAACCAAATATCTTGGAGATAATGAAGTGCCACATCGTCAGTGTGACGATGTCCTCATCTGTATTGCTTGGCTTTTCTTGACCGGGTCCTCTGCCTCTCTTATCAAGAGCTCTTCACGTGCTCTCACAAGGCTGAGCAAACCCCATTCCAGCCTTCAATCCGAATTAAAATCTCTAGACTGACTGGGAATGGAATACAGGCCTCCCAGTAAGAGGGATGCGTGCTACCCCTACACCACGGTGCTGGTTCAGAAATGTAGTAAGTTTATGAAACTGTTAATAGCAGTCTAGTGTCATATCGAAACCTCGACGTTGGCATTTTAGTCACTGTCCCCAGCTAGGCCAAGAGTATCCTAGGCCGGAGTTTAACTATAACAGATATAGAACTAAACAAGATCACACCGAGCAAGTGGCCGTGGGATTAGGATCGTGCAGTTGTGAGTTTGCAGTCGGTTCGAACCCCACTGTCGACAGTCTTGAAGATGGTTTTCTGTGGTTTCCCGTTTTCACACTAGGCACGTTAATTAAGGCCACAGCCGTTTCCTTCCAACTCCTAGCCCTTTCCTGCCCCCATCGTCACCATAAGACCTATCTGTGTCGGTGCGACGTAGAGCATGTTGCAAAAAAGAAGAAGAAGAACAGTCACAGAGCTACACTAGTTGCAAATAGAGGATTGTGGAGGCGCTTTGTTAAGAGACTTGCAGATTGGACTCTGAAAGGCGTAGTTTAACAGTCTATGTATGTATAATGAAATGGCGTATGGCTAGATATGTTATAATGGCGTTCTTTTTTTTACTTCTGGCCTTGGTTGACCATACAGCCAGCTTCATTCTTCTCATTTTTCTACCGCTTTTTCCCCACACCTAAGGGGTCGCGGGTGTAAACTGCGCGGCACGTGTGGATTTGGTCCTGTTTTACGACCAGATGCCCTTCTTGACACCAACCCTATATGGATGGATGTAATCACTATTGCGTGTTTCTGTGGTGGTTGGTAGTGTGATATGTTGTCTTAATATGACGAGGAGAGTGTTGGGACGGACTCATACAACCAGTCCCCGAGCCAGAATAATTAATCAGAAGCAATTAAAATCCTCGACCCAGCCGGGAATCGAACCCGGGACCCTATGAACCGAAGGCCAGTACGCTGACCATTCAGCCAATGATTCATACAGCCAGCTTCATTGACTGTATAATATGTTCTCAATCATGTTGAAACTTACTTTGACTTGTATTATTCTTGAGAAAATGCATCGCTGATTTGAAATAATAGTGATAGGAAAATAATAATAATAATAATAATAATAATAATAATAATAATAATAATAATAATAATATTAATAATAATAATAATAATAATAATAATAATAATAATAATAATAATGTTCTTATTTTGCGTCTCACTAACTAATTTTGACGGTTTATCGGAGACACCAAGGTGCCGGAATTTTGTCACGCACGAGTTCTTTTACGTGCCAGTAAATCTACCGACACGAGGCTGACGTATTTGAGCACCTTCAAATACCATCGGACTGAGTCAGGATCGAACCTGCCAAGTTGGGGTCAGCGCCTCAACCGTCTGAGCCACTCAGCTCGGGAGTGATAGGAAAAGAAGCCTTCTTCATGTTATCTGAGATACTTACGGGGTCCCAGGAGTTACTTGGCTCGTTTCTTGATTTTGCCAGGGTTTTAAGGTCAAATGCCACTACTAACATAATGTAATTTTCAGATGAAAATTCCTACCCGGGATCTACCTGTACGGTAGAGTCTCCGAAATCCAAGGATCCGTTAAATCCGATCATTATTTGAATTTTTTTTTTTTCGCAAATTTAAAATGAGTTGTGTACAGCATTTCATTCCCGGCTTATTCCCTACATGTCATCGTACTGTGCCTCTCCTGTACTGAGATCACGCACGTTTTGTTGTCGTGTCTGAAACTAAAACGTTCTTGAGAAAGAAGGGTCTGCCTATTAAAGCAGTTTAATTGCTGGACAACGCAGGGTCATTTCCAGATGCACAGCAACTAGTACTATGTGATGGAATTCGTGCTTTATTTTTCCGCTAACGTAGCAAGTTTGATACAATCTATGGATCAGGACGTTTTAGAATGTCTAAAAAATGTATCGGCACTGCCTGCTACATTCTCTCCTGGAAGCAACAGAACGTAAGGGAAACATCATGAACTTCCTCAAACACATAGTGTATTGGTTATCAGATCATGGGACAAAGTGAAGCTAGAGACACACACACCATCTTGGAAGAATATTTAAGTAAGTGCTGTATCTGCTGACAGTAACTCTGATGATAGCAATGATGGTGACATACCAAACTTGTTTGATCTGATCTCACAGATACCTGGATGTAAAAATGCTAGTGAAATTTAAGTTTGATAATGGATGGAGAGTGATGTACAGTGTGAACTTACAGACGCATCAATAATTGAAATATTGAATGATCAAACAGAAGATAGCGAGGAAGAAGTTTTAGAAGAGACGGTGCCAAAGATGTCTCATACAAGGGTCTCACTGCGTTTGAGGCGGCACTACACTACGCAGAACAATCAAAGGCTACTCCCACCGATACCATGCTCTTCAAACGATGGCATGACTTTGCTGCACAGATACGATGCAGCATTCAGAAACATAAGCCAATTAAGGACTTTTTCAAAAAATAACCTTAATCCATGCCATAACACTGCAAGAAATGGCAATACAGGACCTTAGCTTCAATCGATGCCGATTTTCCCTCTGTTGCTCCGTGTATTCCGAGTTAATCCAAATCCGAGGTACCTATCCCCCACTTCCCCTCCAGTTAACTTGAATTATCGAAGCTCTGCTGTATTTGTAACTTGGCCGTCCGTTTGGAAAGCCAACACTGCGTTTGCCGCGATCCCAAGATATAATGTCATACAGGTTCCTTCATCTAGAGGCCGTGGACAAAGCGTTCCAAATATACGTCATGTCTTTATAATCATGAAGGTGACGGAGTAAAGTGAAAGAGAAATATCAGTAATTCCGTTTGTCACTCATAATGTTATACAAACAGTTTCTCAATAGTGGAATTGGACCATTTACATCCATACATTTATCCTGTCTGAAGAGTTTACAGAATTGTGCAAATCTATTTGTATTATGCTTCTAGTTCCAACCACACGACCCACTACTTCTGTAGACGCTAACTCTTTCCGAACCTTTGTAGACGCAATACACTTCTCTATGAGTATCCGTTGGATTGATTTCAAAAGTCTCAGTTCGAACGGTAGGGTGGACTGTAAATCGATGAGTCTGTCCTGTTGGAGCGGCTATAGTACCTGTCCACTCAGATAAACAGTACGAATACTCCCACCAGTGACTTGGATTATCTACCGAGCTGGATAGCTGCAGTCGCTTAAATGCGGCCAGTATCCAGTATTCGGGAGATACTAGGTTCGAACCCCACTGTCGGCAGCCCTGAAGATGGTTTTCCCATTTTCACACCAGGCAAATGCTGGGGCTGTGCCTTAATTAAGGCCACGGCCGCTTCCTTCCCACTCCTAGCCCTCTCCTGTCCCATCGTCGCCATAAGACCTATTTGTGTCGGTGCGACGTAAAGCAACTTGCGACTTGGATTATCTCACAGTTTCACAGACTTTACTCGGCCTGCAGGACACTAACTTAGCGTAGAGCTGCCATCTATCGGCTATTAGTACAGTGTGACATAAACAGTCTTCTTATAAGGTAATATAATTCATTCCGAAATTAAATAACAGTCCCTAGTCTCAATGAATGTACTTACATTTGTAGTATGTAAACCCAATAAAATATAATTTCTTGTGGCTATTGTAGGCCTGGTGCAGCCCTTGCAAGGAAGACCCTCCGAAGAGGTAGGCTGCAAATGCATGTTAGTGTGGTGTATGATTTTCAGGGATGTTGGGGACAGCATAAATTCCCAATCCCCGAGCCAATGGAATTAAGTGTTAAAGATTAAAATCCCTCTATCCGGTCGTGAATCGAACCCGGGGCCGCGAGGACCGTAGGTCAAAAAACTGATCACTCGCCTTTAGAACTGGACCGAATATCCCATTAGAAACCTAAAATAGACAAGCTTTTCGTCTTTTCAATTACTAATCAATCACAGCACAAATAAGGAATGTTCATCTTCAATCCAGTCCAATCCATTGTTGTTATAATAATATATTTAATAGCGCACAAATGTGCAGTAAAATACATTAATCTTTCGCATATTCTAGTAAAGATTTTGTTCTTTTGTTGCACTTGCTGAAGTGATAGCGATCGCAATGTTTGTCACACAACATACACACACAATGTAGAGATGGTTCATGGAAGCCTGATCGCCGGCATAGACGATGGTGAAACCCATGTACCGCCAGCCTATTCAAAGCACTTCTCATGCCATTATTTGGACCGGTCCAGCTGCGGTCAATCATAGCATCAGTTGAGTAAAAGTCCAGGCTGATTTCTGCTTGTTTCCTCTTTCGCTCTTGGAGAACTTCCTTTTCTTGCTGCGTATGTGGAAGCTGCATTCTCATTTTCAAATCTTCGAGTAAAAACGTTTCCTTGGATAATTCATACGCAAGTCGTGATGGTGACATTTTGGAGATGCCCAGTGTTCGTTTCAGAAATCTGGCCTTTACATTTTCAATAGTCCGAAGGTCGGACACCGTTAGTCTTTCCCAAATAAGTTCCATACCATATGTGAGAACTGGGAGGACCTTGGCGTAAAATAAGGCCATGGCTGTGTCTAGCGATAGTCTACTCGGGTTTGTAATGTCATATATGCTTCTGATGGCAGCTAAAGATCTTTCTCTTACGTGAATTCTAAATGAGGTGACCGTAGGTTGTAAAGTGACACCCAGATATGAGAACGAGTTCACTATGTCTAGGTCCACCCCTCCACATTGTATTCTGTCACTAGATGCGATTTTCCCCCCTTTCCGGAAAACCATCTGAACTGTTTTATTCTTATTTATCACAAGGCTGTTTTTGACTGCGTACTCTTCAAGTTTGTTCATTGATCTTTGTAGCTCTTCCCTGCTACTCGAACCCATAACAATATCGTCTGCATATTGATAAAGTACAACTGAACTGTTGTCAGTGACCTGCATGATATCTGCTAAGGTTATGTTGAAGAGGAGGGGGCTTAAAGGGTCGCCCTGCAATACTCCGTTTCCCTGAGTTATGTTGTTCGATGATGATTTCCCATCTTGTACTGTGATCTGATTGAAGGCTAGGATATTGTTGACTGCTATGGTTAGTGGATTATCTTGTCCAATCATATTGGCCAGTTTTGTAATTATAATTTTTCTGTCAAGTAGATCGAATGCCTTTTTGAAGTCAACAAAGACTGCAAAGAATTTACCATTTTGATGTCTGATTGTGTCATGTATGCTCTCGATGAGGTTTGCTACTGCATGTAGTGTTCCTCTTCCTTTCATAAAGCCGAACTGCTGTTCTGGAATATTTGTGTAGGTCTCTGCGACGAGCCTGTTCTCTAAAATTCTTGAATACACTTTGTAGATGTTATTTTCTAGAGCAATTCCTCTATATGAATCAGGATCATCTTTGTCTCCCTTTCCTTTGTACAACATTTTTAAGTTTGATTGTCTCCAAATTTCCGGAATTTTCCCTGAATATTATCCAATGAAGTGGTATTCCACTTTTATAATCATTACGTAAAATTTCTGACTTGCCTTTATATTATAGGCAATTACATTTTCAGACAAAGCAAAACATGAGAAAGAGGCTCAAACTATGTCTAAGATGCAAGACTTTGTAGCATTGTGCAGCTAATAGTTCAAGTTTTTATCCCACTCGCATCTTCCGTCTGCACATGTCCATTACATGACTACACTTTCTAATGGCTTCAGTACACACACTTCCTTGGAGCTTCTGCCAAGTTGCCCCGTGGCCACCCATTTGCTGTTTATTTTTGGCAAAGCATTGCGACTTCTGGAAACTACTTTCACGAAACAGTGCATCATATTGATACTAGGATATACTGAATCAGTTGTCTGTTACTAAAAGAGATATGAATATGATTAGAGCCAAAGTTGCTAAAGTTCGATTCAATGAATTGGACATTTTAAAGAAAAAATGAGAGTACTCACATTAGATCGAAATCATTTAATTCCATTTACCTCAGTTTGTGACCATTTTACTTGATTCACTCGTGTATTTTATTCACTCTAAATCTCTCTTGTTTATTGTCTGTATTGATTATTGGTAACATGTCCTCTTACTCCCCCTCCCGGCCCTCTTTCCTTGACTGACAGTTTGATCATAAGAAACGAGAATTTACGTGGAATTCGACTCTAAGGAAAGTAACTACTTAATTTAAAATTCTATATGCTCAGGATTAAAACCGCAGCTGCCTTAGAGATAAGATAGTGATTACTTTTATTTCACTGAATTACCACGGCCCCAACAGCCTTTTTTTCTTCTGGTACTCCCATTAATGTGACATGGACAAGGAGGAAGTGCTGTGTTCACGACCTCAGATCTATATGATGTATAATGGATCCCAAACGCTCCCAGCGTCCTCACGGCTATTATAATCATAAATCATAATATATTCTCTGTTTATTGCATTTATTTTTGCATAGATTACTACATTATCTAGAGAAAAGAAAGTGATGAGATATAAAAGTGATATTATATAGAAAAACCTGCAGTATATTTAAGTTTATAAATTACTACAATATGCACACTGATCACCGTTTTCAAGTTATTAACAAACACAAAGTTAATTATTTCACCCACTCAGAAAGTACATAATATCTGTTAAAAATATAAATACAGTGAACGCTATTTAAGCCACTCAGTTTGGTTGTTCTTCTAAATCTCTATTTAATTTATAGATTACCGCACTACTATTGCGCTCCTATTGAGGTTGCCAGTACTGAAGACCCTGGCTTCTTTTTGCAATTTGCTTTACATCGCACCGACACAGATAAGTCCTATGGCGACGATGGGACTGGTAAAGGCTAGGAATAGGAAGGAAGCGACCGTGGCCTTAATTAAGGTACAGTTCCAGCATTTTCCTGGTGTGAAAATGGGAAACCACAGAAAATCATCTTCAGTGTAGCCGGCAGTGGGGTTTAAACCCACTCTGCAAGCAGACAGTTACGTGACGCAAACCGTGTAGCCATCAGCTCGGTAATTCCCAGTTCTGAGAAACTTTATAGTCTAGCCTTTTGGCTGGAACAAGTTGCACTCAGTCTCTTGAGGACAAATTGAATACGGTTGATATTTCAATCCTCAGCCATCCTCGAAGTTTTGTTTATGGCGTGTGGCCTCCTCAAGAGAGGCCTGGTGCAGGTATCTCGAGCTCACGTGTCTGTGAGGATGAGGCCCCTTCTAGGATGAAATGTAATGCTGAAGATGGCATAATCGCCCAGTTGCCGAGCCAGCGGAAATAACTAATGAAGGCTGGGAATAGGGATGTAGGCAGAGAGAGTTCGCGCCAGATAGCACTCGTGTACTACTGGGTAAGCGCAAGGCGATCGTCTTATGTTTCTCCCAGTCAGCTGCGAGTAGTGTATAGAATGTGACCGAGTTTTCTGAGCTAAAGCGGACTGTATCTTCTCTAATTTTACTCGAAGACTATATTAATTAATTGTATAGGTATATCCCCTAGTGTATTACGGACGGTTTTCAGCGTTTAAGCGTTAAACAGCTGCAAAATGAGCTACGGACCAGAAACACTAAAACTAGCGGGAGTAATGAAGAATTAGTACAGCGGTAATTAGAAAATTCTAACACGCTGTATTATCCAAATAATGAATAGGAGTCAGCATGCCTTTTTCTAAAGATTACAATTACTTGAGTGTTGTACATCGATAAATATATAAATGTACCTCCACAAGACTTAAATCATGAATAGATATTTAAACACGCACTTGCTCCCCTTGCTTATAGACTTCGATTCATGTTTTTTTTTTTTTAAGGTTAATGGCTTATTTACATGAAACTGAAGATACAGCCTTTATCCACCACCAAAGGCATGTGGACATTTTTGAGTTTCCCAGGGCCGGTTCCTTTGAATATTTGACCATCAGCCATAAGGTGAAGATCATTATCACAGATTTGCATCTGACGGATGATTTCGTATTTAGAAAATCGGAAATAGACGGAGCACCTGTTTCCAACTACAAATCATTGTGTTATGCTGGATACAGACTTTTCAGCGAAAAGTTTGTTTAGTTTATAAAAGGTTAATTTCAATCGGGTGAAATTCTAAATTGCAGTGCTGTGAAATCCGAGTACACAAAACATAATGCCTAATGTGAAGCTTATTTTAGGAGTACCTGGTGACATTACAGGAATGGAATGTGAACGTTTTGCTGGAGCTGGCCCCAAGGCATGTTGTAAGCATATTGCTGCTGTAAGCTACCCATTAGAGCACTTCCTTAAGACTGGTATTATTCAGTGTTCAGAAACATGCAGCTAAAATTTATAAACTTTTCAGTATCCCCGTACCAACCGGTTGAGGACAGCCGTGTTTAAGGGGAATGTTTGCCCTTGGAACAAGTTTTGCTATTATAATATCAGTTGCACCAGTTATAACTCTAGTCGAGGGATATTTATGTCTAAAAGCAAGGGGGATGTTTTCAAGGACATTTTCCCTATCAGGCCACATGTTCAACTCTTTAAATTGGCAGTACATGAAATCAATCCAAACATTAAATATTATCCCAACAGTAGTTTCATGGATTCCGAAGTTAAGGCTTAGTTCTTTGTCAGATTTGTTGGTCCTTAGATTCATAACTGTCAAGAAGAAACACAGTCTGGGTTTAAGAGGGAATATCTGTAAATTGTATCTGTTTTCTCCCTGAACAGCAAACACCAAATTACAATGTTGGACGTCTACAACCCCTGTATAGCGCAATATTGCATCAGGATTACGCATTGTTTGCTCAACAACCAAATTACCTGTAGTATTTTTGAGTGCTGATGTCTTTAATAATGGGAGTCACAAATGTAACATTCACTTCTTCGGGTATATTCACGACTAGCAAGATACCCGTGCTTCGCTACGGTACTATACTGAAATTTATAATTGAATGCTTATTGTTTTAGATATATAATCCGCCGAAATTCGCGATCTGATTCGTTTTCTGCGAGAATCCACCAAAATTCCCGATCTGACTCGTTTTCTATTAGATTACGGCACTTTTCCTCCCATTTTGCAATCTTCCTTTCCAGGAATCGATTTCGTACTTCCCGGGCTAGGCTCAGGTATTCCTCCCGGTCAGTTGGGTCCGTAAATCTTTGCCATCTTTTCCTATAATCATTTTAATATGTATAAAATCCTTCAGAAGATCTGGCGTGGTGTCATATTGGGTGCTTTGGCGGAACTGAACCCGCGGCCGGACTGCATTCTTAGTCATTACCCGTCCAGGAGCCGTTTCCAGCGCCGTCCGCACAATTGGCGACGGTCCGGAACATTATTATTATTATTATTATTATTATTATTACTATTATGTGTTGCTGGAATGGCTGATGACAGGGAAAACCGGAGTATCCGGAGAAAAACCTGTCCCGCCTCCGTTTTTTCCAGCACGAATGTCACATGGAGTGACCGGGATTTGAACCACGGAACCCAGCTGTGAGAGGCCGGCGCGCTGCCGCCTGAGCAACGGAGGATACTTATAAGTATATTAAGAACAGTAAAATCAATAGGTCTCACCTCCTTCTACACCCCACCGCCGTTAAGTTTATTTACCGCCCCCCCCCCAAAAAAAATTAAAAGAAGGCTTGTTTCTTTATGTTTAAAGGTGATTCCAAACACCAATGTTCACGTCTATTGCCTTCAGTTTTGAGATATAAGTATCTCCATAAAAATAATTTACTTTTTTCACTTCATTTCACACTACCCCCCCCCCCCCCAAGTGAATTTTCCCGCAAAAAATACTTGTTTCTTTAATAGTAAAAGATCTTCTAAATACCAATTATCACGACTCTAACTTCTTCAGTTTTTGACTTATGTGTCCTCATGAAAGGAATTCAACTCCTTTACACTCCCACCCTCCAAGATGGTTTCCCCACCAAAACGCGTTTTTCTTTGTTTTTAAAGGAGATCGAAATACGAATTTTCACATCTGTAACAACTTTAGTTTTTATTAGATGTATGCGTTCTCATACAATTAAGTCAATTAAATTTTCAATTCTTTCACCCCCCCCACCCCCCATCCCTTTCATTGGATTTTCCGAGAATACGCCTTTCTTTACTTTTAAAGCAGATTGCAAATATCAAATTTCACGTCTGTAATATCTTCATTTTTGAGATATCAGTAGAACAATTAAAAGAATTCAACACCATTTTCAGTCACTTTTACCCACCCCCCACCACCCAAGTGGTATTTCCGAAAACTAAAAATACACGATTCGTTATGTTTAATAGAGATAAAAAAATACCATTTTTCACTTCTGTAACATGTTAAGTTTTTTTTAGATATACTGTAAAAATTCTCATTTTAAAATTTCACCCCTTTTGAGTTCCCCTTAAGTGGAGTTTCCAAAAACAAATCACCTATGTTTCCTTACATTTACAGGAGATTCCAAACATCCACTTTTTACGTCTGTAACATTTTACGTTTCCAAGATATTCTGTAGATATAGTCTTTCAAAAAATTCACCCCAACTTGTCACTCCTGTTTAACAGCCATTAATTGGATTTTCCAAAAACTAAAAAATACGTGTTTTTTAATTTTTAAAGGAGGTCCCATATACAAATTTTCAGTTCTGTAATATCTTCAGGTTCTGAAATATAAGTATCCTCATTAAAGGCATTCAACCCATTTTTTACCCTTTTACACCCCTCCTATTAGGATTTACAGGAAACAAAAAAATACGTGTTCCTTTATTTTTAGAGGAGATTCTAACTACCAATTTTTGCATCTGTAAATTTCAAAGTTTTAAGATGTAGACACACTCATTTTAAAAAATTCACCCCCCTTTTCACCCCCCAATATTTGGATTTTACAAAAACGAAAAAATACGTGTTTCTTTACTTTTAAAGTAGATACAAAATACCAATTTTCAGGTCTGTAATATCTTCAGGTTCTGAAATATAAGTAGCCTCATTAAAGCCATTCAACCCATTATTTACCCTTTTACACCCTTCCTATTGGGATTTTCCGAAAACAAAAGAATACGTGTTTCTTTATTTTTAAAGGAGATTCTAAATACCAATTTTTACATCCATACATTTTAAAAGTCTTGAGATTTCTTCCCGTACTTCAAAGGATGTGATTTCTGCATATTCCGATATTGTAGGCTTTTCGTGGTAATCCGGCAATTTTCTGGTGTATGGCCTCTTCCTTGTTTTTGTTGTATTCGTGGTACACGGGAAAAGCGATGAAACAACGCCCGGTTTTAATCTAGCTCTCTCACCTTTAAATACAAACGCATAAATTCGGTGGTTGTTATCAAAATGCCTAATCAGTTTATAGACAGAAAATAGGAATTATTTCCCTTCGTAAATCGCACTTTCCCAACAAAGTTTTCGTGAAGTCATCGGGTTGAAAATAATGGGAACACACTTTAATATTTTCGGTCAGATTCTTCTCACCGAAATTTTTCCTTCTAATAGTATTCCTCACTTCTTTATTTTGTGGAAACTGGTGAAACGAAAATGGGCTTCCCTGATTTTTTCAAAGAGGAACACTGTAATAGCTCGGCATAGTCACGAAAATAACAATTAAAGCAACTTAAATTCGCGGATATTTAGCGGCATGAGTACACAGGAGACAAATGAAGAGCGCATTGCGCTTACCCAGTACAACAGCAGTGCGCTCTATCGGTGCTAGTTCTATACATCCCTATTGATAAAGGGGTCCCTTGGACCGAAGGTCAGCATGCTAACCAGTTAGCCACGGAGTCGGACATCCTCTGAGTGTTCTCCGTGGTTCCCAATGCAACTCCAGGTAAAAGCCGGGATGGTCTCTAAGTTAAGGTCACATCCGTAACCTTCCAAATCCTAAACAATTCAGTCCTGAGGGTGCGACCAAATGGGCGAACAGCCCTTCCCCTTTCCCCAGTTGCAACCACGATTCACTGCATGAGTCAAGTTCTGAGCCATTGTCTGACGGCGATATTCAGGTGCAATCCTGCACTGGCTCCTACATATATTTTTTACTCTCTTCGTCATTAGTCGTGTTACGCATTATTGACTGTCGTGACCCCATTTCAGTTGCATTCTTTTTTTTTTTGCTTTACGTCGCACCGACACCGATAGATCTTATGGCGACGATGGGACAGGAAAGGCCTAGGAATGGGAAGGAAGCGCCCGTGGCCTTAATTAAGGTGCAGCCCCAGCATTTGCCTGGTGTGAAAATGGGAAACCACGGAAAATCATCTTCAGAGCTGCCGACAGTGCGGTTCGAACCCACTACCTCCCGGATGCGAGCTCACAGCTGCGCACCCCTAACCGCACGACCAACTCGCCCGGTTAATCGCATTCTTACGCCATCTTTGCCGATCAGTCTTCCTCAAAAGCCGCTCGGATTGCATATCGCTGATAACGTTCTTTTGATCTAAACCTCTATGGTGCACTTCCCTTTGGTCTCTTTCCATTTATTTTCCCTCGTAAGGTGATATTTCCAAAGTCCACTCCATCGCTCTTGGTTATGTCACGAATGAACCTGAGAATGCTTTGGTTCATGCGGAATGACAAGGTTTCAGTGATGCTCAGCTCTTCCATGATCGATATATTTGTTTCTCTTCTGTCTAAGACAGGGCCTCTTGGGGTGCATGCAACGGTGCATTGCCCGGCGCAAGGTGCAAAATACGACTTCCCTAGGTTGACCAGAGTGCAGACCTCCACTCCTCGATTTTAAGAAATGCTTATATCTCTGTTTTTCCCTACGCCTGTCTCGCTTGCTCCGCCTCTCTCCTCCTTCTTCACTTGCTCTGGCGCGATCCACCACCTGAGAAGAGTTGAGCCGAGCTTAGCAGAGTTACCCCGAGACTAAAGAGCGCTGATCCGAGCCGAGTCGGACCGATGCACGGTGCACAGAATCTCTGCGCCTCGGTTCGGACGCATGAGATGTTGGGCGTTTGAGAGGCTATGGTCTAAGGAATGTGTAGCACCGTATACCAAATGCATTTATATGTTTCGTATCGGAGACTTTGCAAGCCCATATCTCAGCCGTCAAGGAACGCTCAGAACATGAGAGTTCCCACTTATCAGACTTAAGTGGTTTCTGTTGCTCTGTCTTTCCAGATCATTGTTAATTTTTTCATCACAACTCATCCTTGACTGATCCTCTGCTTTACCTCTTTCCCACAACTCCCCGCACCGAATGAATTGTCCGTGCGCTTACGGGCGCACAGCTGTGAGCCTGAAATCAGGAGATAGTGAGTTTGAACCTCACTGTCGGCAGCCCTGAAGATGATTTTTCGTGGTTTCCCATTTTCACACCAGGTAATTGCTGGGGCTATATCTGAATTAAGGCAACGGCCTCTTCCTTCCCATTCCTAACCCATCGTCGCCATAAGACCTATCTCTGTCGGTGCGACGTAAAGCAGCTTGTATTTTTTTTAAAGTACTCCCTGTACAAACTAAACAACAGAAGGCCAATGTTCTGTCTATTGTTTGATTTCGTTCAGTATGGCTCTGTGTAGAAATACCATACTTTAATCACCTGATGGTGGATGTGAAGTGAAAGTCGTCCCAGTACTAGTAACTGTGTACCTATTGCTGTACTGTGGACACAGTGCTACCCGTGACTACTAATGAGAATACGTCCAAATCGCTATGCCCGCAGCGTGCCAACAGTCTCTACGTGACACATGTAAACAACAGAGCAAGAACGTGTCCCGCGAGTTTTATGTGGAGGGTTTGATCTCGGTTCTGATGGTATCTGAATGTGTTCAAAACTTCAAAACTCAAATACACCAGCCTATAAAGTTGCCGGTATACAAATGAACTCTTGAGGAAAAAATATATTCTACACCACGAATACCTTAAAAATAATCTATGGGACGTAAAACTTCAATTCCCCGACACGCCACTTCATTGACGTTTAGGCTGTCTGAAACTGCTGACGATGGATCTGTTGGGGATTCAACCAACCTTCAGGCCGAGGACTCAAACATACATATAGGAATAGTTATACCACCTGTGACAATAAAGTTCGGTGAGTAGTTCTGTACTATTAACATAGATGAACAATACACGACAGTGACCTTACTGTCCTTCGAAATAGTCCCCTCCCATAATTATGCACTGCTGAGATAGACGATACATGTCCTGGAAACTTTGAAAGAAGGCTTCCTTTGGGTTGGTGTTCAAAAGCCTTGTCACGTTTCGTTGGATTTCAGGAATATCGTCAAATCTCTTTCCTTTCAAAGCGAGTTTGAGTCGTGGGAATAGGAAGAAGTCTGGAGGATTCAGATCTTGCCATGAACTCTTTTGACGATATTGGCTGTGTGTGGGCGAGCGTTGTCATGGATAAAAAGCCATGAACCTTGTTGAGCATCCTGGGATCGTACCCTGCGTAGACGTTTCATGAAACGGGTCAAAATTTCAATGTACCGTGCAGCATTCGACGTCGTTCCTTCAGGTAGAAATTCCTTGTGGATAATGCCTTGACTATCGAAAAAGGTGATGAGCATAGTTTTGATGCGTGACTTTTCTGCTCTGACCTTTCTCCGACGAGGGGATCCCGGAGAACGCCATTCCATGCTTTGCCTTTTCGTTTCAGGGTCGTACCTGAGACACCAGGTTTCATCCTCAGTGACGATACAGTTCAAGAAATTTGATGTCGCATCCGCCGTTTCGACAAAATCCTGTGAAGCCTCTAAACGTGCCTGCGTCTGATCGTCAATCAAGTGATGTGGCACAAGACGAGAACCCGTTTTCCTCTTCCCTAACTTCTGACCAACGATTTGTCGCACGGATTCACGGTTAATCTGCAGTTCATCCGCTATCATGCGCACAGTTAATCGCCGATCTTTCGTGATTAATGTCCTTACCCTCTCAATATTTTCGTCACTGACGGCGGTCGCCGGTCTTCCGCAACGGGAGTTGTCAGAAACACTTCCCCGGCCTCCTCAAAAACAGGCGAATCACTCGTACACATACTTCAAGGACAGTGCTTGATTTTCATAAACACGTACCAGCATCACATGCGTTTCTTTCGGTGTCTTGCTAAGCTTAAAAAAAGCTGTACATTGATCTTTTGGTCGTTCATGTTCCTGTTCGCAGTTCAGAACCAACGCACTAAACACGTGCTGTGTCAAACAGGTCTTACACGGCACACACGCGATGCTCAACTGAACTTAGGGAGGAGGTGGTCAAAACCTGCTGCTACGCAGGTGCAGCGTTGCGTGTCACCAGTGTTGCCGCATGGACAATTATGACTTCATTCACCGAACTTTATTGTCACAGGTTGTAAATTCCATTGTTGAACAGTTCATTGTGACCCGGCTTTGAGGACTTCTCAATGTACTCACGAGAGGAAATTAAGGGTGGTTCGGCGGTTTGGAACTTGATGCACTTGACATCGGAAGGACCACGGAGAATAGAATTGATTCGAATTGTATAGAAGTGGTTTCCCTTAACATTCCCAGGCAAATGTCGGAAATGGTACCTAAAACATAACCCCATCCCCGTCGCAGCATATTACAATTACAAACCAGCAAGTGCCTTCAACAGCATTCATTTACAACTAACTTTCACCGCTTACCTGTCCGACTCGTTGGCTGAACGGTCAGTGTACTGGCCTTCGGTTCAGAGGGTCCCGGGTTCGATCCCCGGCCGGGTCGGGGATTTTAACCTTAATTGGTTAATTCCTACGGCGCGGGTCTGGGTGTATGTGTTGTCTTCATCATCATTTCATCCTCACCACGACGCGCAGGTCGCCTACGGGAGTCAAATAGAAAGACCTGCACCTTGGCGAGCCGAACCCGTCCTGGGATATCCCGGCACTAAAAGCCATACGACATTTCATTTTTTTACCGCTTACCTAAAAGTAATTAAAACCTGAGTTTCAACTGGCGTCTCCTCTGTGTCCACGTGATTGTTTTTAATTTTCCGCCCCCCGACTCCATTGTTCTCCTCAGTAGAGTATCGTGGCTCATTCCCATTTTATTACCCCACCACTGAGGCCTATTCATGTGCACAATTGAATCCATCGAGTTCATTCGTAAATTTGCCTTGATTTCTCCATTTTGTTCGCATTTTGTTAAATCTAAGCTTATTTCTGTTTGTTGTCTATTTGTCTACTGTAGTGGACGATTTCTTTCCGATGGTTTAATGACTTTCTAAAAGTTTGGAAAAGTAGAGATCATAGTGTACACTGAGGTGGACATGGCATTCTATGACATAGATAGTCTGATTCATCTACTGACTAAATTTGTAACTGCTGGTAATATCAATAATATGTTACCTGGCAGTGGTTGCCCGAGTTACCAATCTAGGCTGTGTTCACACATTCACACAGTTGTTCAGATAACTGAGAATGTAGGTTGGTATTTTTTTTTTCTGTTTGGGAGTGTTTCTATTAGTCATAAAATATTGGCATTCATGCGTTGGCATAACTGATTTTCACGTAGCATTTGTTAAAAAAATCGTCAACCACAGTGGATATGGTGACTAGCATTGAATGTGTGTATTCTTAGACCATGCATGACAATTGATGAATTATCAAAGACATACTTTATTGATCAGGAACTGACACAGAAGAAGGATATCTCTTGGCGTCCTGGAACCCATGTTTCACCTCCCATAAGTTTCAGCCAACCTCCAGTGAGTAACACATACCAGTTGCCCACTCCTACTTCTTACTTTGAAAAGTATTGCAATTAGAATTTTTCTTGAGGAAATAGTTGAAAATACGAACTTGTATGCAGTGCAGAACACAGCTAACTTTGCTAAGTGTGCTAAGTGTAGATTGCACCTGTGCATTGCAAGAGACAGAAACTGCTTTCGACAGTTTCATACAAAGTAACTGCCTAGACAGACTATGAATTTTTTGAGTGTATTCATTATTGAGATGTTCATTGTTATTGGCCCTATCATAAATACTTTACAAATACAATATTTTGATAATATTATTCTCCAATGATGTTTTATGAGGGCTTTACAGACATAAATTGACTATTTTTTAGACAATCTCTTATCTGCCAGTCACTTTGTCCACTACAGTGGACAATCTGTATCTCCGTTCAGAATAATCCGATTGATGTTTTAATCATCAGAAAAAATTCCAAATATCTTGTTTAGTTCATGTACCAAATTACAAAATTGTATGTTCAAAATGATAAATCAGATAGATGTGTGTAGGTGTAGGTTAGGATCATAGCATTTTGGATAGTAGTTAAACTCGGTTCAGTGTAACAGAAGGCTTTATAACCTTAACGACGCTAAGTAAAAGAAGACATAAATAAATAAATAAATAAATAAATAAATAAATAAATAAATAAATAAATAAACGAATCTGTTTATACCAGCAAAAATTCTTACTAGTTTCGTAGATGTTTTCTCCAGCTTAGGAATAGGATATACCGAATCTACACAACTTTTTCACTCCTTTGCAGTGAAGTTACCTGAAAACACAGACGTGTAGGAAATTTTTCATCTCCGAACTTGCTTCCTTCTTACAACATACTGTTGATTGTATCACTCATTCACAGCATTAGTGTCTACCGGATATTTTATGTAGTTCGATACTGAAGAAATTATGTTCAGTAGAAAACCATACATACTACATTCTCCACTATATCCGCTGAACTCAGTGGTGCAGTCGGCGTTCTTCTGTTCCAACACATCGAGTTCAATCCCGGTTTAGTTCGGTGGCATTTGAGGGTGTTTAAATGCTACAGTTCCGTGTCGTAGGTTTCCAAAGCGTTAAATAACTTTTGCGGGACAAATTTCTGACATTCTACTCTCAAAATGTATAATAGATTTCCAGGAAAATGTGAAATATTCCGGAATGAGTAAGTGTAGTACTTTTTTGTCACAAAAATTAACTTGATGACATTATTTTCCCTTTACCTGCATATTAATGGAATAATGTAAGTAAATAACTCACTTTACTCATCTCTTACAACTGACCTACACATTGGCAGCTTCCATATCTGTTACTTTCCTTATGCCCACTTCCATAGTATAGCGGTTAGCGCTATTTGCTGCCATCCACTGAGGCATGGGCAGGAATCCCAATACTGCCAGATATTTAGGATTGGCAGGAGGGCTAATAAGCAAATCAAAGAGGTGGTAGTGTAAAGGCTTTCACTATCCCTAACCTATGTACTTGATGGTGTAGACTGGTTAGCTCTACGCCTAGCCACCTTTTCTCTAGGTATTAACCTGGTACTCTGTTTTGGTGTAGGCTGAGTGAAACTCAGGGCCATGTGCACCTCCGGAAGTGGAAATCTCGTTTCTTAAATGTTTCGACTTCCTGACATGCATCGAACCACGTCCTTCAGGGAAACTACGTTTACTAGTGTTCGCTGGAGTAAGTCGGCAGTTAGCTGCTGGTATGTGGCCTCCAGAGAGGCCTGGCGCAGGTCCTACTAGTTGACGTCCGATAGGCGACCTGCGCGTCTGTGAAAATGAGTCCCCACCTACGACGAATTCTAATAATGAAGTCGGCACACATACCTAGTCTCCGAGCCGTCGGAATTAACCGATAAATGTTAAAATCCCCAACATGGCTGCGAATCGATCCCGGGACTCTTTGGGCCAAAGACCAGCATGCTAACCATTTAACCAGGGATCCGGACGATATGTGGTTAATAAAGGTGTACGTATTTTCATTTCCTGATGGGAAGGAAGTATAATATACAATCAGAACCTCTTGTGTTCTATCGCAGTTGGAGATCATCCGCAATTTTATCTGCCGGCATGATGTGGGTAACGTTGATTTTTCCTTAGCATTCGAATTAAAACATGAACTTCCTGTAAGCATATATACACACTGTACTCTCATCAGGAAGGAATGCAGCAGAGCAGCAGGAAGTGTCCTATAATATGTGTAAATGTTAGTTGAAGACTTTCTCCATGATGAGATGGAAACTGTCGTGCTGGGTTACAGGTACAAAGAAGTGGGTCGAGTGTGCTCTTGGTGGGTTGATTGGAGAGAGCTTCTAACAAGACCATAATTCATTTCGAAGATAGTTATGATTATGAATTCTTCCTCCACATCCTCCTCCTCCTCCTCCTCCTCGTCATCGTCATCATCATCATCACTCCCTCATCTGTCTGTCTTTGTCAAGTCCTTGCACTAGACTTTCTGGATTCCCATGTTCTCCGCACTTCGTCCAAGAACCTCCTTCCACCTTGTCCTTGCTCCACAGTGCTCTTGATCTAAGCAACCTTTCTTGTAACATTATGATTAAATGGCTTGTCTGTATAAGCCTAGATGTCGTTCTAATTCCACTTACATATTTTTTAATGTGGAACCACGTTCTCGTATCCATTATATTAATTGCCTTATTTCAGTGATGCTATTTTTCTGCCACATAGACAAGCTGTAGATTATTATTCTTATTATTACTATGAGTAGTAGTACTGATGTTTACAGTTTCCATTCCGTTTATCAGGGGAGATTTAATTGACGTGGCGTACAGTTTTCCGTTCAGTTTCAGCATTCCTGATATTCGTTCAACTCTCACCCATGCGCCGCTTATTCCCCTCCTTAGTTCTTCATTCTTTGTATAGCCGGGGTGAGTGGCTCAGACGGTTGAAGCGCTCGCCTTCTGACCCCAACTTGGCAGGTTCGAGTCTGCCTCAGTCCGGTGGTAATTGAAGGTGTTCGATTACGTCAGCCTCGTGCCGGTAGATTTATGGGCACGTTAAAGAACTCGTGTGGGACTAAATTCCGGCACCTCGGCGTCTCCGAAAAGCGTGGCGTAAAAACAATACCATTATAATTATATTTATAATTATAGCATTCTTTATTGTTCTATAATTAATTCCACTTCCTAGATAACCGAAATGATTAACTTGTTTGAGAGATTCCAATCAACCAATAAATCTGATCTGAGTTTAGGGCTGTCATGTCGAGTATTTGTTTACCTTACCGTTCAATAACTGAGTATTCGTTACAGTTTAAGATTGATCTGCATTAGGAAGAATATATGGATAAGGTTAACCTGTACCAATGATTATTGTCTTGAGGAGAAAACTGACGAGATTGCAGCCCCTTTTTAGGAGGAGAATCCACGTAAAAATAAGGGTATCGGTGAAATAAATTGTACAGATTATTGGGAAACTGAAAATACTTGCTAAATTAAGAAAAGGTCTACGAAGAGGACTGCTGTCCAGCAGCATTTTGTGCAGATATTGGAGTGCATGCAGGTATTCAAGGTGAAGACATTCTAACCCAAATTACTTGGTTTTCTTGCTGGAATGCGTCTCTTCTCACTTCAGACAGCTCTACAGAAGGGCCCATGAGACATTGTGCGCTGTCACCTTTTGTGTCTTGGTCAACAATTATATGATGAGCTCAGAGTGTCTCAGACCACTCAAATGTAAGGCGCAATACCAACAACCTACGAGAAAATGAAGAATGACACAGAGTTAAACTGTTGATAATTTACGAAAACCGGATTTAATATTCAATACAGTCCCTTTCTAGACAAGTACGAATATAACAGCAACGAACTGAGAGCTCATTGTGTTATTGATCTTATATAGATGACCTCAGTTTGTTATATCGGTGGTATTCAATATTTTAGTTCGCGAACTCCTAAATCAAATTTCTCTACTTCTTTCTAACCCCTCAGTCGTTGTTTTATAATTTACCTATCTACTATCGCATTTAAATTACATTACAAAACAACAATGAAATATACAGTATATCTAACACTAATATGTGTAGAAATATTAAACTAACTGCAGGAACATGACAGTCAGAAAGCAAGTTATCTAAAATTGTCTGAAGTCCCACTCACGTTTACATGTTCACTCAGCCCGCCTGTCTAAGACAATTCGTTAATGAATGTACCTCATGCCGATCACTGTAAATACCTTCGTGTAAATATAAGGAAAGATCTTCATTGGGGTTATTACATTAAATAAAGGTAACAGATCTCTTCATATGGTTATAAGGGTATTTAGGGGTTGCAGTAGGAGAGAACGTATACACGACTAGTGACACTCCAATTAGAGTATTGTTCTAGTGTATCGGACCACCAGGATTATTTAGAATTCGAGAACTGGAAAAATATCCATAGGAAAGCAGCACGATATTTTGTGGGCGATTTCTCACAAAAGAGCAATGTTACGAATATGTTGCAAATACATCAAATAAATGTTAACTTCGAAAATACATTCATATTCTTTCTTTTATTCTTTCTTTCTTTCTTTCTTTCTTCAGTTTATCCCAGTTACTTCTTCGTGACGCCACACGATTTTCAGGTGAAAATTCCAACCCATATTAGATCGGATTTCAAATTTCGGTCGTCCGAATTAAAAGCCACTTATAAATAATAATAATAATAATAATAATAATAATAATAATAATAATAATAATAATAACTGGTGGAGATAATTGTTTTAAGAGGAAGTATAACAAGGAACTATCGTTTCTTAACACTGATCAGAGGAAAAATACAATACGCTCGAAACTTCGAAGAATACAGGTCTCGGAAAACGAAAGGGAAAGGCCACGAACGGCGTGAAAATGAAAGACACCCTAGGCCTCGCAAACCTAATACCGTTCGGATAGGGAAAGAACAAGAGGGTGGATTGGAAAGATGAAAGTGAGGAGCGTGACAAAAGTAAGTGGAAACAATGTCTCAGATTTAGCTAGGAGAATCGTGATTGCCTCCACACACTCCCAAGCTTCCCTTTTAGCCACCTCGTAGGGGATACTGTGTAAGTATTCTACCACACTAACACACGGGGTGAATAATAATAATAATAATAATAATAATAATAATAATAATAATAATAATAATAATAATAATAATAAACACGTCATGAATAATTCATTAATTATTAATGAAGCAGGACTATGCTGTCATTACTCGTCTGCACCAATATACAATCACGAATATGGAGGTAATATTTCTTCATAGTGATAATCATTAATAATTTCGTGTGGCTATTTCTAGCCGGGTGCAGTCTTTGTAATGCAGACCCTCCGATGAGGGTGGGCGGCATCTGCCATGTGTAGGTAACTGCGTGTTATTGTGGTGGAGGATAGTGTCATGTGCGGTATGTGAGTTGCAGGGATGTTGGAGACAGCACAAGGTCACAGCCCCCGAGCCATTTGAATTAACCAATGAAGGTAAAAATCCCCAGTCCAGCCGGGAAGCGAACCCGGGACCTTCTGAACCGAAGGCCAGTACACTGACCATTCGGTCAACGGGTCGAACTCTTCATAGTGATGACGAATAACGAATGAATGTTTATGATGAAGCCATGTTCGACACGGAACAGATGATCTGGGAGAAAATATGTTCCACTTCCGGTTTGTTTACCACAAGTTTCACCTAACAAAGATATTAATCTGAGAGACATCGGTAAAAGGTGGACATCAAACCATCTGGGCCATAGCGGGGCGATGGCCTAAATAGTAATCTCCATAACATTGAGCAGAGGCATCTCTTACCTTACTCCTGAAGCACCAACATGGATGAAGTCATGTAAAATTAGTCCTCAAAAAAAAAAAAAAAAAAAAAAAAAAAAGGATATGCTCATCATTACTGCCAACTTCAGATCGTTATTTATGAAAATCACCGTACAGTATCTCAAGCAAGTACGAGTTATAAGTTCAAGCATTTGAGAATATTATTACAGATGTGCTGTAATCCTAAACCAAATAATAGGGGTGGTGTTTATATTCAGTAGCGATACTATGCGAAAATCTTCAAAGACTTGCTATTTTTCCTTTTCTTGACCTATAAACCACTTTCTAGCATGTTATGAAAACTCGATAAAATGCGAAATGTATACTAAAATGCTATATGAATGCGAAATCGACGATTTTTTAAAAATTTATGTGGTATTTCTTTCTTCTGGAAACTTGACCGAGGAGTTCGTGCAACCTTGTAAAGGCTACAGATGCTATTGGCTGTTAAGCTCTGATACCCAGGGTTTATAGAGGCAGCTGTGTACTGTATTAGGCGTCCTACAGAGATTTATTTATTTATTTTTTATTTATTTATTTATTTATTTATTTATTTATTTATTTATTCATTTATTTATTTATTTATTTATTTATTTATTATTTATTTATTTATTTATTTATTTATTTATTTATTTATTTATTTATTTATTTATTTATTTATTTATTTGATAAATGCCTAATTAGAGAGTTAGGCAGTGAAATATATATTTGTGATGAAGTAGCAGAATACAAATTTAACAGATATAAATATAAGAAGAACGAAGGAAAATCAACTAATAAAAATGTAGCCGAAGAAAATTAAGAGGTAACATGTAGGGAAAAAATTAAAATAATCGCAAATAAGAAGAATGAGGATGTTTCAAGGTTGAAAGTAAAACGAGGAGCAGAACGTAATAGCTAGGCACAATAAGATAAATACTGATATGACACATATGTAATATGTAGTACAGTACAGTAAAAGAATGCATTATGTACAAGAGAGGGGAGAGCAATGAGAAGTCGGGGAGGGGGGATGAAGGAAAGGATCTAGATTAAGGTAAGGAAGATTCGATTAAAGTAAGCATACGAAGAAAAAACTCCCAAATTCCTGGCCGAAGATACAGAGTTAAGTAGGGTTGGAACGCGAATAAACGAAGTTTTGCGCAACAGGCTGGTGCGAATACGGAATATGAAGGGGTGGATTTATTCTTGTTTTTATAAATTGGGACACGTAGGGAAAATAAGAATACAGGATCAGGAGAACAAAATAAACCGTTAACTGCGTTGTATAGGAATTTAAAGTAGGCTATTAGATAGCGGGTGAAGGTTTAACTTTCCAGATCCCAATTGCTGCTTAGGTTTCGACAATCAGATACTCTGGCTCTAAGATTGGCACAGAAGAACGACTGCACATAGTCAGTGTGACTGACATTAGTGGGCTGGTGGACCAAATGGGAGATGCGAATTGAACAATCGGAAGAATGCAAGATACATACTAGGCTCTGAAGACACGGATATTGGTGATGTCTGACAATCTATAAAACAAATCGAGGAGCGATATCGCTTGTGAGGTAGTCTTTTGTAAATGGGACACAAATAACAATTTACTGTCGGGCAGCACTCCTCTGTTAGATTTGGGAATGGTTGACTGAGGAAGGAGTATTAACTAAGAATGGGATGGGAGATTTACGAAGCGGGATCGAGACAGAAGTACACTTGGCGGGAGTAGATTCAAGATGCCATGTAGAGCACTATTCGGAGAGAGAAAGCCTATTGTTTAGATTGTAGATGTTGAAAGATATTTCGGAAAATGCAATTTATTGTAAGTTACACGAGAGCAGGAATGAGAGAACAAAATGTTCAGGTATGTACCATGATTTCCTTCAACACTGTCACATAACATCCAGCCCCCGAATCATCAGAATTAACCCAGCCATGCCAGGGATGAATCGAACCCGGGACTCCGTGGATCAAAGGCGAGCACACTAACCATTTAGCCATGGAGCTGGACAATACCGTTACTGATTCATGAACATTAATATATCTTAGTACATTTAAATACATATTGGGACTGAGTAACATTAAACTGACAAGATTAATGAATTAGGCCTATTTGTAAATTTTTGGAAGCAGTGTAATGTGGAGTTACTAGAATTGCTGTAGGACAAATATGACATAAAAATAGGACATAAAAACTTTCCAGTCTATCAAACACACACAATTTCAGTGAAACTTATAACACTATAAACATACCTGTTAAAAATACACACTATTACACAAAGAATGACATGTTTCGTTGTACAAGAACATCCTCAGGTTTTGTCAAATCATTTAAATCATGCGTAAATATGTACAGTAATATTTAGGTTGCGTGAACTTGTAAATTATAGAGAGTTAGGTGATAATATGAACATGTATTAACAAATGAAGATTTTATAAGTACTCAACCAACACCGTATTAACATAATGAAAAACAGAATTCTGTACTTATCTGGATTGCTGAAACTTAGTCCGGTGTCACAAAAAAATGCTGTGTCACTGTTAGCTTTACGAGGATCAGTTTTATAACTGAGGAATCATTGTTATCAATTATAATTCGTGTATTTAATGACATTAAAATGTAATCGAATAATTACCACTGTACGCCGAAATCATAAATTACGTTGTCTAATTATGCTTTCTCCACTGTGGCAACACTCAACTGAGGAAGGATTTTATAAACAGACTTATGCCCACGTACAATGCAACTCAATAGTTGGAGATAACTACAAATGACTGGCTTCGGTTGTAATGTAATGTGTCTCCCTTAGAGAACAACGTTAGATTTTACATGGTGGAGTGAACGAGCTCGCAACTTCAAAGGTAGTGATCCAAGTATGACTGCTATTTGAATCAGAATGTATTTACAGTAATGCTTATTAGTCTCTCGCAATTTGCTACAGCCACGCGACTGAAGATTCAGGATGAATCATTCATGAGATCCAGTATTTAACGTAGAATAACTCACAGTGTGTATGCTTGTTGTTCTACTAACCCAGAGCTTCACTAAGCTTCTTTTAGAACACCTTTTAAGTTTCCCTTCGCGTGCAGCGCTGAGGAATATATGCCAATGACTATTGTTTCCTTAATTAGGTAGCAGTTGAAATGAATGGAATCTCCAAATTACTACAATTCATTCCTCATTAGCTTCGGCTTTATGTAAGGCACAGGTGAGATAAGGAAACCTAACATTACTTCATTCACGTACCAGTTAAATTTCTCTTACTAAATATACTCGACTGTACGCCGTCGATGTTACCACTGCAGTAAAACTTTACAGCGCTACTCATAAAGTATCTGCCGTTAATTCAGTAAATTCTATACAATCTTGTTGGAGAGAGTTACCATGACAGAACTCACTCCAACGAGACAACTAAATTTAGCAATGTGTTGCTTTCTTGCAGAGTCCTTTTAATTTTATTTATTAGGTGTTTGAAACGTCTTTAATCAGCAAGTCTATTTACGTAAGAAGAAATATCACTTTTTATAACCTGCATGATTTATAGTACTGTTGCTTTAAGGTGGCGTTAATCAATGCTCGCTGTACTACACGTAATATAGTACGAAATATTGTGCTGATAATAGGTGGTATGCATAAAAATTTAATTGCTTTAAGTAAGAATTCTGATTAAATACTATGATTTATATACATGAAGTTCCTTAACAAATGCTTTACTCTTAGTAGAGTCTAAGAAACTTAACATTTACTGGGATGATTAGTAATTACTAATAAACGTATTTATAAACCTTAGTAACTACTTTTACTTGAAGTGTTTACTAAGTTAAATCGTAGCATGCATGGATTCGGCTCCTTAGAATCCTATTATTGTAATATTTTTGCTCAAGTGAATTGGAAAAATGTAGGCAAAAGAATATCTTGGACATTTTGTGATAAAATATATTTCTCTCATACTCCATATTAAATGTCGAAAAGGACCAGAGTTACTGTATGTAGACTGAGAGGATGATAGCCTATCTGTAGGACGTTTGCCATTATATCTAAATACATGTCTGTCGACGTAATAGTAGTCGCTAAACGCTCAACATTGCCTGCGTTTATGCGTGATTAAGAGAGCAAAATGTACAAATCGCACAGGCAGATCACTGAGCCTGACTTCAGAGACTTTCATAGATTAAATAGTGAAAATGTAGTGTGTATAATTGATCAATTTATTGGACCAAACGCTAAGACACGAGGTAGGGCTCTTTCCTCAACAGAAAAAATAAATATCGTTTCAGAGGACGTTGTTGAAGTTCTTCTCCAGTGTTTTCCCCCCGTAGGGTAAAGGGATATTCGTGATACAGGTAACTTCGTGATAAATCTTTGAATAAGTATCATTAACTTCCTTATTGCAGACTAAGCATTTCAACTTTACTAATAGTTCCCTGTATTCTCAACAGATGTCTCTAGCTACTTGCACTGGTTTTCATCGCTCTAGTAGACTGATGATAGCCTTCTTATTCAAAGATTTATCACGAACTTACCTGTATCACAAACATACCTCCCTTTACCGTATGATTTATTCCCTGTATGAAAAACGAACAAGTGACCGTGTTTTACAATCAAATATTTTATTCATGTACGATATAACTCGTGATGATGAATGGAAATAGAAAAAAGAGGAAAACCAACATTTCAAATAATTTCACGAAGTATTCTGGCTACGAAATTTTATGGAATGTAAGGAAACATCAGAATAAAGGAACGTCATTCGGCACTCCTGAAACCAATATAATCATAATACTCCCTCTTCAAAACCTGTAGATCCCTGTTTTTCTGCAACAAAATCAACGGCGTTTGTGACTTGTTAGGAAGAAGAGAATGCTCCTTCAGCAAGTTTAGAAAACACATTTAACTGTCCTCTGTCTGCTAGAGGTCATGCACAAAATCAAAAAGATTTTCTATTTGTTTTACGTCTCACCGACACAGATAGGTCTTACGGCGACGATGAGATAGGAAAGGCCTAGGAAGTGGAAGCAAGCGGCCGTGGCCTTAATTAAGGTACAGCCCCGGCATTTACCTGGTGTGAAAATGGGAAACCACGGAAAACCATCTTCAGGGCTGCCGACAGTGGGGCTCGAACCCACTATCTCCCGATTACTGGATACTGGCCGCACTTAAGCGACTGCAGCTATCGAGCTCGGTACATCAAAAAGAAGAAACGTGAGTAATTTGGCCATATCATTCGAAATTATAATTATAGACTCCTTTATCTTATCTTACAAGACAAAAATGCAGTAAGGAGAATATCTTAGCTACGAAATTTACGAGAATGGCTCAGTACCCCCACTATTTTCCGAGTTGCTGAGAACAAGAACCAGATCGCCGTGATGACAGCCGATATCCAACGAGAATTAGCGACAAGGAGGAGAATAATAGTAAGAAGAAGAAGTAGAATAACCCATTGGTTCTGGAATGTCGATGTCTGATATGTTTGCTTTTTTAAAGATAACATGATGAAAAATACATACTACTGTTACATTTTCTGGAAATAGAGAACTGCTGCCGGAGCTAATTGGTGGATATGATAATCCTACAGAGAAAGAACCTCGTCGTGCCATCCAGAGGTGAAATTTATTCTGCGGTGTGAACAATTTCTTCATTAAAAGCATAAATGTTATGCATACGAAAATAACATTTACTTGTACTACTATATTTATTAAAGTAGAAGAAATAGCAAATGCTAGGCTACGTTTTGTGCATATTTTTCAACGTCTCTGTAAACTACACGTTATGTGTTGATTTCATCGTGTTAATTAAATTGTACTTTTTCGACTTGGAAAGTGGCGGCAACTTCGCATTCGGGAGGTGGTGGGTTAGAGCCCCATCGTCAGCAGCCCTAAAGAAATGTTTCTGTAGTTTTCCTTTCCTGGACCTAACAAATGCTGAGCTGGTACCTTAATTAGGGACACAGCTACTTCTTTCCCAGCTGGGATGAGTGGCTAACTTGGCAGGTTGGATCCTTGCTCAGTCCAGTGGTATTTTAAGGTGCTCGAATACGTCAGTCTCGTGTCAGTAGATTTACTGGCACGTAAATGAACTCCTGCGGGACAAAATTCCGGCATGCCGGGGTGTCCGAAAACACTCAGGAAGCAGGTAATGGAACATAAGAACAATAACATTATTATATTGTATTACTTCTTTCCCGGTGCTAGTTCTTTCCCAACACAGCACCATCGAAAATCTGTCTACGTTAATACGGCGTTGAACCTCCAGCTAGAAAAACTATCACACGAACAGTATTTCAATTTCCGAAAATACATCGGCCTACATTCACACATTTTCATGAAAGAATCATTTCTCTAACTCCATTCTTCAATAATTTTGAAACCGGGCGAGTTGGCCGTGTGGTCAGGGGCACACGCTGTGAGCTTGCATCCGGGAGATAGCGGGTTCGAATCCCACTGTCAGCAGCCCTGAAGATGGTTTTCTGTGGTTTCCAATTTTCACACCAGGCAAATGCTGGGGCAGTACCTTAATTAAGGCCACGGCCGCTTTCTTCCAGGCCTTCCCTATCCCATCGTCGCCATAAGACCTATCTGTGTCGGTGCGACGTAAAGCAACTAGGGGAAAAAAAATAATGAAGACATTTTAAAAATATGCAGTTCAAAACACAGGAAAGAGATGAAGATAAAATATCTCCCTGGGTTTAGTGTAGAGGCGGGTTACTCCCCTTAGTGAGTGGTACTGGAACTGATGGGGCTACGGGAGACTTGTGTTCCGGGAGTCAGCTCTCACGAGCGAGAGGTCACACGAATTCCCGTAGCTGTAAGGAGTATAAAGGCTCGTGGGGGATGTTATTGTGTGACTGATCACGGCAGCCTGAAAGGCCATCTAACTTATTCCTCACGGTCAGTAGAAAAACAAGGATTGCTGCTTAATGCTGGCTGTAAACGAGAATTGTTGGATAAAGATGACCATTTCTAGAGGTGTCCAATAATTACGCTATTTAAATCAAAAGTACCTATTCGGTAAGTTAGTTTGGAATTTTAAAGCAAACAAGTGATCGTGTTGTACTATCAAATATTGTATTAATGTACGATATAACACGCGATAATCAACGAAAGTAGAAAAATGAAATGAAATGAAATGTCGTATGGCTTTTAGTGCCGGGATATCCCAGGACGGGTTCGGCTCGCCAGGTACAGGTCTTTCTATTTGACACCCGTAGGTGACCTGCGCGTCGTGATGAGGATGAAATGATGATGAAGACAACACATACACCCAGCCCCCGTGACATTGGAATTAATCAATTAAGGTTAGAATCCCCGACCCGGCCGGGAATCGAACCCAGGACCCTCTGAACCGAAGGCCAGTACGCTGACCGTTCAGCCAACGAGTCGGACAACGAAAGTAGAAACAAGAATAAAAACAATATTTCAGAGAACTTCATGAGGAATTCTGGCTGCGAAATTTTATGGAACCCTTCAGTTTCTCTCAGATCACGGATGTTCAGAAACAGAGGCGAAGAACTTACTCACTCCCAGCAACAGTGAGTTTCGCTAGCAGGTCAGTGGGCCGCGATAAGAGTCAAAGGTGGGAAACTCCCACACAATAAGATCCAGGAGGAGGGTCTACGTTTTATGAAGGTCTCATAATAATAATAATAATAATAATAATAATAATAATAATAATAATAATAATAATAATAATAATAATAATAATAATAATAATAATAATAATAAAGTAAGTAAAAGTAAACTCATGTCCTCATCCCAAGGTGGTGCAGCTCTTTTTAGGCACACCCCGAGTTTAGGTGAGCTGCATGTACCATTTCGACCACATAACAGCCCTCCTGCCATTCTTAAATTTCTGGCAGTACCGGAAATCGTACTCGGGCCCCGAGGACGGCAGGTAATAATGCTAACCGTTAAGTTAGGAGTTATAATAATAATAATAATAATAATAATAATAATAATAATAATAATAATAATAATAATAATAATAATAATAATTTCGTGTGGCTATTTCTAGCCGAATACAGCCCTTGTAAGGCAGACCCTCCGATGAGGGTGGGCGGCATCTGCCATGTGTAGGTAACTGCGTGTTATTGTGGTGGAGGATATACTGAGAGTCAAATTAAGACCTTAGCGGTCCCTTTGATGTTAGTCAGACTTCTGGTCGGTGAAAAGGCTTCCGCAGCGCCAAATAGTTCCCTAGGTTTGTTACTTGTTCCTGAAGTCAGGAGCTTCCTTCAGTTTGGTTAGATATTCTGGTGAACTGACTTGACGAATTAAACATTTTTGCCCTGTATAAATATGGAAAATATATCACAGGTTGTATGTTATTCGGGTTCGTTACCAACTCTTATATTTCATACGTAGATGGCTATGAATAGTTATTGTTCTCAGTGGTGTATGAAGCAAAATAATAATAATTTAATATGATATTGATAACGTACTGCACTGTACTTAGTAAGTTTGTTCGAGTTCATTCCATTGCTGATAAGTTCGCATAATATGTGCGACGTTGAAAATGGATCCAAAAAAACTGTTGGCGATACTGGTTGCAATGGTATGTTCAGTATTCATAATGGATACCAGCTGTGAGCAAGACATGTGTGATGCTGTGACGCTTGAGTCCCCCGTGAAATACTTTAAAGCTAACAAAAGTGGAGAAAAATTAAGTAGGAAATCTAAACCAATTTTTTTTTTAAACGTTTACAGTAGCCTACGAGATGAGAATCCGCCATGGACTGTGGAAGACGTGGTGAAAAACACCACGCAGCTGACCGGCGTTTCTGTGCACGGTGTTTATGCCGCTCGCGTGGAATTTAAACTCCACGGAAAATCCAAGTCTCCAGCGAAAGGTCGATGTGTCAGCTTAGCACTCGCCGTAAATAAAACAGGAAGGGCCTTAACACGGTATGGGAATAGGATTCTTGGCGTATTGGATGATGATAATAATAATAGTAATAATAATAATAATAATAATAATAATAATAATAATAATAATAATAATAATAATAATAATAATAATAATTTGAATTTGTACTTTGGTCTATATTCGTAACCGCCCTCTACCTGCAGAAATGTTGTCATGAGGGAATCATGAGTTCGTTTTACCTTCCGAATGACGAGACTACAATATTTACAACATTCCTGGAAACATTTTATTTTGCAATCCCACTCACAGGTGGTTTTTTCAGCGTTTTGAACTGTGAGAAACTGCCACTGACAGTCGTTGCACGAGAGCGGAATCGTATCCTGGTACTTATGTTGTAAGTCTCCATGTGCCTCACACAAATTGCATTATGAAATAAAAATAAACTTTGTTCCTCTTGCTTCGGTTTTTGTCAGTAATCTGTAGGTTTCACATGGTCAATAAAGGAATAAATAGGTATGGTACGTAATCAAAGTACAACTATGTGAAAGGATGTGATTTCGTTTGATGCTTCACTATTTCAGAATGAATTACCGTACTTGTCAGATGGACGCACGGCGTTAATAATAAGTTGGTTATGGCGGAGACGGGAAGTGGGAACAGGGGACGTGCTCACGTGCGGGAGGATACTTTTCCTAAGCTCTTGACTTGAATTTCAATATAGATAGTCTTTTACATAACTTTCGTGTGTGAGTATTCCAGGTTAATTGAGAATCCAAAGATACTCCCATTAATTTGACAGAACTATGTTCATTCTCATCTGAAGTTAATTTAATTAGGTGAAAATAAATAACTTCTATTTTGTTACTATTTGAAAAAGTTTATTTGTCCAGGATAAAGACTTCAGGTCCTCAAACGGTCTCAGCTTCCTAGTCCAAATCTTTCTTAGGAGTCGGAGTTATTCATCTTATTCGAGGGAAGAGGAAATGTTATTATGTTATTAAAGTACTTGTCATCCTGCTACTTCCTTTTCACACGGCTCACATTCGCGTCCAACCATGCCAAGTTCGCCACCAGGCTTTGGTAGACTGGATACTGCACACTGTGTCGGCACCGTCTAATTGTCCGGCTCCATGGCTAAATGGCTGGCGTGCTGGCCTTTTGTCACAGAGGTCCAGGGTTCGATTCCCGGCAGGGTCGGGAATTTTAACCATCATTGGTTAATTACTCTGACACGGGGGCTGGGTGTATGTATCGTCTTCATCATTATTTCATCCTCGTCAAATCGAAAAATCTGCACCTAGCGAGCCAAACATGTCCTCGGACACTCCTTGCACTAAATACCATATAGTACACCATTTCATTTCATTTACCACCTAATTTGGGAAGTAGATCTGAGTTTTGCGAAAGATCTGTGTTTTCTACACAAGATAGTTCATCAGTAGTGAATGTATCTGCTTAACGTCAGTTACAAGTAAGATCGAAGGTTGTTTTAGCTGTAGCAATCCACCACAGTAAATTATTATTATTATTATTATTATTATTATTATTATTATTATTATTATTATTATTATTATTATTATTATTTTTGTTTTGCTAGTGGTTTAGTTTTCGGCGACGCAAGGATTGAAAAGAGTTAGGATTGGGAAATAAGATACCGTGGCCTTAATTAAGGTATAACCCCAACATTTGCCTTGTGTGAAAATGGGAAACCAGGGAAAACCATCTTAAACACTGTCGACGGTGGGATTCGAACCCAGCATCTCTCGAATGCAACAAAGTAAAATAATCAATTATTACGAGATAATCTAAACAGTAACCTAACATGAATTGAATAAAAGAAAGCCAAAAAACAAAAAACAAAGTTAATTTCCACAATGAAAATCACTTATGATTATAAATTAACCTTTAGCGTAGGTACATCTTGTTAAGAGATGTGAGCGTACATCAGCTACGCTCGAACGTCCTTTATGCCACTACTTTAATTGCGCTCGGACTACTTCGTTGTAAACTTATCAGCTGTGTTCGGAGCATTTCCTTGTAAACACGTCAGTTGTGGTCGGAGCATATTTATCCCCAATGAGCAGCAACTCTAATCACTGAGAATGTTTGCTGCTGTCGCAATTGCGCTTCTCACTTGTCCTCTCTCCTCTGCACTCTCTTGTCGGTTGCAGTTTATTAACCTACGGCACGAGTTTCAAAACAATAAACAATTGCAGGGAGATCATGGAAATTTATAAAATTTAGTGCGCCTCCTGCTTTGAAGTGGAAAACGTAGTGATTTAATTATTTTTATGAGGGGAAGTACCGTATGTCAAATTAAAAAAAAATACATTACCAGTGTTATGTAAATAAATAACTAAATTATTAAGATTTTTGTATTCTATGTAGTATCGTCGTTACAATAGTAGAAAAATGAAAGTACTACCTTTAACAATTTGTGTATAACGTAATACTTCTGTAAAACAGTCGACTCGGAAAAAAATATACAACATTTAAAATAATGAAGGCTATTCAACAGAGGAAGCTAATATTGAGCAGAAGTTAGTGCATCCGAACACTTTATTTCTCTAAGATATTACTTCAGAATTAAGAACCTTTTCCTTCGTGATTTCACATGAAATGCCCCATACACTTTATTATTATTATTATTATTATTATTATTATTATTATTATTATTATTAATAATAATATTATGCCTTTATTTCCATGGCGTGACTGCCAAACTTTGTCACCCCTGGCAGAAGAGCCCCGAAGGGCTGTGACCTACCAAGCGACCGCTGTTTAGCCCGAAGGCCTCCATATTATGAGGTGTCGTCTGAGCAGCACGGCGAATGCCTTCGGCCTTTATTCTTGGCTTTCTACACCGCAGTCGCTATCTCACCGTCAGATAGCTCCTCAATTGTAATCACGTAGGCTGAGTAGACCTCAAACTAGCCCTCATATTCATGAAAATATCCCTGATGTGGCCGGGAATCGAACACACACACACACACACACACACACACACACACACACACATATATATATATACACAATTCTATTCAGCTACGAATGATCACACTCACTAATTGCTGCCTAATAACAGGCCTCTGTCCTCTTAACAGAGAAGGTAGTCCAGCTCATTGGTGAAGCAATCCCACAACGGTCTAACGTCCACCGCAGTACACATACAGTACTCTGAGTCAGTACTGACAGTACTCCGTTCCGTACACGACGATTCTCGGATTCTGGCGGGGCACAGACGACAACCAGCACTTCTACCATCAAGCTCCAGTCACTCGCTCCACGTCTGTACACGCACAGTACTACAGTCAATACCCCGAAGCCGTACACACACAGTATTCCGTACTCCATATTCAGTACTTCAACGCAATGCTCGACACTTCGACTCAAGAACTTCTCGTCCAGACACCGGTGAGACACTGACGATAGTCAGCATTGCTGTCACCTCAGTCCGAACTCCAGACTGAACTCCAACACTGACTCACTGTTAGCGTCTAGCCTCCTTTTAATATCCAGGTGGTAATAATGCATTAGAATATTCGGGATTCGGCTGAATGTTACAACTTCCAGAAAACGCACGGGGAAACTAGATGAAGAGAACAATTCAGGAAAAGACCGGCCATCCCCTCAGGCCTGCAGCTTCCAATTGCCTCATTACTTCCCTCCAGGAAATAGGAAAGGAGGCTATGACAGTGCGGGCACGTAACAATACAGTTTAACAATATACTACAGATATTACGTACACAGTATAAACTGTACATAGTTATACAACGCATCAAAGGAAAAGAAGAAACTTATACAAAATAACCTACAATGAAGAATTTTGTCCGAATTTTTCAATAAATAATAACGAAAGTTAGTTTCTTAGTTTCAAATTGAAGAACAAAACAGAAAAACAGAATTCATGTATTTGAACTCAATCCGTCCAAGTATCGCTGCCAACATTTCTTTTTAAATACCCATTCTTGAGATCATTGGTCAATGCATTCTATGTTAGAGTTGTACTAAATATTACACTAATATTGCAGAGGGTGGACGTGAGACTTGGTATTTTGATTATTACGTTAGCTATACCTCTGGTCGGGATGTTATGAATGGTTGAGGGCAACTGGAAAAAGACTGTCAGATAAGAAGGTTCTGCTTGTATATAATTTTGTAGAGTAGACGCAGAGGGTAATAGCTACGATGCTTGTTTACTTTATCCAATTTAGCTCATGGAACGCAAAAGTTACATGGTTACATTTTGGAATGTTCATTATAGAGCGGACACAACTATTTTGGGCTCCGTGAAGTGTATTCTTAACTAAATGTTCCATATGATAGGACTAGCAGACAGTGTTATACATAAGGATTCGTAAATTCTTAACGTGCATTGGATGGACGATTACTGCACGCTGATCCGTTAGGACATGGCATCTTACTCTAAGCATGATAAGCATATTAAATAAAAGTTGCATTGGATATAAAGCTGCTCAGGGCTAATGTAAGAAAATAAACATTCCCTATCAGTCAATAACTTATGACTGATTGTTGAAGAGTTGTTAGAGTTCTGAGTAATTTAATTAATGGCTATCAACACACAAGCTAACAGCCCATTACAGCTTTGACCTTGCCCACCCAGATGACCAGCATATTATTGAATGCCACATGGTGAACATAATGCCATACTCGGCCGAATTAAAAGTACTTTGCATTCTTGAACGAGTCCGCCGCCTCCCGTCTCAGACACTTCCTCAGTTGATCACATGAGACTGAGTAATCCTCATTTTAACCCCGAGTCTAGAATTAAAATAATCAGACGGGTCGGGTATGGAATTTGGGGCTTCCAGGTATAAGAGTCAGGTGCGCTACTGCTTCACCATGGGGCTGGCATTAATAGCGACGTCGAGGATAAATAAAATTATATGGCATAATTTTCATCCTAGATGAATAATTTCCTTGTTTATTATTAATTTTCATCCTTTTATCTCACCTGTAGTATTGTACAGTTTGCAGAAATATGAACATGGTATTGAAAAGATAAAATTTATCGGAAGCAATGGTGCACGTCGAAAACGTGTTTATGAATTGTATATGCGAGGAAACATATTGTTTATAATAATAATAATAATAATAATAATAATAATAATAATAATAATAATAATAATAATAATAATAATAATAATAATAATAATAATAATAATAATAATAATAATAATAATAATGGGGTGTCAATCCTAGTCCTTTCTCATCCTTGCGTCGCCGAAAACATTCGATGTGTCAGTGCGACATCAAACCTCCAGCAAGGAAAAAGTAATAATGGGGAGAGATCTCGTGCAAACCCTATGCCCAAAGGTGACGTCTGTGAAGGTGAGGCTCTACCTGCGATGAAATCTAAGGTAGAAGATGGCACGAAAATACGAAAACCCAGTCTCCAAGCCAAGAAATAACCAATGAAGGTTGAAATCCTCAACCTGGCCGGGAATAGAATCCGGGACTCCTTGGACCATTATAAGAGGTTAGCCACGGATCCGGACATCTGTAGTGAAATGCTTGTATTGAACAATTGTTATCTATCTCGACATCTTCAGATCATCAAGAAACACGTTCTTCAACAGCGTTTAAGTATTTCAGGTGTCTCTGGAGTCATCCTGGCTCATTTAGGATTTTGGCGAGAGGTTTGCTGACGCTACGTGATATTTCAGGAGAAAATTCCATAGCAGTGTTCGAACATCGGTCATCTGGGTAAAAAGGCAGCAGATAAGCTACTGCGTTAATCTTAGTCCAAATCATTATGGATCGTTATTAATAACGTAAATCTACTTTAGAAGATAATAGTGAAATAGTGATGAGTGTACCGAAAGAACGAAGTTCCTAAAGGTAATAATTTAAAAATATACACACGCTCAGGTGGTCAGCATTACAGCATACGACGATTTCATCCCTTTAGTTCACTTTGCACAAATATGGAATAAAACGATTAATATATATTGGGAGCAGTGGAGGGCTTCTAAAAAGTGTCGGATATGACTTGTAATATGAAGCGGATTTTAGTGTTAAGGCTGTTTATTAAATCCTCCAGGAAAGGAATATGTCTCACTGTATAGGTTCTCATAAAATATGCTATGTTAGCCTACAAGCTGTGATGTTTCAGAACGTCTCAGGAAAGAAAAGCGGCACTTCCATCCTTAGGATCATTAGAAGTTCAAGAGGTGTTAAACATTCACAATTATTATTATTATTATTATTATTACTATTATTATTAGTTACAGTATAGAATGACTACAAACTAACTGGAATACTTGAATGCTTTCTGCAGAATAGAAGAGTTTTTGCTGAATTTCATGGCCAGTAGAGCAGAAGGAGGAATTTGAAGAATGGCCTTCCACAACGAAGTGTGCTAGCTTCTCTACTTGTTAATATCTATACTAGCGATCAGTCCCACCTGCAAAGGACGAAGAGTTTTATTTATGTAGATGATCTCGCACTACAGTTCAAGAAGCAAGTTTTGAACATGTGGAATTGAAGCTCCCATATGCTCTTCAAGATCTGAGTGATTATTACCAGGAGAACCAACTGAAAGCGAATCCATCAAAAACAAAAGTCTGCGCCTTTCACCTTAAAAACAGACAGGCGTCAAGGAAACTGCAGGTGACCTAGGAACTAGAACACTGCTTCACTCCCAAAAATCTAGGTGTAACTCTTGATCGAGTACTCGCCTACAGAACACACCACTTGAACACCAAAAACGAAGGTACCAGCAAGGCACAACGATACTCTTCGGAAACTCCTGGGTACAACCTGGCGACGCAGCCTCTCACCTAAAGAACTTCAGCTATAGCCCTTTGTTATTCAGCTGCAGAAAACGCCTGTCCCATCTGATATAGATCCAGGCTCGCTGATCAAGTGGATATTGCCTTAAATGAGAATTCTAGACTCATTGCAGGTTGTGGGAACCCTAAACACTTGAGAAAGTTTATTGTCTATCAGGTATGTCACCTCTACATATACGTTGCGAGTCTGCAGCCAGACTGGAGAAATCATTGAAGGCATTGAACTTGAGGACCCATACCCTATACGGATATCAGCCAGCAATCCGAATGCGAAAGTAATGAAAAAGCTTCCTTCATTAATAGAAATCCTCAATGAATCACGTTCAAAATTTCGAGCAAATTCATGGTGTTCCGGATACAGCTACTTCGCAGAACGGATGGTGCCCTCTGAAAGCCTCCCTTCGGGTCGCGAGGAAAGTTGGTCAACATGGAAGGCACTCAACAGGCTGTGCGCACTAGAGTTGGCAGATCAAAGACTAACATGAGAAAGTGAGGATTCGCCTTCGACTCCACACTATACGAACGCGATGAAGAGAGGACTATGAACCATCTCCTGGTCTGCAACTTGTGCTCATCTAGATGCTCTCCTCGGAACCTGATTGATGCCACCCAAGAAGAGTGCGAACTGGACAGATACTGCTAACAATACATTTACATTTTATTTGTGTAGAGTAGGTCCATGTGATGCGATATTAACTTGTTCCTAGAAATGATAACATTCTTGTTGGCTGTATTTTATTTTATTTTAATATCTTTGATAAGGGGATGCCTGGCCGAGGCGGTAAAGGCGTGCTCGGCTCGCCCGGAATGATGTGGGTTCGATTCCCCGTAAGGACATCGTTAAATTTAAGAAACGAGATTTCCACTTCCGAAGGTGCACATGGCCCTGAGGTTCACTCAGCCTACACCAAAAATGAGTGCCAGGTTAATTCCTGGGGGCAAAGGCGGCTGGGCGTAGAGCGAATAGAGGTTACGGATAGTGGAAGCCTTTACCTCCCACTCTTCCAAGGGCCTTCATGGCCTGTACGGAGATGACTTTGCTTTTTGCTTTGCTTTTAATATCTTTGATGTTATATGTTATATTTCCGACACGATTAAGTAGGTTGATATTGTTATTATTCGTTTTATTTTATTATAATAATCATTATTGAACAGACGAGGGATCACTGAACAAATATTACTCCATATACATGTGAATAAAACAATTGACAGCTTTTTCCTTCAACACATGTCTTTCATTTCCAGGAAATCAATAAGATCCAGGGAGCTATATATAATGTAAGTTTTTAAGACAGTACTTTTCAATTATTCACAGCCAGTTAGGATATCCGCAACGTACAGTCAGATACTACATACCATTATAATTTTTTTTCCGACTGCACTCGTGGTCTTGACAGTTATGTGAAATTTTTATAGGAAGTTTACTGTGGAAGTAATTACCACATGTTAAACTGAAAGTATCGAAGTTAAATTTAAATGTATTGTTCGTATATGTAGGTACACGATTCGTTTGTCTGCTTTTTAATTAGTTGGGAAGAAGTTAGTTTAGGCCTAATTATGGAAATATCGCGAATCATTTTAAAACATATTGTTTAAGCCTCCTGTAATTGGAGACACACTCTGTTGGTGGTATACATAGATAATGAATAAATAAACAAAAACTAAACGCCATGGTACAGCAGCCCCAAAGGCCTGCAGATTGCGAGGTACTGTGGTGTCCGGCCGTTATTCTTGGCTTTGTAGAGCGGGGCCACTATTTCACAGTTTTATAGCTCATCAATTGTAAGAAAGTAGGCTGAGTGGACCTCGAACCAGCCTTCAGATCCACGTAAAAATCTCTAACTTGGCCGGGAATCGAACACAGGGCCCCTGGTAAGGGGCAGGCCTGCCACCCCTACACCGCGGGGCTACAAATAAATAAATAAATAAATAAATAAATAAATAAATAAATAAATAAATAAATAAATAAATAAATAAATAAATAAATAAATAAATAAAACCGGAATGCCTTTATGCAGCAAAGAAAGATACTTGGACCAAGAAAAGTTGGAAGTAATATGATGAGAAAAAGTTATAAAGAAATTTATAGCCTTACATTCGGGAAATGGTGGTTTTGATTCCCACCGTCGGCAGACATGTGCTTGGTGTTTATAATTTAATAACAAAGATTGTTTTTACATATTTAATGTATCACAATCCCATCACATCAGTATGTTTTAAATTCAAAACAATTATTGGTCAAGGAGATTAGTACTGAATTAAATAATACTGTACAATGATCAGTAGGCCTTTGTAACGTCAAAACATCTCCCCATCTAAAATTAAGGGGACTAGAGGGTTTGGCGACTCGCCCACTTCTGGTTGCCTTTGTCTAGTATTCTCGTCATGGATTTCCAGAGAGTACTTCTTGAGGTGGTCCTGGATTTTCTCTTGCTCCATTGTCGTCCATCTCAGGCAATGGAAGCAACTCTGGAGTAGCGTCAAAATCACAGTACCTAGCCGGCGTTGGTGACTTCTTCATTTGGGTAGTATCTCTCCTAAGAAGGCCCCTTTTTGCACCGTTTCTCACTACCCATTAGGATTGGGGTTCTCAGCCTTCCCGTACACCTGTGGCTTTTTGCCGAACTTTGTGGTGAGCACCTTCGGCTATTTCAAATTTGAGATGGCGAGGCACTGATGCCAGAGAGTGGCGAATTAATATAGTACAGAATCGCTTCTCGATAGTGAATACGATCCTCCATACAATCTATATATATAAAGTAGCTTGTCCTGACTGACTGACTGACTGACTGACTGATTCATCATCGCCGAGCCAAAACTACTGGACATAGAGAAATGAAATTTTGGGCATAGATTCATATTAAAATGTAGGTGCTCGCTAAGAGAGGATTTTTGGATATTCCGTCGCTAAGGGGGTGAAAAGGGGGGTGAAATTTTAAAATGAGTGTGTCTATATCTCAAAACTTTAAAAGTTTACAGATGTGAAAATTGGTATTTAGAATCTTCTTTAAAAATAAGGAAACACGTATTTTTTTGTTTTCAGACAATCCCAATAGGAGGGGTGAAAAAGGGTGAAAAAGGGTTGAATGCCTTTAATATGGATACGCTACTTATATCTCAGAAACTGAAGATATTACAGACCTCAACATTGGTACTTTTGATCGCTGTGAAAAATAAAGAAACACATATTTTTTTGTTTTTGGAAAATCCAATTAATGCGAGGGTGAAAGGGGGGTGAATTTTTAAAATGAGTGCATCTATATCTCAAAAGTTTTAAAGTTTAGAGATGTAAAAATTAGTATTTAGAATCTTCATTAAAAATAAAGGAACACGTATTTTTTTGTTTTCGGAAAATCCCAATAGGAGGGGTAAAAAGGGGTGAAAAATGTGTTGAATGCCTTTAAAGAGAATACATATATCTCTGAAACTGAAGATATTACAGACCTCAAAATTGGTACTTTTGATCGCTTTCAAAAATAAAGAAACACATATTTTTTTGTTTTTGGAAAATCCAATTAATGCGAGGGTGAAAAGGGGGGTGAATTTTTAAAATGAGTGCATCTATATCTCAAAAGTTTTAAAGTTTAGAGATGTAAAAATTGGTATTTAGAATCTTCATTAAAAACAAAGGAACACGTATTTTTTTGTTTTCGGAAAATCCCAATAGGAGGGGTGAAAAGGGGTGAAAATGGGTTGAATGCCTTTAAAGAGAATACATATATCTCAGAAACTGAAGATATTACAGACCTGAAAATTGGTACCTTTGATCTCTTTTAAAAATAAAGAAACACGTATTTTTTTTTTTTGGAAAATCCAACTAATGGGGGTGAAAAGGGGGGTGAATTTTTAAAATTAGTGTATCTATATCTCAAAACGTTTAAAGTTTATAGATGTAAAATATGGTATTTAGAATCTCCTTTAAAAATAAAGAAACACGTTTTTTTTTGTTTTCGGAAAATCCCGATAGGAAGGGTGGAAAAGGGTGAAAAAGAGGTTGAATGCCTTTAACGAGGCTACTTATATTTCAGAACCTGAAGATATTACAGACCTGAAAATTGGTATTGGGGATCCACTTTAAAAATAAGGAAACACGTATATTTTCGTTTTTGAAAAATCCGGATAATGGGGGGTGAAAAGGGGGGTGAATTTTTAAAATGAATGTGTCTATATCTTAAAACTTTAAAAGTTTACAGATGTAAAAATTGGTATTTAGAATCTCCTTTAAAGGTAAAGGAATAAGTATTTTTTCGTTTTCTGTAAATCCCAATAGGAGGGGTGTAAAAGGGTGAATAGTGGGTTGAATGCCTTTAATGAGGATACATATATCTCAGAAACTGAATATATTACAGAACTAAAAATTTGTATATGGGATCTCCTTTAAAAATAAAGAAACGCGTATTCTCGGAAAATCCAATGAAAGGGGGTGGGGGGAAAGAATTCTAAAATTAATTGAATTAATTGTATGAGAATACATACATCTAATAAAAACTAAAGTTGTTACGGACGTGAAAATTGGTATTTTGATCTCCTTTAAAAACAAAGAAATACGCGTTTTATGGGGGAAACCATCTTGGGGGGGGCGGGAGTGGAAAGGAGTTGAATTCCTTTCATGAGGACACATAAATAAAAAACTGAAGAAGTTAGAGTCGTGATAATTGCTATTTAGAAGATCCTTTACTATTAAAGAAACAAGTATTTTTTGCCGGAAAATTCACTTAAGGGTGGGGGGGGGGGGAGAAGTGTGAAAGGAAGTAAAAAAAGCGAATTATTTTTATGGGGATACTTATATCTCAAAACTCAAGGTAATAGACGTGAACATTGGGGTTTGGAATCTCCTTTAAACATAAAGAAACACTCCTTCTTTTAATTTTTTTTTTGGGGGGGGGTAAATAAACTTAACGGCGGTGGGGTGTAAAAGGAGGTGAGACCAATTGATTTTGCTGTTCATAATGTACTTATAAGGAGCCTCCATTGCTCAGGCGGCAGCGCGCCGGACTCTCACAGCTGGGTTCCGTGGTTCAAATCCCGTTCACCCCATGTGACATTCGTGCTGGACAAAACGGAGGCGGGACAGGTTTTTCTCGGGATACTACGCTTTTCCCTGTCATCATTCATTCCAGCAACACTGTCCAATATTTCATTTCATTTGTCATTCATCGATCATTGCCCCAGAGGAGTGCTTCGGCAGCCGGCACAATTCCTACTGTCGCCGCTAGATGGGGCTTTATTCATTTCATTCCTGACCCTGTCGAATGACTGGAAACAGGCTGTATATTTTCGATGTACTTATTCTGATCATAAACCGATCTTTTTAATCTTTCCTGGGTTCGTTTCAAACAGCCAACTTTTCCTTCGGAGAACGTTCTTATATTACAGTAGATTCTCCTGGCATATCAATAAAAATTTGAACACATTTGAAATAAACGATAGGAATGAGATTGACCGTCCAATTGTTCACCTCTATAATAAGGTTAATAATGCACGGAAGTATGTCATTCGTATCGCCAGAAATCCCGCACACTTGCCTACGCGCGACATTGGTGCTGGTCACATTCTCAACAATAACAATGGCAGCAGATGTAATTTACCGCCAAGTAGCGGTCTTGCATCTTGCTGTGAGGTCCAGAACATCTATAATAATAATAATAATAATAATAATAATAATAATAATAATAATAATAATAATAATAATAATAATAATAATAATAATAATAATAATAATAATAATAATAATAATAATAATAATAATAATAATAATGTTCTGGACCGTCGTCAAATGTGCGGACCGCGGTGGAAACGGGTCCTGGACGGGTAATGACTAAGAATGCAGTCGGGCCGCGGGTTCAGTACCGCCAAGGCACCCAAGACGACACCACGCCGGATCTCCTGAAGGATTTGTTCCATATTAAAAATGCTTATAAGAAAAGATGGCAATGATTTAGGGACCCAACTGACAGGGTGGAATACCTGGACCTAGCCTGGGAAGTACGAAATCGATTGCTGGAAATAAAGATTGAAAAATGGGAGGAAACTTGCCATAATCTATTAGAAAACGAGTCAGATCGCGAATTTTGGCGGATTCTCGCAGAAAACGATTCAGATCGCGAATTTCGGCTGATTATATATCTAAAACAACATTCAATTATAAATTTCAGTATAATACCGTAGCGAAGCACGGGTATCTTGCTAGTTTAAAAATATATATAATTTTGCTTATTCCAACGGCCTTCTCAGCCATGCCATTGTTTCGAGCATAGCAAGGAGTGCTTGTTATTAGCGTTCTCTTTGGAGGTATAAAACTGTCGGAATTCCCAAGACGTGAATGGAATATTGTCAGCTACAATTTAAACAGGGGAGTTTATTGACAACTTCAGCAGAGGAAGGGGCGTCTCAGTACAGGCTAACTTAGAAAAAGGCAACTTTTAGGTGAATAATCGCAGTGTATTATCGTCTTCGGTGTGGAAAAACGTCCGTAGTTTTCAAGTTATAGACAAACAAACAGACAAACAAGGTGACAAACAATCAAACACACAGACAAACGGACACCAAAGCTAAAAAAATGCAGTTGGTCATTATTACACCTGAAACGGATAACTGTGCGGAAATTTCGCCAAAATAGTCAATGTACAGACACGCGGTCGTTACGATTTATATTTATATATATACAACTCTTACGATGTACGGTCTTTCGATGCAGGTAATATTATCGGAGAAATTTGACATTTCCTGATTTGGTTCCCTTAATATTGCCACTACTCTGTATATTTGTCAAATAATATATATCCTGCAGCACTCTCCCGATATCCCTCAACTTAAATACTGAGTTTCAAGAAATTCGATCAAGCTGTTTTCGCTTGAAATTGAGGCAAATGTTCAGAGAGATAGAAGAAGGAATACATTGAACTGAATATTTTTTTGATTTTGTTCCTACTCCGAGACGAAGAATGAGTAAAAATTTGAAATGTACAGCCAAAGCTACAGTCTGTCGTGCATTAATTTTCATAAATGATGAAATTCGACAAGGTCGAAATGGGCAACCCAGCAGGTTATAAAATCCATAATCTTGTTACATATATTTCTGCGGTCACTGGAACCACGAATGCACATTATGGCTTGAACACATAATTTACTATCTAGACGTGTATTTATCATTTCCTATTTCGATGGAACCTGTTGATACAAATTTCTTGTTCATATTTGGCTGTAAAGTGCCTACCTTTTCTTATGCATTCTAATGAGTATACTTTTCTCTTTCTCAGGTGCTGGCGATGATGCTTGTCACCTGTCTCCTGGTGCAAGCAGTACTGGGAGATGCAGCAGCAGACAGTCGTAAACAACGGCAGGAGAACTCGAGGGCACCACACGAGTTCTTGAAACCACCTCCTAAGGGAAGGAACCTTTCGGGTGAACATTCGACGGGAGATTCCATCAAGCCACGCATAGCTCGCTGGTTCTTCGCTCCAGAAGGATCTCCAGAGCGTATGCCTGAAATCCAGGACCGTAAACCTACAGCTCCAGCAAGTGGCTATGAACATCCAAAAGCAACCCATGGACCAACACTCAGCTCGTACGGTCCACCCAGACCTCACCCTGGACCTCCAAAGCCAAGTAATATTCAAACAGCGGTGTTACCCCAGACCCGAAGAGGCAGACACGGTTCATCAGCATCTTCTGGTCAACAAGCAAGTGCGGCGAGAGTGATAAGTTACCATGCACCTCCTCCTCCGCGATATGGGCCACCAAAGTCAGTGACAGGGCATGGTCCACCGTCAAATCAGTACGGACCTCCTAAAATACCCAACAATTATCGACCTCCGACTAGCCAGTATGGACCACCGAAATTACAAGCCCATCATGGACCTCCATCTAACCAGTATGAACCCCCTAAACCATCATCTCATGGGACTCCATCAACTTCTTACGGTGCTCCACCAATATTAAATCCTCCATCTAAACCAATCAACTCCCACGGACCACCTCCAGGCATCATTTATGGACCACCCATCCCTCCTCCAAATCACGCAGGAATTCCTCATAAACCGAGCCCTATATCTTCTGTCAAAGGTCGAAATTGTAACCCTTGTAACAAGGTTCCGTGGATTCCTCTGGCTACAGGAATAGGAAGTTCCTCAGCAGCAGGAGTGTACCTACCTCCAGCTCCAACCGGTGGCGGATCGGGTGTCACACAACTGAAACCGGTGAGCGGCGATTACGGACCACCTCCACCTGCCTCAGAACTGGCCCATTCGGGATCCACCGTGCTTCAACTATCCTCTGGAGGAGTTAGAAGTCATTCAAATGATGAGTATGGTCCACCACCACCTCCTCCTCAACCCCCTAAGGATCACTACGGCTTACCTGATTTACCCACGATTCAATTTAAACCTCCATCTGCAGAAATACCTAACATTCATCATGGTGTTCCGGACAATCTCTCACCACCTCCACTAGTAAATACAAACGGTCTTTCATCACCAGACAGTATCTACGGTCTGCCATCGTCGGGCAATATAAACAGTCCTCCAGCACCAGAAAATAACTACGGTCCTCCATCACTAGGAGATATAAACGGTCCTCCAGCACCAGAAATTAACTACGGTCCTCCACAACTAGGAAATATCGGTCCTTCAGCACCTGGAAATAACTATGGTCCTCCACCATCAGGAAACATAAACGGCCCTTCAGCACCAGGAAATAACTATGGTCCTCCACCATCAGAAAATATAAACGGTCCTTCAGTATCAGGAAATAACTATGGTCCTCCACCATCAGGAAATATAAACGGCCCTTCAGCACCAGGAAATAACTATGGTCCTCCACCATCAGGAAATATAAACGGTCATTCAGCATCAGGAAATAACTATGGCCCTCCACCATCAGGAAATATAAACGGTCCTTCAGCTCAAGGAAATAACTTCGGTCCTCCACCACCAGGAAATGACTACGGCCCTCCTCCGAACCTTCCTGGCAGTGAAGTATCTAAAGATGAATATGGCCCTCCTCCTCCAGTTCAAACCTCTATTCCTAACACGCTATATGGTTCTCCTAGTGAACCTGTCCTATCACCAACTTTCCTCTTAGTCCCTCCCATTCATGATGCCCAAGTATTTAGGAAGCAGCCTTCTGATTTCCTTGTGCCTCCCCAAGCTGTGGACAGTAACAGCGATTACTCTGGGTCATACAGTCACCAGCATCACGCACAGGAACAAGTGCCTTACAATAACTTTGGTGGGGGAAATATAGATGTTGTGAAATCAGTGACAGTACTCTCCGAAACTCAGTCATCGAACATCATTACAGAAGACAAGAACTCAGCTCACCTACGCCCCGAAGCGAACAAGTGGAACCAAGACCAAAGTGGCTTACCTCCTAATGATCAAATACACCTGCCATCAGGAGATTATCACAAGGAGTCGTTCAACTCAAATACCATTCCAGGAAATCTTAAAAAGCAAGTAGTCTCAACAAATGACTTAGAAATAGTAAAAAGCGTGCAAGTTGCAGATTTCGTATCATCCGTAGAGTATCCTCCAGAAGTGGTCCAGTCACCTTACATCGACGTAAACGCTCAGGACTCGTCACACAAGGTTGAAAGTGTGATTAATGGGTCCCAATATCAAGCGATTAGTCACTCTTCAGACTTTCATCAGGGGTTACAGTCACAAGGAGAAATAATTGTGGGAAAACCAATAATAAACGAGGTTTTGGACAAAGATAAACAATTTAACGATCATGCAAGCAATCCAAACTTCGCAGAAAACTTTAATATTGATTCATCTCACTCAGATCAAGAGTTTCAACATAATTTTGAAATATCACCAAACCCTTCAAAAGAGCATGCCGATTCTTTGTATAGTTCTCACAATGTGTCAGGAGGAAATGAGTACGAAAATCATAAGGGAATTGATCAGAAGCAGAGTAGCACCAACAAGGATATTATCAACAGGCCGAATGATCTCGATCAATCCCCACCGCGCGATGATCTCACATATGAGGGGAGCAACGTGTACTCGGGAGAAAGCCAGCAACAGTCTATAATACGACATGAAGAACATCGTACACAGCTGCAAAATACTGGCAATTTTACATCATCACATTCCCAGGGCCAGTCTCACAACTTTAATGGGAATGCTGGGGGCTATAGAGCTACTCAGAATTCTGTAATTGTGGACATTCAGCCATCAATACAAACCTCGGCCCAAGGAGCTTCTCTGATATATCAAATAAATGGACTCAACACACCAGCACCTCCTTTCCAGCAGCCCTTCCCTAATACCCCGGCTCAGACTTCCGTGTTCGTGTCATTCCAACACTCACCTCCCAGGCCGTTTAACTTTCCTGGTCAATCCATACCTCCTTCTTCACCTTTCCAGAACTCTTTCCTTCAAGCGCCTCCACCTCCCACATCACACTACAGGAACATATTTCCAGTTGAAACACCTGTGCCATACCTCAACCCACCACGAGAGTCATTTAAAGGATTTAGCGCTGTGACAAATCCTCCAATAGTAGATTACTCGCCTTGGACTCCTACTGTTGACAGTTTATCATCAACATCTACTTGGGGTTCTGCAACCACTAGCAAACCTCAAGTATCTCACGACACCCAAAATGGAGTGCCGTTCGCAAATATTGGTCTCCTTCCTCCCCCACCTCCTCCACCCTCTGAGGGAGTGAAAAACCAACAAGGAAAGAAAACGAAGCAAATTCAAATCATTGTTCCCTACTTGACCAGCAGGGATCACATTCAGTTCAAGTTTCCCAGTGGAGACAACGGTGTACTAGATACTAGCGGCTGGTCACCAATTAACAACCAAGAACCTGCCAATAATCAGGGAAGGAATGTGCCAAAACCCATCAACTGCAGTGATATAATATCAGACGGCTCGCCAGAGTCTCAGGCTCAATGGCAGGAACATTTCCTTCGGTGCAGTGGTGAGATAGGGGTCATCAATACCCCGCAGCGTTCGGAAAGTTCAGATGATTACCATCAGCACCAAGAATCTAGAAGAGTTACAGCAAAAACGCCTCTCACTGAAGAACAAAATATTATCAGAAATAATGATAAGAAACCGCATTCAGATTTCAGAGAAGTACAACACATATTTGCGTCAAATATAAGAGATCTTCTCAGGGGGGAAGAGGAGCCAAAACCAACAGCAGAGAGCGTAAATCTTCTAAATCTGCAGAAGAACATCGATAAATGGACAGCTCTTGAATTCTCCATGAAGAAAAACAATGGATTAATTTTCAGTAGCAAAGATGATTCTCGAAGCACCACAGCTAAAACGTCTGTGGGAGCGACTCTCCAGCACCTTTTGGTACCATCCAAGAAAATACCTGACGAATATCTTACAACGACACCGTTAACATTCGATGATTATACTCAGGAAGAGAACTTCCTCTCTACCCCCGCTCCTACGATAAAGCAGAGAAATATAATCGGTAATACCGGAAGTGTATTCTACGATCACGACACTTCTGGCAGCAACACTCACTCAGTGACTGCTACGACAAGTGAAAGACCTGTCAATGAGTCACATTACAGCAACAGCTGGAGATTCTTTGAATCTAATTTAGTCATACCAGAAGCGGTGACCATTTCCACAACCACACCTAATCCTCCAACAACAACAGAAGAACCCACGGAGGAAACGACGGAGGACACAACTGAGGTGACAGACCCAACAGCTCCTGTATCGTGGGACCACTTGGAGGTTTCTATCTCTCCAATAACTAAAGAGAAGGTGTACGTGGTTACCCCATTACCATCATGGTACACAGGACCCACTACTGCTTCTCCACTACATCGGTATACGTCGTCTGGTTCCTATGAGGCCATTTCGAGGCCTAGCGTGTTTGTTACCACTACCACTACTCCTAGCCCCACATCAAAGTCCATCAATGATATTATACCTTTCCGCAATTCTTTCCACTCTCCCGCAGAGGTCAAAGGGGCGACACCCTTGACATTCCATTCTCCTCGCTTCCTCATTCGGCCGACACCATTGCCTTCATTACAAAGGCTTTTCACAGTCAGAGCTTCTGATGTGATGACTTCTACAGGACGCCATGCAGACAGCACTACAGAGGAGAATGATATAGAAGATGATACATACCCTTTCATATTTAGAGGTACGTAGTTCATATATTTACATGTTATAAAGAGGCCATAGAAGTTACAGATTCATTGGCAGAATCTGGTTCCTTTGCGGCCTTCTCACCAAGGTGGCCATGGTTTCAACCTCGACCAATGAAAGTGTCGTCATACTGCCTGTTTGAGCCGGCCACAGGCATATTAAATCGGATTAATGCCAACAGATACTGCAGACTGTTCTCTCTGACAGATTTGAACATCCATTACGAAGATGTTCGAATGACGGGAGTTGTGCGAGCGCGCATTGCCGTCTCGCGGAACAAACTTTTCCCCACATGTTGTCTTTATAGCCGAAGAATGGACTGGAGGATTCAGTCCCGGTATTAATAATAATGGCGTATGGCCTCCAGGTCTTTTTCTAGTAAACGGCCTGTTAGGCGACCTTAATGTCTGTGAGGGTGGGGTCCTACCTAAGATGATTTCTAATGCTGAAGACATGACGAACATGTAGCCCCGACCCGAACAAATGAACCAATCAAGGTTAAAATCCCCGACCTGGCCGGGAATCTATCCCGGAACCCTCTGGGCCAAAGATCAGAGCGCTAATCATTTAGCCGTGGAGCCGGAAAGTCCAGGTATTGAACACTTTTCACAGTGCCCTCAACAACAATGAGCGGCATCGGACGCCCGTATATAATACCTGCCGAAAACATGACGAACCCGCCTCCCTGCTGCCGTGATGCCAGATTCTAGTACCAGTGTTACCGTACCGACCTCCATTTGGCGCGGTGTTCCGGTGTACGTCCAAGTGCTCACCAAGGACGTCTGGAGTGTAGATGGGCTAGACTTGGGAGTAGGGATATTACTGTAGCTGCTCGACTAAGCGGTATGTTTCGAGCTGCCAACGAAGAGATGGCGTGAATGACATTAGTAGATGAATAAGACCATAATATGATAATAAAGTTGGAATTCAGGAGGACAAATAGGGGAAAATAATCGTTTATATGAAGGGGAATTACTGATTGGAATAGTTTTCCAAGAGAAGTGTTCGATGAATTTCCAAATTCCTATACATTATTTGAGAAAAAAACTTGGTAAATAAGGATCTGTTACCTGGCCGACAACCCTAAATGGTGATTGATTTCTTGGATTTGATTTTGGTCCTTTGGAAATTATTTCGGACAGTCTGATTAGGTACAGCCCTCATAGTTGTTGTCAGGAAGGCATTACGCAGACCTGCTGAGAATTTTTTTCGGTTCCTGCGAAATGAGGTTCACAAGTAGTGGTCATCAGCTTCTGTTACTCAACGCAGTCGACCACAGCGAGAACGATTATGAATAACTTATTTCACACGATGTCGGTTTTACACCCTAATAACGTCACTACCGTGTACACCATGGAACAATGTGCGCACGATCAAACGCTGTAATGGCTAGTCGAACCGTGCTTACACACAACGGGCCAAACTGCGTTCTGTACTTGTTGTGTCCAAGAGTTTGCTCTCTTGTGGATGATCCTGAAATTATCTTACTTTCCTCCTTTCTTAATCCGTTTACCCTCCAGGGTTGGTTTTTCCCTCGAACATAGCGAAGGATCTAACCTCTACCGCCTCAAGGCTAGTGCCCTGGAACGTGAATCATTGGATCGGGGGATACAACTGGAGAGGAGGACCAGAACCTCGCCCAGGTGGCCTCACATTCTATGCTGATTAGGGGCCTTGTGGGGGAATGGGAAGATTTGAAGGGATAGGCAAGGAAGAACGAAGGTAGTGGCCGCGACCTTAAGTTAGGTACCTGGAGAAGTGGTAAACCACGCGAAACCACTTCGAGGATGGCTGAATCTGGAATCGAAACCCGTCTACTCAGTTGACCTCCCGAGGCTGAGTTGACCCAGTTCCAACCCTCGTACCACGTGGCAGAGCCGAGAATTGAACCTGGTCCTCCGGGGGTGGAAGCTGATCACACTAAGCACTACACCACAGAGGCGGACTCCTGAGATCATATGTCATAGTTTTACGTAGATCTAACAGATTACGTTGTGTTGTATTCCGATGTCTCGTTTTGAAGATAATGCTATCTCCGCGAACATTTTTCAGGAACACCCAAAATAATCTGTTGCTCAACTATTTCTTGAAGTGTATATTTAAAATATTAAATAATCTTTCTCGTCATAACCTTAAACTACCTTTGCACTCAACAATTCACTCAAATTCACTGCGATCCCCCCGTAATATATCATATTAAAAAGCATAACAAACAATGAACGGCCTATCTGGAGTTGAACATTTCATGATATCAACTTCCCTAAAGAAATTGAATTATTCAACACATTCTCATCTTCTTTGATTTTATATTGTGTGAACAACCAGTTTTCTATTCGGCGGACCGAATAAGATGATTGCGTTGAAGAATGTGTACGAACCTATGGAAAACACAACGCATTATATGTATATGTATATATATATAAATAATTTATTAATTTTGTTGATTATTTTTCTTTTTAGCTTATGTCTATGTTAGATATATGCAGTGAATAATGTGACAGTTACCCTTCTAAATGTGTACTGTATTGCAGGTTAATAATTCTTGTTGCCCCTTAATGTGAGCATTTCCTCGCTGCGGTCTATCAAGTAAAGACGTAATAAAGTTTGTTTTGTTTAGATGACGGTAAAACTGACACAGTTATCTCGGTAGGATGGACGTCAACGTTTTCTTCTGTCTTCAGGCCTGCATAAGCTGTTCTTTTGAGCATGAATTTTTCCAAATAACTTAGTATGTTTCAGCAACTGACACCTAAGTTAAGATTGTTATATGTACAGTAGTTAGCCCAGATCTAGTCAAGGACAGACGACCCAGTTGATTAAACTCGAATCAGAGTTTGAGAAGGTCGTCAGCAGCTAGGCTTGTCACACACGAACATGCCAATGATATATGAATTTCAACGTTAGGAATGTTTGCATTTATTCGATGGAAGAAGATACAATATCAGAGGAAACCGTCGATTTGATCATAAATTTCAGATGTAGTGGGTGACATTTAATCCCAATCTCCTGATAGGGTAAGTAATAGACGGATCGATACCGTAACCATAGACAGAGGAAAGGACTTCTTAGACTTCAGGATGAAGCCTGAAGTCGGTACCAGTCCACCTCAATAGGTCGGCGAGAAGAGGTACGAGCCCGTAACACCATATTTAAGAGATGTCTGCAGGATTTGTAATATCAGTGCTGAAGATATTTTATCGACTTGATTCAGTATCACTTAATTTGTGATTCGATCAAATCCCATTGACAACATTCTTCTGTATCACAAAGGCTTCTAATCTCTTTATTTGTGCACCAATTATTGCCCATATTTCATTTTAGTCCATTGTGCTTCACGTAAAGGTATCCAGTTGCATTTTTCTAATATGCATGCGTCTGAGATGGGTAACACTTTTTTCCTATTGCACATAGTATGTTACCTTATATTCTGCAGTCTTCTACTGCACGAATAACCATAAAAATCTACTCCTTTAAGTAAATTATGAGAATGAAGTCAACGTTTTGGTTCACAAACCTTGAGATTCTGGCTTCGATTCCCTGACGAGTCGTGGGATGTTCAATGCGTATGATAAACTTATATGGCCTGATATTGTGTGTTTGATATATCTCTAACATTCCTACAACGCATACACCACACTTTCTTCGATTTAAATTACATTCCTTGCATATCATGGTAGATACATCCCATCCTAATCGGATGGCCAAACATATCTGACTTAATTCGACTGCATATCGTGTTTTCGTGTTTTACTTCTTCGAGACATATGATATGATATTAAGAGAAGATGCTTGAATTGTTCTTCATATTTATTTTTCTGTACTCATCATTGTGAATCTTTTGAGCCGTAAAATGCCTTGACATATTCAGATAATATTGGATTGTATATACAACATATTTAAATTTACAGCTATACTAAAATATTATTTTGGTCATACACTAATAAGATTATTTTTGCTTATGTTCAAACTTGGAATATTAGGATTGATGATGGACCATATGGACATACTAAGAGGCACTGTCACTGTCAATCACATTTTTATTATAATGAGTGTTCACACTGGTATGACTCTGTTCCTTAGAGAGAGAAGATTACTCTGCCACCACTCCAACCCCAGTAAATTCCACGCTCGCCAGGTCTGGAGACTCTACAATCTTCGAGCTGACGGACTTGCCGACGTACACGCCACCCGATGGAGCCAAAGTCCACACGTTCTCCGGACATTCCAAGGTACTGGTAATATGCTCTTTTGATGTTCAGATAGATTCATATCTATTGTACATAGTTCGGATCTTTGTGAGTCGGCGTTATGCTGTTGCTGATCCTGAATAAATAAATAAATAAATAAATAAATAAATAAATAAATAAATAAATAAATAAATAAATAAATAAATAAATCACTTGATGCAAGTGTAATGGAAACAATTCTCTAGACCCATGGGTAAATAGTGGAAATATCGAGCTTGATTAGTAGATGTTGTTATTATTATTATTATTATTATTATTATTATTATTATTATTATTATTATTATTATTATTATTATTATTCACGTAGTTATGTACGGACTTTATTTGGTATAAATTGTGTTCATATCATTTATTATTTCATTTGTGTGTTGTATGATCTGTCTTGAGTAACAAAACATGTGAGGTTATGTCACGATTCGTCTGCTGTATGCATATAAATAAGACTTTATTTAATGTAAGAACACGTAATTAATAGTATATAATGTATTATTACCCGTAAATCATAATCATCATCATCATCATCTGTTTACCCTCCAGGTTTGGTTTTACCCTCGGACTGAAATAACGTCGAAAGTGAGATGGGTAGCTTAGATAAGAAATGAAAGGACTCTTATTATAATTTCATGTGGATATTTCTAGCCTTGTGCAGCCCTTGTAAGGCAGACGCTGCGACGAGGGTGGGCAGCATCTGCCGTGTATAGAAAACTGCCTGTTAGTGTGGGTTGCAGGGATTTCGGGGGACAGCACAAAAACCCAGTCCCCAAGGGAAACCATTGAAGGTTGAAATCTCCGACTCGTCTGGGAATAGAACACGGGGTCCTCTGAACCGAAGAGCACTGCGTGGAGCATTCAGCCAAGAAGCCGGGCAGTGGACACTAATCAAATCAGCGACAGGAGAACGATTTGAAAACCGAGTTATTTTATGCTGTACAACTTGACATAGTCAAAATTCCTGAAAACCTGTAAGTTATAATAAAATCTTTGAGCGATTATTTTCTAACATTTTCATTCCTACAGTAAATTGATTGTCCATTTATCTTGTCATTCTCACTACTGAGTGAGAATTTCAAATTTCATATTCAGGTCCATTATTCGCAGCACAGTGAAAGTTATCATCTTCCTGAGTGACTATGTTAGGTACATTAGGTATTAGAATCACTCTTAAATGTCATCCTCAGAGTTTACGTTCAGCAATGCTAAGGAAATGCGTGCTTCGGTGTTTAGAAGGCAACTTCCTGATTCCGTCGTTAGGCCGCAGCACGCCACAAAGCAGTTTAAAGGCAATCGCGTACGACGGTCTCTCTCTCTCCCTCACTCTCTCTCTGTCCTGAGGTAGAACGTAACATGATGAAGTGGATTAAAATAATCTTGCCGTGGAATGTTGAACATGATAGCTGACGAAGATAAATACACCGTTAAAAAATTAGGGGAACATATTTTTGAACGCATGCCATGCTCAACAATACAATACCTCACACCCAGGTATATTACCAAATAAACCTTTATTCTTTACCGTTAAAGTATACAAAAGAACATCGATGGATTGGCGTTCATTTTCAGAACACAAATGGAAATGTCTAAATAGGGGAGAAAACAAAGTGATAACAGTGCTCCAGGGTGGATTTTTATCACAGTTAGAGAGCTTCAGTATTGTGTATATCCTGCACGAGCATTTATCACAGCTTGGCACCTACTTGGCATGCTCCGTTATAAGTCGACGGAGGTCACGTTGTGGTATCAGGTCCCATTTTTCAATGAGAGCCTGTTCGAGGTCTTGGAGAGTCTGTGGTGAAACAGGACGTCCACTCCTGTCAAGCCTATCCCACACATGCTCGATGGGATTAAGGTCGGGACTCATTGCTGGCCTTTCCATCCTTTGAACGTCCAGTTCGCGCGAGACAGCTCTGGTGATGCGCACTACATGAGCCCTGGCGTTGTCGTGCATGACTACGAATTCAGGACCACCACCGTATGCAACAACCAACACATGCTGTAGCAGTATCTACTCGATGTACCACGCAGCGGTAAGATTACCACGGACGACGACAAGATCCGTACGGCCATCAATACTGATGCCATCTCACACCATCACAGAACCTTGTCCGAATCGGTCTCCTTTCTGGACAGCATTTAGCATCTACTGCTTACCACGGCGTCTCCATACACGTTGACGTCCATCACGCTGTGTCAGGGGAAATCTGGACTCGTCTGTGAAGACAGGTCTCCATTAGCGAAGTTGCCAGTTGACGTGGGTACTGGCAAACAGAATGCGAGCTGCGCAATGTGCTGCGTTAAACGGGGCACTCGAACAGGACGTCTGGGTCGTAGGAACACTTCTCTTAACCTGTTCTCTACTGTCTGGTCAGATACCGTGACTCCAGTGACCCTCCTGAGGTCTTGTTGCAGTTCTCTGGCAGTTACTGAACGACGCCGCAACGCACAGATGGTCAGATATAGGTCATCCTGTGGGGTTATCTTGCGTCTACGACCTTGTTCAACCCTCCTTGTGAACTGGCCTGTCTCATTGTAGCGATTCCACAAACTTTGAATAACTAACGGAGAGATACTGAGATCCACAGCAACACGACGAACCTTCCTGGATCAAAGTGACGGCCCTTGCTGCTTGAACCTCGTAAAGATGTATCATGGGGTGTGCTGCTTTACGTACAACGTGCTCAAATGACCGCGTAGTCTGTGTATCTCACAACGAAACACGGACGTACCGCTATTCACTTTATTTTGAGGGACCACCTGACAGTTTAATGCATGGCTACATCTACAGGTGGAGTATAACTTCGATTTGACATACCCTGAGTAGCTAAGGTCTCAAAGTATGCTGTACGACCATTGGAACCCCATATACCAAATTAACGTTCACATACCAGACGTTACAAAGCATGTTCCCCTATTTCTTTTTTCAACTGTGTATATAAAAAGACAATTGACGCGCTGGCCATATGACTCCAACGCAGGTTCGATCCTGCCTCAGTCCGGTGGCATTTGAAGGTGCTCAAGTACGTCAGCCTCACGACAGGAGATTTACCAGCACGTGAAAGAACTCCTGTGGCACAAAATTCTGGCACTTTGGCATCTCCGAAAACTAAAACATTGTAGTTAATGGGACGTAAAACATTATTATAAAAAGACCCCTCCTCGCTAGTGGTTTAAGGTCACACTAATATATCGAAGTTAGCGACCGTGGCCGTAATTAAAGTGTGAAAATGTAAAAACACAGAAAACCATCTTCAGGGCTGCCGACAGTGAGATTCCAACCCACCATCTCCCGAAAGCCAGTTCACAGCTTCGCTACCCTAACTGCGTGCCCAACTATGTAAAAGTATTCACAAAGTTGAGATTTTTTTTGTACGAGGAAGTTAATGAGGAGAACCCAATGTATGCATATCTATTCCTTAGTCCAGTTTCTCAGTACGGGGTCGGGGTTGAGGCGAGATGAATCGATATGGCATGTTTTAACGGCCGGATGGCCTTCCTGATGCCAGCCTCAGTTAAGGAACTAATGATGAAATGAATGATGATGAATAAAATTGGGTAATACGTCGGTAGGATTCGGCTGTGTCCTATGAAAAGGAACTGTCGCAGCATTTTCCTGGAAGTGAAAATGGGGAAAAAACAGAAAATCATTCTCAGGACAGCCGAAGGTGGTGTCCGAATGCACGTGTCTCCCGAATGCAGAGCTTGAATAATGAGAACTCAATCCCTGTAATCCATGACGCGATTGCCCTAAGTGGAGTCTACTAAGTGTTTCTGGGAATTCTGTCATGTTTATATTAACACCGAGATGTATGGACTTTGTTTTCTTTCTTTCTTCTTTCTTAATCTGTTTGCCTTCTACCGCCTCAAGGGCAGTGTAATGGAGCATGAGACTTTGGGTCGGGGATACAACTGAGGAGTAAGACCAGTACCTCGCCCAGGCGGCCTCACCTCCTATGCTGAACAGGGACCTGGTGGGGGATGGGAAATTTGGAAGGGATATACAAGGAAGAGGGAAGGAAGCAGCTATGGACATAAGTTAGGTACAATCCCGGAATTTGCCTGAAGGAGAAGTGGAAAACCACGGAAAACCACGTCGAAGATGGCTGAGGTGGGAGTCGAACCACTCTTTTGACCTCCCGAGGCTGAGGGGATACCGTTCCATCCCTCGTGCCACTTTTAAAATTTCGTGGCAGAGCCGGGAATCGAACTCGGGACTCCGGGGGGTGACAGCTAATCACACTAACCACTGTACCACAGAGGACTTTGTACTTGTCCAAACACTGACACAAGAGTTAGTTATGACAATAATAATTGTTAATGCAACAGAGATATTCTAGATGACTTAGCAAGAGATACAAGCAGTTTTATGATGCTAATGGCTCTATAAAATATATTTTATTTATTTATGGCGTATGGCCGCAGGAGAGGCCCGGTGGTGGTCTTTTCCTTGTAGACGGCCTATTAGATAACCTGCATGTCTGTGAAGATGAGGGCCCGACCTAGGGATGATTTCTAATGCTGAATATGCCTCACTACCCAGCCCTCCGTGCCACTGGAATTAACCAATTAAGATTAAAATCCCCGACCTGGCCAGGAATCAAACCTGGGACCCTATGGACCAAAGGCCAGCACGCTAACCATTTAGCCATGGAGCCGGACATAAACTATATAACATGGCTATAATGCGATAGCTTTGCTGGGAAATTTCACCATATTTAACCACATTTTAGTTAGTGTTGGTATGTGGACTGGGGACGTGATTTTTTTTGCTAGGGGCTTTACGTCGCACCGACACAGATAGGTTTTATGGCGACGATGGGATAGGAAAGGCCTAGGAGTTGGAAGGAAGCGGCCGTGGCCTTAATTAAGGTACAGCCCCAGCATTTGCCTGGTGTGAAAATGGGAAACCACGGAAAACCATCTTCATGGCTGCCGATAGTGGGATTCGAACCTACTATCGCCCAGATGCAAGCTCACAGCCACGCTCCTCTACGCGCACGGCCAACAAGCCCGGTGGGGACGTGATTAGCACAGTGGCTGAACTGCTGGCTTTTCACCCGGAAGGCTGAAGTTCGAATCGCGACCTATCCTAGGACGAGAATTTTATCTCTTAAGTTCACATGGCGTCGACAAGGGCATCCGGTTTTAAACCCTCGGTCGAAACCAACATGAGCCTGTGTTGCTCTAGCGACCAAAAAATATAGTTGGGATAAGGTAAAGAAAGTGTTCGTTGAGCGCTTGCACTGGATACCCGACTCCTGTTTTCCACTCTTTCAGTAATCCCTGTGTGATGTTGAAGATGTCACAGAGCACAAGACAGCAAATGTCTATTCGCGCGGTTCGCGGTTTGAAACTGATCTGCATCAAGTTAGCTTCTTGCTCTGACCGCAACCACAGATTATCTCTGGAGTTTCGTGCTGTTTTGTTCTGTGTTGACAGACTGTTCAAACCACTTAAGTTAAGATGATTGGGTTTGGTACATGGCTGTAAAGTTCATGTTAAATAGAGGGTTATAAAGTCCTCATAGTACGAACAGAAAAAATATAAATTCTCCATTTATTATGCTAAGTATAATAGGGAGTTTCCATTTTAAAACATGCAAATTTGAGTAGAAAATTATAATTCCGTCCGCGTCTGTGGGTGCGTTTAGCTGCCACCCCCGGAGGCCCGGGTTCGATTCCTGGTTTTGCCACGACATTTTGAAAACTGGTACGAGGATTGGAACGGGGTCAACTCAGCCTCGCGAGGCCAACTGAGTAGAGGGGTTTCTGTTCGCACCTCAGCCATCCTCAAAATGGTTTTCCGTGGTTTCCCACTTGTCCCCCAGGCAAATGCCGGAATGGTACCTAATTTAAGGCCACGGTCGCTTCCTTCCCCCTTCCTTGTCTATCACTTCCGATCTTCCCATCCCTTCCCCCCCCCAAGGCCCCTATTCAACATTACAGGTGAGGCGCCTGGGTGAGGTACTGGCCCTTCTCACTAGTTGTATCCCCCGACCCGAAGTCACATGCTCCATGACACTGCCCTTGAGGGGGTAGAGGTGGGATCCCTTGAATTAATTGTATCCTCAAATTTCATGAGCCCCTCTCGTAAAGTTTGGTCTGTAAAAGTTGGTTTTCAAAATTCCTCCTCGTTTAAGAAATATTGCCGGTGGTAATGCTAGATGACTCACTCTGTATAGGCCTACAGATCATTTTGCAGACGCGTGATCATAAGCGACTATTTTTTATACTTGTTATTAAATTTCTTTTACGACGCACCGACTCAAATAGGTATTATGGCGACGATGGGATAGGAAAGGGCTAGAAGTGGGAAGGAAGCGGCCGGGGCCTTAATTAAGGTACAATCCCAGCATTTGCCTTGTGTGAAAATGGGAAACACGGAAAACAATCTTCAACGCTGCTAACAAGAGGGTTCGAATCCACTATCTCTAGAATACAAACTCACAGCTGCGCGACCCTAACCGCTCGCCAACTTGTTCGGCTAAGCAACTATTGATCAGAAAGTAAAAGTGTTATATTAACTAAGTAGACACGGAGGAGAATGGCTTCCATCTTGAAAGGGAATGTTTCCTAGTTGTGCTTTCTTTTTAAACAAAAATCACCCCTACTACTTCCAACTTAAATCTTTCCACCATCGTCAGTTAACTGGTTACCATGATGACAGAAAGGTATTTCCATATCAGCAATACTCGCCATTGAGACGGAGCAATATACAATATCTTTATTCGTACTGATAGTTCATACGGTAAAATGTATCAGACAAAAAAGATCCGAAATTTTATTTTTACAGATGTTGTTATTTACCGTTCTTAGACAGAACTAATATTTCCATATAATATTTAGAAGTTTGTGAAAAGCGTAATAATCACGAATACAGTATCTTCGATATTGTCTCTGGTAGGGTTAAAGTGTACAAGGTGTAACAGATCGAAAATTATTTTCTCACAGCATTTGTTAAGCACAATTTTTCAATACAACTAGTATAGATATATACATCATTATATTATTAGTGCATTGTTCAGTGGAGAAATTAAGAATATAGGCCCTCTCTTACACTTAACCACATTTTGTTTACAAAAACGTATGTATGTCCAACCCATTTCCCGTTCCTCTGCGGGGTCCGGTATGAAGTACTGTAAGATGAATCTCGTAGCGAGTTTTTATGACCGAATATCCTTCCTGACATCTGCCTCATCAAAGGAGTTAATGGGATGAAATAAATGACGCGATGATAGGAAGAGAGACGGTGAAACCCGTTGCCGGCACATAGCCTACTCCTGTCGAATAGCTCCAAGGTTTCTACTTGAGGCTTTATGTCCCATCCGATGGACGGATCACCGTCAACAATGTCATATTTTCTCACTCCACATGAGCACTGTGGTGAGGTTTGGGATTCAGTCTAGGATTTTGACACGTAATCTAGTGATTAGAAATTGTATATCATCACCTCCCCTAACCTGTCACCCAACTTTCTGATGGTGAACATCTTTTCCACCAAGGTGACTCGATCTTGGCCAACAGGCGGGCTATTTTTATTGAAAAAATAAAATGATAAAGTAATTAAAATATTTGAAACTAAATAATGGAATCAAGAATGAATTTATAGAAGCTACATCAGGAACTCAGTTAATGACTTATTAAAACCTGATATAATTTAAGTAATAATGCAAAATTTACATACCGGTAATTAAAATATCAACGTTCAGTATGTGAAATATTGAAATCCTAAAATAAAGAACATTAGTTTCCTTAAGAGCAAGTACAAACACAGTAATAGTATTAACGAGGGTATTTATCAGTTCCTGTTCTGAGCTTTTTCTCAATTTGGTACGCCTCTGAACACTTTCAAATAATAAATAGCATAGTGTACAATTCGGGATTATCCCTCCAATAGTGTACTAGTTTCAAGAAATTTTGTGTAGCCGCTTTCCTGCGATTGCTGAAATTAAACACGTGACAAATAGACAGATGGACTAAAATGTAATTGAGCCTATTTTTTACTTAAATATATCTCATTCGATAATAGAAAGAAGAATAAAAACAAAGATTGAAGTGTATGGGAACAAGTTATAACTTTATTTGTATATATTATGTTTGAACGTAATAAACTCTCTGTATTGGAGTTAATATAGGCTGTTCTAGAGTACACCTGTGGAAATCGTGAAGTAAATTATTCATTGTCTGTTTCATTGGTTGCAGGTTATTACGGTTGTGACACCGCCCACGGTAGTGTCGAGTAAGAAGAGATTTGACAGCTCCACGACTACAACTACGGAAGCACCGGAGGTGGTGTCAAGAGTGAGGCGTCTCAGACCCGACCGCGAGTCGTACCTGTGGAACTTCCCAGAACTGATCTCACAAGGTGACATGCTGAGGGAGGAGGACGTCGCTGCCGTGAGAGGAGCAGTGCTGGAACTTAAGAAAGAACGACGCTCATGAGGATAATCATTAGCCGCGATGAACCATTCATAGGCTGCTAGATTTACACCTGAAAGTAAACAAATTACGGTTTTGTTGCCAGATGGAACTAATTCCGTAAACGGACATGCAAGAGATGTTGCTATCGGACTAAATAAACGGCAGATTGTCAATGTAGGGCGATGTGTTTCATATAGAACTGAGGTGCCAATCATTAAACGCCAGTAGCAGTGTGACACTCTTGATGATGATTCTTAGTTTTAGAAAGTGGATAATTTTGCCTGCCCTTATTTATATGTTTGAAGCAGGCATTCAGATTGTGCATAACACGCTTGATAAGATGGATTTAACGGAGAAATATTTCGAGGTGTATTTTTAGCACATAATTCTTGCGTCATATTCCCTCCTTATCAGCAGATGACGAAGTCATTCACGAAAATTGGCGTGACTTCAGCAGATACCGTTCAAATGAAATATTATGCTGATTTTATTGCATGTTGAGAAATGGAAACATATCTAGTTTAAACGTACCTTTCCTCACGACACAGTTATTTTTATGCAAAAGAAACTGAAATATTTCAACATTCCATATTATGTACAACCTCTTAAAAAATACGACACAATACTGAGGGCGTGGCCTGCAAAGACAACTGCTGCTCAGTGAAATGGCCTACAGATATTGGCATGACATCTTCAGCCGTACTGTTTGGCTTTCGGGGCCAGATCTTCCGCCTCTCATATCATAAAGCTCCTCAATCGGTCTCACGAGGTTCAGTAAGCCCTGATCCAGTCCGTAGTCCAAAGTAAGAACCCCTGGACTGGCCGGGAATCCAACCCGGGGTTTGCGTTTAGCAGACAGCTTCGTTACCTCTACATCTGTCAGTGTAACAGTAAACAGTATGTCTTTGCAGTGATCTACATCTTAATTTCATCTTCATCTTTCTCCATTTCCCATGGAGTTACTTGGGCTAGAACAAGCCACATTGACCCATTTCTGAATTTGCCAATGTAAGATGAATAGCACATATCTCAGCCTATTTCATAGGACAGTGAAAGTTTTAGTAATATCACATCATTTTTTTAAACAATCGCTGAGCGTCTTCACTGACTACAATTAGTCAGCTAAATGCTAATAGCTCCATAGAAACGTGTGCAATATACCTGCCAGTAATAATCGAACAACACCGGACTGCTTTTATACTTGCTCACTAATACGTCAGTTTAGTACAAACTATACGAGTAGAATTAAGCAGTTCTCCAGCGAGTTAAGTTCAAGTTAGCAATGGACCAATGAAACAATAGATTTTAAGTATCAGTAATGTTTCAATTATTCTGTCGATTATTTAAGTTGCCACTCGTATCGGGTGGGTGATAAAAGTAATTGAGACTTACGAAGCCTCGACTGGCTAAGGCTGATTTAATTTATTGTGAACTGTTCTTCACCATACTAACAGTTGTCGAATCATTATTCTAGTGAACTATTGCGAGTCTTTAGTACTTTTATATAATTTTAAGTTCCAGTTTGTATGTATGAATTGTATGATTACTTATGTAGTATTTATGATACAGATTGAGCGTGTGTTCGTGAAATGAGTGATAATGAGTGCATCGTGAATTATATTGATCGTAATAATTATCAGCCAGGTCTTAGAACTGAGTTACCAGTTACGAAGAAATTCAAGTCCTTACGTGATTTATAACTATGTGAATTAAGAAATTACTAACTGTTTAAAGTTCTCTAGTATTATGCAAGATTTCAACACGGGACATATTTCTCAAAATTAATTCATCTCTGATAAATGTTACAGAACATTTTTGTATCTTCGATATATGATAATATTTTTTAATACAATAATTTTGAATTTTTGGATATTGTCCAGTGAGTGTATTTGTTGTACAAGTTTTATACTTAAAAGCAATAATATAAAGTGTATTCTACGTATAATTTAACTGTATTTAATAATATTTATGTAATAAAATACTCAAAGGAAATTTTGACAAAGTGTACACTTTACTTCCATGCAGAGCTATGGTTTTTCCCCTCAATTAGTCTATCCTGATTCATCATGAAGATACGAAAAATTATACAGTACATTCCTTCACTTTAACTATACATTGGATAATGATGGATACTTCATAATAATTATACTTATCTAAGTCCGGAATAACGCAAGAATTTTGATTAAAATGCCATCCATCTCCAAAATAATACATATCTGTCACTCCTACTGGAATAAATCTTTCAATAGAATGACTGAGCTTACAAAAAAAAATTCTATGAACTTTTAAATAGAAATGAGTCTATGAGCCTTTCTTAACAAAGACCTCTGTATATGCATGTACCTATGCGCAGCAAGTCAAATCAAAAGTCTACAGACGTGATTATTCAGAACAGATGAAATATGACATTCGAATCATAATAATCAGTTATCAGATTCCAGTTCCGTCCATTTGTTTGATTCATGAATCTAACCGGTATTCTCAGTACACAGGTAGTAGATTGAATGTCTCGTAGTAAAAGTGGTGGCACAGAAACAGGACTTCTTCAAATGGCGTCTGTGTGGGTCCATATTTTAAATGTTTTTAATATCCTGATTTTCCTTTCAATGTGGTCATAAAAATGCGCCTTTCATTCATTTCCACTTTCTGTTCCAATTTTGATTTGATTTGCTGTGTACAGAAACATCATGTAAATTTGTTGCTACATAGTGTTTTCAATATCAATTTATAATCAGCTCTAGAGATTCCTACAATTTCAACCCATAACCATTTCGATATTATATGATCTGTTACTTATACAGCGTGAAGCAGGGATGACTCTTGATACCATTCAGATTTAATTTTGAAAAATAATCACGACAAAAAACATGCAACCCAGCACCAGTCTACAATGAATATTTTTATATTAATTTTATCGTAATTGGGAGATATTTTGGCTATACCTGCTTAGAGTATTCTAGTAAAGAAATTGAATGAAAACATTAATTGAATAACAAGGAGAATTACAACAAAGTAGTTAACGTGAAAACAAAGTATTACAAGACATTATATTGAAACAAGAAATTTCATGATAACTAGGAGAACAGAATAAAATAAATAAAAACAAGAAACAAACCATATATGAACATTGAAAATTAGTTGCGACTAGGGTAACATGTGTAATATGATAATTACAAGCAGTCACGTAGGAATTCATGCGAAGTTGACAGGAAATAACTTAAAATATTCCCCTTATAGGTGTATGCTGCGTCTTCAGCCTGAAGGCTAGTTTCATCCTCAATAGCTCCTCTGTCAGCTGTTATAGATGCCGTAGGCATCACTGAAGAGCCATAGTAGGCAATTGATGAGTGAGATAGTTTACCGTTACTTTCATCACCGAGACAGAACATATCAGCCTAGAAAGTCCACTGAAATGCTCGCATATTACGAACGATATTTTCTCAACATTTATATCCGGAATGGCTTTACTTGCATCGCTCATACCTCAGTCGCTTTCATATCGTCAAAGCCAAAGATAAGACTGAGACAGGTCAATGAAGAGTATTATAACGTAATTACAACGCAGTCACTCTGGAGTTTCCTGAAAATGTACAAAGGATTCCATTACAAGTATTGTAGCGTAACAACCTCAACGCAGTCACACAGAAAGACGAAGGTAACTCAAATAAAAAGTGTATCTAAAATGTACGGTGAATGGACCGATATCGCAATGGTAACGTGTGTGGTAACACTGCGTGTATGCTCATGTGAGTAGATAGACATCTCGAGAAACGCCACGTAGCGTTGAATACACAGAGTTGTAGCACGTTAGTCTGCTGCGGCCAGTCGAACGTTCTGCGAGTGAAGACCACTGATCTCTATACCTGGATGGCTGGTAGCTTGGGTAGCAGTAAGCCGAATAGAAGATGACTGGCGTAGTAAGATGGCAGTGAGCGCACGGTGCAGTAGACCACGAGAAGCGCGCTGGCTTTGTTTATGCTTAGTTCAGTGACGCCAGGCCTCTTGATTGTAGTTCCACGAGTGTTCTGTGCTTTCTTATTGCAAAGTAAATAGTGTATTTTACGAATTTAGGTTCGTTGCCTTGTAGTATACTTGTGGATTACAAGATTCAATTTAAATATGTATGTGTTTATCTGAGTCCGCCTCTGTGGTGTAGTGGTTAGCGTGATTAGCTGCCATCCCCGGAGGCCCGCGTTCGATTCCCGGCTCTGCCACGAAATTTGAAAAGTGGTATGAGGGCTGGAACGGGGTCCACTCAGCCTCGGGAGGTCAACTGAGTAGAGGTGGGTTCGATTCCCACCTCAGCCATCCTGGAAGTGGTTTTCCGTGGTTTCTCATTTCTCCTCCAGGCGAATGCCGGGATGGTACCTAACATAAGGCCACGGCCGCTTCGTTCCCTCTTCCTTGCCTATCCCTTCCAATCTTCCCATCCCTTCACAAGGCCCCTGTTCAGCATAGCAGGTGAGGCCGCCTGGGCGAGGTACTGGTCATTCTCCCCAGTTGTATCCCCGATCAAGAGTCTGAAGCTCCAGGACACTGCCCTTGAGGCGGTAGAGGTGGGATCCCTCGCTGTGTCCGTGGGAAAAAGCCGACAGATGATGATAATGTGTTTATCTGAAATATGAATGAAGAAACATTCTACGGGGTATTAACATACCGCAGTGTTCAGCTTATGGATGTACAAACAGAACCGATCAGTAGAAGGAGAAATCATTTCATCGGGGAGTTTTATACTGTACATAAGAATCTTCTTAGGGTAGTGTTCTGAGTTTTAGGTTTATTGTGTCTTATTTAGCATATTCCGGGAGCAAAATGGCAATTAATTTTTGTAGGTTTCCTTTCTCGAGACCCGAACATCTAAGGTCATCGATTAGGAGTATCAGGCGGGAGAATTGGGAGCCTTCTAAAACAGCTGTTCTCTGCTCGGATCACTTAGAGGAAGACTGTTTTGATAGAAATGGACAAACTGTACACCTTAGAAGTGATGTACAGCCAACTGTTTGCAATTTTACTGAACATTAACTGCAAGTAAAAAAATTACTTATATTTTTTTATTTCTCGTAATTAAACTGACGGTTTCGATGAAATAATTGACGTGACCTTATAACAATCTTAGAAAATGAAGTCTGGGGAATTCTAGACCTTATTTACATCAGTAATAATTATGGGTGGGAGAAGGGAAAGTGTGGTGGGTGTTTGGGGCTATCCCATTATACAATTCGTGGTATTTGGGACTCTTTTAACTGGTGTTACATATATCTGATGATGACTATCAATATCGCTTTGCTAGCTGAATTTAATTAAAGAGGTCTGTAATAGTAAATTAACCTGCAGGTAATGTGATATATTGACAAGTTTTGAATATTTGCTGGTTTTATAAATGTGTACATTTGCTTCACTGATATTTTAATTTGATAATATGCGCGTTATTTCATAGAAACAGGAATTCATTATCAAGCACCGATTATGGTATGTCGAATCTAGGCCTGTATAGTGAGCTACTTTTATAGGTACATCATTTTAAGAATGCATAATTTCGTGGCATACATGTATACAATTTACGGCAATGTTTCCAGAAACTGGTTTTCACTTGTATTGTGTTACCGATCGCTAATTGCATGTATTCAGCACCTAAGTTAATATTTGTCGGCCGTTATTATACACTCATGTTTATTGCTATCCCGGAGATTTAGTGACCTCGGAATGACGTGTCAGTGATCCCAATGTCCTTATGCTTTGAGTGAACATGTCTCTATATTTTTAATTATTCCAATGCGCCATTAATTGCGACTTAAAATTGACTATATTATCATTGCTTCCCCATCGATTAGGAGCTCTAGGTTGGGTACGCCAACATGGCGAACCGCGCACTCAACTTGGCGTACTTTCTCCTGCAGCGGAGACCTGCCATCAGCGATCCATGTATAGAGATCAGTGGTGAAGACTCATGTCACAGCGCAATAGAGCAACGAATTTTTGTTGCAAATTGCGATGTTGGTGCAACTGTGTTTACAGAAAATGTGTTTACGACTGCTTCAAATGCTTTTGAAATGGACAGGAAACTCTTGATGATAAGCCACGTTCCTGAACATCAACCGTACTCTCCGGATATGGCAGCTTCAGGCATATTTTTTTGTTTCCAAGCCTCAAGAGAATCATGAGAGGTACACATTTTGCTGACATACCGGACATCCAAAGGCGTGTGACATCACTACTTCGATCTATTCCAAAACAGGCCTTCGCTGCCAGTTTCCAGCAGCTGTATGCACGTTTTCAAAAGTGTAGTGTGGCCAACGGACAGTACTTTGAAGACAAGTTAAAGTATTCTATTTCTATGTTCTGTTTTCTTTAAGCTATGGTATCATTTACCGCATTTTCTAGACGCACTATGCCTTAATACATGTGCTGTACTGTAGACTGAGGGGTGACTGAAAGACTGTAATGACAAGATCATCATCTAGAAATTTACACTAAGCTTACAGGATATTGGAGTCTTTTCATGAATCATCTTATATATTTCCGAAGATGCTCTAAGACTTCCGCGGAGAAATGCATTACAATGAAAAAATTCACGATTTTTAAGCGAATGTAATTTTTCATGAAGAAAATTATTCATCAGATAGTAAAATCTTGGTACTCAAATATGAATATTGCAAGTGTTTTAACAAGGTTATTCTGTATATAACATAGAATGAATACGCATCACTGGATGAGAGATTACTACCACCACGGGTGTTTTTAGCACGTTCACGAGTCAGATATTTCATAAACGAGAATGCATGTTGACGAATACACTCAAGGCACTTCATAAACGCTCGATTCTATGCCATTCAGATTGTTAGAAATATTACTAAAATAATAATGAACAATGACAGGCTGACCAAAATAATTCTAAATCTTGCCATCACACTGAAAGTCAAGAACAACTGGATAAATGGAATAGAATCACATCTTCAAAAAATCAACATCAACGAGGAAATTGTGAAGAACCGATTTGCTTTCAGAACACTGATTAATAATCATTGTTTCGCGGAACCAAATGCTAGACCTAATAAAACCTAGGCAGAAGAACCTAAGAAGAATTTCAGTGAGAGGATGAAGAGATTTTGGAAAGAGAAGAAAGCAAAATCATCAGATAAATAAGTTCAAGCTTGCTCCTCAGTTGGGCATAACGGTGTGAAAAAAATATGGCCTCAACTACCGTCTGGTAGCATTTCAATTTGACACCACCTGGCTGCTTGCTTGTCAGTTTCGACGTTCCGTTTTACTCTAGGCCCACTAGTTGGCAGAATAGAATCTCTCTTAGGCGTCTATGGCTGAGATTTAATTAATTTTGTCGGGTGAACACCAAATCGTACGACATGGTTTATCGAATGGGCATTCCTCCGCCCTTAAAATATTCTACTACCTCTGCCGGGTTTAAACCCACTATCGTGGGATACGGAGGCCAACACTTTATCACTGATCCACAGAGGGTACATATCCTACCAACCCTTACGAAAGAAGACTGCAGGAGAATATCCAGCAAGTTAAATATGACATTTCACAGGCTGAAATCCGCCGAGTGACTGTAAACCTGTTTATGAGTTGCCCAACGTGTTTGAGGAACGTCACCTTGAGCGTCTCCTTTAATTCCAGGTAAGTTTTGTCTTCAGTTTTACCAGAAATGTGGAGCTTGATTCCAAAAGGTAACAAAAAAAAAAAAAAAAAAAAAAAAGAGCTACAGGTGGCAGCTCTAACTTGTAATATGTTAGAATCTTTCTGAATAAGCATATTGAGCAAAAAATACCAAATCCCAGTCATAGATTTTCTCAAAGTTCACATTTATTTTCAATAACTATTGCATCCATGTTGAGTTTGCTGCCAAGAAATACCAAATCCATTTTCGTCATACCGAGTGAGTTGGCCGTGTGGTAAGAGTGGCGCTGCTGTAAGCTTCCATTCGGGAGATAGTAGGTTCGAACTCCACAGTTAGCAGCCCTGAATATGGTTTTCCGTGGTTTCCAATTCTCACACCAGGCTGTACCTTAAATAAAGTAGCGGTGCGACGTAATGTAAATTGTAAAAACAGTAAGGAAGGATGTTTCGTTACATGAGTTTCTGCAATTTGTCACGGCGGCTTGTATATTGTTTCCAGGAATTGTTCATAAGTCTTATGCTGCTAATGTACTGAAAATTGCTAATTATGTTAGGGATGAAGAAGTTCCTTAGTTGTTGTTGTTTTTTATGATTACTTTTATTCTATACAATTTGATTTACGTCGAATCAGTACAGATAGGTCTTTTAGTGACGATGGGATAGGAGCGGGAAAAAAGCGACTGTGGTTTAATTAAGGGACAAACCCAACCGTTACCTGATGTGAAAATGGGAAACAATGGAAAACTATTTTCAGGGCTGCTGACAGCGGCGGTTCGAACTCGCTATGTCCAGAATGCAAAATACGTGACCCAAACCTCTCAGCTACTTGCTTGTTTTTAATGAAGGCTGATAAATTACAATGTTAATGTGAATAACATTTAAAGGTATGAAAAGCTGTGAATATATGATATTAGGTACCAAAATCGTCCGCCTCTGTGGTGTAGTGGTTAGCGTGATTAGCTGCCACCCCCGGAGGCCCGGGTTCGATTCCCGGCTCTGCCACGAAATTTGAAAAGTGGTACGAGGGCTGGAACGGGGTCCACTCAGCCTCGGGAGGTCAACTGAGTAGAGGTGGGTTCGATTCCCAGCTCAGCCGTCCTGGAAGTGGTTTTCCGTGGTTTCCCACTTCTCCTCCAGGCGAATGCCGGGATGGTACCTAACTTCAGGCCACGGCCGCTTCCTTCCCTCTTCCTTGCCTATCCCTTCCAATCTTCCCATCCCTCCACAAGGCCCCTGTTGAGCATAGCAGGTGAGGCCGCCTGGGCGAGGTACTGGTCATACTCCCCAGTTGTATCCCCCGACCAAGAGTCTGAAGCTCCAGGACACTGCCCTTGAGGCGGTAGAGGTGGGATCCCTCGCTAAGTCCGAGGGAAAAACCGAACCTGGAGGGTAAACAGATGATGATGATGATGAGGTACCAAAATCTAACTTTATGTCAAAAGGTACCAATTCTAATTTAAATTTCCTAAAAGCATCATTAAACAATGATATTTGGTATGAAAGTAAAGAAATGGTCCGCCTCTGTGGTGTAGTGGTTAGTGTGATTAGCTGCCACCTCCCGGAGGCCCCGGCTCAGCCACGAAATTTGAAAAGTAATACGAGGGCTGGAACGGTCAACTGAGTAGAGTTGAGTTCAATTCCCACCTCAGCCAACCTGGAAATGGTTTTCTGTGGTTTCCCACTTCCCCTCCAGGCAAATGTCGGGATGGTACCTAACTTAAGGCCACGGCCGCTTCCTTCCCTCTTCCTTGTCTACCCCTTCCAATCTTCCCATCCCCCCGCAAGGCCCCTGTTCAGCATAGCAGGTGAGGCCGCCTGTGTGAGGAACTGGTCCTTCTTCCCAGTTTATCCCCAACCTAAAGTCTGAAGCTCCAGGTCACTGCCCTTGAGGCGGTAGAGGTGGGATCCCTCGCTGATTCCGAGGGAAAAAACAACCCTGAAGGGTAAGCAGATTAAGAACGAAAGAAAGAAAGTAAAGACATGAATACTGAATTGAGTCACCTCACTTTCAGAAAGGAATGCAGTTACTTAGTCCGACATCCTCATTTCCTGAAATTTTATGTATTTGGTACCTTTTGGTTTCAGAGTCCACAAATAGCTTTCAATGACCACAGTTTGACGCTGGGTAACTCGCAAATACAGTGCGCATTTTTGCGGCCAGCAAACGAGTAAGAATGCGGCAGCTTATCGTGGCTTGAGTGGTGCTTCTTCACATGTATAAAATCCGGCCCCATGCCTAAATGGCTAGCGTGCTGGCCTTTGGCCACAGGGATCCCGGGTTCTATTCCCGGCAGGGTCGGGAATTTTAACCATAATTGCTTAATTTCGCTGGCACGGAGGTTGGATGTGTGTGTTGTCTTCTTCATCATTTCATCTTCATCACGACCCGCAGGTCACCCACGGGAGTCAAATCAAAAGACGTGCATCTGGGGAGCCGAACTTGTCCTCGGACACTCCCGGCATTAAAAGCCATTTCATTTCATTTTACAGGTATATAATTTAAAAACCTGTGTATTATCATTAATTCAAATAAACTAAGTGTTAACGTGCTAGTTTACATCCGAAAAGTCACCACCTCTGTATGCAGTTCTGTATCAACCCCTCTTCTTCGTCATGTCAAGTGCTGGTACTTCAGAGTCACGTCAAGTGTTGGTACTTGGGAATAATGGCGTTCTACAAAGTTTTGAAATGACGTCCAACCAGAATGTTGTAACGAGCTCAGTGGTCATCGAGTTTACAAAGTATGTTGTAGGGGACTGTCAATTAGCAGCAAAGGGAATGTTCAGCTCATTGAAGTGAACAATATTGTGTGTACAGATATTTAGGAAGTAAAAGGTAGAGTGTTTTGTTAACCCTCAGTAAAATCAAATAAAACGGACTCTCGAAATTTCAAGAATACACTCCTTTGTCCGTACTGGGCATTTCTTAAATCCACGATATACAGGGTGGTTGGAAACAACGTGAACCAGGCACATGAGTGTTAGAGGGTTGGTCATACTGATACGGCATTTACCGGGCGAGTTGGCCTTGCGGTTAGGAGATCGCTGCTGTGAGTTTCCATGCGGTAGATAGTGGGTTCGAACCCCACTGTCGGCAGCCCTGAAGATCGTTTTCCGTTGTTTCCCATTTTCACACCAGGCAAATGCTGGGGCTGTACCATAATTAAAGCCATGGCCGCTTCCTTTCCACTCCTAGGCCTTTCCTATCCGATCGTCGCCATAAGACCTATTATGAGTTCACCTGAATTACACAAAACACTGTTCATATCCATTTTCCCTCCCTGCCTAATATTCTTTATTAGTGTCCAGAAAGTTTTCCCTGGTGCTTGACCTAGGTTTTCCAGCTGATTATCAAAATTGGATTCAACTGTTTGTTTTGGAATGTTTCTTTGGTCTACGTACAATTCCCTGTCTGCATCAGCCCTTGTTTGGAGCCATTTCTGATAAACCTTATTTTTACGTTTACAAGCTGTTCTCACTTCATCATTCCACCAAGATGTTCGCTTTTTCCCATCTTTATACACAGTTGTTCCTAGGCATTCCCTTGCTGTTCCTACTACAGCATCCCTATATGCCACCCATTCTCTTTCTATATCATGAACCTGCTTACTCCCCACTGGTCGGAACTTCTCACTTATCATATCCATGTACTTCTGTCTAGATTCCTCGTCCTGGAGATTTTCTACCCGTATTCGTTTGCAGACAGATTTCACTTTCTCTATCCTAGGCCTAGAGATACTTAGTTCACTACAGATCAGATAGTGGTCTGTATCATCGAAAAAAAACCCATACACTCGTAACAGATTTCCTGATTTCAAAGTCGGTTAAGATATAGTCTATTATAGATCTGGTACCCCTACTCTCTCAAATGTGGTGGTGAATAGCCATATGCTTGAAGAATGTATTCGCAAATGCTAAACCCATACTAGCTCAAAAGTCCAGGAAACGCTTCCCAATCCTGTTAGCTTCCATATCTTCCCCACATTTACCAATAACCCTTTCGAATCCTGCAGTTCCATTCCCAACTCTCGCATTGAAATCGCCCATTTGTAACTCAAAATATTTTAATTCATCATGACTCAGATTGCACTACATGTACCCCAAAGGATGCGGGAAAGTGATGTCTTCTTTGAGAGTAGCAATATCATTCCACTCTGTTTATTACTACTGCCGTAGCCTCCTGCATTCGGTTCGATACCATACTTTACCATTAATTTAATTGTGTTTGTGAAAATTTAAAAGACTAGTGATGGACAAAGACTTAATCTTTAAGATATGAATATGACATGACAGTTTTAGCACAGTTTTAAAGAGTGGTGGTCATGAATAAGTGTATCTGGTTAACCACTCTCACTTAATTCTAATCAGAAGGGGATTGGAGGAATGAAGGTGTCGGGTAAAGAAAGGAAAGAGTCATGAAGGGCATGAAAATGAAAACATCCTTAATGTCGCCCATCGGAGATTTTTGGCGACCGAAGGAATGTAAAACCCCAGCATTTTCCTGATGTAATAATGGGAAACTACGGAAATCCATCTTCAGAACTGCTGATGGTGGGATTCGAACTCACTATCTCCAGCATGCAAGCTCACAGCAACACGACCCGAAGGGAACGGCCAACTCGGTCGGTGGAAATCGCGTAATCACATTACATTTGTTGTTAAAGGTTATAGATCTCTTTACATGGTTATCAGAGTATTTAAGTGTTGTAGTAAGGATGTAAAGGAGAGGGTGCATGAGTCACTGGCAAGACCCCAGTTAGAGTATTGTTTAATTCCAACTTTACTTGATTAGAGAACCGGAAGAGATCCAAGGAAAGCAGCCCTATTTTTTCTGAATGATTTCCGACAAAAGAGTAGTGTTAAGAAAATGTTGCAAACTTCGGGGTAAGGAGACTAGTTGCTCGACTCAGCATAATCATCACTCGCCAAGCATCCAGCCAAGGAGCACCTTCAGAGTGATGGAGCACCGAGCAGCATGAGCTAGCAGCCAGAACGTTAACTCACCCGCCGCCAACACCCCAGCTTCCCGCACCAGCACCAGCGCTAGTACTACGAATATCCGCTAGCAGCACCTCACCGACTCCACCTGCCTAGCTGAACTAGCTGCCTTGCTGTAATAACTAATAACTTACAGTTCAGTGGTTTCCAAGGAGTGGGCCGTGACGCCTGGGGAGTCGTGTAGTAGAGCAGCATTTTCAGAATTATTATTGTTCCATTTTCCGAAGCAGTGTCATGGGATGCGATTTCTAACTCTTCTAGTGAAAAGCTTTCTAACAGATGGCGTTCTTCAATAATTTTGTACGTTTCGAGATTATTCTAGAAACATGCCGAAAAAATCTCTATACGTTGTATTTATAGATAGATAGCCAGTTACACGCCATGTCGAAGTATTCGGACATTAAACTAATTGAATGATATTCTCATTAAGCATGTTGTCAAGTCAATTTATAAATGCATGGTATTTCATGTTGTATTTTTTTTTTTTTAATCGAGTTGCTTTTATTGAACAGTAATAACTGAAGTGAAATTGAAATATGGAGGACACCTTTTTTAGATAGTGTGAAGAAGCGTAAATATCAAAAACATTTTGAGAGTTAAAATCATTCAAACTCTTTAGGCCTCTTCAGTCGTGAAATTATCAGCGTTTCGCCCTAGTGGTGCAGTTGCCTCATAAGTTGGATTGCCACACCTTTCTGATACGCTGGCGACTAGTTCGCCGTGGAGACACAACTTGCAAGCCTCCTATGCAGGACAATGTAGTGACAGTGCACTAGGAGAAGCATGTGCTTCCACCTACAAACATGCCTGCCTTTGGCCTTTATATCAGAAATTAAGTTTAAATTAGTTTAATTACATTAAATTTTTGGTATGATAAGAGTTATTTGAAATTTGGTTCTACGTCAATGACAGACAAATATCTTCCTTCCTTTCTTTCTTTCTTTCTTTCTTTCTTTCTTTCTTAGTCTGTTTACCCTCCAGGGTTGGTTTTTTCCCTCAGACTCAGCTAGGGATCTCACTTCTACCGCCTCAAGGACAGTGTCCTGGAGCGTGAGACTTCTGATCTGGGTTACAGCTGGGAAGGAGGACCAGTACATTATCCAGGCGGCCTCACTTGCTATGCTGAACAGGGGCCTTGTGGGGGGATGGGAAGTTTGGAAGGGATAGACAAGGAAGAGGGAAGGAAGCGGCCGTGGCTTTAAGTTAGGTACCATCCCGGCATTCGTCTGGAGAAGTGGGAAACATTGGAAAACGACTTCGAGGATGGCTGAGGTGAGAATCGAACTCACCTCTACTCAGTTGACCTCCCGAGGCTGAGTGGACCCCGTTCCAGTCCTCATACCACTTTTCAAATTTCGTGGCAGAGCCGGGAATCGAACCCGGGTCTCGGAGGGTGGCAGTTAATCACACCAACCACTGCACCACCGAGGCGGACTATTACACTATTTATAGAGTTAAATACATGTTTCAGTCACTTTTACACCGAAAGACTCCCTAGGCCTAGCAAACCTCATATGTGGGGACAGGAAGAGAACAAGATTTGACCAAGGAAGGTCGGATAGGAAGGATAAAAGTGAGGAGCGTGGCAGAAGTAAGTGGAAAACTGCCAACTCACACTTCCAATTTGAGTGTCCCTGTTCCCCTATTAGTCGCCTTTTACGACAGACAGGGTGTACTGTGGATGTATTCTACTGTCCCCACCCACAGGGGAGACAAGAGGTAGAGCTTCTAAACTACAAGATCTGGGCCCAGCACGTGGCTGTGCGGTTACGGTCACGAAGGTGTGTGCTTGCATTCGGGAGATAATGGGTTCGAACCCCACTGTCGGCAGCCCTAAATATATTTTTTCGTAGTTTCCCATTTTTACAGTTGGAAAATGCTGGGGATGTGCCATGGTCACTTCCTTTCCCTCCTAGCCCTTTCATATCCCATCCTCGCCATATTACCTCTCGGTGTCGATGTGACGTAAAGTAGATTGTAAAAAAGAAATTAAAAAGAGCTACAAGATGTGAAGAGCAAAGAGAAGCATAGTGGCTTTAACTTATGAGGAAAATAGATGAAAATTAGAACGACTCTCACACACTTCGGTACGGACAACTCAGGAATGGATTCCAAAACATTCTCTCGGAGATATCTTAGAAGTGATTTTTCATGGTTTCTTCACTTCAATTCCCAGCAGAAAACAGGATGATATCTAATATATTGGTCAATCCATGTGTCTCATCCTGCCCCGTCTTAACTCCAGTCCATGAATGTACTAAATAGTTTCAGAAACAGAGATCGCACGGTTACTATGTTGTTTCAAACCCATACGATTAAGAAAGACATATACAAATGTATACAGACAGTCAGGTCACTGTTGCCATTGTCCACTAGTTTTGATACTTTCCTGGTGAATGAACGTCGTACATAGACTTGATTAAGATTTTTATGTTTTTGAATTATTCTACGAACATAAATAAAATCATTTAGGTCGCGTGTATTTGAGCATGCACGCATTCATTACTTGGCGAATACGTCAGATACTCTTTCATATGTAATAATGGTAATCGAAAAGAGTTTTAATTATGTCAGGTGGCATCAACATGTAGAAGATCTGTGGTGATAAATTTGGTGTACCCGGACAAAATTAATTAAAACTCAGCCATAGATAGTCTGGCAGAGTTCCAGTCCCTATCATCTGGTTGGGTAAATTCAAACGTCCGTATTGACGACACGCAGGCCCCAACATGTTAGCAGAGACCCTATTATTATTATTATTATTATTATTATTATTATTATTATTATTATTATTATTATTATTATTATTATTATTATTATTATTATTATTAGTATTATTATTATAGGATGACACCATCATTCCAGGTTTTAAATGGACTGAATTTAGGGTAGGCTGCAAAAGGTCAGGATTGAAGAAATTACACCGGTAATAATTACAAATTATTTTCAGCTAGAAGAAAAATACACATAGGACTAGGTATTCCAAAACGGTTGATTCCAAGCAATTCAGTCTTTCGTCATACGTATTATTTGAGAATATTATTAAGCATGAGATTCGTCACGCTAAATTTATATAATTGGTGTTCGTATCCATTGACCCACGCTATTTCTTTTTAATATTTCTTAAAAGTGTTAGTTCCTGGCGAAGGCAATTAATACTCTGACAAAACAAATTGACACTTCCTACGGTGCTTGGTGGTGGTGGTGGTTATGATGATTATTGTTTTAAGAGGAACACTAATCAGAGGGAAAAATGGAAGGGATCCGACACTTCGAAGAATGAAGGTATGGACAAAAGAATGTGAAGGGACTCGAAGGGCACAAAAAGGAAAGATTCCTTAGGCATCACGAACGTCATACCATCGGGGTCGGGAAAGAACAAGAGTTAAACTTGTAGGAGTCGGATAGGTAAGGTGAACGTTAGGAGCTTTTTTTATAATTTACTTTACGTCGCACTGAAACAGGTAGGTCTTATGACTGCACTGGGCTGGGAGTGGGAAGCAAGCGACCGTGGTCTTAATTAAGACAGAGCTCCAGCATTTGGCTGGTGTAAAAAATGGTAAACAACGAAAAACCAACCATCTTCAGGGCTGCCGACAGTGGGACTCGCACCCACTATCTACCGAATGCAAGCTCACAGCCGTGCGAACCTAACCGCGCGGCCAACTCACTCGGTAAGATGATGAGCCTTGACATACGTGGAAACAATGGGGACCGCCGTCGCCAACCAAAGCTCCGCGTTTAGTCGCCTTTTACGACAGTCAGGGGATACCGTGGATATATTCTACTGCCTCTACCCACATGGGAAGCCACGGTGCACATTCAAGGGACTGAGAAACTGTGTGAAACGTTTGAAAAGATCGGCTGGAAGTCTGAAATTTTTGAAAGGAAGCTTTCGAGATTTCACTGAATTGTATATTTTTGACCTTCGGTATGTTTCCAGACCGGGCACTTGCTGGATTTCTAAATTTTTGCAATAGTCTGTGTTTGAAACAAAGCTTGTAAAGGACAAAAACGTATAAAATCTGCTTTTTGTAGCGCTATCAATCAATCAATCAATCAATCAATCAATCAATCAATCAATCAATCAATCAATCAATCAATCAATCAATCAATCAATCAATCAATCAATCAATCAATCAATCAATCAATCAATCAATCAATCAATCAATCAATCAATCAATCAATCAATCAATCAATCAATCAATCAATCAATCAATCAATCAATCAATCAATCAATCAATCAATCAATCAATCAATCAATCAATCACCACTGATCTGCATTTAAAGCAGTAGCCCAGGTGGCAGACTCTCTATCTGTTGTTTATCTAGTTTCTTCTTAAGCAAGTGCAAATAATTTGGAAATTTATTTAACATCTCCCTTGGCAAATTATTCCAATCCTTAACTCCTCTCGCTATAAACGAAGTTTTCCCCAATATGTCCTCTTGAATTCCAACTTAATATTGTGCTCTTTCCTATGTTTAAAAGCACCACTCAAACTTACTCCTCTACTATCGTAATTCCACGCCATCTATCCACTGACAGTTCGGAACACACCACTTAGTCGAGCAGCTCGTTTGCTTTCTACCAAGTCTTCCCAGCCCAAACTTTTCAACCTTTTCGTAACGTTACTCGCTTGTCGGAAATCACCCAGAACAAATCGAGCTGCTTTCCTTTGGAAATTTTGTAATCAAGTAAACCTGGTGAGGGTTCCATACACTGTAACCATACTTTAGTTGGGTTCATACCGGATACTTACATGACCTCTGCTTTCCATCCTTCCTACTCCTGTAAATACCCTCATAACTATGTGCAGCGATGTTTACCCTTTATTTACAATCCCATTTATCTGATTAAAATCTTTCCTTATATTTACAGGTAATTACAGTGATATCTATAAAGCGGTAGAGTGTCGGCCTCCGGATCCCAAGATAGCGGGTTCAAACCCGGCAGAGGTAGTCTGATTTTTGAAGGGCGGAAAAAAGTCTATTCGACACTCCATGTCGTACGATGTCGGCATGTAAAAGATCTCTGGTTACACATTTGGTGTTTACCCGACAAAATTCATTAAATCTCAGCCAGAGAGTTTCAGTTTACTCGGTCTGCCATCTAGTGGGGACCTGGAGTAAAACGGAACGTCGAAATTGACGAGTAGACAGCCAGATGGCGTCAAATTGAAATGTCTGCATACGGTAGCTGAGGCCATACGATTATTATTATTATTATTACCCCACCAACACAGTAATTGAAACTGATAGGACTTTTCCTATTAGCAAAACAAACTGACGTTGACCCCGTTTATCACCATGCCATTGGCTGCTGTCCATCTCACAACACTGTCGAAGTCATTTTGTAGTTGCTCACAATCTTGTAACTTATTTAGCAATAGACCAGTATATAGCATAACATGAAGGGAATATATTTGAGATTCAGTGGGTGGTGGTGGAGACTATTTTAAGAGGAACTAAATATGAGCAATCATCCTGTCTTATCTCTATCAGAAGGAAAACAGAAGTGGTCCGACACTTCGAGGAATGAAGTTATCAGCAAAAGAAACGGAGGGACGTGAAAATGGAAAACTCCCTAGGCCTCGCAAATCCGTCGGGATCGGTAAAGGCAAAGCGTTGACCAAGGGAGATGGGATGGGAAAGATGAAGGCAAGGAGCCTGATACACGGTAGTGGAAGTAATACTCGACTCAGCCAAGCCACAATCCCACTCTTGGATTCGCATTTTACGCATGTATCGTAACCCGAAGCAGGGGATACTGTGGTTTTATTCTGCCGCCTCCAACCACAGGGAGAAGATTTAGTAGGCTTGATGAACTTACGAAAGCATCAAATTCTATGCACAAAATACAGTTTGTCCTTTCTGATATAATTATGTAGAATATTACGCTCCAAATACAGTAGGCTATATTTGACCTTCGGTACAAGAGATGGCAGCAGTGTAGTGCTGTGGTTGTCACTGCCTTCGACTAGATTTTGTTACCGAAAGGAATTCTTTCGGTTCTAATTTGGATAGCAGAGCTAGAAGTTCCAGGAAACCGAAAGTGTTCATAACACACTGCCATTAACGAAGATTGATACTTTATTTTTCTAGTAAGGGACTGTTATCTTACTCGTTGAATAGTATGTTTACCCTGCCAAGCGACCCATTTACAGCATATCCTCAGTACAATCCAATATTTGCATTTAATACGAATCTTTTATTGCTTATTCCTCATTAGGCTGTAGTGGGTATAAAATCTCGTAATTTAAAACAATTCTCCACCTTACTGCATTTTTGTAGTACTCCAATGTCAAAATATTCTTTATCCTGCCACTGTTCTTGTATACTTTTGAGCTCATCTCTGTTCTCTAGCAACGATAATTGGGCTCATTCAGAACGTTTATTTTCTGTAATGAGATTAGCGCAGGCACGATCCGAATTACCGTAACTGCATCTATTACTATTGATATAGGCCCATCTCACGAGGAAATCGACGAATCTTGGTTAAATGTCTAATCTGTGATATTTGTGTCACTTTCAGATAAAGGGCAGATTATCTTTATTTATTTTAGGATATTTAACTCAATTATCCACGTTCTTGAATACTTCAGTCACAACCAATCATTACTGATCTGCATTTAGGGCAGTCGTCCAGGTGGCAGATTCCCTATCTGTTGTTTTCCCAGCCTTTTCTTGAATGATTTCAAAGAAATTGGAAATTTATTGAACATCTCCCTTCGTAAGTTATTCCAATCCCTAACTCCCCTTCCTATAAGCGAATATTTGCCCCAATTTTTCCTCTTGAATTCCAACTTTATCTTCATATTATGATCTTTTCTACTTTTAAAGATACCGCTCATACTTATTCGTCTACTAATGTCATGCCATGCCATATCTCCACTGACAGCTCGGAGCATACCACTTAGACGAGCAGCTCGTCTCCTTTCTTCCAAGTCTTCCCAGCCCAAACTTTGCAACTTTTTTTGTCGGAAATCACATTGAACAAATCGAGATGCTTTTCCTTGGATTTTTTCCATTTCTTGACCTAGTGACGGTTCCACACACTGGAACAATACTCTAGTTGGGGTCTTACCAGAGACTTGTATGCCCTCCCCTTTACATCCTTACTACAACCACTAAACACCCGCATAACCATGTGCAGAGGTCTGTACCCTTTATTTACAATCCCATTTGTGTGATTACCCCGATGAAGATCTTCCCTTATGTTAACACCTAGGACAATGATCCCCATAAAGAACTTTCACCCCATCAACGCAGTAATTAAACCGAGAGGACATTTCCTATTTTTTTGAAACTTACAACCTGACTTTAACCCTGTTTATAATTTTGTGTTAATAGTGATTTCCTCCTAGTAGATATAGTTTATTAATGTGAATATTTACATTTTTACAAGGAAAAATAGTTGCACACTTTAGCTATAGTACATTGAATAACAAGTGTAACGTTTTTGATGAAATTTTCTTATGATAAAATAATATTTATTTGATATCCATTAAATATGCACTATGAGTAAAACACAGTACAAATAATAACCTGGTGTGAAAAGTAAGTTTACTTATACCAAATACTCTTCATTCTACTTGGTCACTGAAAACATCTGATAATAAAAATATAAATTCACATTCATCCTAGATCATTACGATCCTCCTCGAATTGCGGCTTCAGGTGTTGACTCAGGGAAGTAAGTGAAACCAACATACAGCCAATTTCACATTCTTCCTCGCCGAGACATGTTCGAAATTCTGTATTCCCCAAAATTCAGCAAATTATTGAAATAGCTCCCTAGCCAACTGCTTCGTGAATATGTCGGCCGACACCCTGTACGATGGAAAATACTGACATGTCCTATTTTATTTACCAGAATAGGTCTAATCTTTAAATTGGTGGAATTGCTTTGTCCCTGCCCCGCAGCGACGTTCAAGTATCACCTTTATACAACATTAGTTGCCTTCAAACATAACCGTTGGTTGGAATGAGAATATGCCCATACGTGAAGTAAATGTCGGGGGTATAATAGCTCTTTATTGGCCAACACTGCTGCAACGTACCCGTACGTGGCTTCCGTAGATGACATGGCCACCGCTATTTGTTTTGAACACAACCGTCTCAATCTCTATATACCATTGAGACGGCGGTGGTTTTGAACTTAACCATATGACAGCTGCATCGCCGATCAGAAAAACCTGACCGCTTGTGGATTTTCTATAGGTTTTGTCACCAGCTCTATATGCGTTGAAACATAGACATAGCACCTAAATTCAACATTCCAGTTTACTGAAACATGTTCGTACCTACTATGATTGCCAAATACTGCATCAGGTGTTCCACTGCTTTCCAGTCGTGGTTCGTTGTATTTTCTACTTGACGAAAAAGTCAATCAAGTGCAGCTGCAATATCCAGTTGTTGTATTAGTAGTAATGTGTAACAGTGAACCCACTGCCTTCCGACATGGTACATTGTATTGTTATCAAGTTCAGCTGTTTCCTCTGTGTGCATCGTCGAGATCTTAGTTCAATTGAGGTCGCAACTGGTTTTGGATCCAATGAACTGCGATCTTCTAATAATCTTGCTGTTTTCAACTTTTGATTGAACACAAATATCCAGTCTGGTTCATGTTATATTTGAATGCATAGATACGTACTGATTACTTTCTCCGTTAAAACTTCGATCAAGCTTTCCTATTTCACAACCTAGGTGTGATAGGACTTTCGTAGTTTACTTGTTTCAAAGTCGTGCTCACTGTTTCAAACGGTTTCATGGCCAGCCTTCAAAAATCCCTCTGACTGTTGCATGAAAATTTCGTGTACCAACTCGCCATTTATGCATGCACTCTTTACATCGGGGTGTCGAATGTATAATTTTCTTTGTACTGCTGGAGTAAGCAAGTCTCGAACCATGTTGTGTTTTGTTACTGGTGAAAACGTTTCATCGTAACCTTCTCCGTATCAGTGTGAAAACCACCTAGTGACGAATCATGCCTTATACGTGTGAACATTACCTTCGCTGTCAAGTTTTGCCTTGAACACCCATTTACGAGACATAGGCCTTTCTTTCCCAGTGGAACTTCTGCCTTTTTTAATACCGTGTGTCCGTGGGGTGATCTAATTTCCTTTTCCACAGCTATGATCCGTTGTTGACGTTCCGGAAGTGATTTCATGCATTTCGCTCCAAGTTCTTGTTTCTGCAACACAGTTTGCATTTACCTTACAACATAACAATAATGGTGGTACACCTCTGTTTGAACGCTCTCAAACGCCTTGATGCTCCTGTGGTGTTAATGGAGGCGTCTGATATTCTTCGTTGACATTATTCTAGATTTCATCCCCTTCGGCATTTACTGAACAGGCCATTTAGGATGTTCGTCATTTGTTGATTAATTGACTCTATTTATTGAGAAATGCATTTATTTCTGCTGCCCCCATTTCGAGGCTGTCAAAAAGACAAAGCTACATAAAAATGTGATTACTAATTATAAGGGCCGTTTAAAATGTGTCTATAAATTATAGATATACTATAGTAAAGCCTATATAATAATTTTTTTTATCAGTCAATAGTTTTGAAATCCATGAGAAATTCCTCATTGGACAAAGATATAGCTAATATAAATTATTTTACTATTGCTAACGATCCTTTCAGGGCTGCTAACCCAATGTCCTTAATGAATTGGTTATGCGAATTAAATTTCTTACAAAAGTTGTGGGATGTGTGAGTAATGGTGCCACTTGCTCCTGTCATCACACATCTATGGAGTCCAGATGATATTTCTCGGCATAGTATGGAAAGGTAGGTTCATATACAGGGTGAAGCGTAATTCGCGCACTCGGGCGTCGCAGCGCGACTCCTCACATGCCAGCAATAAAAAAATGTATCTTACAAAATTTCATCTTGCGAGTATATCCGACAGAAAAACGACGTTGAAGATTAGCAATCTGGCAACACTGTAACCACATGTAGGGTAACTACCTCTGTCAGCAGACATTGCTCGTATTGTACAGTTGGTGCAATGGATAGAGTTTTGGGTTAGCATGCAGGAGGTCGAGTGGTCGATCCTGGGTTGAGGCGTATGTTTTTTATTTCCTAAATGTAGTCCAGGTGGTATGGTATCTGGCATCTTAATCGTCAACAGCGATTGCAGTGGGTCCTCTAGAAACCATTTGCACTTACATACTACGATCCTAGAAATGGACGAACAATCGTTTTCATTGGTCAGCTTTGAAAGGCGCCCTTTCGTGGGCGTGAATTTATTCGCACCACTTCATCTACTAGATGTGAAACCTGTTTTCTTTGTACCCTCCTCCAATGGTCCCATAGATTAGTCATCATCATCATCATCATCTGTTTACCCTCCAGGTTCGGTTTTTCCCTCGGACTTAGCGAGGGATCCCACCTCTACCGCCTCAAGGGCAGTGTCCTGGCCCATAGATTAGTACCAACTATTATTCTTGCCTCGTTCAGGTCCATTACATTTAGTTAGGGCCTTACGTTACCAGTAGGCCTAGCAACGTGCTCTGCGAATAATGTCCAAACTCGGTTACAATTTGTATGTGTTATCACCATGGTCCCAATAATTCTGCCTTTCAACATTGCGTGTTGCGCCTGGTAACAGCATGCTGTTTAGTACGTATCTCAATGTATTATTATTATTATTATTATTATTTTGTAAATGTAGGATACATGTGACCTCAGAAACGGTGTTTTACTGTATCACAGTAGGTAATGTCAGATGGAAATGAGCAAATAAAAAATGCGCCTCAACCCAGGATGGAACCATCGACCTCCTGCATGCCAACCAGAAACTCTACCCACTGCACCAACTGTACAGCACGACTAGAACGTGCTGACAGCGGTAGTTACCCTACATATGGTTACAGTGTTGCCAGATTGCTATTCTTCAACGTCCGTTTTCTACCGGATATACTCGCAAGATGAAATTTTGTAAGAGACATTTTTTTATTGCTGGCATGTGAGGAGTCGCGCTGCGACGCCCGAGTGCGCGAATTACGCTTCACTCTGTATATCACATTTCTCCTTGTGTACATCATGTGATTGAGTGGATGATGCTTCGGTTCTAATTGTGGGGTCTATTATGAACCATTTACTTGAGCCCGCTGATATCGCTATCATGTCAATCCGCCGATTTGACCCTGTGTGAGACAATCCATGTACCTCCTCGTAGACTGTATACTGCAGGGTGTCACTAAATGGACAGGAACCCAAGGCGTGGCCATGTTTTTCATTCTCACTGTGGGACCAGCCAGGTAATGCACGAACTGGAACTACATTTGCTGTCAGTTTTATGGAATTTCTCCAGTCGCTGCTGGTTAAACCTTCGGGTTTTCTTACCCACTGGTGCAGTATACGGGATTATATTCATTTCATCCTTTTCTGTAAATTGTTTTCAAATGTTGGTTATTCAGAACCTTTTCCAATTATTTTGCTGATCTGCTCGTCCATACTTTATCCATTACTGGATTCTAGATTCAGTACCCAGCAATGTCTCCACATCTTCCAACCAACATTTCTTGTTCACATTTACTGTCAATTTGTTTTACCTTTCCTGTTTTTGTAGGAGGGTATAAATTCTTGATTCGAACAGTTTCACATTATACATGTTCGTCTTTCTTACCATAAATAATTCTAATGGCGTCTTCTGAATGCTCCGGCTCGCCATTCTATTTTGTAAGTAAGGCGCAGTCAGGATAGTTTCTAGCCTGAAATGATCGTCCAAACCAGCACCCTGTAGTATGCACTTGGCAGATTATGTCAGTGATCTGTTCTTGCGTTTCGCAACTCCATTTTCCATGGGGTTGAGGCAAAACAGGAGCAGTATTTCTACTTGTCGCAAATCTTCGAGTGAAATGTGTTCCCTGCCGTTGTCAGTTCTGATTACCATGCGTTTCTGCAGACGCTTGCTGTCATTGTTGCAAAATACTCTTTTATTACACCCGTAACTTCAGGATATGAATTTACTAATCTTACTCCAGTGAATTATGAGTACTCGTCTATGAACGTGTTTCGGTGTTTCTGTCTACATGGGCCTACACAGATCGGAAGGTGCAAACCTTAATTGTTCTATCTCTTTCCATTGATTTTCTGAAAATATTGCTTCTTTTTCTTTGATGCACATCGCACATAAGTTATTATCTTCTAGAATGTAAAATTTGAACTCTTGTGGCTAAATTTTCGCTTACCAAATGTTTAATGGCTGCTGGGTCTCGGTGTAGGAATCGCCAGTACCATTGATGTTCACAAACCACTTCTCTCGCCAAGCACGCTGATTTATTTATTTACTCGTGTCAGAAGCGTCCTCAAGATATACAGTTAAAATAAAATAATGATTAAACTATTTACAGAAATTACAAAACTCAAAAAACAAAGGAAATTGACCAAATTTACTGTAGGTCTACATCTGGATGGTGTTTTTCCAAAACTGAGCCACACTTAGGGCATTGTCATCATCAATCATTAAATCTTGCTCTGAGGATAAAAGTGGGCAGAGAGGACATTGGTACATATGGTTCACTATTTGTTGTTCCGCACGCAGATTATTTCGTAGTCACCGTCTTCAACCGAAATACATTTCTGTTACTTTATGCTACTGCAATGAGTTCCTCATTATGTTGTAGCCTATGTAAAATAATTATGAACGTCAAACTTCACTCTGTGGCCTTACCTGACTATCCACTTTACTGAAATTAGACTACCGTCTAAGTTTGGAATGTAAAGGGCATCCTGCAACTATATTTCATTAATACTCTTGTCGGACATCTCGCTGTACAAGAACCCTTTACAATCCCAACAGCTGTCATAGTTAAGTGATCTGATAAGCTTTATCGTTCAGATCACGGAGAGAAGAGAAAAAATGATATTATTAGTCATGTGACTTTTTTTCTCCAGAATCTGGGACTTACATAATTTGTATCGGTTTCAACTTCAAAGGTGGCGAACCTGCTTGTGCCTTTTGTTTCCCCTCGAACCGAAGAATTATCCCATTCATATTCCAGTTTCTTTTCTTCCTTTACGTTCTTGTACAATCTGAAATCCTGCTTCAAATGTCCTGATGAATGACGGAAGTAGTCACTCACGTGTTCCTTTGTAATATTTTCTGTATTTTATTACTTTATTATCATTTTATTGCCCTGTTTAATACTGCCTGCCGCCCTTGAGCGAAGTGACACCGCCGAGTTACCACTGGTCGAGGCTCTAGCCTCGTTCCGTCTCAGATAATCCTACAGAATTTTCCCAGTCACATATTCTACCGTGAAACCTCCTTCTTTACGGCCTTGGGCGCTGTGATTAACGCGGTAAACGACTCTGGTAGGCTTGTCAATAACACTGTAACTATGTTGTCACCTTCAAATGTTTGCTGATCCTTGAAATAACTCCTCTACTTCAATGACTGCGTTTGCTCATCAGTCCAGCGTTATACAATTTTCGCCTCTGGTGTAATCTGTTTCCGAACGTGGATCTTTCGAATTTCCTTAATAGAGCCTATCAGATTTCAGATACGTTTTCAAGGTGTACAATGTGTACTGACTGGTCATCTTCCACAGTGAGCATGATATACGCCATAGCTTTGTTATAGCCTATCTCTCTTTGCACGTACCATCGACAGATTCCGGTGTCTCAGCATCTACTACGTCCCGTTGCCCGTCGCGCACCGATATTGCTTTTAACGCTCGGGCACAGAAATACGGACTACCATGGCGGTCTGCGATCGTAGCCCGCAGTGGGAAGGACGCGAATCTCTAATGTTCAATACTTCGTCACATACATGGCGTCCTACCGAAGTGGGCTGGCCGAGAGTCCAGGGAGATAGTTTCAGTTTGTGTCTCGAGTCTGCTGCCCATTGCTATCTGCGGTCTGGTAGCAATATGGAGACGAAAAAATAATTTAATTTCCATACGATCCGAGACATTCGGATTATACAAATATTATGAAAAGTCGGAGAAGTGGGGAGATATAGGAATGGCTTTGAACTTGGATGGTAAGCGCCTTTCTATATTGTAGAGAAAGGTTTATTATTAAAAAATCTCCTGCATGAATACGCTGACATGAATGGCAAGAATCACATGAAATAAATGGAGACGTTACACATGAATAAAAATAGAAATAATGTGGTTTCTAAAGTAGGTAAGTGCCTTTCTGTATTGTACAGAAAGGTTTATTATTTAAAAAAAAAGCAACCTCCCGTATTAGGGGGTGCCTGGCCGAGGCGGTAAAGGCGTGCTCGGTTTGCCCGGAATAACGTGGGTTTGAATCCCCGTCAGCAAGTCGTAAAATTTCAGAAACGAGATTTCCACTTCCGGAGGTGCATATGACCCTAAGGTTCACTCAGCCTGCACCAAAAATGAGTACCAGGTTCATTCCTGGGGGCAAAGGCGGCCGGGCGTAGAGCTAACCACTCTACCCCATCACGTGCCGAGGTTAACAATGGTGGAAGTCTTTACCTTCCACTCCTACAAGGGCCTTCATGGCCTGTACGGAGATGACTTTGCTTTGCTTTGCTTTGCTTTTAACCTCCCGTATTAACAGGCTGACTTGAATGACAAGGATCACATGCAATAAATAGAGACATTACACAGGAATAAAAGGTTTCGAAAGTGTAACATAAATTTATATAAGGTTCCATTTTATGACATTTTGCACTGATTATGTGGTGCCTCAGGAGTCTAATGGAACCTAATGGAGCCGCGTGCTCCCACCATTAATCTCATTATCTCAATCTCTTGGAGAAGGTATTTGGATATGTAATAAGTTAATATTTGTTTTCAAACACGTGTAGTAGCGTAATAAAAGAAGTAAAAATCTATAACAGTACAAATAGTAATCTCTCACATAAACCACACTCAGGGTTCTTTAATATTCAACAACGCAGTCCTTACATATTTATATCATCTTCTAATATTGTACGTAATGTTTGTTTGCCTTTTATAACTTAACTTTATAACACGAAAATATAAAATGATAAACTAATCGCAAACTCTGATTAAACTACTTAAGGCAAATTGGAAGTCTTTGTTTGTTGTAAATTTCACAAGAGTCGGTTCAATTAAGCGATGTAAGGTTTCAGAACGTTTCCAAAGTATTTGAAATAAACAAAAAGACTATATAAAAAGACTACGATTCTAGGCACAGTCTGTGATATTCACCGAATCGATCCTCTGAATCCATTCCCGTTTCCTTTTTCTACAAGTGTTAATAGAGAAAGCACTTCCTCTTCATCAGAAGAATTCATTTCCTACAGGTACAGAAGCCACAAATGCAGTATAAGCTTCCCCGCCGGAAAAAGTGTACCGCTCCCTCTCTCTGCGGCGTACCTTTCTACGCGCAGCTGTAACTTACCGCAACTTTCTGGCTGTTCCGGAAGCCCGCATTCTGTGTGTCCGAAACCTAAATTTCTCAGAGGACTAAAATACCACCATTTAACAACGGGACACAGCTTTGCAGTATCTTGCATACTACTACTACTACTACTGCTACTACTACTACTACTACTACTACTACTACTAATAATAATAATAATAATAATAAAAATAATAATAATAAATAATTTCGTGTGGCTATTTCTAGCCGAGTGCAGCTCTTGTAAGGCAGACCCTCCGATGAGGGTGGGCGGCATCTGCCATGTGTATGTAACTGCGTGTTATTGTGGTGGAGGATAGTGTTATGTGTGGTGTGTGAGTTGCATGGATGTTGGGGACAGCACAAACACCCAACCGCCGAGCCATTGGTATTAACCAATGAAGGTTAAAATCCCCGACCCGGCCGGGAATCGAACCCGAGACCCTCTGAACCGAAGGCTAGTACGCTGACCATTCAGCCAACGAGTTGGACATTATCTCGTATTATATTGTATTATCACAAAGAACTAACGCAGGTAGATGAATCCTTTTGTTTCTTCTTTCTTTCTTTCTTCAATTTACTGGGCCCCAAACCTGATGATATTTATTTTAAAAAATATTTATTTAATATGCACTATTAGTGAAATGCTGAAAACATCTGAGGATAAACACAAAGGACTTAGCTTCACAATCGTCTCAGATCATTACGATCCATCTCGAATTGCGACTTTTAGGTTGGTCCCCGTTAACCAAGTAAAACCAGGCGTGGTTTCAAGCGCCATTTTCAACATACCGGCCTTTATGGAGTTCGGCAAATTACGGGAAGGGTATCTAGCCACTACATTTGAAAAGGTGATTTCAAAATATCTCCATACGAGAGAAAGTTTTCAGGAGAAAATGAGAAATCATGGAACACCATCTTTAGGACCACCGAGAGGGGGTTTCATGTCTACTATCTCCCGAATTTCAGCTTATAGCTACGCTATTAAAACATCGCAGCCAACTTACTCGCTATCTGTCATTAGTGACAGGTTATACGTGTGTAAATATCAGTTTGAGCTGAGATTAGATGAATTTTAGTTGCACACGAGTTTACCTGCCATTCAAATAGTCCTAAGTACGTATGAAAGGAATTCATTCTAACATACAATTTTGGGATTCCGTATAATATTACAGTTAATGCTTACCGAGTGGAGTGGACACACGTGTTAAGGCACTGCGGCTGTGGAGCCAAACCCTGTGCAGAGACGAGTAAGATCGAATCCCATAGTTTTCTGTGGTTTCCCATTTTCAATTCCAGGGGACTGCCGAGACGGTTCCTAGGCATAGGCCGCAGGCAATTCATTCCACCTCTTTGTCCAATTTCATTCACAACCGTTCATTCAATCCTCATTAGATCCTCAATTGATTTTGGTAACAGGAAGCGTACCCAGTCGTATAAACGTGCCATATAATTTCATAGCAACGCAAACCCGACCCCATATGAGGAACTAAGGAATGGACATATATATTTTTGTTAATGTCTGGATCCCTGAAGTAACTGCCTGGTTTGGGGTTTCAGTTTTCTTGCCACTTGAATCGGTCATTTGGAAAAGGACACAAAAAACTGAATAAGTGGTGAATGATTGAAACAATTAAAGCTACGTTTTGGCAACATATAACTAGTGAAGGGGATTTTATTTCCATAATATGGATTTCAGATTCCATTCCTAAAGCGCAAAAATCAAATTTTGTTTTCTGGAGATGTACCTTCCTAGTGATTTGTTTAGAAATTAAACACACATTTTTCTTTTATCATTATAAGATTGAAAGTCGGCTAGTGTCGGGAAAGCGGGACGAAGTCCAGTCGGCTTAGACAAAGCAAACGTTTCTGATATTTCTGGGAGGCTGGAGATCCATTTAGATGCTATTAGAAATCTGGGTGCTGCTCAATCACATTTAAATTCATTGTACACGGAAATATGGAAAGATATTCTGCCCTTTCTGGCTTTGTTTCTCCCAGAAGAAGTAGTTGATAACACTGATTTCTCGCGTAGATCAATGCGTCCATATTTCAGCTAGAGGAATATGAGAAATAATGCGTTCGAAAAAAGTGGACACGTGCCCGTTTCCAAATGACCTATTCACTTGAATAAACGTATTATCTTCTCTTCGTAACAGTTTAATGTTGTACTACTCATTTTATTTCCTTTACACAACATGGATAGTTAGTTAAAGAGCTTCCCAAGTTTTTGACTTGTGATCTTATTGAAATAATAACAGCTTTCAGTTCCCATTATACATTACTAAGAAATTTAAAGTTGGTTAGCCACAATATGTGTTCATTTCCTACTACAACATGGCATGATAAAACAAAACAATTGCATGAAACCAGGTACTTAGGATGGATTTTAAATCAAGGCTTGAACTGAACTGCTCAGTTCAACAACGAGGATATTCTCCCTTTTGGTTTGCCATACTCTAAAAAATATATATTTTGTTATATCCGCCAAAGGAACTAATATTTCCACCGAAGTCCTTATCTAAAAGAGCATTATGAAGGGATACTGAAAGAGTTTCTGAATTTTCAATTTTTATGTCCTGATTCATTCTAGTAAGTTTCACTATGTAGACTTAATTTTGAAAATATTTGTAATTAAGAGATTTCATTTTGAATGATCCGTATTGAACTGTGATTACAATTAAATTAAAAATTAAGAGTACAATATTTCTATCTTTTCAATGTATATATCACTCCTGAAATTCTCAAGAATCTTCATCGCCCAAATTATTATTCTTGAATTCATCCTTCAACAGCTAAGTGCATTAATTTATGCATTTTCCAAAACTTTTACAATTTAACTTTTCAGATTTATAATGTCGAACCACTGTGTTTTTACGACTTTTACCATTTCCGTGAACTATCAGATACATTGTGCAACTTGCAATTTGGCTGATGATAACCTTAAAAAATAGGTCGAATCTAGTTCCAATAAATGTTTCTTCCGTAATGTAACCCACATTACTTGATTTTGTATTGAAAAGGTGAATATATTTTACTCTTAATTTATAATTTCATTGTAAATAATTGTAAAACTATTGGAAATACGACTTTGTTTACAAGTTTCTTTACGTCGCATCGACACAGATAGGTCTTATGGTGACGATGGGATAGGAAAGGGCTAGGAGTAGGAAGGAAGAGGCCGTGACCTTAATTCAGGTACAACCCCACCATTTTGTCTGGTGTGAACATGGGAAACCACGAAAAACTATCTTCAGGGCTGCCAACAGTGGGGTTCGAACCCAATATCTCCCGAATGTAATTTCACAGCTGCATGACCCTACTGCACTGCCAACTCGCTCGGTAAAACGAAAATTACGTTTTGCGCTAACAGTAATGTTTATCACGGCTTTCCTTCGACTCAGGATGCATTCAAGGGGACAGCACATTGATTACAACTGCCTTCAGTTTTTTCTTTGCACTTGAAAATGATTTTGTCACTTTATAGGCACCAATATATATATATATATATATACATTTTTTTTTTTTTCCTGAAACAATTTACTCCTACAAGGTGATTCGGATACGTACTCCACAGTATGTTGGGTTGCCGCCCGTGCAGGCGCTTACTCCGTAGTATGATGTTGCTTTGTCGCACGCAGCAGGCACATACTAGCAGTGTATTGGGTTACCATACACGCCAAGCGGATTCCTACAGAAAGGGAAGTGAGAGGAAAGTCACTATATAAATTAATATTGTTGCACGTTTTAGCCTTCACCTTGTTTCGCACACAATGTTACTCTTCTACATTGTCGTATTCTTCTTAACCCGCCAATGCACGGGTTGGGTCTGTGAGACCCATGCGCTGGTATTTCCAACATTTTCTGATAGACGGTGATAGCTGCATACTTCCGGCTTCTGCTTCCTTTCTTTGTATCACCGGTGTAGTATTCCTGCAGACGAACATGGAAGTGATTGCTTTAGTACGTGAGCAGTGGTAAGTTAAAGTGCTCTGTGGGCCTGTGAGACCCAACCCGTGCAGTCGTGTAAGTTTTTTTTATCATAAGCATTTTAGTCTTTCCATATTAACCGTGTACATAAAGAAGATTATAGGGTGATTATTACTTAGCGTCTTGTCCAAATCCGTGGTTTAGCTAGCCTGGCTGTCTTTCACCTTAGTTCCTTGGGTTTTGAGTACAGAGGTGACACTGAAAATGGGTTGACCTAGGCTAATGAGTTCGTTTCTTCGTAGGTCTACGAAAAAGGAGTGTTATGATGTCAGCAATCCACGTGATATGGAACGAGTTGCCGCATTATTGGAGGAACCATTATCAGTTGATGAAATTTACTACGGTTTTCCTCTCGTCGATGCACAGCGACGATAAAACTAGGAAAGTATAGAAGGAAAAAGGAAGCCTGTAATAGTCACATTCTATAATTCAGCTAAGGGTGGTGTAGCCTGTGTAGACGAAAGGACGGCTCGAAACACCATAAGTTGGACAATGGTCGTCTTCTATGTGTTGCTGAATATTACAGGCTTTAACGAATATTTAATATTCAGAGCCAACAACACTAACTCTCCAGACGCAAGGAAAAACAGAATATTTTTTTGAAGAAACTCTTGTTTCTTCTAACTGAAGAACAAATAAGAGAAAGAGCTGTCTCAAGATATCTTCCTAAGAGCATTCGCGATACTGCAAGAAGGATATCTGGCTTGACGGCAGAAGCAGGGCGTGAAAATACAGAAAATAAAAGAGGACGTCGTGCATACTGTACAGGCAGCAAATACCCGCTACTCGTGCTGTTTGTGCAGAAAGTTAATGTATCTTAAACCCTCCGTATTTGTGTGCAGTGAATGTAAAGCTGAAATTTGAATGTTCCAGTGAACATTCTGGATCGTGAAGATTAGGTTATGACGATTTCATAAATTTTGACTTGATAAGTTCTGAATTTTTTGATCAAATAAAATATTGTGTGTAAATTTGCAGTGGTTAGAGAATTGCTTTGTAAAATGTTAAGTAAGTGTTAATCATCAAAGGTTTTGTGACAGCAATGTGTTTATGATGTTATCGGAATAGGAGGGAATGAATACTGAAAATAAAAATATATTAGCATACTATAAAAAGAAATATGATGATGGGTCTGTGAGACCCAACCCGTTTACTCATGTAACTTTTTGTGACCCGTGCTCTGGCGGGTTAACGTTGCCTGTGTGATAGTTGTTGGTGCGCGAAGTTAGCATGCAAGGTCAACCGTGTTTGCAGGCAATGGCAATGTTGCATTCATTAGATCGTGAAAGCAGCTCTTTACAAATTCCATGCTATTAAATGAGAGCGTAATGGAAGGAGAAAAGAGTATAGCAAATGGTGCGCATTGAGAACTCACGGTAATGGAACCAACCTTTATCGGGAATACACACCGGGTAACAGATGGTCAGACAGCCTAAAAGGACTCTCCGGCTCAGAGTGGAAAGACGCGTTGAAAATGCAATACAACGTGGTGCCTGTACGGGCTCTCCCTGGACGTAACCGGAATGGAGTCCGAGCCTGAAACCCTAGCTCATGTTCTTGGTTCATGTCCATGTGGGAACTTGATTTGTAATGTTATGCACAAGATAATAAGATCTACAATTGCAGCAGCATTCTCCCAAAAAGGCTACGAGGTACATGAAGAGGTGTCATCTTTTCTGACGGTGGAAGCAACCGGAGAATATATATATATTATCACAAGTGGCCGAGAAAAAGACTTTGCATATATTCTGGACCCCACCATTAGATGTGAGTTCGACTCAAGTCAGCCAGCAGAGGTAGACGCGGAGAAGCGAGTCATCTACGAACCAAACATCAACTACTTCAAACAATCATAAGTGTTGTAAGACTTTTCATCGGAGCAAGTGGAACCATATAAAAATTCTTAGTTGAGTTTTTCAAAAGTGCGGGCATTCCCAAGAATCTGTACAGTGACTTAGCCGTCTTGGCCATTGAAGGCTCCGCCCAAAACGTTAGAAATCACCTCTATAGTATTGCATACGACAAGTATTAACTCCAGTAAACTCTTCATGGTTACACATACATTTAATATTAAAGTATTATGATACACTTTGTCAGATTTAGGTAGCCTATCATTGTAGGAAGTACGAATAAATTAAAACACGGGACACAACACTCTTACATTTGTTACATTTAAGTAATAGCGTTGTTTATGCTATTGCAGAAAGCCAGCGGTAGGTATGGTCATCCGGTTGCAGACACTGACTTGTGTGCCATTTGAACGGGTGCCAGTGCAGGTTATAAGTGGCGCTATGGTAACTACAGTGAGAGACGAATGGCATCGCAGTAGACAATTAACACGTCAGTAAATAAATATTAACTGATATTTTCTTTACGGGTGTTATGTTATTGTCTGGTTGGTCGTCTAGCCACCCGGATGGCTAATTATATATGCATTTGGTAATTTATCATATAAATTACGTCATAATTGCCGTACGTCTACGACAATAGAACCATTATGTCGGGCGAAAGAATTTATATTCAGTGATATAGACGTCATGTGTTGGCGTTTGTTGATATGAAATAAAATTCTCACATTCTTTTAACAATTTCTGTTACGTCGCACCGACACAGACACGTCTTATGGCGATGATGGGGTAGAAAATGGCTAGGAGTGGGAAGGAAGCGGCCGTAGCCTTAATTAATGTACAGCCCCAGAATTTTGTCTGGTGTGAAAATGGGACACCACGAAAACCCATCTTCAGGGCTGCCGAACCCACTATCTCCCTAATGCAAATTTACAGCCGTGCGACCCTAACTGCACGCCCAACTTGTTCGCTAATTCTCACATTCTACACCAAAATTGATCCCTAAAGGTCGTAGGGAAACCGTTGTGGTACCATAATCACGGGATTAGGGACAGCTTTCTAACGATACCCGACATAGGAGACCGAATTTATATTTCAAAGGAAAAGTACCAATTTGCTTGCAACCTGCAAATAAAATTAAGTCGTCATCATCATTTATTTCTTATTTATTATTATGAGACAGTATAGTATAGTATAGTAGCTATAAGTTTTCATTTGTAGTCAAATCTGCGCACGTAAATATTGTATTTTCTAGATAGATGGATGAGAGTGGCTAATGCCCTTAACCTTACCAGACAAAATATATTCCAATCATTGTTAGTTATCTTTGATTATTGTACAGAGTCATACAATTAACGCAGATGAAGCGAGGCTGAAGCCTCTACCGGCAAGCTATCGCTTCCCGCTGGACGGACAATGCGAGAGCAAGTGATAGCCTAATAAATGATAATGCATTTTAAAAGTGCTCACCCTTGTCACTAAAGATGTTGGAACTTCTTGCCCTCGTTTCAGCCACATTTCTGGTATCTTCTTATGAAATTACCCAGAGATTGGGGTAAATTTCTCCGTCTTGCACTTTAATCAAATCCCATTCACTAAATCTAATCTACACACCGAATCACCCGGTGTAACTTTTCGCATCATAATACATTTAAAAGGGATTTAAAATTAAGGACAACTTGTCGTGAATAGGATCAAAACTTCGATGTTTTGCTGTTATTTTGAAAAAAAAAAGCACTTTCCTGAACAAGAGTATGTCTAATTTATATTGCACATTTCTTTAAATTTACACAGAAATTAAGAATAATAAGAAGCCTTGTTTTTTTCCACTCCCCTTCTCAAATGCGTATCATCATAATGTATTTACTAACTGTGAGAGAATCTTGTGAGATGACTCGTTTAAGTGGTTAGTACCACCCGACTGACGTGAAAAAAAGACTGCAAAAGAAAGCAGCGAAGGAAACGAGATTGTTTTTGTTGATGGAGTGAAGTAAAAATACCCTGAAATTTGTGATTGATACTGGCTGGAACGTATTTCAAAGTCTGTGGTATTCAAAAAGTATAAATATGCCACGAATTAAGACAATCAGTAGGAAACAACACCATGGAGGCAATAGATACACGAAAAGTAAGGTGGTATTGCTATAAGAAGAAATACTGGAAATCTTTGAGAAATGAAACAAGCGATAAAAACAACATTATATCACAAAATGTCAACAGACGAAGAACCACGGCATGATCTGTGTCCAGAAGGTGTGGATTCCTGGTGTGGTTTTCAGAAGCAGAGGGCACGGGGTGTTGAATAATACCATAAGAACTCGCTCCCAGTGGCTGTTCTGAATGCCATAAAACCTGTCTATAAGGAACTTTGTGATGACACTCTGCTGTCAAGACTTAATATGGTGGCACACAGAATGTGCAATAATGGTTTAATCACTGTATCTTGCAACGTATTCCAAAATCTGAACTTACTGGTTTTAGAATCATTCAGATAGTTAGCATGTACAAGAGTGGACCCTGCAACTAGGCGGGATGAACTGTAGGAGGAGGTAATATAAGACTAGCTGTTTTACCTGTAATTGGCTGGGCAATCACTTCGCATGTGCAGAACTACATTTTGTAGACCTTTTACTAACCATGAGCGGTTAACAGAAATTCGGAAAAAATCCCATTCCACCCTTATTTCTCCTTCAAGGATATATTTGGTTTTATTATTATAGTAGCTATTCTACTATTATTAACTCTTCTTGAACCATATATATTAGGAGATCCTGATAATTTTACTCCTGTCAATCCTTTAGTTACGCCTGTTCATATTCAACCTGAATGATACTTCCTCTTTGCACATGCAATTCTACGATCTATTCCTAATAAATTGGGAGGTGTAATTGCATTAGTAATATCTATTGCAATTCTTCTTATCCTTCCTTTTACTGCAAACAATAAATTCCGTGTAATCCAAGTTTATTCAATCAACCAAATTCTATTTTGATCTATAGTATCTATTGTTGTTCTCCTAACATGAATTGGTGCTCCACCTGTAGAAGATCCTTATATTCTATAGAAGATCCTTATATTCTAACTGGTCAAATCCTCACTGTCCTATATTTCCTTTATTATATTTTAAATCCTCTAACCTTTTACATTTGAGATAATTTAGTAAAAGAATTATTAAGCTTATGAAAGCATATGTTTTGAAAACATAAGACAGAAGTTCAATTCTTCTATTAACTTTACTAAATAGAATAAATAAGTAGAGAAAATATAAAAGCCTTTAATCCTAAAAAATGACAAAAATTAAGTGACAAGGGTAAGTAAGCCTTTCATGCCAAAAATATTAATTTATCATATCGGAATAGAGGAAGAGTTCCTCGAACCCAAATAAATGTAAAAGCTAAAAAAGTCAAGTTAAAAAAGAAATAAATTGATAAAACATCCCCCCTAAAAATTACACAAAATAATATTCTTATAAATAAAATACTAGTATATTCAGCCAAAAAATTAAAGCAAATCCACCTCTTTTATATTCAAAATTAAATCCTGAAACCAATTCCGATTCCCCTTCTGCAAAATCAAAAGGAGTTCGATTAGTTTCAGCTAAACATGACGAAAATCACGCCAATATGAGGGGAAAGGTTAAAAACATGAATCACACGTGCCCTTGAAGACTTATAAATCTTATCAGACAATAATTAATCTACTAAAAATAAATCTCAACAAAATTAGTGGTAATATAACTTCATAGGAAATTTTTTGAGCAATAGCTCGTAACCGTCCCAGTATTGCATAATTAGAATTAGAAGACCACCCCGCAATCATAACAGTATATACCCCTAAGCTTGTACATACTAAGAAAAATAAAATTCCCAAATTAAAAGTAAATAAAGTTGTTATAAAAGGATAAATTATTCAAGTTATTAAAACTAAGAACAATCTAAAACTAGGAGAAAAATAGTATATCAAATAATTAGACGCTATTGGATACGTACCCTCCTTAGAGAATAACTTAATTGCATCAACAAAAGGTTGTGGCAATCCAATAAACCCTACTTTATTAGGTCCTTTACGAATCTGAATATAACCTAAAACCTTCCGCTCCAATAAAGTAAGGAAATCCACCCCAATTAATACACAAATAATTAACATAACACCTCCTAATATTCTTATTAAAATCTCTATTAACAATACTACCTGTAATACTCTTACATTTTTGAATTCTAAATTCAATACACTTCTCTGCCAAAGTAGTATTAATATTTATCACTCTAAATTAAAATTTATTTTGAATATTTGGTCCTTTCGTCCTAAAATATTCATTCATTATAAAGATAGAAACCGACCTGTCTTACGCCGGTCTGAACTCAGATCATGTAAGGATTTAAAAGTCGAACAGACTTATTAATTAAACTTCTACATCTAATCATATTCCTTAATCCAACATCGAGGTCGCAGTCTTTCTTGTCGATATGAACTCTCAAAAAAATTACGCTGTTATCCCTAAGGTAACTTTATCTTATAATCGCTATGAACGGATCAGATATTCATAAATCAATGTTTAAATTACAAAGAGTTACATTTATCTTTGTGTCACCCCAACAAAATATGATAATATACTTATTGACAATACCACTAAACAAAATATGTATAATCTCATATAAAGATCTATAGGGTCTTCTCGTCTTTCATATTCATTTAAGCCTTTTGACTCAAAAGTTAAATTCTATTCATTAAATAGAGACAGTTAATGTTTCATCAAACCATTCATTCCAGCCTTCAATTAAAAGACTAATAATTATGCTAACTTTGCACGATCATCATACCGCGGCTCTTTAATTAATCATCAGGGGGCAGGCCCGACCTTAAATACATCTCAAAAGAACATTAAATTTTCCTAGTTCCTTTATATAAATTAACATTTGTTGAATATCTTACACGTTTATATACTAATTTTACCATTATTATAATTAAACTTACGTTATACAATTCACTCCAATATTCAACTTAATACTATTATAAAATTATATTAAAATAAAATAACTTATAATATTATTCAACTGAAGGCTAATTTAAAGCCTACAATTCTTTACAACTCCTATAATAATTATAACTTCTATTCTAAAACTTATCCCTTAAAATATTATATTCAACTAACGCTTAATATATTAATATAAAACTAGTATAAATACTGAATTAAATTCATTTCTTGGAGAGCCAGATATCTTACAAACCGACTAATATTTCATTCCAAATTTGTTATTCTTGGTAATAATATTACATTAACCAACATAACAAATTAGCTCTTTTTAAATCGAGAAAAATAAATCTTTATTTCAATTTTAATAAACCCTGGTACACTTTTCTAAAAATGTATTTTCAATTTTTTTTCAATTGTGCTTCACAGTACTACTTCACTATAAATAAATAAATAAATTTGTACTATTTCTATACTAAAACGTACATAATTAATGTTATTTCATTTAAGTAAATTCTCCCATTCACTCATTTTAAACTGATACTTTCAAAATAATTCGAATCCCACGAACATCCTCTCAGTGTAAATGAGATGCTTCACTTTAAGCTTTATTTTGCATTCTAGATATACTTTCCAGTACATCTACTATGTTACTAGTTATCTCACCTTATAATGAGAGCGACAGGCGATGTGTACATGTTTTAGAGCTAAAATCATATTATCATAATATAAAAATATTACTTTCAAATCCACTTTCAAATGCACCATTTTTAATGCAAGATCCATTTAAATTATCTTATTGTAATCCATCTCTTACTTGATTATAAGCTGAACCTTACCTGACATTCACTCTAATAAAAGTTATAGAAAATTAACACTCTAAAAATAATCTTACGACGGCGGTATACAAACTGATAACAAAATCAAGTCAAATATAACATGTATTATCGATTACAGGACAGATTTCTCTGAAAAGACTAAAACACCGCCAAATTCTTTGAGTTTCAAGAACATAACTATTACTACTCAAATAACAATGTTTACAATTGAAATAATAGGGTATCTAATCCTAGTTTATAATCCAACTTTCAAAGCTTCATATATCATTCCCAAGTTCTACATATATTCAAAATTGTACCTTAAAAATCTACTTTTAAACTTACAAAAAAAATGTTTCAATATCCTAATGATTAGTTGAAAAAATAATTGTTGCGGTAGGGTGGCTGAGATTATAGGCGGTAAACTGTAAATTTATTTAGGAGCATTTTCTCCCCTATCAGGCTTTATAGTCAATAATGACGTTAGACTGCAATTCTAAAGGAGTAGGTATACTATTAAGACTTAAACATTTTCTGCCTTTATTTATAGCTTTGAAGGCTATTGGTTTCATTAACTTAAAGCCTTAAAGCATAAAATAGAGAACCGATCTAAAAGGTAACCCTAATGTTGAAATTACAGTAAGGGTTAACACAAGAGGGGAAAGAGTACGATTAAAGGAACCAACTAAAGTTAGCTTTAGTTCAGTGTAGGCCCCCAACTTCAACCACACCCCCGCCAAATTTATAGATCCAGAGACAGGGTCTTCTACGTGCGCTTTGCGTAACCATAAATGAACAAGAAATATTGGAATCTTTACCAAAAAGGTCAAAATCAAAACCAAATAAAATATAACATTAAATAAACTTACATTTATCAGTAATCTTAAATCCAAATTACCATAAATTCTGTAAACATTAAACAATCCTACTAACAAGGGCAAAGAAGCTAATAAAGTATAAAATAATAAATTTACCCCTGCATGTAATCGCTCGGGTTAATACTCTCAACCGAAAATTAAAAACAAAGTTGGAATTAAACTACTCTCAAAAAGTAAATAGAAAGAAAATGTACTTATTCTTCTAAAAGTACAATACAATATTAACAGAAAAAATAAAACATAAACTTGAAATTGTTCGTGTGCATAGATATTAGCTAACACGTTCTTTTTCCTAAATAATGACCTAATTCTGTCTAGTTTTGGTATTTTATTACTTTTGCTTTCTTTAACATGCCTTTATTATAAATATATGCTCGTTATGGAAAAATGTATTAAAATTTCATAGGCTAATCCTTCATTTTACCCATAAGATTAACACATCCTATTGATGAAATAAACTTCCCAGAGTAGAGAAGAAAATCATTCTTTCAAAATCAGAACTAGTTTAGAGTCTTCATCTTTGATAGCCATGTATTATTCTCATCAGATATTAATACCCACAGAAGGATGTGGAAAATTCTCTTGTCGCTTACATCAGTATTGTCAAGAATAGGTCCTCTCAGGAATCACACTTTCACCATCTTTTTAGTCCTATTTATAATTAGATCCTCTTGTGGGTTCATAGTATTGACATACACGCTACATTTACATTTACGACACTTCACTGTAAGCAAAGAATATGTTGACGCCGTAGGTCGCATCGTTAGAATATAACACAGCTCTGGCTTGTGCAGTCGCGCGGCTCGATGCCAAAGAACATGTGGGTAGTGTCTACTTTATAATGTTCTAAAAAGTAACGTGCAACACTTATACCATTAAAAATGTCCGGCTCTATGGATAAATGGTTAGCATGCTGGCATTTGGTCCAGGAGGATCCAGGATCGATTCCTCGCTGGGTTGGAATTTTTCTTTGGTCAATTCCGATGACTCGAGGGCTGTGTATGTGTGTTGTCTTTATCATTAGAATTAATCATAGGTAGGGCCCCACCCTTACAGATGCGCAGGTCGCCTATAAGGCGTCAACTCAACAGACCTGCACCGGACCTCTTCGGAGGCCATTCACACTGAAAATAACTACGTGGCGCCGCTAAGGAATAGTATAAAGCATTTCGCAGAGATGTATCCGCTGATCTAGGTGTATATAATATGACTAAAAGGCTACCGATGGTAGGTTTTTTACAGCGGGACCGATCCCGGGTTAAGCATCCTTCACATACTGTAACTAGGACTTGAAGGTATCGGGATATTCGTTTAATATATTCATATTCTGGGGTGCGCTATTGTGAGTACACTGATTAAATCATTATAGTTACATGAACATTGTATACTGTAGGTAGCATATGTATCTCTTAATGATATCGTCACTTGGAATGTGTGCTGTAGGTAGTACTTAGAATGTCGCAAATCGACTGTTGAAGTGATTTCTGTGAGGTTTTATACAGCCGAGCAAAACCGTGTAATGTTAGAGCGTAGGTAGTTTAAAGCGTTTCAGTTTCAGAGCGTTGTGTAATACTGTCCATTATTAAAGTGGTGAAATATCAACGTCGTGAAGTATGGAAGTATAGATATGATGCCTTACTGTACATGGACTTTGTTATATTGCCTCAGCAGATGTTGATTTATGGCGAAAATGTTTTATATATTAGTCGCCACTTAGGGAAATTGTGACGTCCCAAAAATGCACTTACGCAGATATACACATATTCACGATAAATTCACTCTTCATTAATTTCACATGCTGTGAAATCAGGTTCCAACAAAAACAGTGTGATATGTATTTACTTATCTAACAGTACTTACCCAGTATTTATGATGGCTGCGGCAGTTATCACCTGATGTCTTCCACGTGGCTGCATAATAATTATTCTATCTGATGACCACAAATTGCTTATCGACATACAATTCACTGTAAGGGTTAAATGTCTTTCAGTAATGTCCAATCATTTCAGGTATTGACCTTCGAATATAAAGTAGTTATGTTATAAACAGAGACATGAGCGCATTTCGTTCTTTTTGATCATACATTTCTCTCTGACCTCATTCCCCTTCAAACGGATCACAAAATATTGGTATAAAAACAAATATCAGGCTAATATTGAAAAAAATGAAATGGCGTAAGGCTTTTAGTGCCGGGAGTGTCCGAGGACAAGTTCGGCTCACCAGATGCAGGTCTTTTGATTTGACGCCAGTAGTCGACCTGCGCGTCGTGATGAGGATGAAATGATGATGAAGACGACACTTACACCCAACCCCCGTTCCAGCGAAATTAACCAATTAAGGTTAAAATTCCCGACCCTGCCGGGAATCGAACCCGGGACCCCTGTGACCAAAGGATAGCACGGTAGCCATTTAGCCATGGGGCCGGACAGACTAATACAAAAAATAATTGACACGTGCACAAAGTCTTTTCGGAATAATTTCCGTAGAGTTAGATATTGGCTCTTGGACTTGAACTTTCACGCATCCTCTACTGATATATCCCTCATTCTGCCCTGAATCGGAGAAATGTATGAAAGAAAATAAGTTTGTAAACAATATGTTTCATAATTTTGTGATGAGCAATTTTTATGTAAAATCAACGGCAAAGGAGATACACCAAGTTTTATGTTTGAAGCTCCATCTACAGCCCTCCTCCTGACTTTTTTTAACACTATATAACCAACATGTTCCTCGTCCTTGTCCTATACTTCAATACCAAGTTTCACGGAACTCTGCCAATCAGTTTTCCCGTGATGCTGTAACAGACAGACAGACAGACAGACAGACAGACAGACAGACAGACAGACAGACAGACAGACAGACAGACAGACAGACAGACAGACAGACAGACAGACAGACAGACAGACAGACAGACAGACAGACAGACAGACAGTTGCTTTACATCGCACCGACACAGATAGGTCTTATGGCGACGATGTTACAAGGAAGGGCTAGGAGTGGGAAGGAAGTGGCCGTGGCCTTTAATGAAGGTACAGCCCCAGCATTTGCCTGGTGTGTAAATGGGAAACCACGGAAAACCATTTTCAGGGCTGCCGACAGTGGGGTTCGAACCTACTATCTCCCGAATACTGGATACTGGCCGCATTTAAGCGACTGCAGCTATCGAGCTCGGTGACAGACAGACAGACAGACAGACAGACAGACAGACAGACAGACAGACAGACAGACAGACAGACAGACTGAAGGCAACATAGGCCCTTATTTGTTTTGTCTGATATAGATAAAACTTGGAAAACCGTAAGATCAGTGGGACACGAAATATGGTATAAAATCCGTATATATTAGGTTAATATTCAAAAGGCACAGGCAGAAAGAAAATGTTCTGTGTTTGTATTTCTTCAAGAGCCACATTTCATTATTATGCCTGTATTGTCGACCTTAACAAGTGTTCTGGTACTCTGAGGAGAATTCCACCTTTACGATACAAATCGCATTTATTCCGTTCAGAGTAACATTAGCTTATTGGTACATGTTTCGTCCTCACTGGGACATCTTCACCCACAGTTCAATAACAAAAATAAAACGTCTATTAATGTAATTAAGTCTTGTTGACTTGTACTGTTCCCGCGCCCATCAAAGCGTTATGCGTTGTCACCTTCATGTGCATGCAGTTTGAGTTAAAATATAAAAGATTTGGTCACAAACGCTATTATATCTATGCATCCCCCAAATCACACCCTTTAGACATGAAAAACAAACTAGTGTTAATTTGATAACACATAACTTTCAAGTTGGTATAAGTTAAGATCTTGATGGTTTTGAAAATTGTTTGGAGTAGGTCTTGAAAGAAATAACTTAAGTTCAACTTTCTATTAGCTGAAGGCTATAGTTACGTTGTATTACGCTGTTCGAGAGGGAGAACTTCTCTTAAAAGTATTTACAGACTGAAAGACATTAATATAGCCTTGCTCAACTTTAGCTTTTTAACTGTGGCTGAAGATGTCCCTATGAGGACGAAACATGTACCAATAAGTTAATGTTATTCTGAAGGGAATAAATGTGATTTGTACTGTAAAGGTGGAATTCTAAAAGTACCACAAAACTTATTTATGTTTATAGTCAGAATATCATTTAATTCTCATGTACGCCATTAGGATATTATGTTATTTTTATAACCGCTTGAGACGATGTTATTTCTAATATTTCTTTTTTCCTGAATAGTCCCTCACCGTGGGATTAAATCTGTAACTTCACATCCCTCCTTATGCCTGCTGTTGGCTCAGAGTCCTGTCATCAACACGTTAATCTAACTTGGAAAGTTCAAACTTGAATTTAAGCATGAACTTGCACATGAAAAGCTTGAGATACGAGAAAGCAAGAAACATACAGAGAATGATAGAGTTCTACTGGGAAATGTAAGAGAGAATTACATAAGTTTAGCTGGAGTTGTTTTCTGAAGTTATATGCTAGTCCGACTAGGAAGGTAATATCTGCTCTGTATTTGTGAAAGCGTATATTCGCTAGAGACTAGAAGTTGGGTCACAAAAACACTGGCTCATATGTCCTGTGGGCGGATAAATCTCTCGCCCAATATGCGGGTTATCGAGCGTCTATATTTCATAACAACTCAGATAGAGAAAGCAAGATGTGAAAATAGTATTCGATTTTCTAAAATTGGAATGTCAAGGGACCATTACTTTCTTGTGACATATCACTTAGCGCGGTTGCTATTAGTTATGTCTTATCGCGATGAGCGCCAGGGAGCGGTTCGGTCGTCTGCTTTGTCAAGATGGCGGGAACAAATGATTCTCGCTCTCCGCAAGATGGATGCGACAAAGTGGTCACAAAAATATTACGGAAGGAGGAGAAGAAAACTGAGAGGCAAAGCTCTTCCGAAACGTGAAGAAAGATGGGGAAACATTTAATATCTACAAGTCGTCTGCAAAATCTCATTTACATTGGCATCGTTTCGTACATTTAAGTTCCCATTCATATTAGGTAATTATTTTCGAAGTAATTCATCGCAACGAAGAAAGGAAGGAAGGAAGGAAGGAAGGAAGGAAAGAAGGAAGGAAGGAAGGAAGGAAGGAAGGAAGGAAGGAAGGAAGGAAGGAAGGATTGTGAGGTTTGCCACTCATATCTTAGTTTCTCGAATTAATACTTTCCTGCGGAAGTGCAGACATTATGTTTATGATGTTTGTGGTTTTTTGTGTTTATATCTTTTTTTTGCTAGTTGCTTTACGTCGCACCGACACAGATAGGTCTTATGGCGATGATGGGACAGGGAAGGGCTAGGAGTGGGAAGGAAGCGGCCGTGGCCTTAATTAAGATACAGACCCAGCATTTGCCTGGTGTGAAAACAGGAAACCGCGTAAAACTATCTTCAGGGCTTCCGACAGTGAGGTTCGAAACTGTTTATATCTTACCTTTGAATATTAACAAAATTATAATAAGTTTCCCTTCCTTTTTCTTCACTGATTCCTGTGCAATGAGCAATATACTGACACCATCTGATTAAGAGAATGGGATACCGTAATTCAGTCATTACTTTATATACAACAGATACTGCCAACGAAAATAAAACCGTAATTGTTCATGCAGACACTCAGAATATTATGGTATTTCATATCACAAAGTATGCTTGCACTGAGGAAAAAGGAGGCATGTTCAAGTATGTTTAAAGCTTACATCGGATAGTACTGAATTATAGTTCTTGGCAATTTATTAAAAAATTAACCTAGCGTCGAAATACCATAACTCGAGCCAGTATTTTGTAGCCCATAATGAGGTAGGCCTTCATGCACTTGGTTATATGACCTGGAATCCACACTAGGGAAAGTGGAAATTGCAACACATCCACAATCTCTTTTCCCAGGAACACGAAACTTCTTACTAGGTTCCCTTCAACACACTGCAGAATGTGACCAATGAATTGCAGAATTATTTGTTTACATATACGAGGGTCGAGTCATAAGTCATGGCAACTACTTTTTTCCCGCGAACAGGAGACAGCACGGAAAATATAAGATATGTATTTGGATATATAGGGTATGCACTTATGCATAGTGCCTGAAGACAAATTCTGACTTCAGGAGATTCTCATAGGAAAGTGACAGAACACAGGCCATTGGTAAACATTGTTTTATTATGGTATAGACAGCAAATACACAAGACTACGTACAAAGGACAGATCTCCACTGGTTACAGACCTTCGAAATAATCAAAAGGGTTTCCACTGTGCGGTACACCTTTGTCCATGGACACTGGACGGCCTGGGGGAGGCAAATCTACCCCGTTTGAACGTCTCCACCCACCTCGCCACTGTTCCATAGGGCATGGCATGCACACCTAATGCTTCCCGCAGCTCTGCATGGCATTGGCGTGCATTTCTGCCGCGGAGAACTGTTATTTTAATATACTGTCGTTGCTCCTGCTTGTTGACTTCCATTTTGTGACGTTCTTACTCGCACACTGAACTTCGGGGCATGCTTAGACCCACGCTGTTGTTTACACACACCATCTAGTGGCATCATACGCAGGTACATACCGTAGATTCCCAAACGCATATCTCAGGTTTTCTGTGTTATCTCCTGTTCGCGAGAAAAAAATGTTGCCATGACTTTGTTATTTGCTTTACGTCGTACCGACACAGATCTGTCTTACGGCGAAGATAGGATAGGAAAGGCCTAGAAAGTGGAAGGAAGCAGCCGTGGCCTTAATTAAGGTACAACCCCGGCATTTGCCTGGTGTGAGAATGGGAAACGACGGAAAACCATTTTCAGGGCTGCCGACAGTGGGGTTCGAACCCAGTATTTCCCGGATGCAAGCTCTCAGCTGCGTGCACCTAATCGCACGGCCAATTCGCCTGGTCTTAGCCTTTTAATGTATTTTCAACATTGATATTTTGATATATTGATTATAATTTTTTAAATTATAAGATTAATAATTATAGCTTGTTTAATGAACAGTGGTCAGAAAACACCTTGCTTAGATCCGTGGGTTGCTTTCAGGAAGATAGCCTAATTGAATAATGAAATTAAAACCTGTTATAGTAATAAAAATTGTGATAATTTAAGTGTGATTAAACGACACAAAGAACACAGGCAAACTCTCGTTGCTTAACAGTCTTAAAGGTGTACTGTAGTAAGAATTTTGAATTTGAATGTATTGGTTAGAACTTGCCACTGAGGCTAATGGGCCCCTTTATGTAGAATCTCTGAAATCCCAAGAACATACACTGAAACATTATAAAGTGCATAAAATGATGTACAGTGTTAACATTACAAATATTGAGATTGGTTAACTTGGTTTCTATGCTGATAATTAACAAGGGATTAGTTTAATTATCCCAAATGCTGACGAAAGAAAGGATCTAATTCACAGAGGAATTAAGTTACTAAGATTAAAACAAAATAATAATATCAACAGTGGCTTGTTTCCTCCATACAATTGAAAGCCTCACTGAAGCACCATCGAACTTCAGAGTGAATTCATGAAATTCCAGATCCAGCCACCTTTTCTTAATTTTTTAAATTTAGCTAATAATATGTTTACAAACCGTGTTTCACCTACAGGTATATCACGGGATATTTACAGTTATGATAACAACATATGGATACATTATTATAGTGAACGGAAGATTTTCTTGGACAGTGTTCCAGTGGTATTTCACAATCGTTGGCAGGGAAGTTGATCGTAGCACAGCTGGTCGTTCTCTCGAGTACGTGGTGCATTCAGTCAACAGGTGTCGAGCGGTCTGTGGAGATTTTGCCGGGCAGCTGCAGAGTGGTGAATCCATTATGTTCATTTTATAGAGATAGGATTTAAAACAACCATGATTTGTAATAAACTGGGTGGTTATGAAGTTGGGCCAGACATATGAGGACAGTCTGTGTGGTATATTAGGAATGAATAATTTTGTACGGAAGGAATCTTCGGAGCTGGTATATATGGAGTTCCAAATTGTTGTATAGTATTCAGTTAATACTTGTTTGGCATAATTTAGAGGTGGTGATTTGTAGTCTATTGTAGATATATAGTGCACCCGCCCCTCCTTAATTGGCACCGGCATGGAATCTACAGGGTCGCACACGGGTCGAGAAGTATGGAATAAATAGGCGCTGAACTAAAGTAAACTTAAAGGCGTACAAGGGGGGGGAAGAAGCGGGGCATACATAACTAAAATGAGAACACATTCGAATTAAAATATCTAACTCACAAACCGGTTTATTGAACCTTAATGATGATGGGAAATGACGCACTAAATAACACTAATGAATTACATTAAAATTTACAAATGCTTGTTGTAGTTTGTTTTGTGGACATCTGTCCGTTATACGTGATAGAAACGAGTACGTTATCGCGAAGCGATGTATCGTGACATATAGCGAATGGTAATTTTATCATAACACTGAGGCTATATTATCGCTAACACATAAAAGTAACATGCGTCCGACAACACGTCTGAGCAATCCCTATTCTAATAAAGACCTAGATTTCCCAATGAAATGACGAAAAAATGAAAATACATACATATGATACAACACCTGGGATCGAACCGACCCTCGCGATTCTAGACATCGTCAAGCTGATGGACAGAACCACCTCTGACCTTATGTACAACCACACATGACATAAAAACACATACATGGTACATGATATGCAAGAAAAATACGTAAAAGGCACTTGATCTTCCTTCTGACACTGTAGGCCTCCAATGCCTACGTTGAGCATCGAACTGACAACCTCTTGTGATGAAGGCAGGGTCCTGTAATCCCTAATTATACTCGCACAATTAACAACGATTCATTGGCAAACATTACCATCATCGGCCGGGTCGTTTGTTAATTATTACACAGCTCTGCCGTGTTAGGTAAATCATATTATTTCGCCGTTCAGAGAAGCCCACTTCTCCTTAACAGCAATATCGCTCCTTCCTCGGCTTACGGAACGCCCCCACAACAAAAAAAGAACACAACTGGGCCAAGGCCGGACGGCTGTTCACCCCCTAGGGTCACCACCCACATACAGGCGTAACATTTCCTTTAAAAGGAAACAGTAACATTCCACACGGAAGTACATCTACAATAACTGCGGTCTTAAAATGACTCGCACAAATCACCATGAATTCAACACATTTACCCAACAGTATCACATCATCTCACATCGCGACTCCCGTATTATAATGGTAATCTTTGCCCGATCGTTATTATTATTATTATTATTATTATTATTATTATTATTATTATTATTATTATTCCTGCCGTCCTACATAGCTTACCCGCTACATTCCATATACATGGTCATCGTGCGGAATCTATTCAGCAATTACAACACACTTAAGCATTCGCGCAGCAATTAACATCTGATTACTGACTGCTAATTAATCGATGGTCGGCACATGGCTACTTTATCGTCACACGGCAATACATTCATTAATTAATTAATATCCACGCGAATGGATGTTTGACACACGCTTTAGGATCATTTCCTGGAAAATTTAATCACATAATCAATTTTATCTTATCACTCCCTATCTAAGTATTTCAAAGGGTGGAATTTTTGAGGCTGTCAATTTAGCCGCTGAGTCTCGTAGTGACGTGCCTTGCGTACAGTAGTACTTACCGTTTTACATACCATACACTTATCGAATTAATGAATACTCTAATAACTACTCTCACTGCACTCCCATAAACTAATTATTACTGGTCTTCTGACGCAAATAAACAAACAAACAGAATTTCCCAAGAAAGAAATAATTGAATGAATCTCTATCCCAAGCAAAGCTAAAGTATTATATTCCCTTAATTATTTACACTCGATTACTCAGACCTGTAGTCGGTTTCCTAAGCTAAGAATTAATTACTACGCGCCCATTCCGGCGCTGTATTTCAACAGGACTACATCTTTAATCTCTTATAGCGTCAGTTTACAATAAATATTCCCATCCCTTCTATGCATGCCAGATATTAGAACTTTGTACTCATCTCTATCACATGACGACGCCTTCGTCAACTCGGGAAGTCCATCCTGAGCTTACTCCTCCTCCATGGGCACCACGGTGATTACTTCCATTACCAGTCCATCTTGAAGTTGATGAGCCATTGTTTGATGCTGGTGGAGCCGCTAGCACTTAATCCTGTACAGACACAACGTCACTGTCTAATTTACACTCCGGTTAACAGCGTTCAATGTGAACGTCCGGTCACGATCTCATATGCGACTACGTAAGATTATTATATTATAGTAATCATAATAATATGACTTTTCACGTCACGGTTTTCCAAAAAGTCAACACTGGCGTCACAGAGATCCAAACTATGCACTGTTTATGCACATTGTATTATTTCACTTAAAATAGGAATTAACTTCACTTGAACAAAGACCTAACGAGGGCTTAACCGAGCATAGCTTCGCCGTCGATAAGCCGCGAACCCCGACTGACGCTTGTGCCTCACTGCAGTAGTTTTTACAAGGGAGCGATACCCCTTCCACTAATTTGCGTAGCGCCTATTCCCGGCGTACTCGAGGTAAAATGGTACGGGTAATCGGTGACCAGTATCTAGTTGGTGCGATTGAGACATAACCACTTAATTATCCTTCAGTGAATCCTTTTAAATTAATTAAAATCTCTTCTGTTTCCCCCACCATGCGTGGTGAACTTCCGATCTCGAGGAGGTGTCGTGAGAATAAACATATGGCCCAGTACTTTTCCACGCAGAAACCACACAGTATTCTTTCTTCTTCTGAAAGTTATCACGGAAGAGGACATTAAACACTCTAAATAAATGTCCCAATGACATTTATCCCTTTTAAATCGGGAGACGACCCCCTAATTTGAGTTTTATTAATTTTCTAGATCGTAGGTAATTAAGTTGGCCAGTCCGATTCCAAGATGGCTCCTATATTTCGTTCCGAAAAAGTTAGTTTCCCCTCATTCTGTGAGTCTTGAGGAGGGATGTCTTCTCTCGAGTGATGTCACAGGGAATCCCCATTCATAACCCCTCCCGGGTCTAAGTTGGCTTGGCTTCATCTGCGGGGCCCCCGCTACACAAAGGATAATAATGCGCAATAAGTCGCAGACAAAGAAATCTCGTAGAATAATTTTAAAATACACAATTTATCTATCTCAATGGTATGAATATTAATTAGTTTCGGTATGACCTCTATTAATGATATGAATATTAATCATTTTCAGCTTTCTTTCCCTTTATTAGCATTGCGTGCGTGATTACGGAGATCGATATCAACCAAAGGTCCTTGCATCATGCCCCTGTCGGGTTCATATTCCCCTCTCCCCGAGAAGAAATGGGTACAGGCACTGGACACATTTCGACGCTAAATATTCAGTTGACAATATCGATTCACAACTGTTTCCAAAACCTTTGCTTTCTGGCGAAGTTCCTGGTTCTCTCTTTCCAAATAATATGCTATTTGACGCAATGCCTCTCTGTAGTTCTCCAGGTACTGACATTCTGGACATTCTTCTGCCCCAAGATCTCTGTGTGAAAACAAATTCTCCAAATAATTGACTACTTCGGCTTCCTCATTTGGTCCCGACTCTTCATCCGACACGTCACGTCGATCTTCTTCTCCGTCATCCTCATCCTCTTCTTCATCCGTTGCCCCAAGTTCTTCAGCGTTGTCCACATCTTCTCCATTGCCTCCGGACGTACGGTACAACTTCAGATTTGTTGCGTTGTAGATGGTTTCGGTCGCGCCGTCCATGCTTTGCACCTTGTACGCGTTGTTGTCGAGGTTCTGGATGACTCGGTAAGGACCGATGTACAGTTCAGCGAACTTGTGGTAGAACTTGTTAGGTGGATCGGAAACTGTTGGTCGTTTAACGAGAACAAGTTCCCCTACGCGCAGTGGTCGATGGTACCTCTTGTTACGGAGACGACGTGATCTTCGTTCTGCTTGGGCCTTCAAATGTTTTGCTGTCTCCTGTATGCATAGCTCAACCGATAGTTTAGGATCCTGCGGACATTTTAAGACCTCGTGCCATGGTCTCTTCGGAAAACTGTCGAAATGAATCAGTGACGGAATTTGGCCGGTGGATTCGTGGATAGTGCCGTTGATACTTTCTGTGATAACAGGAATCACGTCCACCCAACGCCAATGTTGTCTAGGACAGTAGATTCGGCAAAATTTTGCGATTTCTCGCATTATCCGTTCTGCGGGATTCGACTCCGGATGCCTAATTGAACTTAGATGATGTTTGATGTTTAAGTTGTCGATGTCTCGCTTGAAGTTTCCTGATGTGAACTGCGACCCATGATCAGTGAGGACACATACGGGCTTGCCCATACGTGGTATGATTTTAGTCTTCAACTGATTTATGACGGCTCTAGTGTTTGCCTTCTGGATTGGACAGAGAGTGACGAATTTTGAAAACACATCCACGCATACCAAAATGTATTGAAGCCCTCTCTTTCCCTTGGGAAGTGGTCCGTAAAAGTCTAAAGCGAACAGTTCCCGAGGTTTACTTGGCAACAACGGCTTCGGTTTTTGCTTAAGTAGGTATGGATTGGGTTTTACCCGTTGGCAAATGTCGCAAGTAATGAGTACCTGCTGAACAGTTTTCCTCAAATTTTTCCAGATAAAAGTTTCCCGAAGTGTAGCAATCACTTTATCTCTCCCTGCGTGACCTGTAATGTGATGAGCGAGCCAAACTAAATCAATCTTCAACGTCGTTGGAACCACGATCCTGAATTGCGTGTGGTCCTCGTCCACGAATTTATGCAGCATGCCATTAAATAATTGGTACTTCTCGGAACTTTTCTGAAGTTCACGGTATTCATCCGTCCCTGGCTGTATTCTACGTTGGAGGAAATCGATCAACTTCTTCATTTCCGGACATTTCTGCTGTTCTTCACCAATAGTCCGCAGCCTTTCTATGATTTCGCGGTCCCCTTGTTCTATCAACTGTATTTGGTTAACCACGATAGGTTCCGGATCTGGATTTCTACTGAGGGCGTCTGCAATTACATTTGCCTTTCCGGCGCAGTGCTCAACTATAATGTCGAATTGCTGCACAAATAAGCACCACCGGCTGACTCTCTCGCTTGTTAATGCGGATTTCATCATGAACGTCAGAGCTTTGTGATCCGTCCTTAACACAATTGGATACCCATAAATGTATTTCTTCCAATGGTTAAGAGCGGTCACGATCGCGAGCATCTCCAGTTCGGTCACGGTGTATTTCAACTCATGCGACCTTAATTTGCGACTCATTAAAGCCAAATAGGTGATCCTCTGTTCGGGTTCGGGCGTCTCTTGATATAGTACTGCCCCAACTCCTATAATCGACGCATCAGTTTGCACAATAAACCTTTGTGTATAGTCCGGATGTCCTAATTTTACACTATGGGCTAACAGATCCTTTGCTTTAGCAAATGCTTCGTCGCATGCGAGGTCCCACTTCCACCTATTGTTTCTCTTGAGGAGATCTTGTAATGGTGCAACTATACTGGTGTATTTCGGACAATGATCCGCGAAAAAGTTACAAACTCCTAAACATTGCCTGACATGTTTCACCTTCGTCGGCTTTGGAAAATTTTGAATTTCCTTTAATTTAACAGGATTGGGCATAATTCCTTCTGAGTCGATCACATGACCTAAGAATAGGATACTCCTTTGGCAGAAATTAGACTTGGGTAGGTTCACCTTGAAGTTGTTCCTTTCTAAATCAGCTAATAGTCTATCAAGTTTCTCCAGGTGCTCTGGCAAAGTTTCTGATGCAATAAGGATATCATCCACGTACCTCACCGTAAACTGTTTAACTTCGTCACTGAGGTTACGATCTAGTGCCCTAATGAGCGCTGACCCTGCTGTTTTCAATCCGAAAGGTAACCGGTTAAAAACGTAGGTTTGCCCATCAAACAGAAACCCGGTCAAAATTTTGGTGGCTGGGTCAAGTTCAACGTGATGAAATGATGATGTCAGATCAACTCCACTAAATAGTTTCATGCCCCGGAACTTCTTAAGGACCTCTTTTATACACGGGGCCTGGTCATACTCTGGGATTAAACGCTGGTTTATTGCTCGCGCGTCGAGGCAAACCCGCAACGAACCGTTGCCCTTCTCCACCACGACCAACGGATTCAAAAATGGTGTGGGTGATTTTGATATAATTCCGTTATCTTCCATCTCCTGTATAATTTTCTTCACTCCAGCGTGAAACTTTTCAGGTATCGGATATGGTCGTTGCCGGAATGGTTCCCAATTGTTGACGAGTAAGGAATATTTGAAATTTGGAATTTTTCCAGGACGTGAACCAAATACATTTTCGTGTCTCTCTATGACTTTCTGTTATGTGCCTTTGTCTTCCTCCCCTATCTTCGCTTCGTCGATCTTTTCTTGGACTACCTCCGCCAATGATGGTCCTTCATTCTCCGCTTCTAACTTGAAAATCATCCCTTCAAACTCCTTGATCATCTCGTCCCGATAGGCATCCCAGTTTGGGAAGCAATCTCCTCCTTCTTGTTTCAACTGTTCTACCTCCATAGTCCAAATTTTCTCCTCCCCGTGTTGTCCCTCGAAGTCGTTCAACCTTACATCTCCCTGAATTGAATCGTTCCTGAATCTAATTTCATTCTTGTCCATGTCAATGACCGCTTTGAATTCCCGAAGAAAATCAGCTCCAATGATGATATTATATTCCATTCTAGTCAGAATTATAAATGGATGTGATATGAGGTTGTTCCCAATTTCCAAATCTAGTTAGGCCTGGCTATTGCATGTAGTTGTGCGGTCCGGAATTATTCCTCGAACCTTAATATTCGAAATCGGAATGATTGGAGTACGTTGCTTCGATTCCAGTTCTTTAACTAATACTTTAGATACCACGCTGACGCTCGCGCCTGTGTCTACAAGGCAACGAACCAGCAACTGCTTGACACGGACATAAATAACGGGTAACGCTCTAATTGGTTTTGGACATGCCTGAACGGGATCTTCAACGAGATCATCAGGCTGGACTATCCAAGATGCGATGGTCACGGACGTCCACGTTTCCCCCTTTGCGTCGGTAGTCCTCGAAAATCCGACTATCTCCTCACTAGGTTTTCCTATTTTTTTTTAACTGACCTCCGCCTCCACTTGGATATGGTGGTGCGCGGGGACCAAGATTACTGGCACGGTTCGCAGCATTAGGTGCCTGTAGTTCGAGGCTCTCTGCCCCTCGACATTCATCCGACTTAGCGAACTGCTGCATCGAATCTCTCCACCTATCGTTTCCGGCCTGGGTATCTCGCAGATCTCTGACGTAACGGCGTGACTCATTTCTTCTGTCGTTTAGGTCACCCCGATAATATTCTCGCGGCCTGTTGTTCTGTCGACCACGGTTATCCCAGTATGAATTGGGTGTCCTCTCGTAAGGTCGTCGCCCTCGTGTGCCGATCTGTCCGTGGTTGTATCTCCCTGACTGATACCATTGACTCCTACCCTGGTCATCCCGATACTTCCATTGGTGGTTCTCCCACTTCGGAGATCGCCAATCCCTACTATTCCTGTTCTGGTTGCCTATCTGAGCGTCAGTCTGAGTACTTGTCACCTGAGTACTCCGGTTTACCGACTGATCTCCCTCTCGAACATTTAACGTGTTGATGGCTTCTACGTTTCTAGCTCGACCGTGCCCGACATGAGATGTCTGATCCAACTGTCTTAACACATGCTCGGCTTCCACTGCCGTACGAATATTTGCCGCAATCAACATGCGCTGGACGTCAGCTGGGAATTGCCTCGTAATGGCGGTTATTAATTCATTTTCTGTCGGCGGGCTGTCCAGCTCGCGCATATTCACCAGCTGAGACGTGAAATAGTCACAGAACCGCGTGGGTCCTCCCGAAGCGTACCTCCTCGAGTAAAGCTCTAACCTCAGCCCTTGCTGCGTGTCCAAACCCCAGTATTTTTCCAAAAATAGCTTCTCAAAGCCTTCATAGCTATCGAAACAGTAGCGGAAAGCTTTAAACCATTCAAGAGCCTGGTCTTCCAAGAATTTTTCCACTACTCGTAATTTCCTATCCGCTGGTACCCGATGATCCGCCATGTAATCATCTACCTCGCGGAGGAAACTTTTTGGCGTGGTCCTAGTGCCTGGTTTGAATTTCTTTGGCTTATCATCCGCCGAACGTAGGAGGCTATAGACAGGTAACGAATTTTGGCCAAGCAAGATCGACGTTCTCTCGTCCATCGCCGGTAATTTATATTCTTCGTTGCCAGGTAGTTGTTCTTTGAACAGACTGTAGCCTAACTGGTGTGATCCGCTACCTAATTCCATTTTCTTTACTCCAGCTGTCTCCATTTTGAAATGTGGTTCATCCCGAATGTCTAATTTCTTCATTCCCTCTATTTCTTCGCGAAGTGCATTAATTTGTTCTTCGTGGATCTCCAATTTTACCATCATTTTCGAGCCGTTCTCTTCGCTCCATCCGTGGATCTGTTTAGCCGTCTCTCCTACTATTTTTCCTGACACTTCCTTCCGTATCCTGGCAAAAGTTAGTTTCGTATCGGACTGAGCTGCTTGCGATACCGACGTAATTATTTCGTCCAGGGCCTCGATTACCGCCAATGCTTTCTCCGTCCTTTCTTCAACGATCCTGATATTTGTCTGATTGTCCTCGACCTGCTCCCTTATCTCTTCGATCTTCGTGTCGCGGTCATTCGCTCTGGACCCGACCTGTTCCATTTCACCATTCAGCTGATCGATTTTCCCTATAACATCCACGATTTCGCCATTCACGCGAGTTATGTCTCTCTCGATACTGGTCTCAATCTGATCAAGCCGCTCAACTATTCCCCCGACCTTTATTTCAACAACGGCATTGAGCTGAGAAACCGCGTCTATTTTATCGCTTAGTTCCTTAGCCCCCCTTTCGCATTGTTGTTGAACCTCCTGAATTTTGTTCATTAAACTACTGCATTTCTCCTCGATCATCTTACTAGTCTCTGTTTGGTTTTCTTCCAATTTAACCTCAAAATGCGTTAATTTGCCGTCAAAGTTCTCTAATTGATCTCTGACCTCGGCACGCCCCTGTTTGCATTCATTTTCAAGCGTCTTAATATCATCCCTCACGCTGTCCCTGATCTGCACACTGTTCTCCTCCATCTTCTTTTCAAGCGCACTCCTGCTCTCTTCCATTCTATTTTCAAGTGTCTTAATATCGTCCTTCACGCTATCCCTAATCCGCGCACAATTCTCTTCCATCTTATCTTCCATCGCCTTCCTGCTCTCCCTAATCTCCGCCATCAAAGCCCGCATGGCTTCACTATCCATGTCGCTATCCTTTGAGATGACAGGACCCCCCTCGCTAACGTCGGCGTCAACAATCCACAACAATATATAATTATTATTTATTTTAAAAGAAAAGATTCCTCTATCCAAACTTTACGTTCTTCCAGCTTCAAATAATTTTTTTACTTTAATGATCATTGCAAATTAAGCCTCAAAAACGGCTATCATTGAAGCTGCCTAAGTGCCTAACATCATTAAGGTTCATGAAATTTATATGAAAGGCAACGGGAAATTTCCAAAAGTGATTATCATAGTAGCCCTTAAATTCTATGAACAAACTTGCCGGTTGACTCGTAATTCTAAATTTGGGCTAGATTTTAAATACCAACACATGTGGTATAGTGCCAGTAAATCAACCGATGCCCTCAGAATTGAGGTTCTTCAAACACACACGGTCATCAGAATCTCAAACTGAACCCATGAAATCAACCTACTGCCACTCGAAAGAGAGAAAGTAGGCGTGAGGTTACCTCTTCTCATCCACGGTTATACTAACATAAAATATGTTTCCTAATAGCAGGTTGTTTGGTGACGAAACACGCACCACTGGCTAATATCCGTGAATAGATATGCACTAAGAAAGAGCCATTATTCACTTCGAACCTCACTTATGGGAAATTCATTTCACTGTTCCCCGGGATTCGTACTAATCCCCTTGAATTTTGGATATGCCCCTGCTTACGCGAATGTTATGGCTCTGCCCATATCATTGGACCATGACTGTGTTCTCATTTATAAAACGATTTAAGATTGTCATCAAGGTGTCACATATTCAACTATAATAAACTGGGCTTCACGTGGAAAAGTCAGAAGCAGACACGGGTTACCAAAATAATCGTGCCCACTCCTGGAAGCCGCAGAAGTATGCCTTGCCTATTAATCAACACAACACGCCCCTATCTTCGGATTAATAGTATGCGATAGGTGGGATAATTATGCGCCTATTAAACATTAAAATACGTCCATTAAACCGTAAAACACGTCCCACCTGGAGCGTCATTTTTTATAGCGGGTAAAGTAGATATGCGCGCCTATTTAACAGTAAAACACGCCCCACGTTGGGCGCCATTTCTATATGTGCACCCGCCCCTCCTTAATTGGCACCGGCATGGAATCTACAGGGTCGCACACGGGTCGAGAAGTATGGAATAAATAGGCGCTGATCTAAAGTAAACGTAAAGGCGTACAAGGTGGGGGGAAAGAAGCGGGGCATACATAACTAAAATGAGAACACATTCGAATTAAAATATCTAACTCACAAACCGGTTTATTGAACCTTAATGATGATGGGAAATGACGCACTAAATAACACTAATGAATTACATTAAAATTTACAAATGCTTGTTGTAGTTTGTTTTGTGGACATCTGTCCGTTATACGTGATAGAAACGAGTACGTTATCGCGAAGCGATGTATCGTGACATATAGCGAATGGTAATTTTATCATAACACTGAGGCTATATTATCGCTAACACATAAAAGTAACATGCGTCCGACAACACGTCTGAGCAATCCATATTCTAATAAAGACCTAGATTTCCCAATGAAATGACGAAAAAATGAAAATACATACATATGATACAACACCTGGGATCGAACCGACCCTCGCGATTCTAGACATCGTCAAGCTGATGGACAGAACCACCACTGACCTTATGTACAACCACACATGACATAAAAACACATACATGGTACATGATATGCAAGAAAAATACGTAAAAGGAACTTGATCTTCCTTCTGACACTGTAGGCCTCCAATGCCTACGTTGAGCATCGAACTGACAACCTCTTGTGATGAAGGCAGGGTCCTGTAATCCCTATCTAATTATACTCGCACAATTAACAACGATTCATTGGCAAACATTACCATCATCGGCCGGGTCGTTTGTTAATTATTACACAGCTCTGCCGTGTTAGGTAAATCATATTATTTCGCCGTTCAGAGAAGCCCACTTCTCCTTAACAGCAATATCGCTCCTTCCTCGGCTTACGGAACGCCCCCACAACAAAAAAAGAACACAACTGGGCCAAGGCCGGACGGCTGTTCACCCCCTAGGGTCACCACCCACATACAGGCGTAACATTTCCTTTCAAAAGGAAACAGTAACATTCCACACGGAAGTACATCTACAATAACTGCGGTCTTAAAATGACTCGCACAAATCACCATGAATTCAACACATTTACCCAACAGTATCACATCATCTCACATCGCGACTCCCGTATTATAATGGTAATCTTTGCCCGATCGTTATTATTATTATTATTATTATTATTATTATTATTATTATTATTATTCCTGCCGTCCTACATAGCTTACCCGCTACATTCCATATACATGGTCATCGTGTGGAATCTATTCAGCAATTACAACACACTTAAGCACTCGCGCAGCAATTAACATCTGATTACTGACTGCTAATTAATCGATGGTCGGCACATGGCTACTTTATCGTCACACGGCAATACATTCATTAATTAATTAATATCCACGCGAATGGATGTTTGACACACGCTTTAGGATCATTTCCTGGAAAATTTAATCACATAATCAATTTTATCTTATCACTCCCTATCTAAGTATTTCAAAGGGTGGAATTTTTGAGGCTGTCAATTTAGCCGCTGAGTCTCGTAGTGACGTGCCTTGCGTACAGTAGTACTTACCGTTTTACATACCATACACTTATCGAATTAATGAATACTCTAATAACTACTCTCACTGTACTCCCATAAACTAATTATTACTGGTCTTCTGACGCAAATAAACAAACAGAATCTCCCAAGAAAGAAATAATTGAATGAATCTCTATCCCAAGCAAAGCTAAAATATTATATTCCCTTAATTATTTACACTCGATTACTCAGACCTGCAGTCGGTTTCCTAAGCTAAGAATTAATTACTACGCGCCCATTCCGGCGCTCTATTTCAACAGGACTACATCTTTAATCTCTTATAGCGTCAGTTTACAATAAATATTCCCATCCCTTCTATGCATGCCAGATATTAGAACTTTGTACTCATCTCTATCACATGATGACGCCTTCGTCAACTCGGGAAGTCCATCCTGAGCTTACTCCTCCTCCATGGGCACCACGGTGATTACTTCCATTACCAGTCCATCTTGAAGTTGATGAGCCATTGTTTGATGCTGGTGGAGCCGCTAGCACTTAATCCTGTACAGACACAACGTCACTGTTTAATTCACACTCCGGTTAACAGCGTTCAATGTGAACGTCCGGTCACGATCTCATATGCGACTACGTAAGATTATTATATTATAGTAATCATAATAATGACTTTTCACGTCACGGTTTTCCAAAAAGTTAACACTGGCGTCACAGAGATCCAAACTATGCACTGTTTATGCACATTGTATTATTTCACTTAAAATAGGAATTAACTTCACTTGAACAAAGACCTAACGAGGGCTTAACCGAGCATAGCTTCGCCGTCGATAAGCCGCGAACCCCGACTGACGCTTGTCCCTCACTGCAGTAGTTTTTACAAGGGAGCGATACCCCTTCCACTAATTTACGTAGCGCCTATTCCCGGCGTACTCGAGGTAAAATGGTACGGGTAATCGGTGACCAGTATCTAGTTGGTGCGATTGAGACATAACCACTTAATTATCCTTCAGTGAATCTTTTTAAATTAATTAAAATCTCTTCTGCTTCCCCCACCATGCGTGGTGAACTCCCGATCTCGAGGAGGTGTCGTGAGAATAAACATATGGCCCAGTACTTTTCCACGCAGAAACCACACAGTATTCTTTCTTCTTCTGAAAGTTATCACGGAAGAGGACATTAAACACTCTAAATAAATGTCCCAATGACATTTATCCCTTTTAAATCGGGAGACTACCCCCTAATTTGAGTTTTATTAATTTTCTAGATCGTAGGTAATTAAGTTGGCCAGTCCGATTCCAAGATGGCTCCTATATTTCGTTCCGAAAAAGTTAGTTTCCCCTCATTCTGTGAATCTTGAGGAGGGATGTCTCTCTCGAGTGATGTCACAGGGAATCCCCATTCATAACCCCTCCCGGGTCTAAGTTGGCTTGGCTTCATCTGCGGGGCCCCCGCTATACAAAGGATAATACTGCGCAATAAGTCGCAGACAAAGAAATCTCGTAGAATAATTTTAAAATACACAATTTATCTATCTCAATGGTATGAATATTAATTAGTTTCGGTATGACCTCTATTAATGATATGAATATTAATCATTTTCAGCTTTCTTTCCCTTTATTAGCATTGCGTGCGTGATTACGGAGATCGATATCAACCAAAGGTCCTTGGATCATGCCCCTGTCGGGTTTAATAGCTGGCAGCAATCCTTGCAAGATAGTCAGCTCTCTCGTTCTCCCAAAGTCCTGTGTGTCCTTTAATCCAGTGAAGAGTAATCTTGTTCGTTTTGTTGAGGGTAATGAGTTTGTCTGTGATTTGAGTGGCGAGAGGATGGGTAGTTTTCTTATTAGCTACGGCAAAAATTGCAGCGTTTGAGTCAACATGAATAGCATAAGTAGAAGTATCAATCAGTCAATACTGATCTGCATTTAGGGCAGTCACCCATGTGGCAGATTCCCTATCTGTTCTTTTTCTAGCCTCTTCCTAAACGATTTCCAAGAAATTGGAAATTTATTGAACATCTCCCTTGGTAAGTTATTCCAACTCCCCTTCCTATAAATGAATATAAATGTATATCTGCCAGTATGCTTAGACTGGATTTCAATCAATCAATCAATCAATCAATCAATCAATCAATCAATCAATCAATCAATCAATCAATCAATCAATCAATCAATCAATCAATCAATCAATCAATCAATCAATCAATCAATCAATCAATCAATCAATCAATCAATCAATCAATCAATCAATCAATCAATCAATCAATCAATACTGATCTGCATTTAAGTATAGTTTTTATGTAGTTCTATCCATTCCACAGCCATGACGATGATGCCCAATAGTTCGGCTTGGAATACCGAGCAATTAATGTCTAACCTTTTTATTTCAATGAAGATTTCCTTTGAGTTTTTCTCGACTGCCATTACTGCTCCGGCATGGTTTTGCATTTTCGATCCATCTGTGAAGATAAGGACGTCTGCTTTATCTACAGCTCCTGAAGTATTTATGTTTATATGATTATCTCCAGGATGGTTTCTTCTTGATCTTGTTTGGATTTCAGTTTCTTTCAGTGAAGGAACTACTGCGTTTGTGGGGTGACCTCTGGAGCTGGCTTTGATGTCGTTATGTAAAAGAATGGCTGCGTCTATGGGCATTGTGCAGGCTATAGCTTGCAAAGCATTGTTTGAGACTGTTCTGTATGCCTTTGTTGCAAATATCAGAAAATATCTTTGTATTTGTTGCAATTTCAATTTGGCTCTTTTTGGTATGCGGATGCTCCATACTTCTGCGGCATACACTATGACGGGTAGAATAGCATGAATATATATCGTCATCAAATTATGATAAGACATGCCCCAAGTCGCTTTGGAACATCTAGCTAAGTTGTTCAGGATTTGCATTATTTTAATGTCCAGGTATTGCATGTGCGGGTACCAGTCCATTTTGTTGTCCAGCATTACTCCCAAATACTTCATTTTTGACACAACGTTGAGATCCCAAGCTGTAATTGAAGGATGACTGGTATATTCTTCCTTCTTCCTGATATGCATTGGCATTAGTGCTGACTTTTCCTTAGATGTTTCAAGTTTGTGTTTTGCGCACCAATCCCGAACGATTTCGAGGGTTGTCTGAAGCGTGGAAAGGATATGAGAATGAGAAGGACCTCTGAACATGAGCATAACATCATCAGCATAAACAACTATATCCAGATCGGGCTCATTTGATAGCTGTACGATTAAGCCGCTAATGATGACGTTCCATAGAGTGGGACCAGCGACCGAACCTTGGTGGCATCCTTTGGTGATGGCTTTTGAGGTTGAAATCATTCCCGGGGTGTAGAGGGCTGTGCGATCTTGTAAGAAGTCCTTAATGATGTTAAAAATGTTTGAAGGGCAGTTTTGATAGTAAGCTGACCCCTCGGTAACCTGCTACTGATTGCAGTTTTCTTCTGTCTGCTTTAGGAATTGCTATTACTTTGGCGTTTTTCCATATTTTAGGGAAGCATACGAAATGCAAGCAATTATTGAAAATAGTTTTCCAAAAATTTGGTAGGATATTGTGTATACTTTTAACTATTGCTCCATCAATTCCATTAGGTCCTGGGCACTTTTTATCGTTAATTTTGGTTATAATATCCTCTACTTCATGGTCTGCAAATTCGAGTTCCGGTTGTGTGTTAGGCGCCGTAAAGTTCGAGTTTATCAATCTGATGTTCTGTTGTTCATCATTATCAGAATCCGAGATATCATCCGGAAAGAATTTTTCGAGCAGTGCCTTTGCTGTGTCTATCTCTGACGAGGTTGAGGATCCATCTGTTAGGGTTAAAGTAGTTGAAGGCATAAGTTCGGTAAAAGCTGTGTTACTACCCTTGTAAATTTTCCAAAGAGATTCTTTGATGTTCTCTGTACAGAATTGTTTGCAGGGTTTATGTTTCTCTTTAATTAACTCCAATTTGTATTGGTTTCTGAGGGTTTTAAATTTATTTTCATAGACAATTTTAAGTGTTGGGTTTCTACTTTTCTTCAGTCTTCTTTTTGCTGCGTTAACTTGTTTCCTGAGGGAATTTAACTGGGGAGACCACCAAGGCTTGAAATTATTTGTTGGTAGGAAAGGTGGGAAACAGATTTTTTTATTTCACTTAGTTGTTGCCATTTCGATACTAGAGTGTCTTCCAGGTGTGTTCTTGTGTTAACATTAATTAATTTCGTCATCCATAGATTGCCGATTTAACTGATTTTATGTTGGACTAATTTCCAGTTTCCTACTTGCGTGGCGAATTGTCTAGTAGAGTTGCTGACTTGACGAATTAAGTTTCTAGAAGAGGTGTGAGTAGATAATTTGAAGGAAATAAGGTTATGATCCGATGGAGGGTCTTCTTCACTGACGTGCCAGTTTAGAATAGAGAATGTGGGACCATCCTTTTCATTTACTGTGATCAGACTGTTCGCAGCAAGAAATTCCGCAAGTATTCTGCCCTAGCGTTTGTGATTGGGCTGAACCATAGACTATGCTTACAGCTGGAATCTGGACCCCAGATGAAGTTAGCTGGGTGCTTGGAATTCAGGAACACCTGTATGGTGTAGTGTATCATACGGAGGCAGATATGAACTGGCTATATAAACATCTTGATTGCCTGACAAAGCAATGATAACATTATCAGCAGTGGAGAAACTGTGAAGTAGAATAAAATTATGTGAGATGTTGCTTTTGAAGAGAATGCAGGCTCTAGGGTCGTTATTAAACGTGTTGTAGTAGGATGTGTAATTTGAAGGAATAAAGGAGGGTATTCCGTTATAACAATAGGGTTCTTGGATGAATAATATGTCAACATTGTTGTGATTTAAAAATAATGATAAATGCGCCATAGCAGCTTTCCAGTGATGAGTATTTAATTGTGCACATACAAGAGTATCCATGTTAGAAGTCGGTCTTGCGGTTAATTATTGACTTTATTCTTTGAATTCTTGGTTAAAGGCGGTGTGCTTTATGTCGAGCTTCTTGCTGTTGTTTTGTACGAATGAATTGGCTCTGACGCAGTTAGCACAGATTTGAATTCGTGGGTTTTCACAATCTTTCCAGTGATGGTCACCGGAACATTTTGAACACTTTTGCTGGTTGGAACAGAATTTAGAAATGTGTCCAAATCCTAAGCATTTAAAGCATCTAGTGACCATTATGAAGTCTTCAACTCTGCAGATGGTCCAGATTAGTTTGATTTTTGGAGTGCAATCAATTCTCTCCTTAAAACCGGGCTCACTTCAGCAACAATATGCCTGGAGTCGTCAAATTTTGCTTTCGTAAATCTTGTTTTCAGTGTTGGTTCTTTAAGGCGAGTCAAGTTGTTCTGCTGAATGATGATGTCTTTTATTTCGGAGTCGTCTATATTATTGGGGACGAATTTTAGGAGTACTGTTGGAAGTTTCTTATTCGGGTGTTCTACAGAGACTGTACTTATTTTTAAAATTCCATTTCTAAAACTTTACAATCCGAATTATTGTTGCACTCGAGTAGCAGCTTATTGTTCGCTAAATTTTTCATCCTGTGAATACCAACTTTCAGTGTCTTGAGGTCTACGGATTCCTTAATCAGCTGTTTTATTTCATGTCCATTCATGCTTGGGTCGACCGGTTTTATGATGAGGGAAGCAGATGCTTGTTGGATGGGGCCGATAGGTGTCGCAGAGGGCCTGAGTAGTGGGTTTGCCTCTGTCCACCGAGAGAATACACTAGTTGTTCACTATACAAGCGTGGAGTGCTTCAGTCTTCCGTTGTTATAACTTTCTTTATTGTGTGTTCCAAGCCCGAAAACATACCACTAATTCTATTTAATAGATCGTTCATCTCACTCACCGATTTTATTGCCTCTTCCTTTAATGTTCCCTCCATGTTGCCTCTTGAGTTTAACGCTTGTTTCACTTTCTCTAAATGATTTAGTACGACAGTCACTAACTCCCGCCATCTTGTTTGTTGATGGATCCAGCCACCTTGCAGGATGGATGACTCCTTCCGAAAGATTTCCTTCAGGCCACGATGAAAGCTGGTCAACATGGAAGACGCTCAACAGATTGCGTTCAGGAGTTGGAAGAACAAAGACCAACGTGAGAAAGTGGGGTTTTGTCTGTGACTCTACTCTGTGTGAATGTGGTGAAGAACAGATAATGAGCCATCCTCTTGTTCTAACTTGTGTCCAACTATTTGCTCTCTCCAGAATGTGATCGACGCTACCAAGGAAGCATGTGAATTAGCCACATATTAGTCACACGACATTTAATTAAAGTTGCATTTATGTAGAGCTTAATCACATAGTTACCTGCCATCATCAGAATTGATTAATAGTTATAGTACTAGGTCTGTTATTGTCCTGATATTATTGTAAGTTATAATGTATGCTTCTGACACGATTAAATAAATAAACAAATAAACATTGGCTTATAGAAGATGAGATGTTTTAGCGAACATACTACTATAAATGAATTCATTATTTAATCCCTTTTGTTGTATTCAATGAAGGAAGCAGGGCATTAATTATTTTCTTATAAATATGATGTATTCAGAATTTATAAATTTATGGTTATTAAAGGTATTAAAAAGGAGTGATGCTGTGCAGAGGAAGGATCTCTTGTATTTTATAGTTCGACGTATGGGAATCTGAACTGTAGATTATGCGTATCGGTTATTTCTGTCATGGATGATGTTCATAAATCGGAATAGGTTATGGAGTTAATAAAGGACCTTAGTTTACATTTTATTGTGCTTAAGTAGTGCAATGGAGAGCTACCTAAGATCTAGAAGTTGTAAGTACTACAGTTGTACGTAATAAGGTGTACAGTGTTCTTCACGTCTAACATCCGGCATGTATTCAATCTATCAAATGATAGATCATTGCATACTGCTTACCCATCCTGTAGGGGATGTCAATATCTGGAGGTCTTACCGGCGTGAGAGAATTGAAATTCATGGAGCTTAGCAGCTTGTTATAGCCAATAGATGTCCGACTCGTTGGCTGAACGGTCCGCGTACTGGCCTTCGGTTCAGAGGGTCCCGGGTTCGATTCCCGGCCGGGTCGGGGATTTTAACCTTAATTGGTTAATTCAAATGGCACGGGGGCTGGGTGTATGTGCTGTCTTCATCATCATTTCATTCTCATCACGACGCGCAGGTCACCTACGGGTGTCGAATAGAAAGACCTGCACCTGGCGAGCCGAACTTGTCTTCGGACACTCCCGGCACTAAAAGCCATACGCCATTTCATTTCATAGCCAATAGATATGCGCTGGGTCTTGAAAATATTTAACTGAGGATTATGATTTAAAACCCTCTGAATAGATAAACGATGACTTCGTTGAAATATTCTATTTCCCAATGGGCTATACTGGACTAGAATGGATGTACGTCTGAAGATCATCATCGTACATATGGTAAAACAATTCTTAACAACTGAGGGTATATCACTGATATACTAGAAGCATAGTGGACCAACCACTGAACCTTGGAATATAGCAGTGTTCACTAATTGCCAACCTGAAGGCATACCATAAAAGAAAACAACTTTCTGTGAACGATGGGAGAAGTATGATTCAAACCACGACGCGGCATTTTGAAAAAATCCAATGGACTTCAACTTCGCTAGAAATAATTCGTCGTTTACACAGTAAAAAGATTTGCTGACATCGAACAAACACAAAAGTGAGTTGCTGTCTGTCAAAATCCGATCGTATACCATGGGTGATTTTTAAGCAAGTCGTTGTTGTACTATTAACTTTCCTGAAACCAGATTGGTTGAGATTTCTTTTTTCCTATATGCCTTGCCGAGTCTCCAGGACGTTGGCAGTAACTATGGCAGTGTTCTTCTATCTTGAGCAGCACGGTAGAGTTGTTCGACTGTTCTTATTCCAGACAATTCTTGAATTTTTGAGAAATGATGCTGTAGTGAAGTACACAATACACTGAATCCGCTTTAGCTACACTTTTATTTTACACCACAATTATAGCTACACAAATGTTCAAAAACTGCTCACTCCATCTTTACTTTTCTCTCGGTAAAGAAACGTTATCTACGGCTTTTTGGTTCGGTCAAAGTCCACTAGGGGAGCCCTACAATGCTCTTTTTCTGTCTACCCCTCACTGTCCTTCAATTTTGCATTTTGAAATGAGGTGAAAACTGCATATCTTTCACCACAAAGACATGCCCCAGGAGCGACGGTCAGCATCTCTCTTTTAGAGTTTGCTCTCAGCAATATCTGTTCATTAGAGACTTCCTCTATCCAGGAGACTTTTTTCTGCTATTTGTTTTACGTCGTACCGACACAGATAGGTCTTATGGTGACGATGGTACAGGAAAGGCCTAGGAATGGGAAGGAAACGGCCGTGGCCTTAATTAAGGTACAGCCCCAGCATTTGCCTGGTGTGAAAGTGGGAAACCACGGAAAACCATCTTCAGGGTTGCCGACAGTGGGGTTCGAACCCACTATCTCCCGGATGCAAGCTCACAGCTGCGCTCTCCTAACCACACGGCCAATTCTCCCGGTCCAGGAGACTTTCAGCATTCTTTTATGAAACGACATTTCCAGAGCTTCCAGCCTTTTTATGGTTTTCAAAGTCCAAACTTCAACTCCATAAATCAAAATTGACCAGACATAACATTTAACATGCTCTGTCTCAGTTCTAAATTTAAGACGTCATCACACAGTAAAGCCTTCATTTTCTTGCCATTTATTTACAGGTCTTAATTTTGAGATCTGGATTTAAATCTTCTGATATCCTACAACTAATATATTTAAATTTGTCAACTTGCTGGATTTGTTGACCTTTCAGTTTCAAAATAGCTTTATCTTGGCTGAAAACCACTGCTTTTATTTTCATTGTGTTGATTGTGAGACCTGTTTATTTTTTATGAAGGTTACATAAGCATATTTGTAGGTTTTCACTCCTACTGGCAAGAAGTACTGTGCCATCTGCATATCTGAGAAAATATAAACATCTGCAAAGTAGCTGGCAGGAAAATATCGATCCAATTCGAGTTGAGTGTGATTGGAATATTGTCTGGGCCCTTGGTTTTTGTGCGGATAGATCGGTCTGTTTACTACTGCTATTAAATTGTTTTGATTCCTCCCCTGAAGGGGGAGGCGGGCCTCTTAGATGGTGACACCGTCTCTCAAGACAGGTGATTGATGGACCGAGGTGTCAAATATCAGAATATTTGAAGAATGTCTGTTCAAAAGGTGCTGTTTCCACTTCTAAAAAAATAAATCATTTTTTCGTCCACATGCATTACAATAGTAGAATATTATCGATTACCATGATCACTCCGGACGAGATAATTGTAATTTCTTGAAAGGTGCACTAAACCTGAGCTTGGGAACGTTCCAATTTGCCTTTTATTTTATGTTTGTTGCGCTTTTCCAACAACTTTCTTTAGGTGGAAATAGCACCTCTTGAGCCGACACTGCTTAATATTATGCTAACTCCCCAGCTCCCGCCTAGATCGCGCGTCATGCTGATGTCCACTCAGCCCACTTTGGTACAGAACACATTAAGGGATCGGGACCGGTAAAGATTCTACTACGACAAAAACATAAGACATGGGAGATCAGAGTTAACTATTCCTCCGTCTCTTGGTTAAGAAGGTTTCTTCAATAATATTAACATAAATAACAATAAGTAGAAAATATAAAATCGCAAGTATTTCCTACTATACGTCGTAGAGTTCAGCTCGCCTACTTCCCTTGAAAAGCATGGCGGCGCTATTGTAACCATGCGACAAGGCTTCTTGTTGTTGATGTTGCTTGTTGTTTAAGGTAATCTAAGATCATCGCCTTGACAAGGCTTCTTCAGTGTTTCATATTTGTTAAGGTCTTCAAAGAAGTTGAAGAGTTCTCTACCTGTGATAATTATTGATTTTCTGTGTGTGATCAACAAACCGCAAGTTGAACTATAGTAACATGGACTGAAAACAGAAACAAACGAATGCTATCAAGCGTAATGCAGGATATGTATGCAGCACTGCCAACGAAATTGCAGTACTGTACCTGACATCGAACGCCAGCGCAGCCCAGCGGTACGTGAACGAAACAACTCAAGCACTGTTCGCAGCACAAGGTCGGTGTCCAGTGGTGTGAACAGAAGCGGCAACCAAAGAAATAGTGAAAGGGAATGTACCCTTATGGATGACTTTTATCGACCATGCTACACAGAACCACGTAGACAGTGAAGAGGATGGACAAATGTCGGTGCGGGATCGCAGTGGCAGCTCGCAAATTAGGGGCACCGCGTGTGACGTCACACACAGCCGACTTGGAGGCCAGGGACTACTTGCGCGCTTTATTTATTGGGACTCGTATTCACGTAAATAATAATAATAATAATAATAATAATAATAATAATAATAATAGTAAAGTGTACTTTAAAATACAGCCATCATTTATTCTGAAATGTAATACAAATAACATAATTAATTTGAAGGTAAACATTTTTAAAATTTAATAGACTATGTCCAATAATTTGTCCGACTCCTTGGCTGAATGCTCAGCGTTCTGGCCTTCGGTTCAGAGGGTCCCGGGTTCGATTCCCGGATGGTCGGGGATTTTAATAGTTTCTGATTAATTCTGCTGGCTTGGGGACTGGGTTTATATGTCCGTCCCAACACTCTCCTAATCATATTCAGACAACAAACTACACTACCAACCACCAAAGAATCACGCAATAGTGATTATATCCCTCCATATAGGCTAGGGTTGTCGTCAGGAAGGGCATCCGGCCATAAAACAGGACCAAATACAAATGTGCGACGCAGTTCACACCCGCGACCCTATAGGTGTGGGAAAAAGCGGTAGCAAACGAAGAAGAAGCCTATGTCCAATATTTTACACATTTTTTATTTAAATCATTAATTTGTTATTCAACAAATATGTATATATGTCATTCAAGAAAGAATTTAAATAACCGGTGGACGATATATGCGTGCAAAAATAATTTTCAAGTGTTGCAGGATAATATGAATTACATATTTAGGGACTTTACAGCCACAAATCAGGTTGTTTTCCTCCATCTACTCGAACCTCCAACATTGCCAAACTGACAAAGACAATTACGACATCTAGTTCTGAATATAATCATTATTTTGTCCATAAAATAGGCATGTTGAGGTCACGAGATGACTGACAGTTCTGCATGCATGAGAAACAGCTTAGCGCAAGTCTCGAGGGGGTATACAATACACGTTCATAACTACGGTACTAATTACGGATATAATAAAATGTGCTCAAACCGGTCTAGTTGACCGTGAGGTTAGGGGCAGGCATCTGTGAGCTTGCATCCGGGAAGTAGTGGGTTCCAGCTCTACTGTCGGCAGCCCTGAAGATATGATTTTCCGTGGTTTCCCATTTTCACACCAGGCACATCTGGGACTGTACCTTAATTAAGGCCACGGCCGCTTCCTTCACACTCATAAGCCTTTCCTATCCCATCATCGTCATAAGACCTATCTGTGTCTGTGCGACGGAAAACAAATAGCAGAAAAAAGTCTCCTGGCTGGAGGAAGTCTCTAATGAACAGATATTGCTGAGAGCAAACTGTAAAAGAGAGATGCTGACCATCGCTCCTGGTGTATGTCTTTGTGGTGAAAGATATGCAGTCGTATCGGTGCGACGTAAAACAAATTGTAAAAAAGGGGAAAAAATGTTCAACACGGCGTTTGCATAAAATGCGTGAAACAACATGCTTTGTAATCACCGTGTACCACGGAAATATTACTTTAAAGGTTGCCACAAGCATGCAGTACAAAATAAAAGTTTTTATTAAAGAGATTAACATGCTAAATTCTCCTACAAACAATTATGTAGAAAAACGTCTATACTGTATCGCTTCTGTAGCAAAACGTAATTTCTTTGACAAAATGAAACAAATAAAAATAGGCTACGATAAAAGTAGCATCTCTTTAAGCAACCGTGTTGATACAAAAGTACACAAAAACAAACACATACTATCAACTTACTGTGTCAGTTCTTATGTCACAGCCTGCGTAGATTTATGTTTCAACCATTACGTGTAAACCGAAAAAGGTAACTGGAGACTGTCATCGGTAGGCGTGCATAATCAATCAATCAATCAATCAATCAATCAATCAATCAATCAATCAATCAATCAATCAATCAATCAATCAATCAATCAATCAATCAATCAATCAATCAATCAATCAATCAATCAATCAATCAATCAATCAATCAATCAATCAATCAATCAATCAATCAATCAATCAATTACTTACTTCTGATCTGCATTTAGGGCAGTTGCTCAGGTAGCACGTTCCCTATCTGTTGTTTTCCTAGCTTTTTCTTAGACGATTTCAAAGAAAATTGAAATTAATTGAACATCTCTCTAACTCCCCCTCCTATAAATTAATATTTGACCCAATTTGTCGTATTGAATTCCAACCTCATCTTCATGTTATGATCTTTCCCACTTTTAAAGACGCCACTCATATTCGTCTACTGATGTCCTCCCACGCCATCTCTCCACTGACAGCTCGGAACATACCACTTAGTCGAGCAACTCTCCTTCTTTCTCTCAGTTCTACCCAGCCCAAACTTTGCAACATTTTCGTAACGCTACTCTTTTGTCGGAAATCACCCAGAACAAATCGAGCTGCTTTTCTTTGGATTTTTTACAGTTCTTGAATCAGGTAATCCCGGTGAGGGTCCCATACACTGGAACCAAACTCTAGTTGGAGTCTTATCAGAGACTTATATGCCCTCTCCTTTACATCCTTACTACAACCCCTAAACACCTTCATAACCATGTGCTGAGATCCGTACCCTTTGTTTACAATTCCATTTATGTGATTACCCCATTGAAGATCTTTCCTTATATTAACACCTAGATACTTACAATGACCTCCAAAAGGAACTTTCACCCCATCAATGCAGTAATTAAAACTGAGAGGACTTTTCCTATTTGTGAAACTCACAACCTGACTTTTAACCCCGTTTATCATCATACCATTGCCTGCTGTCCATCTCACAATATTATCGAGGTCATGTTGCAGTTGCTCACAATCTTGTACCTTATTTATCACTCTATAGAGAATAACATCATTCGCAAAAAGCCTTACCTCTGATTCCACTTCTTTACTCATATCATTTTTTTTTAAATTCGTTAGGGCCATCTATGGACCACGGTGCTTGTGTTTTAGCTGTTTCTTGAAGTCATCGTCGTTGTTTGCCACAATTGGTGTTCTTAGCGGCTGGTTTGGCAGCTGTTTTCTTGTTGGTACCTCGAGCTTTCCTGATGGCCCAGTAGTCCTTCATTTTCCGGCTAAATTCAATCTTACGTTCCTCAGACCATTTCCTGGTCTCGTCTTTTGGTCTGTGGGTAACTTCTGTGAGGGATGTTACAAAGGATTTAGTTTTAAGAGTTGTATGATAGTTACTCCGATCAGCTATGTCGTTTTGATTTATGTGGAGTTCCGAAAGGTCCTTCTCCACTTGCTTCATCCACACGAACCCAGTAGCTTTGCCCTTGTTAGCAGCCTTGAAGATCCTATGAGATAATCTATTTGAGTCCATTCTGGATAGGTGTCCGTAAAAAGCCAGTCGCCTTCTTCTGATGGCATCTATGAGATTTTCTTGGTGTTTATATAGCTCACGATTTGGTTGATACCATCGGCTTCCATCTGGTAAAATTCTTGGTCCCACTATCCGTCTCAGGAACTTTCTTTCTTGTACCTCGAGGGCTCTTAGTGGGGTCTTCTTAGTTAAATATAGACACTCTGCTGCATAGAGGACTGACGGTCTGATTACTGCATTGTAGTGTCTTAGTTTGACATTCATCGACAGATTTTTTGAAGCATACAGCTTTCTACAGGCATGGTAAGCCTTATCTAGTTTGAGTCTCCTGTGTTCAAGAGGCATTGTTTCACTGAGGTCCTCTGAGAACCATTCCCCAAGGTACTTTACACTTTTGACTCTCTTGATGTAGATATTATCACTGACTCTCATCTTTCCAGGGGCATCTTTGATGTTAGTAACAAACTCGGTCTTTCCTATGTTGATCAAAAGACCCGTTTTAGCCGCTATTGAGTGCAGTGTTTGGAGCTGAGTAGTAGCCTCCTGTATGTCATTTGCCAATAAAGTCAGATCGTCTGCAAAGGCTAGGCATGGTATCCTCAGGTTGTCTGCTTTAATCCCCATCCGTAATCCAGTGTTCTCTGGAAGGAATCTCATCCACTCTCTAATTATCTTTTCCAGAACGCAGTTAAATAATATACATGAGATGCCATCTCCTTGTCTCACCCCTGTTTTAATGGCGAAACTCTCCGAGAGTTGTCCTCTAAACTTTACTCTGGCTGTGGTATTGTGCAAGGTTGCTTGCACCAGCCTGTTGATCTTGTCGTTAAGTCCTAGTTCTCTTAATGTATTGTAAAGAGTAATTCTATCTACTGAGTCGTATGCTTTCTGGAAGTCGACAAATATAGCTACCCATTGTCGAGCTCTTGATTTGCTGTATTGAAGGATGGTCTTCAGATTTTGTATCTGCTCGGTACAGGACCTCGATGCTCTGAACCCTGCTTGATATTCTCCTAACTCTTTATCCAACTGTCTTGTGACATGGCGTTCCAGAATCTTGGAAAATATCTTATAGGTAACAGCAAGGAGTGATATTCCTCTGTAGTTACTGGGATCTGTTTTGCTTCCCTTCTTGTGGATTGGATGGATAATGGCTGACGTCCAATCATCTGGGAGCCTCTCACTAGTCCATATGTCCAGAATTACTTTATGTATGCTCCTGAAGGTGTGTTCTCCGGCATGTTTTAGCATTTCTGCTACTATCCCGTCTTCTCCAGAAGCTTTATTGTTCTTGAGTAATTTAATTACATCTCTGACTTCTTCATACGTTGGAGGAGGGATAAACTCAGTATTGGGGTTAGTTGGTTCTGTAACTTGGAGACGTTCAATAGGTTCTTCTGCATTTAAGAGTCCTTTGAAGTAGTTAGCAAGGGTCTTGGTACAATCGCTGTCATTAAGACACAGCGATCCATCTGGTCTCTGGAGATGTAAAGCAGGGGAAACGAATTGGGTTGTTTGTTGCTTGAGGCCCTTGTATAGATCTCTAGAGTTGTTCCTTACAAAATCCTCCTCTGCTTGCTTAATCAGTTCCTGGTTGTGCTTCCTCTTGGCCCCTCTTATGATGCTCGACGTAGTTTTCCTCTGTGCAATGAAGGCTTGTAAATTAGCTTCGTTCTTATGTACATTCCATTTGATCCACGCTAGCCGCCTAGCTTCTATAGCTTTATCACATTCGCTGGACCACCACGGATGCTTGTTCCCTTTAGGTCTATTGGGGATTGTTTCCTGAGCCGCTACTGTTATGGCATCCCTAAGTTGATCCCATTTTGTAGATGTGTTAATCCTGTTGGTATTATGAATCAGCCTCTCTTGTTAACTAGTGCTGTCTTCTTTGAGTTTGGTGATATCAAACCTAGGGATCTTCGTGTTTTTTGCTAACATACCCGTGGTCTTTATTAGTGGTTTCAGGTTCGTTTTAACCAGAGACAGGTAGTGATCAGAGTCAATGTTGGCTCCTCGTATCACTTTGACATTCATAATATCCCTGTGGTGCAGCTTGTCTATTGCTACGTGGTCAATTTGGAATTCACCCATCATGCTATTTGGGCATCGCCATGTCATTGCCTTTCTGGGAAGGTGTTTGAAAGCTGTAGACATCAAAAGTAATCCATACTTGGTGCAGACACTGATTAAGCGTTCCCCATTTTTGTTGGTTCTCTTATGGGCAGGATACCTTCCGACAATCTTCCGGTATTTCTGTTCTCTACCGATCTGGGCATTGAAATCTCCTAACAATATAGTCGTATGATGATTTGGTACTTTATCAAGGGTTTCTTCAAGGGCATCCCAGTACTGGTTTGTCATTTCTGGGTTTTTCCTGTTAGAGTCATTGGTAGGAGCGTGGAAGTTAATCATTGAGTATCCCCTATTCTTGCATCTGAAGGAAAGCACCGATGTTCTATCGTTTGGTGATGAAAAGTCAAGTATGCTTTTAACCAGTAGATGGTGTACTGCGAAACCAGTCCCAAGGAATGGTACATTTTCCATTACTCTATTACCAGGTTTCCCTTTATATATTCCAATCATACTGCCTACGCTACGCCTACTCTAATTCTCTGAGATCTATTTTAATAGAAATATTGCAGCCCATTCAGTCACTTTTGTCCATTCCAATGGCACTCATTTTTGGCAGTTGCCTCCCACCGGGCGAGTTGGCCGTGCGGTTAGAAACGCGCAGCTGTGAGCTCGCATCCGGGGGATAGTGGGTTCGAACCCCACTGTCGGCAGCCCTGAAGATGGTTTTCCGTGGTTTCCCATTTTCACACCAGGCAAATTCTGGGGCTGTATCTTAATTAAGGCCACGGTCGCTTCCTTCCCATTCCTAGGCCTTTCCTGTCCCATCGTCGCCACAATACATATCTGTGTCGGTGGGACGTAAAGCAACTAGCTAAAAAAAGTTGTTTCTCATGATCCACCCTATAAAATGCTTTAGGCAGGTCAATCGCGGTACAGTCCATTTTGACCTCCTGAATCCAAGATATCTGCTATATGTTGCTGGAATCCTACAAGTTGAACTTCAGTGGAATAGCCTTTCCTAAAACCAAATTTCCTTCTATCGAACCAGTTATTAATTTCGCAAACATGTTAATATAATGAGAAAGAATGCCTTCTCAAAGATTACATGCAACGCATGTCAAACTAACTGGCCTGTAATTTTCAGCTCTATGCCTATCACCCTTTCAGAGTCAGCAACGTGGGGAAGTACAAGCCGAGTGAAGGGAAGAGAGTTGCGCCCGCGTGCACAGGTGTTTCTAACACGGGGGTGGGCAAGGTTTGACACCCGTGGAAGTGGTCTTAGACCAGAAACAGCGCAGTCCTTCTCCGTCTGCATGGCTAAATGTTTAGCGTGCTTGCCTTAGGTACAATGGGCCCCGGGTTATATTCACGGGCGTGTCGAGGATTTTAACCTGTATTGGTTAATTCTGATAGTTCGAGGACTGGGTTTGTGTGACGTCATTATTAGAATTCACAGTAGACTGGGTCCAATTCTCACAGATGAACAGGTCGCCTATACGACGTCAACTCGAAAGACCTGCACCAGGCCTCCTCGGAAGTCATACGCCGTTATTACTAAGAGCAAAACTAAGGTGTTGGTGGTGGTGATTATTGTTTTAAGAGGAAGTACAACTAGGCAACCGTCGCAGGCCTAAGAAACTCTGATAGTATAAAATAAACAGCTAAAGCCACGGATGGTCAATATCGAAACTCCAGAAAGTGATATACAGTAGTATTTATCCCCAAACGTAGGCGTCGGGCATAAAGATGACATAATCTTGTAGACAATGATAGATTTGAAATGTACCGGGGAGTAGGACGCTGAAAACTAAGAGCGGGGCACTGTAAAAATTTTGATGCGTACTCGGTCCCATAGTGTGATGGAAGATGAATGGTCACCATCAGCACAGAACTTTAATGCATAAAGTTATGACGAAGCTGACAGCCTGGAACAATACAGCTGAATACATACCATAATATGTCATGAGATGCACTATTCACATTTCTTTATTCACAGTCATTAATAAAAGCTGAAAGGACTCCTGTCTGTGGGTGCACGTGCGTTCCATTATCTAGACTCATTAGGAGAACTGAACACATTGGAGTATTCCGAGCAGAATTGCTCGCAAAAAGGTAAATGCAGAAAAGGCGCACAATTTCTTTAAACACATACATCATGTCACAGTAGGGTATCTCTAAATAGTCTCTGTGTAGAAAAATATATTTTATGGAATAGAGGCGACTATGATATCATCAAACATATCTGCGTGTTTTACAACTTCATAACATAAATTCAACATGTTGCATTTACTCTTACCTAAAACGTTAGCGACACGTTAGGGTTGTGTAGCTCTGAGCTTGCATTCAGGTTACAGTGGATTGAATTCCACTGTTGGCAGCCTTGACTTTCGCCGTTTCTCATTTACTACAGCAGGCAAACACCGAAGCTGTACCTTCATTACGGCCACGACCGCTGTCTTCCCAGACTTGTCGCACAAAAACTACCAGCTATTTCATGTTTCGCTGAGGGTTTGAAAGAAGAAAAAAAGTGGAAAAGATGATCAACTTCACCGAATAAATGAGTACCAAAATGTCCACGCTGTCTGATCACAATGAGCAGAAGGAGTTTGGACAGAATCGAGCAGCTCGGGAATTTGGATGTTCACGTGCAGCACTCATTGTTACGCTGTTGCCGTATGCATTGTTTCGCCAGTGATAATCGGTTCGATAGCCCACATTGACCTTAATTTTAACATAGGTTATTCAGGTACTCGGTAGATGATCTGCTACGAGCGTTACGAGTCTTAAATGCGGTGATGGCACCGTACCGGGCGGTACACCTCCACGCCGCTAATTCAAATATTGCGCCAGTTGAAACTTCTCTACAGGAGAAATCCTGAACTTTAACAAACTGTATTAACTCAATGGTTTCTCGGAAGATGTCACTACTGTAAATTTGGTAATTTTGAAGTGTTCTGAACTGTGTATATTTTGATTTGTGTTTGTTTGCTCCGTATCAAGAAGTTTGGACATTCTCTAACAGATGTCTCTACCAAAACTTTGATAACGCACTCTGGTGTAAAGGAATGAACTTTCTTGAAGAAATTTAGTATTCCTAAGTTTTATTTTTACTAAATTTTGTTCTGCGGTTTGTGGGTTGGCAATATAAATCCTTTCTTTCCGCCTGTTTTGAAGGTAGCCAATCATGAATTTACGTAATTTATTTTCCACCAATAAGGTGTTTCTTCCTCGTCTTGTGTATTAGTTTTTGCTTTTATCCAATAAAAACGAAAGGGTGTGTCTACTCATTCCTGAAAGGTCTCGAATGTTCCACGAGGGGATATAAACTGCTGATTTTTTGTCTCGGGGCCACTTCAGTAACATCTTTCTTAGTTAGTGAATATGTAGCAGGGGGCGGGAAGCGCCTCTTTCTTCAAGCAGCAGTTCTTCTACAAGGTAATGGCCTGTTAACATCTTCATTTCTTGCTAGCTCAGCAGTTTAACTCTCGGGGAGGGTTCGAAACTTTTAGTATGTAACCTACCTTTTTAAAATTTAAATTCTTTTCTGCCTATGTAAAATCTATAAATGACTGTACAGCGGGGATAGAGAGTGCTTCACCCTCTCGAACTACCCTTCATTTTTGAAAAGGAGGTGACTATGTTTTCATAACCGTTCTTCTCTTCTTTAATGCAGTAATGTTTTCTCATACGTGTCACCTCCCTAGCTTGGGATTAGCCCCTGTATGATCGCCCTAGCGCCACATAGGTTTCAGACAAAAACTTGGTGTAGGAGTGCAAGCTATCGCCTCCATTCATTTGGTATTTTGGGCCATTTACTTAACCCGTTTTGTTTTCCTTCCTGCGAAGGCCCAGTAGATTGGGTATTAGTTATCCCTGTTTCCTTGTGTGCCTTAAGGGCAGATAGAAATGAAGTTTGTTGTAGCCTTTGATAGGCTTGTAAAATTGAGAGCGGGTCTGCTCTTTTTCTTAACATTGTAATTAGGAGCAAGTGCTCCTCGTACTTAGGGGTTTTCTGCCCTTCAGCAATTGCGGTTGTGAGCTGAGAGCTCAGGAATTAGACTTGGGGCTCGAAGCCCAAATCTTGTTACAAACTGTAATTTGTTAATTTGTTGATCTGCTACTTGGTACCTGTTATACTCTGTTAATTGTTGATTTTGAAAAGAAAATATAATCTTTGTTAAAGTTTTAACTTAACTTTAATTTTGTAGTTGAGACCTATTCCAGCCCGCACCTTCTTTCACCTCTAACTACCACGGATATCTCCGTAACAGGCACAAACAAGTATAAAGATAAAACTGGTGAAAGTAATTAGCGGCTGTACAATATGAATTTGCATGTGTATGAATTTAACATGAACCAGTGAGTAACATTTACAAACATTTATACATTAAATGACTTAACATATACAAGAAATTCCTGGATATACTCAGTTTTAGTCACCCAAGCATAATTGCTTCAAATGTATTTCGTCTCTGTTACAGCAAAAGCTCATGTCTCCCAATACTCTTCCCATCCATTATTCTCGTTAAGACTGGTCACGCCTTCCAGCCACATAAGGATATGCAGTACAATTTTCGTTGGGTTCATATCCCTATGTTAACGTGTAAAGGAAAATGAACCTTAAATACATTATACTGTAGGAGTACGTAAATACGTCATGCAAACATACATTCCTACAACGCGGTACGGTAAGGTTCAGTTTCCTTTAGGGATAACCATATCAAAATGAAAGAAACGAATTATGGATAGGAATAGCATTGGGAGATACGAGGTTTTGCTCTAACAGCAACGATTCGAGTTCTTTATAGTCCTGATATTATCAGGAATTGAGCTCCCGCTGTGTATCAGTGGTACAGTGTCGGTCTCCGGAACACAGGATAACGGGTTCAAAGCCGACAGAGGTAGTCGGATTTTTGGAGGATGTAAAATAAAGGTTTATTCGGCACTCCAAGTCATACGATGTCGGCATGTAAAATGTATCTGGTGACACATTTGGTGCTCATCCGATAAAATTAATTAAAACCGTGCCATAGACGCCTAATAGAGTTTCGGGATATTCTTCCATCTAATAGGCCCAGGGCAGGGATGGCAAACCTTTCTCGACTTGCGTGTCAATTAAGGTCTTGTTTATTACATTTTATTCTCTATTGTGCCATCGGTTATTTTCCTTTAAAATCAAGAAACCTTCTAATATAACTTCACTTAGGTATTAGATCGCAACACATATAAATCCATTTGACTGAATATTTCATTGTTTTATTTTGCAAACATTATCGAAAACATTTCAAAAAATAGGTAAATTTTAAGTTTAAGTTATATTTTTGTGTCCGCCTCTGTGGTGTAGTGGTTAGCGTGATTAACTGCCAACCCCGGAGCTCCGGGTTCGATTCCCGGCCCTGCCACAAAATTTGAAAAGTGGTACGAGGGCTGGAACGGGGTCCACTCAGCCTCGGGAGGTCAACTGAGTAGAGGTGGGTTCGATTCCCACCTCAGCCATCCTGGAAGTGGTTTCCCGTGGTTTCCCACTTCTCCTCCAGGCAAATGCCGGGATGGTACCTAACTTAAGGCCACGGCCGCTTCCTTCCCTCTTCCTTGCCTACCCCATCCAATCTTCCCATCCCTCCACAAGGCCCCTGTTCAGGATAGCAGATGAGGCCGCCTGGGCGAGGTACTGGTCATCCTCCCCAGTTGTATCCCCAGACCCAGTGTCTGAAGCTCCAGGACACTGCCCTTGAGGCAGTAGAGGTGGGATCCCTCGCTGAGTCCGAGGGAAAAACCGACCCTGGAGGGAAAACAGATTAAGAAGAAGATATATTTTTGTTTTAACCTAATAAAATTTGTAAAAAATTAGGCCATAGAATTAATTACGACATACTTCTTTATTAAAGCGTTATATTAAAACATGCTATGTTGGTAGATTTTCCACCTCTTAATTTTTTTGCTCTTTTGCTTTACGTCGCACCGACACAGATAGGTCTTATGGCGACGATGGGACGGGAAAGGCCTAGGAATGGGAAGGAAGCGGCCGTGGCCTTAATTAAGGTACAGACCCAGCATTTGCCTGGTGTGAAAATGGGAAACCACGGAAAACCATCTTCAGGCTGCCAACAGTGCGGTACGAACCCACTATCTTCAGGATGCGAGCTCACAGCTGCGCGCTCCTAACCGCACGGCCAACTCGCCCGGTCACCTCTTTGTTACATGATGAAGTCATTAAAATATGTTAGTATGTTGTGCGGCGTACCACACGTCGTGTTCGCGTGTCTTAGGTTCGCCATCCCTGCCCTAGGGTAAAAAGGAACGTCGAAATTGAGGAGCAAGCAGTCAGATGGCGTCAAGTTAACAATGTTTGCAAACGGTAGATGAGGCCATACGATAACTCCCCATTTGATCAAAGAAGGAGTCTCTTGCTAGAAATGAACGAATCTGTACACACTCGAACTAGACTCATTGCAACTCAGTCGAAGTGGGCGACATTTCAACAGTGAGCTGTGTGTATCAACTTAAACTGGAAACTTGATAATAGGCTCGGTATACGAGTCCATTCATTACGTTATCCACTCGGCTGTAATTGCTTATTGGAAATGTCATCCCTCATATGGTATACTTTATATCTAGAATAAAAGTAATTCTGTTGTCCTTTGAATAATTTAGGATTGTTCCTAAAGGGGGCCGTATGCGATGTTGGGTCAAAAATGCGATTTTTTGAAAACAGTGTTATTTTTTAGTTAGATAAGTTGGCAATATATTCCCAAAGTTTAGTGATGATATTCAGCCTACAGGTGTGTTAAAAGTAATATTTCGTTTCGACGCGCATAAGGCCACGCCCCCTTCGTGGTAGTCATCATGACATAAACTGAAATATTTTGTCCATTTGGACGGGCAAAAGTTGAGACAATTCTTACTGCGCGATCAAGAAGGCTCTGACAACTTCCGCTGTATTGCCTCGTGTGCATAGCCCACTTCCGCTGTAAACAGAGTTGCAAATTGTTGTTGTTGCCAGATTATAAACCAATTGTGGAAGTGAGCGGAGTAAGTGAGTGAGTTTTATTACTTTTGTGGGTTTCTTCGCCTTTTATAATGCCCAGATTTAGTCCGCGAGTTTTTAGAAAAGTGAAGAAGGCCCGCATTTTACGAATTCGAAAGGAAAATACAAACGTCGTGTGCCAGGAACCAACTCATGACTCTGAAAATTCACCTGTGAACAATGGTAGAGCATCAAAGAAGAAACTTAGATCTCGTATATCCTCAGAAGACAGCACGGGACGTAAAGCAACTAGTGGTTACAGATGTATAGATTTAGGAATTCTGAGCAGTGTTATATCTTCTTCTTGTGTATGTGCTGTTTGTGGAAAAACATCACTGAAACTCTTTGACAGTGAAGACAATATCGGTGTAGTATGAAAGTTCCATCTATTTTGTGAGAACTGTCAGACTGATATACGGTACCATTTTTTACATCTACCTCACACAATAAGGTTTTTGAAGCAAATTTGAGGTTATGCTATGCCATGAGATGCATTGGGGTGGGGAGGGAAGGCACAAATTTGTTTTGTGGTTTGATGAACATGCCACACCTCCCTTCACTGTGTCACCTCTGTAATAAGCATAGATACTGGAAAAATTCTTGATCTTCAGGTAATGAGTAAATACTGCAGTGCATGTGCCTTGAGGAAACCATCTGAAGATAAGGTGGAAGAAGAAAGGTGGTTGGAGAAACATAAAATGTTTTGTGCCCGAAACCACTCAGGTACGAGCAGTGGAATGGAACCTGCTGGTATGAAACTAATTTTTCATCGGAGCCAGACACTTCACAATGTAAGATACACAAGGTATTTAGGAGATGGAGATTCCTCTTCTTTCAAATCTGTATTTGAAAGTGAACCTTATGGTTCTGATGCTCCAATCAAGAAACTTGAGTGTGTAGGGCACATTCAGAAAAGGATGGGTGGTAGACTGCTGAAATTAAAGCGTGAACTGAAAAGCAAAAAGCTTGAAGATGGGAAACCACTTGGAGGCTTACACAGGCTCACAGATAAAGACATACACAGTCTGCAGGTTTACTATGGAAAGGACATAAGAGACAATGTTGGAGATCTCAAAGCCATGCAAAAAGCAGTGTGGGCAATATTTTTTCACATGCTCTCTACTGATGAACATGCAATACATACTCTTTGCAGCATAACTTGGTGCAAATATAAACAAGCACAGGCAGAAGGAAGATCATATAAACATAAACACAATCTTCCTGAAGCTGTAATGAATGCCATCAAGCCCACATTTCGGATTCTAGCACACCCAGATCTGTTAAAAAGATGCAACCTACGGCAAAACTCAAAACGCGAATGAGAGTTACAACCAGTTAATATAGAAAAGGTGTCCAAAAACAACATTTTCTGCTTCTGATGTTGTTAAAATTGCTGCATATGATGCATGTTTGGTGTTCAATGATGGAAATAACGGAAGAATCAAGGTCCTTGAAAGGCTTGGTGTTGATGCTGGTGCTTACACGCGGACAATTCTGGGAAAGATAGACGACTAACGCATTGCCGCTTCAGAACTATCAGGGGAAATGCTCATCAAAGAGTCCAGACAAATGAAACAGGTGAAAAGGAGAGGTTTAGAAGAGTCACAAGAAGAAGAGGAGTATGGCTATGGCCAGCATTAATTCTTTGTTTCTAGTAAATAACATTTCAAATTTTCTTTCTTCATTTCCCGTAAATTACATATTGCAACATATACGGAACATTTTTTCCTAAACTAATAGGGCTATTCTACTGAAATTTGGTACAGTTATTTCAAATAACTAGGTCTACATTATCCTCGGACAGTTTTTTCCTAAATACATTTGGAAATAAATTATGCATTTATATATACCTATAAAAGAGGTCAATCTATTTTTCTAGAAGTGAAAATATAATTTATAAAAAAACAAAAACATTCTGGCTAATTCTGTTCGAAAGAATTTTGCAACTGCTTTCTTACAATCTATATACAAAAGTTCAAGTTCATAGCAATGACAGTTTTTGAGTGAATGCTCCTTACATCATGACAACATTTTCAAATTTTGAATTTTCAGAATTTGAAAAATATTAAATATTATCTTTCCATATTGGTGAAAAACATTCCTCTGACACCTATTTATGTGTATACAAAGTTTGGTAAAGCTAACTCTAAAATGCCCTGAGTTATAATAAAAATGCTGTTATACTGTAATATCGCATACGTCCTAGCGCAATACTGTTAAAATGGCTTCGGAAGCAAGGTTGAGAATATAGTACATCATTTTATTAGCGAAAGCTTCGATGTTATGGATTTGTAAGTGTTCCGTTTCCTATGTTAGCTGTGTTTAATTTCAATAACTTCTGTCTTTTTTATCATTAATGATCTTTTATGCTTATCTCAAAGGAGTATGTGTGTACAGAGATTTGTTCTTTTTAGTAGGGTGTTCATATTTAAATGCTGATGGTCAGAGAAATGTATGCTGACGGGGTATGTTTTATTTCCATAATAAAGATATTTATGCTGATTATTCAGACAATTTGAAAGATTTTGGTGTAAATCGCATGCAAATCACACCTCGTAGTTTCAGAGTTTGAATTTAGTAAAAGATATACTTCAGTGTTTTATATATAAACTAACTGACGTGTCCGTGCTCCGCTACAGCATTCTACATTATATACGGATTTGTATGTGGAATAGTCTACACGTTGTAAGATTTAATCAAATTGCACGGCTCTTTGCCTTACCCGAGAAACACCCTGATATTCCGGGATGACACATAGCCTATGTTACCCGGAATGATGTTATCTTTGAGATGGGGAAGGACATTTCAAAATAGGTCCGGTAATTTCTGAGATTATCCGTCACGTGTAAACAAACTCAGAGTCTATCTTCATATATTAGTATACATAGACAGGTAGATAGTTATAATAGATAGATGGATGTAGGTACATTATACATTATTAGAGTTACGAAGAAAATTCATAGAAACTTTTCCGGTAAATACAATTTTAATTACACCTGTTCTGCTGCAGTGTTTAAAAGGACTAACAGTTCAGGCAGCTTGTTTGATTTTAAGGGTCCCAGGCGTACGTTTTCCTCTGGCTTTCTTTACATTTTAAATCCCTGCAACGCCACCTTAATATACACTGATAGTAATTAGCTTGTATGTTAATCGAAGGTTCCAGTTGTATGCTTGCCAAACTTGAGCACGGTCCATCGAGTAGTTTTTACGTGAGAGAAAACAAGGCAGAGATACCAAGAATAAAGCATGTGCACCAAAACATACCAAAACATTTTTAACTATCTCGCAAATTAACGCTAGCATGAGAAAAGTATTTTTAAGAAATCTCTCCTTGGTTTTGTTCACAGTCACGCACGTACTTACATCGAACGCCAGGCCTGTATCCAGAACCCTTGAACTGACATCGCTGAAGTTACGGCCGGTAATTTCTTCATCAGATTCCTACAGCGGGGTAGCGTGACCTCAATATCTCAAAAACGGTTGGTTTTAGGGCCTTAAAACGTGATTTCTGTGCTCCGTAGGTGAATTACGGTTCTCATGGGAACCCTTACATGTTCTGGGATAATACGTAACTTACGTTACCGGGATTGGTGATACTTCTAAATGGTGATATAAATTTAAAAATCGGTCCAGTTGTTTCTGAAATTATCCGTTACTTAGCCACAAAGTCAAAGTCTCTCTTTATATATTAGAATACATAAGTAGAATATATACGTATTGTAACGGTTCAAATTCCGTTACAAGGTGATATCTGTATTTTATTATTATTATTATTATTATTATTATTATTATTATTATTATGTCCGTACTATTATTATTTTTTCTGTGAGATTACTATTATTGTATTATAATTGTTATTCAATTCCATTCTGCAATGTTTGTCGCTTGCGTGATTGTAGTTAAATGTATGCATATATACGTGTGTGTAGATTAACACTAAAGACATGCACAGTAAAGATTTGCTGTATATCAGATGTGGATGTGACATTGCTACATTGTGCAATACTGCTGGAGTAAATGCAGAGTCATCGCTACGTCATCGCTACGTCATCGTGAGCATTTAGCAGTGCGCTCACGGCCTTAGATTTTCCTAGGGAGCCCCGGGCTATTTCACCACTGCATGTAATATCTGTCGCGAGGTGGGAGTAGATTATTGTTATTTCTGGAGGTTACGTAGGTGCGTCAACCTAATGTCTATAAAAGGTGGTTGCATATTGTAGCGTCAGTCATTATTCAATTGGAAGGAGAGGCGACAGTTGGTCGGAGTGTGAACGAGATGCAGAGGCCTCAGTCGGTCATTAAGTCAACAGGAGTCTACGGGAAGTAGAGGACTCAGTGATTCATTACTCATTGGTCATTGAGAGAATGAGGTTACAGTTGGTCGGTCTCTTAGTTGAAAATACGGACGGGAAGGCTTATCACGAAGTCAAAAAAGGATAGACTTACCAAGTAGTCATCAGGATGCAGAAGAAGCAGTCACATGGATACATCACCAAATTAGGCTTGACACATCTACAGTAAACACCAGATCTAAGGAATACGTCGTAATTACACTCAAAGTGTTGAAGGTACAGTCAAGTGAAACAGTGAGGGATATATTTCGTATAAATTGTTAAATGTCCGGTCAAGAAGAATTCAAATTCATGCCTAGTTTCTTACAGTTGCAATGTCATAATTTCTTATTCTCATCTGTTTTATCGCAACAAGACTTACTATTTTTACATATAATTTCAAGAATATATTTTGTTCAATCAAATTAATCATTCGTTTCATTTATACAGTACAATTTCTTAACCTCAAATTTAATGGGGAAACCGAACGCCAATATCCTTTTCCCAGAACTTATATGGTATGTTGTCAAAAGTAAGCTTATTACTCCACACCAAGTATTAAATATTCACAGTATATTACGCTTTTGGTTATTATAGTAGTTAGTTATTTAGTATATCGGTAAACGTACATTTTTGTTGCATGTTTTGTTATTACGTTTGTAAATAATATGCAACTGGTTACATATAAGATAAGGCTATGTGGCCGTAATCTTGCAAAAATAAATAAATAAATAAATAAATAAATAAATAAATAAATAAATAAATAAATAAATAAATAAATAAATAAATAAATAAATAAATAAATAAATATTTGTTAAGAAATAAAAAGTGAGACGTGAAATAATATTTCGGTGAAAGAAAGAAAGTTCCTAAAACCAGTTACATCCAAGGTAAGATTATCGTTCACTATACATCCTGCACCTGACATTTCTTACATTTTCTATGTTTTCTAAATATTTTCCCCGGAACAAATTTTGTTATAAATTCCGTTAAAATTATGGAGTTTTGTCGATAAATCAATGATCAGTGACTTGTGACATTATCTTGTTGGTTAAATATTTAAATGTATCACTCCGGTCGAGAAAATAAAGATATGGATGTTGTAAAAGAAGTACGCATAATGTTCTATATAGATAGATGCAGCAGACAGGCTAGTGAGTTACGATATCTCACTCGTAAAATACCTAAGTAACGTCGCCCGTATTATATTATTACGAACGGCATTTTCTTCTTCTTTTTTTCTTCGCTTAGGCCTACAATGGACCACGTGGTTCTTAAATCTGGTGATCTTTTTTCTTCTTCATAGCCCAGTATTCTTTCATTCTAGAGCTATGGGTGTCTTTTATTTATTGAGTCTATTTCACTCCTACTCCTGGATGCAATGATTTAGCTGTTAGTGACTGGAAAGTGTCATATGTCTTGTTTAACTTTCTGAACTTATCTCGGTTGTAAATGTCAATGTGATCAATGTTTATGTATTGTAGGTCTTTCCGAACTAAATTCGTCCATTTGGCATTTGTTGCTTTCCCTCTAGATACAGTGTTGAAGATCCTTGAAGTGAGTCTCTGGCTGTCCATCCTGACTATGTGACCATAGAACATTAATCTTCTCTTTTCGTCGCCATAAGACCTATCTGTGTCGGTGCGACGTAAAGCCCCTAGCAAAAAAAAAAAAAAAAAAAATCTTCTCTTTCTTATAGCTGTTGAAATGCTCTCAATTTTACTGTGCAGTTCTTTGTTGTGCCAGATTATGTACCCATCTCTTTCTTTAATGGCACCCATAATCTTTCTGAACATATTTCGCTCTTTCAGTCCCAGTTTTCTGAGCTGTCCTTTTCGGGTCATGTTTAGGCATTCTGAGGCGTACAGTACAGATTGTCATACTACGGTGTTGTAGTGTCCAAGTTTAAGATTCAAAGAGAGGGATTTAGACTCTTATATGTTCTTACAAAGATGATAAGCTCTTTCTAATTTAGTGCATCTACTCTTCATTTCAAGGTCCTCATTTATAGTTGGGGTTATCCATTCTCCGAGATATTTGAATGAGTTGGCCGTTCGTATTATTTGCTTATTTTACGGATGGTGTGGATTGTAGAGAATGCAACAAAGCCTTATGGAATAGGCATACAAATATTTACAGGAATATACACGTATTTAAAGAGATAAATAGAAAATACAAGAATTGAATTATAAAAGAGAAATGACGTAAGAACATTAAGATGAATTTGAAATAATTACACACTATTTCAAAGTTTCTAGGTCTACAAATCTATGTCATAAGTTCTTAATCCAGTTGATGACAACATGTGGCACATCGTAGAATTCATTCAGGTCCCCAGGATAAGCTTGTAACTTGCATTTCTTCACAACATGAACATGCAACTTCATTATGAACAGTAATTAAGAAACTCTATGACACCAAGTTATGACCGCACAAAACATAAATTTAAATGTTGGGAGCTAGGAAGAAAACTTATTCTTAAATATAACTTCAAAATACACTTAAAGTAGTCAAAACTAAAGTAAATATGTCATGCCAGATTATTGAAGAATCCAGTTACGTTCGTAGACCTTATCTCACTCACACCTGAACATACTTCTGAGTGAGGGCTACACTGATTACTAATCATGTAAGTACAAGTACAACGGAAATATTTAATCTACAATTCATGAAAAAATTCAACATGAAAGAAAATTATACCCACTGAATAAAATTTTCTAATAAAAGCAAGGATATATTCAATGTAAACATTACTCGTGGTTTTATAGAAAATGTTTACAAAATAGCTAGTTAATTAATTTAGTTTCTATGAACGTATCGTGGATAGTATCCCACCAAGAGGGAATCTTCTAAATTCTTGAACCACCGAGTGAGTGGCTACGTGGTTTGAGTTCTGTAGCAGTCAGCTTGCATTCGGAAGTTACTGGGTTTGAACCGCTCTATCGGCAGGCCTGAAGACGGTATTCCATGGTTTACCATTTTTACACCAGGAAAATGCTGGTGCTCTACCTTAATTAAGTGGATACGGAATGGGTACTTTGCCAAAAATTGATCATTTTTATTTTATTTTTGTTTCTTAATATTTGAAATATATCCTTTAAAATGGGGTTTGAATCATGATGATATGAAAACTCTAAGTATTTCAATATAATTTGTATATACAATGCAGCGTCTGGATTTCAATTGCCAAGCCCAAATGTCAAAATATTGTTTTCATTCCTCTTTGAACATAGCGCCTCTTCTGCGGGTTGTTTGCCAACCTGTATTTGTCCTGGAATAAGCTTGGCATTGCTTTCTTCATCTGTTTCCTTGTTTGTTATTATTTTTCTGAGGGAAAGCATGTATTTTACTGCATGAATTTTTGTGTATTTCTATCACCTGTGTCGGAAAAATGCCTACGGAAAGTAATGGAGTTTTTAAGAAACGCGTGCCATGGCAGAAAGGAGTTGAATTAGTTGCAAAATTAACAGAATACAGTGCTTCATCAAAGTTAACATGTGAGGATCCCCATAACCCCCAAATTCAGGAAACTAGTGTTAGTGTTAGTGATCTTAGGCGTAAACCTCAGAGCGCCTCTCACAAAAAGACTAAGTGATATTCAATCAAAATATAGTGATTTAGAGAAGGGAATGAACGGATTGAAATCATAGATGTTAGTATACTGTCAGAGCTGCTAGGAAAACATGTGTGTTGTAAACATTGCTTGAAGGAATGCATCGCCTTAAAAATTGATAAACATGTTGGCTTAGCAGGTGAATTGAATTTACTATGTAATAACTGTAAATACAGTTCTACCTTTTTCAGCTCATCTAGTGTAAGTGTGAATATTGGAAATAAAAGCAAGGATATGTTCAATGTAAACATTACGTTAGTCTACGGTTTGCGTGCCATTGGAAAAGGCAAGGCAGCAGGAGATATGCTATGTGGTTTTTTTTTTAATCTGCCTCCACAACCGTCAAAATTTGATGATTATAACTACGAGTTAGGATCTTATGCAGAAGATGTGGCACTAAAGTCTATGCAAATAGCAGTATAAGAGGCAGTAGAGGAAAATGAAGTCACTGAACGTGATCTGTCGATTGCCATCAATGGCACATGGCAAAAAAGAGGTCATATTTTCTATAATGGTGTTGTGACAGCAATACGTGTTGACACTGGCAAAGTTATTGATCTGGCAATTATTTATAAGTATTGTAGGTGTAAAGATAAACTATAGAACATACACAATGAGCGGTGCATTGCCAATGACTGTGGGTCAAGCGAGGGGATGGAAGTCGCAGGTGTGAAGAAAATATTTCAACACTCTGTCGACTGGTACAAATGTAGATATCTATTTAGGGGATGGAGATTCAAAACGGGTTCAAGGAAACTGAGGCAGGTAAACCATACGATACCCATGTAAATATTAATAAATTAGAATGTGTTAGGACACGTGCAGAAGGAAATGGGCACCAGACTGAGACGTTTGAGACCAAACATGAAAATTAAACAACTCAGTGATGGCAAGACACTATTTGGTAGAGGAATATTGACATATTCAGTAATAGAATGAAGTATATGCAAGGTTGTTATGGGCTTGCTATTAGGCACTGTTACCGAGTTTTGGTGGTAGGTAGAGGTGTAAGACCGGGCGAGTTGGCCGTGCGCGTAGAGGCGCGCGGCTGTGAGCTTGCATCCGGGAGATAGTAGGTTCGAATCCCACTATCGGCAGCCCTGAAGATGGTTTTCCGTGGTTTCCCATTTTCACACCAGGCAAATGCTGGGGCTGTACCTTAATTAAGGCCACGGCCGCTTCCTTCCAACTCCTAGGCCTTTCCTATCCCATCGTCGCCATAAGACCTATCTGTGTCGGTGCGACGTAAAACCCCTAGCAGAAGAAGAGGTGTAAGAAGGTGCGGGCGTGAATGGGTCTCAAACTACGGAATCAAAGTTAATGTAAAAGTTAACAAGGTTATATTTTCTTTTCAATATTAAGTAATAACAAAGAACAGGTACTTAGTAGCCGAAACACAATTTGAAATGTACAATTACAGGGATTACAGAGTTTGGGCTTCGAGCCCTGAGTTCACAATTTTTGAGCAACTAGCCCAACTTTCCGATATACAAATTTTAACAAAGGGGCAGAAGACCCCAATCAAACCCTGGAGCCCTTGCTCCAAATTACACAGTAAAGCCTCCTCGAGGCATACAACACTCCGTTTCCAAAAGAGCCACACGCTCTTTAATTTAAGCCTCTCCTAGGCCACACCAAACTCCACCTTCAAGTTGTCCTCAACGGACATAAACACAGGGGTAAAATACCCAATCTACTGAGGTCTATTAAATGAAAAGCAGGTTAATTAAATGACCTCTAAAACAATTTGAGAGGAGGCGAACTTGCACTCCCAATACACTTGGTTTTTAAGACCTACTTTGGCTCTTAGGCCACTGATGCAAGGGCTAATCCCATACTACAGAGGTGACGTAATAGCAATTTACATTACATTACGGAAGAATTGGTTGAGAGAATAAGTTCACCTCAAGACGATGTGAGTGGGAGCTCGAGAGGGTTAAGCACTCTCTATCCCGATATGTCGTTTTAAAATAGAATAGATACCAGTTGTTTTTACATTTTAGGAAAAGGTTACATGGTTGAACGCTTAGAACCCGCCCCGAAAGTTAAACTGCTGAGCAAGAAAAGAAAGAATTTATTAATCGGCCATTACCTTATTGTTGACCGCCGCCGAGGAAAGAGGCGCTTCCCGCCTCCTGCTATGTACTTAATACACTGAAAGATGGAACAGAAGTCGCCCGGAGACCCTAAAATCAGCAGTTTATATACTCTCGCGGAAGTTTCTAGGCGTTAGGGGAATGAAAACACCCGCCCACAATGTTTTTATTGGATAGGACCCCGCAACAGATACAAGTTGGGGGAAGATACACCAGATTGGTCAGAAATTACTAAAAGAAATTCGGGATTGGATAAATCTAAAACAAGGGGAAAAAGAGGGGTATACAGCCAACTTAAACAATAACAGAAAGAAATTTAACAAGAAACAAACTTTTGAAATAAAAATTTCTCCAACAAATAGTTCTTTGACTCCGCACTAGGGTGCGCTATTGTTGATCTTCAGTAGTGTCCTCTAGAAGAGAAAGTTCACACTTCTTACTTCAAGCGAAACAAAAACACATCAAAAGTGACACAGTTCAAAAACTCAAAATTTTCCACGTGGTGACATCTTCTGAGAAAGTAGAGAATTAATAGAGTAGATAAAGTTCAATCTTCCTCCAGAAGAGGAGTTTCAACAGGCGCAACTTTTAAATAAACGGTGTAGAGGTGTACCGCCCGGTACAGGCACAATACACAGCATTTGGAAGCCATGAAAAGAAGGGTGTGGGCATTGTATTTCCATGTCCAGTCGAGTGAAGGAAGTTCCAATCATGCATTATGTCCTAAGGGTGCTGACAGGTGGTGCAAGTTCCATAAATCAGAGGTACAGGAGAGAAGTATAAGTACCAGGATATAGTACCAGGAGCCATAATAACAGAAATTAAGCCAATTTTTAGGGACCTGGTTGATTCCATTCTAATCAAAAAATGTCTTCATGCTCGGACCCAAAATCCCAACGAGTCAGTGAAGAATTTCATTTGGACAAGACTGAAAAAAACTTTATTTGTTGTGATCAATACATTACATTTTGAAAAAAAAAACTTTATTTGTTGTGATCAATACATTACATTTTGGTGTATTTGATGCAGTGGATTTATTTAATGATGGAGAAATTTCAATGTGCAAGACAATACAGGAACCGGGACTAAGCGTTGGATAACGGACTGCGACAGCGATGCTAAAGAAAGACATGGAACGTCTTAGATAAGCAGAAAATAAGGTGAATATATGTACACATAGGGCCAGGAAGTTATTAAGAGCTGCCAAGAGAAGACTGGAAGACCAATTTGAAGACAACCCTGATGATCCCAGTTATGGAGCTGGGATGCATTGGAATTTCAACTTTGGAGCTCCTTTTCTGTAAGATGTTTTTTCTATATTCAAAGAACATTTTCTCAGTTACTAATTGGCATAGACACTTTCAATTTTCAGGACATGTATATAAGACAGTTCTACACATGCTGATGGTATTATTTGATAGATTAGATAATATTAAAAATGGGAAAAAAATAAAACCCAGTTGAAATTTAAGAAACATCCATTTTAAGAAATCATAATGTATGAAATAAAACAAATTTTGCAATTATAATGGCATCAGTACATAAAAAAATATACATAAGAATAACCTGTAATGCGTTCAGCTTTATAGGACAAAGGGTGTCTGAGGAAATGTTCCTAATATTAAGCACAATTTAATATTATAAGCATAGGCCACTCCGTATTCCGTTAAGAACATGGTCGCTTCCTTCCCGCTCCTAGCCCATCGTCGCCATAAGACCTATCTGTGTCAGTGCGATGTAAAGCAAATTGTAAATTCTGGAAGATGGTAAGATTTACGGAAGGACAGTTGTCTTTTGTTCACTTGAAATTGGGGAACTTATGCATTTTAATACCGGCGCACGAGAAGTTAAAAAAACTAAAATTGAACTTTCAGTGCTTCAGCGTCCTTCTAAAGAGCACAAAACCGATCTTTCTAGCTACAGGTAACCTTGATTAGGCATTTACTGAGGCTTTTTCGATGTCTAAGTTTCAAGACTGCACTCCAGTCCAGGAACTATGACGAAATTCTTAAGGTCATCCTCCTTAATGAAGAATCAATAGCGCTCATAGTGCGTGCGTAATATCGACGTGGTTAGGGACGAGCGTGTTCACAATAGCTCTTTATAAAATGTGGATCAAGTTATATTCCTATTAAATAAATTGACCACTTAAATTTCGTCCATTTTAAGGAGATGACACAGATATATCCACAGTTCCAAGAGGCGTGGTCAGTTCACCTAGAAAGATGTTGGTCCGATTCCCCACCAGGAAGTCGAAACATTTAAGAAACGAAATTTTCAATTCTGAGGAGGTACATGGCCTTGAGGCTCTTCCAGACTACACAAAGAATGAGTACCAGGTTACCTCCTGGGAGCAAAGGCGAAGGGCGCTAACCACTCTAGCTTACTTGATGCCGTGATGGATTGAGGAACGGATAGTGGAAACCTTTACCTTCCATCCTTCAATGGACTTTATGGCCGTTGTGGAAATGTATTATTATTATTATTATTATTATTATTATTATTATTATTATTATTATTATTATTTCAACATTGCGTTGAAACCTTGGTGGAGAAGTTATTGGCTGTGTTATTTTACAAAAAAAAAAAAATAGATAATGTATTCTACATGAAATATGGTGTTTGCTTGAACATTAATCATACGAAATACAACACAAAACAATGATTTAAGGGAGGAAATATCTATTCCCATCACCATAATAGAAGATATTGTCAACTGTGGTTGGTTCTTATAGTGTTAAAAGGACTGACTACGAAATCTCTACGTGCAATGTTCATTGTGTTGCATTCTACCGTAGCCATCTATACTTTTTTAATTCACTAATACTCTTCTGGAATTCCAAACGCTCCTGTACATAAACATTTGCAACATAAAAACCAGATAGCTCAGTAACAAATACTCGGGCAATAGGCATAACTCTATGATATTACATAAAAATCAGTGACGATTTCGTAAAGGAGCCTTACGATGAAAGCAGACTTTCAAAGAAAAGTAAGTCATAATTCATGTTCAAGACAAAAATTGAATTAATTCGTAATTATTTTCTACAGATGACCATTTACTTTTAGTCACAGTTACGAAATTTTAATAGTTCCATTTTCATTTTGAAATTTCCAAAATTTACACATTGCATTTGAATATAAGAAATGTTTATATTGAAATTAACATTTTGTAGGGTGTTCTAATTCTAGAAAGTTTGAAAGGAAATGGTAGTTTTAGTGTAGTGGAGTAAACACTATCAGAAATGAGATCTCACCGCGGAGGCCGTGGACGGCCGTAACGAGTACAAAGAAAACATGAAACAGTAACTGTCAGAGAATATGTGCACACTACTTTTTCACATCTATATTTTTTGCTAGTGGGTTTACATCGCACCGACACAGATAGGTCTTATGGCAACGATGGCAAAAGGAAACGGATAGGAGTGGGAGGGAAGCAGCCGTTGCCTTAATTAAGGTACAGCCCCAGCATTTTCCTGGTGTGGAAATGGGAAACCATGGAAAACCATCTTCAGGACTGCCGACAGTGGGATTCGAACTCACTATCTCCCGGACGCAAGCCCACAGCCACGTGCCCCTAACCGCTCGGCCAACTCGCCCGGTACACATCTATAAACACAGTAACTTGCAGTTAGGGGCCGATGACCTTCGATGTTAGGCCCCTTAAAACAACAAGCACAAGCAACTTGCAGTTAGTTTAATACGATAATCACATCATTATACCATACGGACTGAATATGTATTAGCCGGGCTGAGTGGTTCAGACGGTTGAGGCGCTGGCCTTCTGACCCCAACTTGGCAGGATCGATCCTGGCTCAGTCCGGTGGTATTTGAAGGTGCTCAAATACGACAGCCTCGTGTCAGTAGATTAACTGGCACGTAAAAGAACTCCTGCGGGACTAAATTCCGGCACCTCGGCGTCTCTGAAAACCGTAAAAGTAGTTAGTTGGACGTAAAGCAAATAACTTCAGAATATGTATTAATTCTTACTATCTCGTGCTGAGAAGTTTCAACACAATGATTTCCACTGACCTGGTTCACAATTAATATATTTGTCCTGGTGTTCCCTTTTTTTTTTTTTTTTTTAGGTATCCTTCTACATTATGGGACTGATTTGCCGTATTTAGGTAGAGGACCGTCTCTTTGTATGGTATCCAGAACGGTTGTTTCCTTTCCAGTTGAGCTGAGTTTGGTTTCCAGCTCTGAAACGAACTTAAGACATGTTTAAGGGCCTGCAAACGGGTGCACTCAGAAGATATAATTGAATATAAATATCACGTGATATCTTACTTCAGTTATATGTGATTTAGAGGAATAGTATCCAATGAATAGGTCACATCGGATTCCTTTTGATCCTAGGGTTCAATTTACGTAAATACCAGAGCGACAAAAATTTAGTACAATGTACGCAAAGTAAGTAAATAAAATAAGTGAGTAAAGTGAAATGATTAAAATAAAGTAATAAGGTAATCGCAGGTAATCAGATAAAATGTCCAAGCAAAATACAAACAAAACCAAGAACAAGAACAACAAAAATAATTATGACACCATATTTTAGCAGCTCAATTATTTATTTCCTGCTCATCACGAATTTTATGTCTCCCTCGTCATTCTCTTTCTATTGTTCCATTACACTTTTCTTACATTCTACAACCTACTTCCTTTATCTTCTCTCGTACAGTCATCCTTTCTATTACTTTGAGAATCCGCATAGGAGTTCTAAATCAAATTACTATGTATTTACACCTAGATAAGTAACTGCTTGCCATTGTGTCGTTAGACAGGATTAAGAGCGATGCACAATAGTCTGTCCTCGTCTCCTAATTCCCAGTGGTAATTTACATTTACAAAGGAAGTCTGCTACATCATTAAAACAATTTTAATTAGCGAAGTTTTAATTAGAAATGTGCATGCTGCACACAACACGCACTTTATTGCCACCTTCGCATTTCATTCCCGCTCGCAATCTAAGTTAACAAGATTGTTCTGTTTATTGATTCTTGTCGTCTTCGAAGTTTCTCCTTAGTTTCATCAAACGAAGGAATATGTTATTATTCCCTTTATAAGTACGTAGAAGCCCCAGTTTATTTCACCCACGCTTCGTCCATGAATGAGCATCTTGGAGATTGCTGAGAAATCATAATAAAATAATTAAACTTCCCCTTAACCCAGGTTACCCTAACGCCCTTCCGGCAGGTTGAGCAGCATTAAAAGTGAAATTCCTTAATAAATATACTGAAATATATTTCTTCATTACTGGCTATATTTCTCCGTGGCTCAGACGGCAGCACTCCGGCCTCTCATCGCTGGGTTCCGTGGTTCAAATCCCGGTCACTCCATGTGAGATTTGTGCTGGAAAAAGCGGAGGCGAGGCAGATTTTTCTCCGGGTACTCCGGTTTTCCCTGTCACAATTTCATTCCAGCAACACTCTCTAATATCATTTCATTTCATCTGCCATTCATTAATCATTGCCCCAGAGGAGTGCGACAGGCTTCGGCAGCCGGCACAATTCCTATCCTCGCCGCTAGATTCCATTCCATTCCTGACCCGGTCAAATGACTGGAAACAGGCTGTAGATTTTCATTCACTGTCTATATTTTATGTTTAAATGTAATGAGTCTGTTAGTTTCCAGAAGATGACCTGTTAGGCTGTCGTGCCTCGTGCATGAAAAATATAACCCCGAATTTGTATTGGCAAATAGATTTGTTAATATGGAAACTAGGATTGACATAGTACAGGGCGGTCGGAAATAACATGAACCATGTACATTAGCGTTAGAGGGTTGGTCACACTGATAAACAATTGAAAAATTAATTAGATTTTTTTTTTTTGTTGAGAGCAAGTCCACGAGAGTCCCGGGGCGAAAACTATGCCCCTCTACTCATCTGTTTCAGGGGAATGCCGATGAGTCGGAAAAGTCTCTGTTCTGCTACACTAGCGGGGGAAAAGCAATCTGTCGACGAGGTCATTATTACCTCCTGTCAGAGCTGAAACCCCCTCTTCGCTACGGGGAATGTAATTTAATTTAGAGGGTCGGAGAGCTATGCATTGCCATGTTGCCTTCCTAACAAACGGGCATTTTCAGGGGTTAATTTTGAGGATATTTAGTGAAGTAAAGTGTTAAGAAAAAATTTGGAAAAGTCCGAAAAGAGGTTTTGAGCTGGGTCTAATTAAGGCGGGTCATAAGTGATCCAAGGGCCGCGATATTTGAGACTAGTACGCGGCTTCTTGGCCCCCATGACCTGCTTTAATAATAGGATGACAGGGTCGGTTGAATTACTAGAGAGGATTCTAGTTTTGGCCATCTTAGCTATTTTATTAATCTGAGTTCTAAGAGTCGGAATGCGAAGCTCAGTTCGGATCCGTTTGTTAGACCTCAGATATGGAGCCTTAATCATCATACGAAGTGTCTTATTTTGAATAACTTGTAATTTAGAAAGAGGAGTTTTCGCGATATAGCCCCAGGCCTCGCAGCCATATAGCAGGATGGGCCTGATACATGCTAGGAAAATATTTCTCTTTATGGAGGTAGAGATATATTTATTTCCAAGCAGAGGTCTCAAGGCTGACACCCGTGCTGTGGCACGCTGACGGGCCTGTTCTATATTGTGTTTCCAGGACAAAGTACGGTCCATAATTAGCTCGCGCCGTTTTCCTTTTATCAGCTGCTGAAGTTAGCCAATCAGATCGCTTCGCGGACTACTTCAGATGGACTATTGCAAGGCGGTGTTGCTAAATTTGCACGTGGCTTACGACCGGCTTGCGAGCGCCAATAGAAGAAATAAACTTGTCCAGAGGAGGGACCTCCCTGCTGATAGGTTCAGCCCAGAGCGAGCACGCTAGGAGGAATTCGCTGAAACCCACTGTGTGTTAGTGGTTGATGTTCATTTCTCGGCGTGGCTCTCAAACCCAACCAAGAGCAAATTTAGCATCACCGCCTCGTAAAGTCCATTTAAATTAGCCCGCGAAGCGATCTGATGGGATAAATTCAGCAGCTGATAGAATGACAACGGTGCGAAATAACGACGTAATTATTTCAGATTACTTATCAGTAGGATTCGGAAGTTTATGACCTAAAGAAGTACAAAATATGCAAGCAAAATATGCCTTAAACGAGCAAAATATGACCTAAAATAATTTAAAGTAGACTTTAGATAATTAGATAATTAGCAGGTATTAGAATACTATTAATATTAAACGTGTCCAAAAGTTATTTGCGAGAATTAATCATAATTTCGTGTGGCTATGTCCAGCCGGATGCAGTATTTGTAAAGCAGACACTCCAATGAGGGGGAGCGGCATCTGCCATGTGTAGGTAACTGCGTGTAATTGTGGTGAATGATAGTGTTATGTGTTGTGCGTGAGTTGCAGGGATGTTGGGGACAGCACAAATACCCAGTCCCCGAGTCAAGGGAATTAACCATTTAAGGTTAAAATCTCCGACCCGGCCGGGAATCGAACCCGGGTCCCTCTGGACCAAAGGCCAGCACGCTAACAATTTAGCCATGGAGCCAGACATCTGCGATAACACGGCAGACACATTTAAATCATGGAAACTGTCAGAGCTACAGTAGGTAATTTTAAACTTTACACATTCTTTCTGTATCATAGTCCTGAGGCGCAGTTCTCATTCCCTTCCCCACCCCCCACCCCAAAAAAAACCAAAAATATATTAGTATGCTTCTTTGTATCTGTCGGCGTAAGTTCTCATAGCATCTCTTTCTCGCAATCATGTCTTCCAAACCTGCTACCTATCTCTTTCCGGAAAAGAAATGTACTACAGTATTTTGAAATCCTGTGTTTAAAAATCGACACAGATAACGTGCAGGCTACCCTGTTAAAAACGGTGCCTCAGTTTGAAAATAATTCTAAAATATAACCGAATAAGACTTTAAATCACTGAAATGAGCAAAATATGACCAAAGCAATAAAATGGCCGAAATATGCATTTATATGCAACAAAAAATCGCTTTAAACGGGGTCAGGGACCTCGTCCATTTTGCGGATGGAGCACACACGATTATCTAACTGGAGGTTAGTTCGTTGTAGGTTCTGAGAAGATGTAAAGAGAATTGTCAAACAGTGACATTCGAAAAGGCCACGAAATCGGAACATGAGAGGTGCCCTGCTTATCTATTGTGTTAAGCGTAAATTACAATTAAAGCCATGAACATAAATGGGTAATTATGACGAAAATCCCGAAAACCGAAAGGGACCTACGATAGGATACAACTTAATTACGATCGTATTATTGCAAGTATTATATCCCCGTGAGTAAAACTATAATTTTTAATGTTAATTATTTTTATGTAAGGGACATATCATTTTTTCCAATTACCACATCATATTAGGATTAATAGCTGAAAGGTAACCTTTGAAAGCTGTCCATAAGGAAGCGTATCCTAATCTTAAATATCAATGCGACTGACATCTGAAATAAACACTTCATAACTTTCACAAACAACTGTGAAATACTGTATTTACCGTGCTTGGTGTACGTTTGAGTGAAGTAAGCCTACATTAAACCGATGCCCAATCAGAAGAAAAAAAGAGTGACACACAGCACACAGGTTGCTTGCAGAAATACAATCGTAACGGAAAGAAAAGAGCACGAATATCATAATTCAGTGAGCCACAGACCACCAACATATGACAAAAAGAAATTAACTCTCAAGGGCAAAAGGTAAACATGGAACAAGAAATTTTCACTTGTAAGTTGGAAAATTTCCTGAAGCAGTAGGGTCACTACAGATCAGTAGGCACTGGTTGTAGTACCTATCTGTATATGAAGCAGGGGTATTTTATAATATGCTGCTTCAACAAAATAATAATAATAATAATAATAATAATAATAATAATAATAATAATAATAATAATAATAATAATAATAATCATCATAATCATAAAGGGATTCGTAAAAAGCAACACAACAAATAAAATTTCACTGCACTACCACTTACTAAATTAGGATTAGTTTAAAGGGCAACATAAACTAATGCACATGCCACATTTGAAGTAGGCCTACGAATAGGAGGTAACATCCTGCAGCATTCAGTAATGTTGTTCCCCAAGTACAGAAACAAGGCATTCCAATATAAAAGTAATTTAAGAATGAATTTCTATACAAATTAACCTGGCTCATAGAATGATTAGAGGGAATATGCCTAAAGTAGGACACAAATACAAATCGGTGACACTAACATACCTCAATGGAATCCTATTACATAAGCAACCAGAGTCTATATAAATATTCCAGTCAAAGGAAGCATAGAAATCCTCATACATAGCAAATACAATATTTTTATTTTGAAGCAGCCTGCCTTACATTACTCCTTCTTTTATAGGACAGTCTTTGTATGAAAGCTTCCTACATTCACACTGTGAAAATTTTTCTGTTTTAAGCCGTGCTTTATAGTGGAAACTCACTTTAAATTATTCGATCAAAACTGCCCGCTTCAGCTGATAAATGTGGTGTTCAAGAAGCTGAGAATCGAATGTGTGCTCCTGAAGTTCATCAAACACTTCTCTCTTAGCATGATTTAGTACTTCCATTACATGTACATTTAAAGGGTCCTTCATTCGTGTAATTTTTTGCTGGAATTTTCGCATCACCTTTACACCTTCCCTGCAGAGGTTAACTACATCTTACGATCAGATAGAAAGGCTAACTCTGTTTTTTTCTCTTCAGGAGAGCTGAATATGAAACTGCTGTTTGAAGAACCGCCTTCCAAACATCGAATTTAACCGTTTTGTGTAATATTTTCATAACAAAACCTGCTATATATTCTACTACATCCTCAACATACAATGACAAGTTGGCTGGGTGTGGAATATAGTCATGATCATGACTTACAAAAATGTACATCAATACTGTTGACAGGCAGATTACTGGGATCGCCAGTTATTTGAGCGCGGTCTCTACAGTTCACAATTACAGTAGGATCAAATGCAGAGCAATTGGCAGTGATTGTAGTACCTATCTGTATATGTACCAAGCGACTTTTAAATGCTGCTTCAAACTGCCTAGCTGTGGGGTTGTTGTTATGACCACCATGACTCCTAATAGCACTAGAATAATAATTCCAGGTAGTCCTAAGTTTGTAAGTGAGCAGAAAATACATCTTCAGTTGTGACACGTTCAAAATTCAGCCATACTTCTAAGACAGACTTTAGACACACGGTCAAACCTATGAAACCAGTTGTCCTAGAGTACTTCACTAGACGAACACAACCACCCCCATCCTGCGGTGATTGTATATATTCAATAGCCTCCTGAATATAGGCTCTCGTACTGTGGATATTATCTGCCTTCATTGGTTTCCGCCATCCCTTTGAAAAAAGGTTACGGCTGGTCAAGATGTCAAATACATTGTTCATGAGTATAACAAATTTTAAAGTCTCCTCACACTCTTGAAACTGAGGAATATTTAAGTCTTTGTCACAGTATGTCAAGACACTTGCAACACTTTCACTGAATGTTTGTGTGGCGAGCTTTACTTTCATGGGTTCCTTCTCCCAGTGAATGCGCTTTTGGTAAGTTTTTTCCCAAGATGAAGATCCTCACTACTCTGACACTACTCTGAAGTTTCTATAGTTCTTCCGAGTGCCTCCAATCTATGACATTATCACACCTGGAAAAAGTCCTCTTATCCCCTAAGGTAATTCTTACTAATTTGATACTACGGAAAGCGTCGAGAAGAATAAACACTTTAACATCATTTGAGGGATTTTCAAACCAGATCACCACATTATTTTCATCAAAAGAAGCTCCCAGAAAACGGGACATGGATAAATTAGAAGCTACACCATCAAAAGTAAGTGACATTACGATTACATTTAAGTCTTTTAAAATTCAAGGCATTCAATCACTAAGTTTGCTCTCTCCAAGCAACTTAAACCGTTAATAAAAAATTAACCCATTGGATTTTTCCAGTGTCCATTTAGTGAGACGACCAGGCTAACTCTGTTTTTTTTCTCTTCAGGAGAGCTGAATATGAAACTGCTGTTTGAAGAACCGCCTTCCAAACATCGAATTTAACCGTTTTGTGTAATATTTTCATAACAAAACCTGCTATATATTCTACTACATCCTCAACATACAATGACAAGTTGGCTGGGTGTGGAATATAGTCATGATCATGACTTACAAAAATGTACTACAATCCACATAACTAAGAAATTGTTTTCCATCAAATTCAATGTCCTTCGTGATGCACATTTCATCCATCATCAGTGTACACACTGGGGGCTTTCCATTGATAGCCAACTCCTTCTCTTTCGAAATGAGAGCAGTCGCGGCCTCTGAACTGAATCCTGGCTTACCATCCGCTGACTGATACCATTTCCGCAATGTACTTTGATGGGGGAAACCATGAGGAAATACTCCCTTCAGGTAGCTGTATGCACGACTTGAATAGAAATTCAATGTAAGTGCAAAGCTGCGTAGTTCAGGAGGATATACTCTACTCTTATATTACCATCCTTCGCATTGGAAGTTGGGCAGCAGCCGAAGAAAGACTTTTCTGGAACAATGGAAGTTAAAAGGTACATTACGCTTTTGCACAGGTCACTTTATGGTATTACATTATTCTTGATTTTTTAAACAGAGATTGTGATACAATAAGGACAAATTACAGACTTCTAAAGGCTCTAAATATTATGTCACTCTGTTAGGTCATCATCCCCGAGGCTCTGCTATTATAGTAAAACCAATTTTTTAAAATTTAAGCCGTTGTTTCCTTACCTCAAGCTTGTAAGCAGCATCTTCAGTTATCATCTTTTCTCCTTCAGATGCTTTGTTAAGGCTTTCCCATTCTGCAACTATTTAACAGCTCGCTGATACATCTGTCTTTGCAATTTTAGCTCTATGAATAACTTCCCTGGCAACCTGCATGAAGGTCTGGGCATTCCTTGGTGATTTACCATTTCCTCAGTGCAATCGCCAACATGATATTTCCTAAACACCTTTGTTTTAGGAAGAGACTCGTTTTCCTCATCCTGAGGACCACTGAAAAAAAGATGAAAATTATAAGGGACAACAACAAATCTCTTACCGTGTGTAATATAAGAGTAACCTAATATGGTGCAGTAGATGTTTCAGTTGAACTGTATGTTAAATGTCATAAACACACATTTTTCATATAAGGATGGCAGACCACATTCCTGCATAAATCTATGGAAAAGAAAACTAAAAGCGAAAATGTGCTCATACACAACTCGTTGATGTAACAGGATCCACTTGACGTTTCCTTTTCACAGGAGGTTTTCTCTTCTTCTCAGCTGGTAAACGGTGGGATGGAAAATTAAAAATTGTTGGTACTGCACTTGGCTTCAGTTTAACTCCCATACGAAATGCTTCATTATCAAACAATTCCGGTTAAAAATACTTAGAGCAACTACTCATTGCCTTTTCCTTGTCTCATCAGCAGGAAAAGTGAAAGCAATTAAAGCATAATATTCAAAATTGCAGTATCCGGAAAACTGGAACTGTAACCAATAAAATAAATTACACGTAATAGTACGAATTCTACAGACATCTGACAACGGCTTTATGAACCATAAGTTACATCATATAGTCTGTAATTGTCTATGAAACCACAGATATTTAGGAAAATATTTACTTACGCGTGAAAAGAAACACCAGATCATTTTTTGAAAGTCTCCTTGCATCCATACGCTACTCAACAGTGCACAATCTCTTCATTAACAGTAGCTAAAAGTCACTTTTAATTACCCTGATAACTATTCCCTACTATAACACAATGTTCAAAACTCTCGCACTACCCCCGCCCCCCGTCAGCTGATTGCGATCTGTGCTTCAAGAATGTGACGTCATCAACCATCTATGGATAAATGATCGAAGATGATGTTAGTACTTGTTATTTCTTTACGAGACAATGAATATACTATGTACAGAGTAGTGTGTTTTTCTACTGTACCTTAGATGGGGTGCAAACAGGACCATTATTACACAGGGATGTTGTTGAGTTGTTTGCGGAACATTTTCTAAACATCGCACCTACATCTAGAGAAGGTATTCATACAGTGAATAAGAGATTTAAACATAGTGGAATGGTAGTGGAATGTTCCATTTTTATTACCTCCAATAAATTCGAAAAAGTCAATATCGCAACAAGATAGGGAGATAGTAGATTCGAATCCCACTATCGGCAGCCCTGAAAATGGTTTTCCGTGGTTTCCCATTTTCACACCAGGCAAATGCTGGGGTTGTACCTTAATTAAGGCCACGGCCGCTTCCTTCCAACTCCTAGGCCTTTCCTATCCCATCGTCGCCATAAGACCTATCTGTGTCGGTGCGACGTAAAGCCCCTAGCAAAAAAAAAAAAAAAACTCCCTCACTATGGACTAATTGTGAGATACATTTTGAATGCAATGCTCGATGAATGGATTGACGGACGGTATCGTGTTGAATATGGCTTCCACGCTCTGCTGATCTTACCCCAGTGAACTTCTCAATGAGGGGTATATTAACAAAATAATGCAGTGTACTCTGTTGATATTTGTAGTATGGAACAATTGAATTAATGCATTCAATATGAATATAAACACACAATGTTCCTGAATTTCTTGGGCATAGTATGTGATTCAGTGCTTCGAAGTTGTCAAATTTATATGGTAAAGAATAGAGGCCGCTTCGATCATTTCTTGTAGGCCATGGGAGCTATGCTATATTTATCTGTACGCATTGTATGAATACGTATCCTTGCTGCATTCCTAGAATAAATTTGTAATTTTTCAACTTACTTCTGAGCCACCCTGTAGTAGGCCCTATGCTGAAAATAATTCTCTATTATCGCTTAACATATCCTAAACAGTGATCAGTGGTTACACTTGTCTTGGCTGTGAGCGGAGTTAAAAGAAGTGAACATCTGGGTCTTGGCTGGTAATACATCATATGCCTTCCACGATTCTATCATCATCATCGTTAACGGCCAGCATGTTCGCTGGGGAGATCCATAATATTGAATTGGAAATCGAAGACTCCGCAAATTGAATTCCTGTGAAAATAGGCTGGAGAACGTTGGCGTCCACTGCGGAGGAATGAGATCTCAAGATGCCATTGCGACCGCCCTGCTTGGCGTTGAGAATAATTTCTACAGCACTGCGTGGAAATATATCACGATGGAATGCATTTCCTAGTAGTACAGATAACAATCAAACAGTGGTTTATGTAGGGATTATGTCCAATACAGGTGAAAATCTCAACCTAATGTCCTCATTCAACATGCTAAAATTTAAAATGATTCTTTAGAAGCCAGTAACGCGATGCAGTACAAAGGTGGGTCAAATCCCATGATGAAATCATTTTCTACGAGTTGAATTAGGTCTGACTGTCACATAGGGGATTTCTACCAGAATGATATCCCCTCTCTATTACCTGTAGTGATGTTCGTTGTTGCCTCAAGGGTCATTTATTTCGACATCTTCTTTATATATACTAAAAGGACCATCTTGCAGTAATCCCAGTTCCAAAAGTTTCTATTCATTTTACATAGACTTCATTCAGCGTACATGTTAACGAGGGATAGACAAGACACTTAGATTATTTACATAAAAATGTGTATGTATATAATTTGTATGTTCATTCCTCAGGCCAAAGCCTAGATCGATGCTCAGAATTCGAGCATCAAGTCATTCAAAGGGTGAACTACGTAAATGAAGACTATTATATTTCCCCATTGCTTTACCTACTATACCAGGAATTATTTATTTATTTACTGTATTTATTTATTTATTTATTTATTTATTTATTTATTTATTTATTTATTTATTTATTTATTTATTTATTTATTTATTTATTTATTTATTTATTTCTCTGTATGTTTATTCTTCATCATAGTTAAGTACCCAACATTATACCATCAGGTGACACTGTATCGTATCACATACCAACCTGTCTAGCTTATTAAAATGTATACTGCAGCCAACTCTACTTGTCATACTTTCAAATAGTTTATATGAGGAAGTGACTGCCTAAGGAAAGATCATACACTTCGGACAAAGATCAGAACATACCAGGTCTTTGAAAGTAACAAACATGTTCAGAAGACGCAGTTCACTATATCTCACCATAGATAAATCTAGGAGTTTTCTCGTTCCCAGAAAATTCTATTTCGTGATGATCCACGTTCAGAATGTCACGTAATTGAGGTTATTCAAATGTGTTATCACTCACTTTGCCTTCTATGCGTAAGGTGCATAAACTCACGTGTTAAGTGAAGAAAAATGTCGACGTGAACAGTATGTTCGTCATTGCTTACCCGTCACAGGATGGCTTCGGATTTGCACCAATCGATACATGGAGGAGGAGACATTGTTTCTGGTGACGAAAAAACTGTCTATATGCAACATCAGGAAGAGAAAAGAGTGTATTAGCCCAAATAAAAAAGTCAACTCCCCGTGCAAAGGCAGTAGACATCCAAAAATGATGATGTTGAACGTCTGATGGAGAAAAACAAGGTATCCTTCGCCACGAATTTATTCGAAGGAACGCCCGCAGCCAGCAACTGAGAAGACTGTTCACCGTAGTTGAAGACATACGACCAGGAAGTCCAGTGCTGATACTGCCCACATTCCGCCAAATTGTCCAAAGAAGTTATTAACTCGGTTTGGAAACTGCTCCGAACCTTCCCTCTTTCCCCGACATTACACCTATTTTCGCTTTTTATGTTGTATAATAACTACATTCATGGTGTAACGGTTCAAATCCCGTTACAAATATTTCTCTGTATTATCATTATTATTATTATTATTATTATTATTTTATTTGTTGGCGAGTTGGCCGTGCGGTTAGGGGCGCGGCCGTGAGCTTGCATCCGGGAGATAGTGGGTTCGAATCCCACTGTCGGCAGCCCTGAAGATGGTTTCTGTGGTCTCCCATTTTCACACCAGGCAAATGCTGGGGCTGTACCTTACTTAAGGCCACGGCCGCTTCCTTCCAACTCCTAGGCCTTTCCTATTCCATCGTCGCCATAAGACATATCTTTGTCGGTGCGACGTAAAGTCACTAGCAAAAAAATTGTATTATTATTATTCTATCTGTATTATTATTACTATTATTGTAATTATTATTAGTGTTAGATTCAATTCTATAATCTGATTTCGTTATGTATTAATTATCACTTGTTTTATTGTATTTAATTTATTGTTATATATATGTGTATGTTAGCATCAAAATAATGTAGAATGAGACTTAATGCCTAATATCGGATATGGATATATTATTTCTGATACTACTGATTACAACATATGGTGCAATACTGTTTCACTAAATATCGAGTCATCGCTCTGTCATTGTATGCATTAGACTATGAGATAATTCGGGGAGTTTCTATTTTGCCTGAGGCTATTTCATCGCAATCTGTAACACTTGAGAGCTAGGTGGGAGTGATGTCATGTACTCTTTTTGAAATGACGTGGGTGTGACAACTAGTGTCTATATATAGAGGTGTATCCTATAGCGGCAATTCGGTTGGAAGGAGAGTGAGGCCACAGTTGGTCAGGGAGTGAGTTGGAAGGAGAGAGTTGCCATGAAGTGTTGTAGTCAGATGGATGGAACCTTAGTCGATGGATAGTCATTTGGAGAGTGAGGCCATAGTTGGTCAGTCAGTCAGTTGAAGGTAGACCAGTGACATGGATACATCGTCGTCAGTGACCAAATGGATTATATGTTCGGACTGTGTTTCGTGTATCTATTCGGTCGAATTCTTGTTTTAGTTCGGTGGCAGCCGAATATTGAGTCGTCGTAATGCAGACTAACAGCTATCAGTGAATTACTTGTAAAGTTGATTGTGAAGCGTGAATATAATTTCAAGCCATGCTACAGTATATCACAATTGTGAAACTAGAAAGATACATCACCAAATTATGTTTGAGATACCTATAGCTGGTTCCAATTCAAAGGAATACGCCGTAATAACACTCAAAGTGTTCAAGGTACAATTAAGTGAACCAGTGAGGGATAAATTTCTTGAACAACTTTTAAATGTCCGGTCATGAGGATTTCAAATGTAACGCCTAGAGTTTCTTACAGTTATAATTTCAGAATTTTATATCATCATCTATATTATCGCAAAAAGTCTTGCCATTTCAATTATCATTTTAAAGAATATATTTTGTTTAGTATTAAATAAAATTATTGTTTGTATTTCAATAGTAGATCAGATAACCTCAAATTTTAATGCGGAAACCAAGCTTCAATGTTCTTTTCCCAGATCCTATATGTTATGCTGTCAAAGTAAGATTATTACCTCACACCCTAGAGATATTCAAGATTCTCACTCTATTATCGTTACATTTATTTGTAGCTGGCGCCCATCAACAATTGTATGTGTAAGTAATTAAGCAACTACTAAGTGTGTGTACATAGTCCGATGATTGAATATTTTATTTCATGTATATTTTAATACAGTTCCATTTTGAAATTAGTGAGATAACCACAAAGTGTCACCGCAAAGTGTGTGTCGAAAAATTCGGAACTTGTTCTGAATGACAGCATACCATAGGTTGGTTTTGGGAAGAATATCATCATTTAAGCCAACTGAAGTATAACCGGTAAATGTGGGGAGTTTAAATTTTGTGTTACATACTTGTATTTTGGAGCCTCCGTGGCTCAGGCGGCAGTGCGCCAGCCTCTCACCGCTGGATACCGTGGTTCAAATCCCGGTCGCTCCATTGGAGATTTGTGCTGGAGAAAGCGGAGGCGGGACAGGTTTTTCTCCAAGTACTCCGATTTTCCCCGTCATCTTTCATTCCAGCAACACTCTCCACTATCATTTCATTTCTTTTGTCTGTCACTAATCATTGCCCCAAAGAAGTGCGACAGACCGCGGCAGCCGGCACAATTCCTATCCTCGCCGCAAGTTGGGGGCTTCATTCATCCCATACTTGACCCGGTCATTGACTGGAAAACAGGTTGTAGGTTTTCATTTTTCATTTTGTATTTTGGTGGCATGTCAAGGGGTTGATAAGGGAAATCAATTTGAAATCGGGTACTATTACTGGTGAACCAAAGATGGACAAGGAAGACAATAGCAAGTCACGTGTGACAAGGAGACTACTGCTTCTACGATCATCCAAGGTGAGGTTGAGAACATGGAGCTGGTGAACACGATGGAAGGTTCTGAGATAATTCAGGAAAGTGCAGAAATTGAGAAGCACACTGAAACTCAAAAGAAAATCTCAGGGGGAATATGTGTATACTGTATCCCAAATGAATGTTAACAAAGAATTGAAACACCGAGCAAGTGGAGTGCGTTTAGTGTCGCGCAGCTGTGAGCTTGTATTTGGAAGACAGTGGGTTCGAACCTCACTGCCGGCAGCCCTTAAGATAGTTTTCCTTGGTTTCCCAATTTCTCACCAGGAAAATGCTGTACCTTAATTAAGGCCACGGCTAATTCCTTCCCACTCCTAGCCCTTTCCTATCACATCGTCGCCATAAGACCAATCCGTATCGGTGCGACGTAAAGTAAATTTTTGAGAATTGAAACAAGACTCGAAATTCGCTAACAACTTATCACTTCAAAATGTTTCACAGGAGGAGCCTATAATGTAATTTTACCATTTGAGAATATTATATATTCAAGCTATTTGAGCTGAGATGACCAGCATTTTCCCCCAATACGACATTTGGCCTTTAAGTTGGGTTACCACACATATTAAAGGCGCTAGCGGATAGTTCGTCCTCAAGATACAACTGTAGCTTACAATTTAAAATACCTCAAGAATTTAAATGCATCTGTAATTTATAATACATAACACTGAACGGTTTACAAGAATGTAAACTTGTCATTAACGCATTTAAATTCTTCAAATTACGAAACGAATTGATTTTGCTGTGCGGTTCGTGTAGCAGTAAATTATTATTCGACGGATAGTGGGTTCAATCCATGATGACGGGCATCCCTTGGAGTGATATTTTGCGTTACCTCTTTTGACGCGAAGCGAATCTGAGGCTGGACCATAATAAAGTCATGACAGCTATCTCTCAAGTCCAAGCAAATGTTGCTATCCCAATGACCTTAGAAACCTATATGTGTTACTGCAAGGACACACAACAGCGACAACATATTCATATTGTAAGGATGTCCCCAATTCCATTGTATGTGTTCTAGAAGGGTTCATGAATTGTGTGTCAGAAGGTTATTTTATGGGCGTAACAGGGTGAAGTAGAAAGTGCTATAAAGGCAGCTGTCACACAGGAATGTAATAAATCTCCTGCTCTTCTTAATGGATATGTTGAAAAAGAAAGAGGGAACCTAGAGGCGGAGTAATATTAACCCACCATTGGTGGAGGATGAGCACGACGGTCGTCATTGAAGTTAATGAAACTGGAAGAACTGAGTGCCCAATTCAAGATCTTAAGATGGATTTGTGAAATGAAATGTAGTATGGCTTTTTAGTGCCGGGATATCCCAGGACGGGTTAGGCTCGCCAGGTGCAGGTTTTTCAATTTGACTCCCGTAGGCGACCTGCACGTCGTTATGAGGATGAAATGATGATGAAGACACATTCACACAACCCCCGTGCCGTAGGAATTAACCAAATAAGGTTAAAATCCCCGAACCGGCCGGGAATCGTACCCGGGACCCTCTGAACCGAAGGTCAGTACGCTGACTATTCAGCCAACGAGTCGGACTCCCGAAGATTATAGTGTGATTCATGATCAGTAGTTTAATAATATTTAAAAATTATTTGTTCTACCAGTAGATTCACACTTTTGCCGTAAGATGATATTACAATAATTAGAACTACGGTAAATTGGTACAGAGGGAGTGACTGCTGAGGTTGTTAATCTGGTAGCTGAGTACATACAAGTATGTTCTTTCTAGAATCTGCTTTACGTCGCACCGACCTGGATAGATCTTACGGCGACGATGGGATAGGAAAGGGCCAGGAGTGGGAAGGAACCGACCGCGGTCCTGTTTAAGGCACAGAACAACATTCAACTGGTGTAAAATGGGAAACCATGGAGAAACTTCTCCAGGGCTGCCGACAGTGGGGTTCGAATGCACTACCTCCCGAAAACTAGCTGCATTTTAAAATATACTGTATATTTCTGTGATACATTTTACAAAGGTAAAATTTGAAATTCTTATTTTTGTAGCCTACTTTTCTCGTAGTAATTTTTCTTGCACAGCTTTTATTTCTGTCCCTGCATTGGCATAAAGATTGTACTGTAACCGTTTATCACCACGCCATGAGCGATCTAAACGAAACACTTGTATTACTTGTAAATGAAATTTGTCAAAGGCAAAATAAAAAGTATCTACTTGATTTACTGACATATACTAAGAGTACATTCGAATTGAAGATTTAATTTGGCTGCTGCACAACGTCGTACTAGCTCAGATATGAGCGCGGGATAGGAGAGGGTTAGAACTGGGAGAGAAATGGCCATTCTTTAATTAAGGTACAGCCGTTTTGCTTGATATAACAACTGTAAATTTTGGAAGAAACATCTTCAGGGCTACCGAACGTGGAGTTCGGGTGCATATTTGCAGTTACTGGGCACGTACAGAGCAGTTATCTCCCTCATTATTTGGATGGAAGAATCAGTGTCAGACTAAGTATGCCCTATCCCATGTTATAGTCTTTGATAATAAACTACTCCTTGTCCTACTCAGCAATACATGATTGTCCAATTTACTCCTTGCCAATACACCTAAGTTCTTCTATTTTGTCAGGAAGGTGACAAGCAGTGTTTAGTACAGATCACTCTTCCTGCCAGGAAGTGTACATGTATAGACATTTTAAAAACACTGCGAGCGTTTTGCTCATTTGTTGACGAAAAGCCGATTAAGCTGATCATAAAATTTAACAGTTAACGCAAATATTTACGAACATTCGTTGAGGCGGAATGGTGGAAATCCCTTGTATTATCCTTAGAATTTGTTTACCCTGCTTAATATTAGTTTTAGACATGTCCAATTCCTTGTTCTGGGACTGGGTATATGTGTTCTCCTCATACATACACAACGCACTGCACTAATAACCACCGCAGAAACACACAAATTGAATACATCCCTCCACACATGATTAGTATTAGGAATTACATCCAGCCGTAAAACTAAGTCATATCCATATCAGGAGTCAATCATAACAAATTTGGACCAAGGCCAGGTACAACAAAGAATAGCCTATTAGTTTTATACATTGTATGTTAAGTCCTCAGGACGGAGGCTACTTGGATCCTCAGATAAAACGTTATAGGGAAAACTCAAAACGCCATAATTAGGAGTAGAAAACATCTGGACCATAAAGTGGTATGGAAGTACTACTGATCCTATCGGTAGTCTAATATATTTCATAACATCCAGACGCAGTAGCCATGCTCTGAATGTAATTACTCAGCTCCAGTTCCCATATCATCACAGCTATAAACGAGACTGAATCATCACTGAAAACTAAATTTTTCTAACTTAATGCTTGTGCCAAGAGATGGCTATAAAGGTATTTCACCCATCAAAAATAGGAACAGTTGATTTTAGAGATTGTTCGGTACTACGCATCTGTGTGATCAGCTCCTTTCTAGAATTAAATTATTCATAGTTATCACCAATCAATCATCATTGGTCTAAATTTAGAGCAGTCACCCAGATAACAGACAGCATACCAAATGTTTACCTAATTTGTTCTTAAATGATCTCAAAGAACTTGGAAAAGCGACCATTGCCCCTGATAAGTTATACTATTCCCTAAATTAATTGTTTGCCCTAATTTTCCCTCTCGAATTCCAAATTTATCTTCAAATTATGATCTTTCCTACGTTTGAAAGCTCCAGTCAAGCTCATTGGTCTACTAATGTTATGCCATGCCATTTCTCCAATGAAAGCTCTCAAGATCCCACTTATTCGAGCTGCTCGTCTTTTTTTTCTTCCCAAGTCTTCTCAGCCCAAAATTCGCAACATTTTCGCAATACAACTCCTTTCTCGGAAATCATTCAGAACTAGTCGTGTTGCTTTCCTTGGGATCTATTCCAGTTCTCTTACCAAGTAATCCTGAAATGGGTACCATGCACTGGAACCATATTATAAACGGATCATGGATGCCATCAGCGATTGGTTACAACCTAAAAGTAATTGCTAAAGTTATATACAGACAAGAAAACATAAGAATTAGAAATTAATTAACGCTATGCAACATTCACATACATCAGCTTCACATTCAAAATATTCAGAGATATGCTGTATACAAACCATTTCAAACTTTTCCGATATGATTTCCATAGCAATTGTCTATAGATTTATTTATCGTCTTTTGGACTAGCAGACAATCCTCACTGATAGTTTCCTTATTTCTCAATGTAGAAAAAAAAATAAGTTAGAACACAAATGTGTGCAAAAAATTCCAAATAAATTTTGTCATGGGCAACTTTCCTGTTAAACTAACCGTAATCGAGTTTAATCTTAAGAACCTCTCCTGATGAATTTCTTTGAGCCACATATACCTAAGATCCCACTCGCTTTTAAAATACCAAGTTTCATGGAAGTCTCTTCATTCATGTTCTCGCGCTTCTGCAATGGACAGACAGACAGACAGACAGACAGACAGACAGACAGACAGACAGACAGACAGACAGACAGACAGACAGACAGACAGAGAGACATATTAAAATACGATTTTATGTAATATATACAGAAGTAGGTTTATTCCGTATTTTGGTATCGATTCCCGTTCACCGAACTCGATAGCTGCAGTCGCTTAAGTGCGGCCAGTATCCAGTATTCGGGAGATAGTGGGTTCGATCCCCATTGTCGGCAGCTCTGAAGATGGTTTTCCGTGGTTTCCCATTTCCACACCAGGCACACCAGGATGTATCTTAATTAAGGCCACGGCCGCTTCCTTAACACTCCCGGCCCTTCCCTGTCCCTTCGTCGCCATAAGACCTATGTGTCGGTGCGACGTAAAGCAACTAGCAAAAAAAAAAAAATAATAATAATAATAATTCCCGTTCACGGCACTTAAGATGAAAATTCGAAGATGAATTCATATTACCAATGGAATGAAGGCTATTCCTTAATATTAATAAACTGATCCAATTTAATCGCATCTTCAAATTAAAGACATGTATGGCAAGAGTAAGCCTATGTGGACTGTTGTGAGCTATGGGTCAGAAACATAGACCCGCGAAAAGGGGAGGTATTGGAACTCCTTGCATTAGAGACGTGGTGCTGGCATTGACTAAAATGACCTTGAAGCCATAGAGTTACACACGAGAGCGTTCTCAAAAGAGCAAATGAAACACTCACCTTGGTTGAAGCCTTACACAGTAGAAAAAATAGCTTCATTTTAATTGGTTTGTTATTCTGAATGGTGAATCACCCTCTTTGAAGGGAACTGGAAGGTAGAAGGAACAAAGGAAGACCTATAGCATGATTCATAGATAGCATTAAAGGTAAGCACACATATCGCCACTTGAAGAACTGTAGGCCAAAGAAAAGAAACATATATTTTAACCATCAACTTTAGGGTTGAGTAGAAGAGGAGGAAGAAGAATATAATTAGATTTGTGCAGTATATGAGCTTTTTATTTCCCAGATATTTATTTAACCTTCGTTTGACTTTAAGTGTCAATACATGTGTTGTGATTCTGAGCACATTTATCTTCTACTTTCGGAAGAAGTTCCGCGGTGGGTACAAAAAATGCTTATGCTTGTGTGTAAAAACGTTTCGCTTCTGAGCCCTCAAAGCTCCAGTCCCTCTCAGAGGTTTGGAAATTTAAAATTTTTCTGGGACTCTGAGGGATATCAAGTTCTCTGATTTCAAGTTTTAAGATTTTAAAATGCGTGGAAGTGCCTCAGTAATTCATATCCACATTTATATATTTCAACAATTAAATTTCCATTTTTTACCATAGATTGAAACATTCGTTCGGAATTAAAGTTAACCTGTATTTTGTAAAAAAAAAGTAAACGTTAAGACGTTCTTTGTTAAAATTTAATTTTTTTACACAAAATCTTACACAACCATCTGCTTAATTCATAAATATTAAATTTTTTTTTAAATGTTTGGAAAGGAAAGTTCGTGGGTTAGTTGTTAGCTCCCACCGTTTGTTTCTCGTTGTTATGCGACAGTTCAAATCACTTCGCAAACCGAATGACGTAGCACTCGCATACACTTTCACGCGACGCAATTACACGCTCTGTACATCGTCTGTCTTTATTGTCCAGCTCCACGTCCTGATTTCATTAAAAATAAAGAGCCTGCGAATTGCAGCTGTGACATATGCAAACAGTGCGAGGCTGTGCTATCTTCATCATTCAGTTCTCGGCTGGATAAACCGTGACATGTGCGCTAATATAGCCATTAGTGACACACGATTAATTTTAATGCGCGGATATAAAACGCATAGAACTCGGCAGCTCCGACTCTGCATCACACACGTCCAGCCCAAGCGTGAACAACTCCTTTGCCTCCTTAGAAAGAATCCTATTCGAAATCACTGATTGTGGAAATTCGTAAATGGAAACTTGCTTCTCGCGTGCAATTGAAACAAAATGTAGTGTAATAATCAACTCCATTCACGTGAATAAATTTACAGTTATGCAGGGTATACGAACATAAATTACACCGTGGAATATACATATGAAAATTCCGATCGTCCCTAAAACTGTTTCATTATTTGTGACAGTTTCTTTAATTCCTGTTGTGTAATGATCTGAATTCCTACCAAGAATTTAGTAATAAAGAACATTGTTAATACCAATAATTTAGCCTATATTAATTTTGTTTTAAGGCTCTTGTAGTTCATACTCAAGATCTGGAGGGAAAGTTAACATAAATAAGCCTAATGGTGTGTTTTCAAATGCCTCGTCTCTAATGTTAGTATAAATCCTCTTAAAAGAGCGTTGTGGGACCGACATGATACTTGTTTTTTTTTTTTGCTAGTTGCTTTACGTCGCACCGACATAGATAGATCTTATGGCGACGATGGGAGAAGGAAGGGCTAGGAGTGGAAAGGAAGCGGCCGTGGCCTTAATTAAGGTACAGCCCCAGCATTTGGCTGGTGTGAAAATGGGAAACCACGGAAAACGGAAAACCATCTTCAGGGCTGCCGACAGTGGGGTTCGAACCTACTCTCTCCCGAATACTTGACACTCGCCGCACTTAAGCGACTGCAGCTATCGAGCTCGGTGTGACACTTGCTATTCGTTGAAGTCTATTACTGCAAAAGATTGATTAACAGTCAGGTTTCACAACACGCGGAATGTAATCGCAGCAGGACAGTGTGTAGACATGTGAATACGGTTGATATTCGAGCAACACATGTTGTTCACTTGTGGTAGATGTCAGGTACAGTATTATCCAGAGTAATGCACAATGCACCAGTGGGCATCGAACCTCTACTAAGCCAAAACAAATTGGTTTCTTCGGAACTTAGAATTATTACCTATCCTATAGAATAGCTTGGTTCCCCTATAGCACGGCATTTTCTAAATGTTGCATGACGGTTCCAACGATACCAACAAGAATGTATATTCCAGACCTCAAAGTGGGAAGTTTTGCTCGCGAGTCTCCTCCATTCTAAGCCTATCTTCTCTCTTTTCCTCCTGGCCATTTTCTAGTCACTTTTGGGGTCTGCATTGATGTAGATTACGCACATTTTTACGACAGGATGCCTTTACTGACGACAACCCTAAGTGATGGAATGTAAACAATACTGTGCGCTTCTCTGGTGGTTGGTAGTACAATGTGCTGCATGTAATTGAAGGTGTATATTAAAACATCACACACACCCTGTCGCCTAGCTCAGCCAAGAATCCGACGTCAAGGTTCTCTAAACTGAAGGGTACTACGCTGAACTTTCAGTCAAGGAGCCGGATACTTCAAGTCTCTCCTTCATATTCCTAATCCGATGTGCTCCTATCTTGTTTTACCCAGAATACTCGTAGAAAGTTAGTTTTATTTGCGTGTAATTTTCCTTCCTATCCCTTCATATTCAATCTTCTACATTAAGATTATTAGAATGTAGATTTGGAAAAACTTTTCTTTACATGTACATTATTTTTTCCTCGCATAGTCCAAAAAGACTCTCATGGCAATCGTAGTCGACTTCTAATCTCAGTGACTACCATTTCATTTTGTGATATCTTATATTCTAAATATCTGAAATTCTTATCACTTCCAGTGTCCCACTAATCACTTTGCTACGTCATCTTTGATTCCTCTTGTTTCTTATTACTATAGTTCTTATATTTTTCTCCTTACAAATTTGCTTCAAGGGTATAATAACATAATTGATTTTTTGTTTATATAACATGAAAAATGGTCATTTTGTTTAACTAAGAAGTCTTTCTATGTAACATAAAGACCTTGGAGACAACCAATTCAATTTCTGTCAGTCTATCTGCCTGTCTGTATGTATGCATGAACGACTATCACATTATGAAACTCAGCATATATTTTACAATATGCCTCTTGTGTTTACATATACTAGGCTGATTGTCATCACATTAACTGCGAGCCAGTATCCAGTATTCGGGAGATAGTAGATTCGAACCCCACTGTCGTCAGCCCTGAAAATGGTTTTCCGTGGTTTCCCATTTTCACACCAGGCAAATGCTGGGGCTGTACCTTAATTAAGGCCACGGCCGCTTCCTTCCCACTCCTAGCCCTTTCCTGTCCCATCGTCGCCGTAAGACCTATCTGTGTCGGTGCGACGTAAAACAGCTGGATTGTCATCATAATATTCAAAGGAATAAATGGGGCTTGTTCAATAAATTCCCTTCCTGGGTCTTGATGTTCAGCCTCCTAAATCAAGGTTTGTAGGAGTAATTAATAAGCGGTCTGAAATGGTTTCTTGTTGAAATTTTGAAGTTAGTCAGCTTTCCTATTTACTAGTACGTAATCCTGTCTTTGACAGCCAAACTTAGTACGTAAAATGTGATTCGAAATTTAAAATGAACATGTTAATATATCTTAGGAATAAATGTTACACTTCCTGTCACATACATGTCAACTATATAGAATCGTAACAGGAATTGAGAAATTTCTTTTCAACCATATTGAGTGTAGTTGTAGATGGAAGTGTACTTTGACATTTATGGACATGCAAATGCTTCAGAAATATACAGTACGTATGTCTATAGTTATCCAAGGGTAACACTGCAATGTAGAGATTCATTCGAAATCTACGTAAAGGCTGGTAAATTTGTCTCCTGTGCCTTGTAGCCTGTGACGGAGAAGACTAAATTTAGAGGAAATTTCCGCCGTTTAGGAACCAATGGCATGTCAGAATTTCCAGACTTATTCTTGAATTAAAACACATTCTCCCCGAAGCTCAGCCCAACAGAATTTCTGCATGAACAATATTTTTCTCTAGCTTTATCACAGTCAAACTCGTTCTACTGCACAAATCAGCATGAACAGTTAGATTGTGATGAAAAATTTAGAATGCATCTAACTTTTGTACTTTATCTTTATAGAGATAAGGAAACTAGATGTACTGCTTCATAAATATCATCGGATTCTGTGGAATAATTTCTAAAATACGTTGTTTTGTCACCTTTCAGAACGTTCAAAACCTCTTGGTTAATTATTTGAATTGGTCCTGATACTTGCGAAAAAGAAAAAAATTCTCATTTGGATGCGAAGAAAAACCAACTAAGTATTGCGCAACATTTTTTGAATTTGATTTTTTGAAATCTAAATGCAGTTTTGATGTACTTCTCCATTGCTGAGCTTTAGAAGCCATTCACTATAGTTTGGCTCCACAGAATTTATAATCCTTTTTTAGTTTAAACATATTAATTGGGCCATAGAGAAGAGTAATTTAAAACTGACTGAAAACGGGTCGGAAAAAATGGGGATATAAAATCCTTCTGGTACTGACATTTCAAGTCGTTAGAGTGGTTCAACATTATTCGGCCATTTAGAATGTAATTTTCAATTTCCCGCCCTTTATTTGCATATCTCTGATTTCTTCCCTAAGTCCGTGCCTTCATGTTTATTGCAAATCTTTTCGATAACTCAATAAAACCAAATAATAGTACTGAATTCATGTATTTGCTTCAAGTAAAGTAACTTGATCAATAACAGAAGCAACCCAAACAATATGGCGGTGACGCGTGTCCGCTGGCTTCAATTCTGGTTGCACATTTGTGAGATTCTCTATCGTATCATATTCTATGCTCATTGACTGGCCCAGACGGTTTCTAATAACATGGCGACGGACAAAATCGAAGCCAGTGAATGCATTTGCAATACGTGTCCCCATCTTCATGTTATTCTATGCTCATTGGCAACCCCCTACAGCGAAGCTTCAGACAAGTCATTTTCGTTAATGTACCAAATTCATGGATGTGAGAGTTTCATACTGTTTTTCTTGCAAAGGAGAGACGACATACATCTGATGCGAAGTTCAACTGTTGAAACCGTCCCGTGTTTTCATAATCGCTGCGAATGATAGACGGAATAGGGATTTTACATATAGAGATTTTATAACTTTCCTAATTGTAGGGTTGCCACTAGGATAAAGTGTACTTTATTTCCCAAGACACAAATTACCATCACTGCTTAACAGGTTACAAAAATTGCTATCTAATGGATCATATCAATAGAACATAAAAAATATTTCACATACAATAGAAAAAGGAACAAAGAAGCAAAGAGTTACGCCGATGGCAGCTACCGCTATGTTTTTCAACAGATGTTCTTCTATGCCTAATTAAGTCCATAACTGGGATAAGAATTTAGGAGCTGTTTCCCGAGCTCCTGCCAATAACCCTGTGACAGATATTTTTCTTTATAATACGGGTCTCTAGGTTCATAAATGCAAACATACATATATAGCGAACATATTTGTTAATTTTGAACACTTCATGTCATGGCGGCCTTTCTTTTTTGTAGAGTCAACCCTGGGAGATTATTTCGAATAATATAGGAAATATAGGCTTAAAGGCCGTTGATATGGACGAACTTCCATCGAAATCTTTCGAGCCGCTGTTTCGAGAGTTATCATAATCAATTGGATCGCCAACCTTCGTAGGAAGTCGGTTTCCTACGGAGAAGAAGAAGAAGAAGAAGGAGGAGAAAAGGGAAATGGTACCGCAGTAGAATTTGAATTGGTATCCTGTGGCCAACACTCTACCACCAATCCTCAGATGGAACCCCTGGAACTAATAGGCAACAACATTACACTTGACTGACTATTGTTAAGCGGCGTGTGCTCTGTCTTTTCTTCTTCTTCTTCTTCTTCTTCTTCTTCTTCTTCTTCTCAGGCGGGATGAGTTGCGAGTTGCTCAGACGGTTAAGCCGCTGGCTTTCTGAGTCCACGTTTGTAGGTTTGCTTGTGACTCAGTGCGGTGGTTTTTGAAGGTACTCAAATACGTCAGCCCTGTATCCGTAAATTTATAGGCACGTAAAAGAACTTCTGCGGAGCACAATTTCGGCACCTCGGCGTCTCCGAAAACCGTTAAATGTAGTTAGAGGGACGTAAAACCAATAGCATTATTCTGTCTTTTCTGCCTTCACTCAAGTTCGCTAGATGATACTGATTCATTGTCCGGCTCCACGGCTAAATGGTTGGCGTGCTGGCCTTTAGTTACAGGGGTCCCCAGTTCGATTCCTGGCAGGGTCGGGAATTTTAACCATCATCGATTAATTTCGCTGGCACTGGGGCTAGGTGTATGTGTCGTCTTCATCATCATTTCATCCTCATCACGAGGCGCAGGTCGTCTGCGGGCGTCAAATCAGAAGAGCAGCTGGCAGGGCGAACATGTCCTTGGACACTCCCGGCACTAAAAGCCATACGCCATTTCATTTTTTAAACTGCTTCAGTTGTACAGAAACTAACCCTTCGACGACGGGTTGAGCAGCAAGTATAAAGAGTAATTTAATTCCGTAGCACACGAAGGACTTGTGAATTTTTATGCTAAAGTTATTCTTTCGACGACAGTATGTACAGTAGTTCAGTCATAATTTCCTTTAAGTGCAAACACTCTTGAATCCTTTGCTCTACCGAGACTTCCATGATGGCTATTAAAAGTAAGAGCTAAGTTCGATAGACTGGTGGGGGCGTGCGGAAGGGATAGAGGAAAGTCGCCTGCTCCTTTGATCCGACGTGTTTCCTTTTAATGAAGGAGTATGTTGAGAGATTTAAAGAATTAGAGTAAAAGACTTGTAAGAGAATCGAAAAGGAATCTCTCTTGAGATAAGATCTAAGAAAAGAGAAGAAATACATCAAGGAATTCAATATAAAATAGAAAGAAAAGCACCAATCGAATTTTGTCTTCATAAGAAAAAAAAACGTGAGCTGTTAAATCATCTTTCCTCCTTCATCATATTCTCCCGCCTCTTTTGAAGCGCCGCTCTCCTCACAATACGGAGCCGAGATAGAGGGAGTCTCCTCTCTTCCAATATTACGATTTAATATCTTCTATTTCCAATGATATATCTCGAATTATCTTTTAATATTGGTAACTCATAAGTTAGTGAAATTTGATAACCCTGCAGATCAATGCTCGGGACGTAGAGACGATTTCTATTCAAAGACTGGCGTGCGTTTCATGGGACGTTTCTTACCCTTCCAGCCTTCCGTGGTATGTACAGTACTCACCAAAAGTTTAAGAGCACTATGTTTGTAATGGGACAGACTCGTGGTGAAGAGCGTGCCTGGCTTTTACCGGGTGCTCGGCATCGCTTCCGCCCTAGTACAGGGACTGAGGAATGGAACAGGGCACAGTCAGCCTCGTGAGAGAAAGTGTGGAGCTGTTTGATATGACAGCATGGCGATCATGGCTATGTCACTCTGGACATTCAATATGACCTGGTTTGTACTTCACAACTGTAGAAACGCTTAAAATAGTTCACTTTTCTGTTATAATATTTTGAAATATTCTGAAAATAATTTGCCAAATTTGAATACAACGGGAATTTATGTTCTACTTATACAAGCTTTGTGAATCCGCCTCTGTGGTGTAGTGGTTAGCGTGATTAGCTGCCACTTCCGTTGGCCAGGGTTCGATTACCGGCCACGAAATTTGAAAAGTTGTACGAGGGCTGGAAAAGGGTACACTCAGCCTCGGGAGGTCAACTGTAGAGGGGGATTCGATTCCCACCTCAGTCATCCTCGACGTGGTTTTCCTAAGGCCATGGCCGCTTCCTTCCCTCTTCCTTGTCTATCCCTTCCGATCTTCCCCTCCCCTACAAGGCCCCTGTTCAGCATAGCAGGTGAGGTCGCTTGGGCGAGGAACTGCTCCTCCTCACCAGTTGTACACCCCGATCCAAAGTCTCACGCTCCAGGCCACTTGAGGCGGCAGAGGTTGGATCCCTCGCTGAGTCCGTAGGAGAAACCAACTCTGGACGGCAAACAGATTGAGAAAGAATGAAAGACAAGCTCGGTGAAAAATTAATAAAAACTGTTTTTAGCGTAAGCTAAGGAAAATCGACATTAATCTAACATTGAGCCAACAATATTATTTTTTTATTTGCCAAAATTTCTAAAACTAAATATTAAACATTGCTATTGATGCTTTCGCGGCCCGTACATATAGACATGATACTGTATAGGTACAGGCTTTTGGGCTTATGCCGTGTCAAGGAAATAAGGTGAATCATGTCTATAAATATTAAACATATGATAAAACTTTTAGTTAGTGTATCCATCGGCAATTCTGCGAGAGAGGTTCAAATTCAGGTTTATTAATGAAAAATATTCTGAAATAAGATATAATTTTTCTCTTGTACTGTACATCACGAAACTTACAGGTTACAGCTTTCCTATATTCCACCTCCTTGTATGAATAGTCAGCGCAGTGGCCTTCGGTTCACAAGGCCGTAGGTTCGATTCCCGGCCGAATTGGGGATTTTAGTCTAATTCCTCTACTCGGGGCGGAAGGGGGAGCGACTGGGTGATTTTACACGTATTAATAAACATTTTCACATAAGTTAATACCACGCATAGGGGTTCGTCATTGGCTCAGTGGCTTACCTGCTGGATTCCCACCCAATAGAGTGAGGTTCTAATCCCGGTCGGTCCTGGCTCACAAACATCATGTGGCATCAGGAAGTGCACCCACTGCCAAAACCAAAAGAATGAGCCTGGGTATCTCCTTCGTCCCCAGAAGTAACTGGGATATGCGGAAGAAAGTTATTTATATGCAACGCATCAAACTAGAAACCACTAGTAGAAACATGGAATAATAAATACATACCTGCACATAAAACATGGCTGAATCCATACAAAGTGCTGACCCTTGGTAATTGGGAAAAGCCATAAAAGACCGATGAGCTATGAAGAAACCTGTTCCAAGAACTTATTTTTTAAGCACTCAAACATATCCGGCTCCATGGCTAAATGGTTAGCGTGTTGCTCTTTGCTCCACGAGGTCCCGGGATCAATTCCCGACCGGGTCGGGGATTTTAACTTTCATTGTGTAATTCCGATGGCTCGGGGGCTGTGTCTGTGTGCCGTCCTCATCATTAGAATTTATCATACGTAGGGAACCATCTTTACAGGCTACGCGCCATTATTATTATTAATATCGGCATGGTGTAAAACTGTAATAAAATACATTATTCAAGGCCGTAGAGCAGGTAAAGCTCTTTTTATGTTCCATAGGTAGTCGGAATAATAATAATAATAATAATAATAATAATAATAATAATAATAATAATAATAATAATAATAATAATAATAATAATCGTATGGTCTCAGCTACTGTGTGCACACATATCGATTTGACGCCATCTGGCTGTCTGCTAGTCAAATTCGACGTTCCGTTTTACTGTAGGCCCACTAGATGGCAGACAGAGTAAACCGGATCTCTCTTGGGCGTCTATGGCTGATATTTAATTAATTTTGTCGGGTAAACACCGAATGTGTCACCAGAGATCTTTTACATGCCGACATCGTTCGACTTGGAGCGTCGAATGGACATTCTTCCGCGCTTCAAAATTCCGACTACCTCTGCCGGGTTTGAACCCACTATCTTGGTATTATTCGCAGTCCGACACTCTACTACGGATCCACAGAGGTAGTCGGAAAGAAATGCGGGAATATTAAGGTTATATACAATCCGTACAAACATAAAAGTATAGTGACAATAATAAGGGGACATGCACGAGAAGCAATTGTTCAGAAAGGATTAAGGCATGGATGACGTCTTATAAGTGGGGTTGTTAGTTTGAAAAGATGAGCCAGTCAAAAATGGGGAAGATTTTAAAATATTCTAAAAGATAAATATACGCATTCGTAGGGCCAGAGTTTACGCGTCCACCAATTATAATGGTTCTCGAAAATATCCATAATCACGTCGAGTTATCCATTCACTTCTCGAGTATTCGGTTCCAGGTGGCCAGTCTACTTGAGTGCGTAGCGGACATACGTGCTAACCAATTTGACTAAACAAAAGTTATTTTGAGCAGATCTACATAAAATATTAGTACAAATATTTTAAGTTGTCGAAGCACATGGCGAATTTATACAAGCGGAATTTCAAGAAAGGACAGTTGGAAGAAATAGCAGCTCGTGCTGTTACCGGAAATGCCGAACGGAACATACTCTATAGGGGGGAGGAAGAAACGTAAACATGAAGACAAGACTCGGTTTCGTAGCAGCGAGGACATTACCAGTGGTAATACACCAGTTGTTGCACAGAATAAATCGATACGAGTTCCAGATGAGACCTCCACAGTCGTCAACCACGCATCGTTGGAAGAGTTCTATGTGCGCACATCGTCATTTACGCCACGAGGGCAGAATTTATAATAGATGTTATAATAATAGGCCATGGATGTCGCTATGGAAGCAGATAACTTATTTATAACTGCAAAAGTCTTCTTGCACGGGATACAGCCGCCACCCATACAAGATGAAGGGGTGTAGTTGTGACGTTCACTCAGCGACTTTACTTCAGGAACAATATTGTAACTATTGTATTTATTTCATTTCTTGTTATAAATACAGTATGTATTAAAACAGGAAAAAGCAATAGTGCATTTTTAAAATTAGACACAGTTGATTGAAACTACTATCTTTTTGAACTCTCTACTTACATGAAGTACAGTGGCGGAAAATGAAATTCCAAGAGCGAGTTGCGCTAAAAAATTTAAAAATCGGGAGGCGTGTTTGCACTCTGAAAGTTAACGTCTATTCACATTTGTGCGCTGGTTTACGAAGAGTGGTGTTGGCAGCGCCACTATGACCTTGCAGAGAAAGTTTGCTGTAAATACGTTCTGAACACTTCCTGAGCGTTAGTCATCGTCCAGTAGGGATGGGCTGCGAACAGAGTCGCGAAGAGACGAGACTGCTACCTCTGGAACCGACACTCTCGACTCTAGTGTCGACTCCACTGATGCACTAACGCCCTCTAACAACTGTTTTTGGAACTGATTGGAACAATAGTTCCACGTTGCTCCCTCGGTAACTTGTGATACGATGAATACAAGATGATTATTAGCCAGCAAATATTAAATATTGTTTTGGGTTATTATCATCATCATTATTGTTAAAGTTGTAGGTCAATTTTGGCAACGATGACGATGATGGTGACGATAATAGTAGTGGTAATAATAATCTGACAGTATAATTTTAAATAAATGCTTATATTAACTTCAATGATGTAAAACAGAAAAAAAGGCGAGTGCTTAGAGTATGATTTTACAACAAATATTTTACCAATTATTGTGCATCATATAAGCCGCCTCCGCAGTCTATGGAGGCCCCGGGATCGATTCCGGCCAGGCCGTGGATTTTTACCTGTATTTCAGTTTTCGTGATGATGGTGAAATATGCGCGTACGGGCGTCATTGATATAGTTCATTCGTGAAAAGTCTTGTGGGACGAATATTATTCAGTGTTCACTGTCGCACTGTATAGCCATCTACATGTGTGGGAGACAACATTGGCGTTGTTTATTAAGGCTTCGTTCACAGTGTTTATTTTTAATGGTTTCATCTATGTTCGAAATATGTTAGTGACTTTACCCAATATTAGATTTGTTTTCATCTTTCATGTGCAATTCATAATGATTTGTTTATCAATTTCCTGATCACGACAATTAAAGACGTGGTATACTATGCCGATACTTTCTGACTTGACACGTTTTATTTGATGTCAACTACACCATTACGCTCGTTGTCTTCCTTAACGATACCGTACTTCATTCTAAAATGCTCTTAAAAATCCCAATGGGAAATTGAGCTGAAACATGTACAATATTTCATGTTATTTTCCGGCCCCGCAACGAGAGTCAAGTCGCGAGGTTTCATGCGAACCGGGCCGGTGCTCGGAGTCGATGGCTTCGACACTCTCGATTCCAGGCTTCAGTCGCGCCCATCCCTACCGTCCGGTGTTGACGTTGTGAGGTACGTGTGACGAAGAAGGCAGTATCAGCAGCTTACTGAATTTGAACCGAACCGTGTTATAGGAATGCGAGAAAGTGGATGTTCTTTCCGCGATATTGTTCGGCTCCATAGCTGAATGGTTAGCGTGTTGGCCTTTGGTCACAGGGGACCCGGGTTCGATCCTGGCAGGGTTGGCAATTTTAACCATCATTGGTGGACTCAAGATATCTTATTCTGAAGTTAGAAGTAACAGACATGAAAGTAGCAAGTACAAACAGCTGGTACAAACAGGTGGGAACAATGGCAGGAAGGTACTCGGAATGAGGAGATAAAGGCTAATTTAGGAATGAACTCGATGGATGAAGCTGTACGCATAAACCGGCTTCGGTGGTGGGGTCATGTGAGGCGAATGGAGGAGGATAGGTTACCTAGGAGGATAATGGACTCTGCTATAGAGGGTAAGAGAAGTAGAGGGAGACGAAGACGACGTTGGTTAGATTCGGTTTCTAATGATTTAAAGATAAGAGGTATAGAACTAAATGAGGCCACAACACGGGTTGCAAATCGAGGATTGTGGCGACGTCTAGTAAATTCACAGAGGCTTGCAGACTGAACGCTGAAAGGCATAACAGTCTATAATGATAATGTATGTATGTATGTATGTATGGTTAATTTTCGCTGACACGGGGGCTGGGTGTATGTGTCGTCTTCATCACCATCATCCTCCTCAGCACGAAGCGCAGGTCGCCAACTCAGCGCCAAATCGAAAGACCTGCATCTGGCGAGCCGAACATGTTCTCGGACACTCCCGGCACTAAAAGCCATACACCATTTCATTTCCCCGATATTGCAGAAACACTTGACAGGGAAATATTCACAGGGCATCGGTGTTGGTACTTCCTCTTGAAACAATAATCACCACAACGACCACAGCATCGGTACTGGCTACAACGGTCACGGGAAGCCACTGTTTCAAGAAGACCGGGGTCCGGCCCCAAACGGGCCATTACGGAGACGGACGACCGCCGTATTCGCTGCATGACTGTGGCGGATCGTATTGCGTCTGCAGCAGCCCTTAGAGCTTCAGTTGGCGCCAAGTGACACAGCAAATTGTAACACGTCGATTAGTTGAGGGACAGCTCCGGACCAGACGTCTGACGTCCTGTAGCATCCGTGCTAGTCCGAATCAGTCGCATCTATGACTTCAGTGGTGTCAAGCTACAGCTCATTGGAGTGTGAATTGGAGATCTGTTGTGTTCTTAGATGAGAGTGGTGTCTTGGTGCCAGCGATGGCCGTAGTTTGGTAAGAATGAGGCCATCTGAGCGTTTGGAACGAAGCTTTCTGTGGTGTCTACACACTGGACGTTCTGCAATTTCTTTTGACAGCATGAGCACTCTCGTTGTTATTCCAAGAACTTTGACAGCGGATTTTTACATCAGACTGGTGAATGAACCGGTTGTGCTGCCGTTCATTCACAGTATTCAAGGGAATATTTTCCAACTGGACAACGCTCGTCCTCATACTGCTGCTGTCAACCAACGCGCTCTACAGAGTATCGACCAGTTGCCTCGGCCTGCGACGAGATCACCAGACCTTTCTCCCATTGAGCACGTATGGGACATGATGGGACGACAAATCCAACGTCATCCAATACCAGCATTAACCGTTACTGATATGACTAACCAAGTGCATCAGACGTGGAATTACTTCTCACAAGATGGCATACGGATCCTGCACGACACAATGCATGCACGTTTGCATGCTTGCATTCAAAATCGTGGCAACTACAGCGGTTATTAGTATACCATCATGTCACATAGATTCTCGTGCATACTTGAACCTGTGACCTGGAAACTTTAACCAAATAAATACGCCATCTAGACAATTGCTTAGTCTAGATTGAATTCTTCTAAACTAATAGTTTATTGTTGTTGTTGTTGTTGTTGTTGTTGTTGTTGGGATTTGATTTTCCGCCAGCGTATTCACGTTAAAGAAAAACTTGGGGCAGTACCCAAGCACAATTGTTTATAGAATAATAGAATAATAGAATAATAGAGGTAAAAAAAAGTTGTAGGTCAAAGAGAGGAAGTGTAAAGTTTGTGTTATTTTACCTTAGTTTATAAAGTATCTGGAAAAGTCGGGCTGAGTCGTCTAGACAGTAGAGCGCTGAAATTAGATCCTAGTTTAGTCTGGTGGTATTTGAAGGTGCTCAAATATACCACCTGCATAGCTGTAGATTTATTGGCTTGTCAATCAACTCCTGCCTACCGACGTATCTGAAACCTGTAAGTTTTAGTGAGTCGTAGAACTAATTGAAATATTAGGGCCCAGTTTCTTCAACGAATGTTAAGTGCTAACACTGCTGTTAAAGAGACTTAACACGTAATTTATCGAAATGGTCGTCTCATCAAGAATTGTCAGCTCTTAACAAATTGTTTATACTTGTGTTAAATTAATATGGCAACATCCCTGTGTTAAAACTCTTAACAGCAGCTAAAATTTCAAAATGGAGGCATATAGAAGATGTAAGTCTGAAGCTTTACTGCTGTATGAAGATGTTTTATAAACTGAAGGAGGCAAAGGACGACCTATACTAAGAAGAAATTACTTTTTAGAGTTTTTAGAAGAAAGATTTCTACAAAGATATCTAATCACCAAAACCATAATGTACAAGGTTCTAGATTAAATTGAAGAATTAGAGTTTCCAACAGACTGAAATTTGGTGATGATGATGCTCGTTGTTTAAAGGGACCTAGCATCTAGGTCATAGGCCAGATAGAAACTTATTAGTGTCTCCAGTGCAGCAGTTGCTTATAGTTTTTACAAGGGAGGTCAGACCCTGCGTCCAGTCGATTTCAACGAGCGTAACGTACACGTTGGAAACTCAACAGTAACTCGTGTATAAGGGTTTAGGTCAATACGATTTCTGTTTAAAAAACGTTGAGGACAAAAGTCATGTGGCAGAATCAGTTTCGGACCAAGTGGAGGTGACAGAACACTAAAAGACGAACACATTTTACTTAAACATGTCAGGTCCGCAAGCTAATCATTTCCAAAAAAAAATTATGAATCCCCCGATCTTAATGGAGTTACTGCACAGTCAAGCGCAGCGGTAAGCGAGTTGTCACCGTACTTGCCTACAAACCGCTATGACGTGAGTTCGAGTCACGCCATAGGTGCATTCTTTTATACAAGTTAAATTATTATTTGATGGAATGTGAAGGTAAAAATGCGAATAAAAATATTAGGCAAACTCCAGTGAACTTTATTTCTTTCTCCTTTCTTAATCTGCTTACCCTCCAGGGTTGGTTTCTCCCTCGGACTCGGCGAGGAACCACACCTCTACCGCCTCAGGGCAGTGTCCTGGAGCGTGAGACATTGGGTCGGGGATACAACTGGGGAGGATGACCAGTACCTCGCCCAAGCGGCCTCGCCTGCTATGATGAACAAGGGCCTTGTGGGGGTGGGGGGGAGATTGGAAGGGATAGACAATGAAGAGGGAAGGAAGTGGCCGTGGAGGAGAAGTGGGAAACAACGGAAAACCACTTCGAGGAGGTGGGTTCGATTCCCACCTCTACTCAGTTGACCTCCCGAGGCCGAGGTGACCCCGTTACAGCCCTCGTACCACTTTTCAAATTTATGTGCCAGAGCTCTGGGCGTGGCGGCTAATCACGCTAACCACTTCACCTCAGAGGCGGACTATATATTAATTTGAGGTAGAAAATAAAGTTCAGGGCCCGCCTCTGTGGTGTAGTGGTTAGTGTGATTAGCTGCAACCCCCGGAGGCCCGGGTTCGATTCCCAGCTCTGCCACGAAATTTGTTAAGTGATACGAGGGCTGGAACGGGGTCCACTCAGCCTCGGAAGGTCAACTGAGTAGAGGTGGGTTCGATTCCCACCTCAGCCATCCTGGAAGTGGTTTTCCGTGATTTCCCACTTCTCCTCCAGGTAAATGCCGGAATGATACCTAACTTAAGGCCCCTGTTCATCATAGCAGGCGAGGCCGCCTAGACGAGGTACATATCATCCTTCCCAGTTGTATCCGCCGACCCAAAATCTCACGCTCCAGGACACTGCCCTTCAGGCGGTCGAGGTGGGATCCCTTGCTGAGTCCGAGGTAAAAACCAACCCTGGAGGGTAAAGAGATTAAGAAAGGAAGAAGAAGAAAGAAATAAGAAAGAAAAAGAAGAGAGAGCGTTTCAGGTAGAAAATAAACTGTACTTAAATTTTTGTAATATCTTTGTTCCTATTTTTATCTTCACGTTCACTCACATATTCATTTATTTTGTACAAGATGTATAGTTGCGACGAGACTCGAATTCAGGTCTACGATGTTCGCAGACAAGTACGGTGACCACTAGGCCACCAGTCCGTTTGACTGCGATGTAACTCCAAGTAACTTACATATGCGTTGCATTGGAATCGGGGATTCATCATTTTTTCAGAAATAATTAGGTTGCGGATCTGACGTGTTTAAGTAAAATTTGTTCGCCTTTTGTTAGTGTTCTACCACCTTCACTTTGTCCGAAGCGGATCCTGTGTCATGACTTTTGACCTCATTTTTTTCGAAAACGAAAGCGTATTGACCTAAATCCTTAACCAGGGGCCGATGATCTTAGATGTTAGGCCCCTTTATACAACTAGCATTATCATCATCAAACCCTTGACCTTATACACGAGTAACTGTTGATGCCCCACTCCACCCACCCACCTCCCCCAGGTACACTGAAGCTCGTTGAAATCGGTTGACCGCAGGGTCTTGGCCTCTCCTTGTTAGATATTATGCTTGAGACACTTTTCATGTGATTGTAGGCGACTATGTTCACGAGTGCAAGACAAGAGTGCAGAATTCTGCAAAGAATTTCTGCTGCCATTGCAGCATTAGCAAGGCATTACATTATTTTCTCCGCAATAATAGAATGCCCGAAAATCGTTCAAGGCATATCAATTGCCACATTTTCCCGGTGTTGTAGGAGCATCAGATTGCACTCATATAATAATAGGCTATATCGAATGCTGTGATGTAGAAGGCCGTTTTTTTCTTTCATTTTTTAAGTATACTCCCATACTTTCTTTCTTTCTTTCTTTCTTTCTTTCTTTCTTTCTTTCTTTCTTTCTTTCTTTCTTTCTTTCTTTCTTAATCTGCTTACCTTCCAGGGTTGGTTTTCCCTCGGACTCAGCGGTGCTGTGTTGATTGCGGACAGTGTCGATTGCGGACACAAAATATTTGGGAAGAGTGCCAGCTCGTTCTAGGGGATTCCACTCCTCTTCCACCCGTCTTACCAATCCAGATCTGCTCTAGTTGTCATACAGAACGTTAGCTGTACCCCTGTGTTGAGTTTTTAGTTCGTTTGCTCGTTTCTGTTCATTAATCGTGCTATTACGGAATTTATTGAGACGGACAAAGGTAACCCATGTGCCTTATTGCATGATTAAAGTTACAGACAGTTTAGAATTAGTAAAAATGGTGTTTCTGTGGTGTAGGGGTTAGTGTGATTAGCTGCCACCCCAGGAAGCCCGGGTTCGATTCCCGGCTCTGCCACGAAATTCGAAAACGTGGTACGAGGGCTGGAACGGGGTCCACTCAGCCTCGGGAGGTCAAATGAGTAGAGGTGGGCTCGATTCCCACCTCAGCCATCCTAGCAAATGCCGGGATGGTACCTAACTTAAGGCCACGGCCGCTTCCTTTCCTCTTTCTTGTCTGTCTCCTCCAATCTTCCCAATCCTTCACAAGGTGAGGCTGCCTGGACGAAGGACTGGCCCTCCTCCCCAGTTTTATCCCCTACCGTGTCTCACGCTCCGGGACACTGCCCTTGAGGTGGTAGAGGTGGAATCCCTCGCTGAGTCCGAGGGAAAAACCAACTCTGGAGGGTAAACAGATTAAGTAATTAAGTAAAAATGGTGTTACCACATGGATTTGTTTGAAGAAGGAAACGAAGAAGTGCAAAGGAAAATTATTTACTAAAGGCATGTAACAGAAATTAGTTTTAACTGGTTTTAATAATTTTAGTATGCATACCTCTCTGTTTCAACTCAGATTCATTTAAACTTTAGTTGCAAATATATTAAAGTATATTATCTTTACTATTTGTGGTCGAATTTAATTTTTTCCAGATTGATAAACATAAAGTCTCTTTGCACGTGTTGTGGAGCGTGTAGAATTTTTTAACTTAATTTGGTTGTATTTATTAGCAATGAAATTACCTAATTGTTTTTATTATTAAATATTTGTCATTCTTATTTTATCATTAATATTTAATTACTAATTATTATTTACTCGCTAACTTACTTTAGGTAATGAAGTCGTGAAGATTGTAAATCATGATTACATACGAGATGATGCTCAACTGGATGTAAAACAAGCAATATTTCGTGCAATGAAACGGGCTAGAGAAGAGCCTAGTTCTTCTATACCTTAAATTTATTCTGAAGAATGTCAAAATTTGCATAATAAAGGATATGAACTTGTGACATACATTCCTAAGTTTGCAAATATTAAATATTCAGTGTGTTGTGGAAGGAATATGGAGCAAGGAGTGCAGAAAGAACCGAAGTTAGCGTCAGAAATCATCCTCAGTGAAGAATTGTTGAAAATGTTTGACGGAAAGAGCTTTCTCCTTACAGATGACAGAATGTTCATTTTCGCCAGTTCTTTAGCGTTGTTTTTCTTAAATTAAGAGTGTAAGCAACCAGTTCTCGAAAATATACACGATACATGTGGACCTGGGAAGTAGTGATACTAACATTGATCCTATTGTATTTGGACTTCCTCCTAACAAGAAAAAAGGGAACAAATATTCGGATGCTCGAAAACATTGTTCAAGCTGTCCCAGAATGGAAAAAAGAGAAAATCAGAGTAGACTTTGAGATTGGTGCTATTTTTGCTCTAAACGAATCATTTCCTCAATCTGAGATTCACGGATGTTTTTTTTTCATTTCACGCAGTGTCTGTGGAGGAAGGTTCAGGAAATAGGAATGACGACTCATTACAAGGAAAACGAAGAAATCAGACGAAATGTAAGAAAATGTGCTGCATTTGCTTTCCTGAAGCCTGAAAATGTGGAGAGTGGATGGATTCTAATTCACAGTCAAGCTCCGCCAGATATGAAATTAACAGAATTCTTTGGCTGTTTTATTGAGAAATGGCTGCTGAATGAGTCAATCCCGCTGGAGATGTGAAACTGTTTTAACGTTAGACATAGAACAAACAATACCATTGAAGGGTGGAATACAAAATCAATAGTAAAATTGGAAGGCCTCACCCAAGAATAAGAGATCTCATCACCTATCTAAAGCTCGACGCAGAGAATTCAGATCATTCAATTATGCGGATGGACTTAAATTTGGAAGGAACTGAAAGAAAGTACTGTAAACTGGACGAAAGAATTGCTCAAAGCAGGAGGAAGTACAATGAGGATGTCAACTTGGAAAATTTTCTGGACGTAATGTCATTAGTCATCAGAATGGAGTAAGAGTAAGTGTACCCCACTGTCGGCAGTCCTGAAGATGATTTTCCGTGGTTTCCCTTTTGCACACCAGGCAGATGCTGGGACTGTACCTTAATTAAGGCCATGGCCGCTTCCTTCCCATTCCTAGGCCTTTCCTATCCCATCGACGCCATAAGACCTATCTGTGTCGGTGCGACGTAAAGCAAATAGAAAAAAAAAAAAAACAAAGCGTGTCATTCCTTCAAAAAGCGTATGTTGTAAATAAGAGTGTATTCTTAACGGTATGTACATAAAATTATGACGAATCTGATAGATGAGAATAAATTATAAGCCTAAATTAATACGTAAATAATTAATAGTAAAAACGATCAACTTAAAAGTGCAAACAGATATTCTGACAAAGCAAAAAAGCAGCTAATTATGGGACTAGGTCTTCATTATTTTAAGGCCCATTACGGTAAACCGTGTGGGTTCATGGCGTCCGTAGGTCTTCCGGCCCCCTGCCGTTAACTTCATGTGCGGAGCTACACGGCAAGCCTACCTCGAAAATAAGCAAGGTGCTCTAAAATAAAAAAGGGAAGGCAGTCCCGATTAGCGCTAACAATGAATCTTTACGCACCTGTACTAGTAATAAAAGTACAGTATAGACACTTTATTTCACGAAGGCTTATCTGTAGGAAATAGGCACAGCGAGACTACTAATAGCGTGTTCGCAATCGAGACTGAAAGGGCAAAACCCTGGAACGAGCTGGCACTCTTCCCAAACATTTTGTGTCCACAATAAAGAGACGCAACTGAAAGGGCAAAACCCTGGAACGAGCTGGCACTCTTCCCAAACATTTTTTTTTGCTAATGGCTCTACGTCGCACCGACGCAGATAGGTCTTATGGCGACAATGGGACAGGAAAGGGCTAGGAGTGGGAAGGAAGCGGCCATGGCCTTAATTAAGGTACAACCCCAGAATTTTCCTGGTGTGAAAATGGTAAACCACGGAAAACCATCTTCAAAAATGCCGACAGTGGGGTTCGAACCCACTATCTCCCGAATACTGGATACTGGCCTCACTTAAGCGACTGCAGCTATCGAGCTCGTTCCCAAACATTTTGTGTCCGCAATTGCGACTGTCCACAATAAAGAGACGCATCTGAAAGAGCAAAACCCTGGAACGAGCTGGCACTCTTCCCAAACATTTTGTGTCCGCAATTGCGACTGTCCACAATAAAGTGACGCATCTGAAAGAGCAAAACCCTGGAACGAGCTGGCACTCTTCCCAAACATTTTGTGTCCGCAATTGCGACTGTCCACAATAAAGAGACGCATCTGAAAGAGCAAAACCCTGGAACGAGCTGGCACTCTTCCCAAACATTTTGTGTCCGCAATTGCGACTGTCCACAATAAAGAGACGCATCTGAAAGAGCAAAACCCTGGAACGAGCTGGCACTCTTCCCAAACATTTTGTGTCCGCAATTGCGACTGTCCACAATAAAGAGACGCAATTGAAAGGGCAAAACCCTGGAACGAGCTGGCACTCTTCCCAAACATTTTGTGTCCGCAATCAAGAATGTTCGCAATCGTGACGACACCGACTCAGTGATGGATCCCACCTCTACCGCCTTAGGGTAGTGTCCTGGAGCATGAGACACTGGGTCGTGGGATACAACTCAGTAGGAGGACCAGTACCTCGCCCAGGCGGCCTCATCTGTCATGCTGAACAGGGGCCTTGGTGGGGGATGGGAATATTGGAAGGGATAGACAAGGGAGAGGGAAGGAAGCGGCCGTGGCCATAAATTAGGTACCAACCGTGGGAAACCACGTAAAACCACTTCGAGGATGGCTGAGGAGGGAATCGAACCCCCTCTACTCAGTTGACTTTATGAGGCTGAGTGGACCCCGTTCTAGCCCTCGTACCATTTTCAAATTTCATGACACAGCCGGGAATCGAACCCGGGCCTCCGGGGATGGCAGCTAATCACACTAACCACTACACCACAGAGGCGGACGTGTGTTAATTAATGGCAGCACAGTTACTCTATTCTGTTTAATTTGGTAACTTTTCTCTGATGCTAATTTTTCACCAATCAAAGAAAACGCTGTTTTTATAGTCCATCGATTACTGAGTACTGCAAATTTATTATTGCGCTTTCCTTTTTGGAGACCTTATCTTCTACTTGTACATATAGGAATTGATGAGAGAAGGAATAAATGTGTACCCGTATATATTTTCTTTTCAGGGAACGTGCCCCGTGCAGCTGACCCTAGACGGAAACTTTCGCAGTTCACTGAATTATTTTCCCTTAAATCATAGCACTGTCTGAAATATGGTGTTCGAGGATATATGCCTTCGCATTCAATTGAGTGGAAGTGATAGTAATATATTGGTGTTGGGAGCGTTGCGTTCTTTAGAATCCAGACGATCATTTTTGTTCAGTTCTATTCTGATGAATGGCTCGTATATAATATTTGTTAACTTCTTTGATATTTTCAAAGAAATGTTAAACTTCCGAAATCTTGAAATATTCCGATATTATTCACCATCATCGATAGCCTAATTTCGTACTGAAAGTCGATAGAGCGTGATCATCATTTCCGGTCATATCATTAGTATGGACACATGAATGAGCATGCAGGACACATCACGACAACTCATCATTATAGGTTGTTCTGCCATCCGGCAGGTCCAGTCATGGCTGTGACCTCCATATCTCTCGATCTTGTGCCCTTTTCTTCACTTCTGCATAATTTTCCTTTATTTTTCTAATGCTGTGTAATAACTGGTATCGTCTCCTTCCCCTTTCTCGTTTTCCTTTTATCATCCCTTCAATTGCTACTTGTAGTAAAGTGTTGTGTCTTAGACTATACCCTATCCAATTTTTCTTCCTATTTTTGATTACGGTCAGCATGCTCCTCACTTCTTCCACTCTCTTCAGAACTTCCTCATTTGATATTTTACCTTCCCACTTTACTCCTTCAATTCTTCGCAAAATCCACATCTCAAATGCCTCTATTCTTCTCTGTTCTTCCTTCCTTAATGTCCATGTTTCAGCACCATATAGACAACTGCTATTCACATAATTTTCCAGAGAAATGTACGCTTTTCCCTTCGAATCTCAAATTTAATATTGATTTTTCACCTTTTAACCTTCATTTAATTTATGTCCTCCTCCGTTGTGTAACGGTTAGCACTATTAGCTGCCGTCGTAGGGAGCCCGGGTTCGATTTCTGGTACTGTTAAAACTTAAGATTGGCAAGTTGACTAGTGTATGGCTGAATCGGTACATGCAGCTCATCTCCATTGGGGTTGGACCTGAGAAGAGTTGCAACACCGCGGGATGAGGAGACGAATTCACTTTACTATTTAATACATGCAAACCAACTTTACTGTTTAATTTTGTCATTAAGTTAACATACTCTTAAATAGTATTTTTTCCTTTCATCCTCATTCACTATTGACATGTATGTTGAGTCCTTAGTACGAAGGCTGGTTGGATCCCCAAGAGTTCCACCATCAGCCGTCATGTAAGGCTTAGATATCACAGAAGACGCGTACAACGGAAATGAGGAGTTAGATAGTTTACCGATGCTGTCCTCATCGAACCAAATGTTTCTATTACATATCAGTCTGCCAAGCCTGCTGAAATGCATACTCACTAAACGCTCCCACGAGTGACACTTTCACACCATTCACTAGAAGGAATGGTTGAGTAAACAATTACATTTCTAGTATTGCCCATATCTCAGTCATTTTCATATTTTCAAAAGCAAGGATGAGACTAACACAGGTAAATGAAAATAACAACCTTATTCTATCCCATGCCAGAAACATAGTGCAATGTAAACACCAAGTCTCGCCTACAAACGCAGCTGATCTTTATAAAGAACTTGAATTTTTATATGAATTTTACCTTCTTTCACTTCCCATGCCTCTGTGGTGTATGTAGAGGCTTTTATATAGGATTATTTTATACAAAAGTGTTCATGAACTTTATAGCATGATAACGGATGTTTGAGCTAATGGTTCTAATGAACTAATGGTCTTCTGTCAATTTTGTAATCAGAATGTCAAAGAACTCACATTTCGCCATCGTCTGAAGTTTGAAGAAAAATAAGTGACGGAAATACACTACTCTTTGTAACAGGAGTAGTCGTCATATTCATTTTCGTTCGAAAGTATTCTGTGCTCATTTTACCTGACAAATGCCATGATTTGGATGACAGAAATATCACTCATCGGTATACGCCGTTCTTTTGTAGATCCAAGGTGTTTATCCTAGTTTTAACAATGGCTGTACGGATTAGAGAAGCTCCTCGGCGGTTTTATACTTGCACTTAGAAAATGCCGTGGTGTCACCTTAAACGCAATGACACCAGTGCTAACTTAATAAGTACAGTACTTGCAAATACAGTTTCCATGTTAAGATCGATTCATCATGATCATCAATAAGATTATCGTTACCCAATCAAACTTTGGTTGGGATATGAATTATAGTTCTCAATTTCCTTCGTTTATTATACCACCCTTGCTTGTAAATTAATATATATACGGTATTGTATTTCACCTTAGTTACATGTAACAATGTAAATAAGCATTCTTGGAGATCATGATCCTCTAAATGTAAACTAGATAGATGAAATATGTGTTAAAGGGTCATCATCTCAAGGTTGCTATCAAATTTACAATTTTCTAATTGTAAAACTATGTAGTTTACATTCAGATAAATTTGATATAGAAGTCTCTGATCACCGAGGAAGATAACCTTATTTAGAGCAAATAGGAAAATAAAAGTAGATTCTAAATAGGAGTGATAGAATTTCAAATTCCTAGTAATAAATCTCAAAAGGGACTATGGAAGATGAAGTATGCATTAGATATGATGGATGATAGTAAATGTATAGAGGCCGAAGACTGGAAAGCAATAACGTCTTGCTTGACACACCTGAAAGAAAATAGATCGCATAATCTTTGAGAGGTGGGCAGTGGTGGAATCATTGTCAAGTTGAAGAAGACATGACTGAAATCCTCTGTAATTTTGATTATATCCTTCTGAGCGAGATATAAATTCCATAAATTCAGTGGTGTCAAAGTTTACAAGTACCTAGTTACTGCAGTGTCAAAAACAAACCCCAAAATATTTGACGAAATCCTTACGTGCCATCAAGTGTATAAATACAATGAGCAGAATAAGATAATGAAACTCTTCACAACTTCAGTATCATTATCTTCAATTTGTGTTGCTCATTTCTCCCCACCTCTTGCTATCACGTTTGTCTTGCTCTTCTTCTTTCCGATTCTCATTCTCCATTTTCCCAATTTCTATTTCAATATTCATCAGGCTGTTTTTGGACTCACCTTTCACACTTTACTCAGCTCAAAATTTCATCAGTAAATTGCCTTCTTTCTCGTACCATCATGAATTACTTGTGCTACCTTTCATGAAATATAAAAGTAGATGACAAATAGGATTTCTTTGTTTATTCGACAGGTAAATAAATGTCGTATGGCTTTTAGTGCCGGGATATCCCAGGACGGGTTCGGCTCGCCAGGTGCAGGTCTTTCTATTTGACACCCGTAGGCGACCTGCGCGTCATGATGAGGATGAAATGATGATGAAGACAACACATACACCCAGCCCCCGTGCCATTGGAATTAACCAATTAAGGTTAAAATCCCCGACCCGGCCGGGAATCGAACCCGGGACCCTCTGAACCGAAGGCCAGTACGCTGACCGTTCAGCCAACGAGTCGGACATTCGACAGGTTGATAACTATTAGACATGTGGAAAGTTTAAGACTACCAGCGCAAATCAGTTAATGAACTCCCAGTTTTATATTTGTTGTACGAATTGGCCTGTAGAATATTTTGTGGCTTATTCGCGTTGTTTTCCTGCGGACGTTATTTTTTAAATATCGCATTTAAATAATAAAAACTAACACCGTATTAGGTATGCTTGAAAAGTATTTCGATTGAACGACCGTCGTTACTGAACTTGCACACCTCACGTAGGACAGGTTTCGCTCTACAGATGGCAGGTGTCAATACATGTTACAGATTGCCTGGCGTCTTATCTTTGAGGTTAGAGTCGCCTTCAGAACTGCGAAATCAGTATAGTGAAGGATGCAGAAAAAGCCCCTGTGATACTTTCATATTTCTGTTTATACGGAAATGTACATTCTATTCCAGGGTTTCTCAAACCTTTTGACTTTGATGCTCCTGAGAATATTGCACACGTATCTAAGGACTCCTCATTTACAGAACATAGCAGATCCAATACAAAGCCTCCATGACATCTTCCAAAGTGACAAGCGTCGAGGTTCCGTTCCATAACATAGACACTCAAGTTTGGTACCCGAGGACAAACTAAGTTTCGCAAGGCTGAGTGGGTCGGACAGTTGAGCCCAAGTTGGTGGGATTTCTTCGGAAGTAGTCTGGTACCGTAGTAACTGAAGGTGCCCAAATACGCCAACCTCGTGATGATAGATTTACTGGTATGATGAAAGCTACTACGGGACTAATGTTTGGCATCTGGTGCTTCAAACTCTGTTAAAACAGTTAACAGCACGTAAAACCAATAACATAATTACGACCGAACTTTATTATTTTTTTATGCCTTTGTAGGTGGAGAAGTTAGGGCTCTTGGTTTTGTCTTAAACTTAATCACTGTATCAAAAACAAAGCTTCCGGCTTGGATGACATAACATCAGAGCAAATAAAATATTTTAACCCCATAACTATTAACTGGGTTCTGAAACTGATGAACACGTGTGTGATTAGAATATTGATTCCAATGATCTGGACAAAGCAAACGTTGTGGCCTTGCTTAAACAAGGAAAAGAGCCAAATGACCCCCAAAACTTCAGACCTCTATCTCTTCTCTGTCATACTTTCAAAATTCTGGAGAGGACGATATTGAATCGTATTTCTGATTCTATCGATAGAAAGATTATAAAGGAACGATCAGGTTTCAAACCGAGGAAGTCATGTTCTGGTCAGATACTTAATCTAACCCAGCATATCGAGGATGGATATAAGAGGAGACAAATAAGAGGAGTTGCTTTTATTGATCTCACGGCTGCTTATGATACAGTGAATCGTAAGAGTATCACAAGGAAGCTGTATTCAACAACCAAAGACTATCGACTGACACAGTTTATTCAATGCCTGCTCCAGGACAGACGTTTCTTTTGTCATTCTGAAGGACAAGAAAAGCCGATGGAGATGTCAAAAAATGGCCTCCCCCAAGGAAGTGTGTTGCGTCCGACATTTTATAACATCTATACCAACGATCAGCCACTTTACACCGGAACTAGGACTTTCATCTATGCAGATGACACAGCTCTTGCTGCTCAAGGAGTGACATTTGAAGAAGTAGAATTAAAACTGGCATCTGCACTTGAAGAACTAGCTGTATACTATGATGAGAATCACCTGAAACTCAATCCGGAGAAGACTCAGGTAAGTGCATTCCATCTACGCAACAACGAAGCAAGAAAGGAGTTGAACGTAACCTGGAAAGGACACAAATTAAACCATTATGAACAACCCAAACATCTAGGGGTAAATTTGAACCGTGCCCTAACTTATAAACAGCACTGTATAGATACCAAACAGAAGGTTTGTAGCAGGAATAATCTCATTCGCAAACTCACACACACAACATGGGGAGCACAGCCTAATGTCCTTCGTACATCTGCCCTTGCCCTGTGTTTCTCTGCTGCAGAGTATGCTGCTCCAGTCTGGTGGAATTCCACTTATGGGAGTAGCACCTCCAGATGTTAGGAGACAAGTTGCAGCAGAGATTGAGAAGAAGAGAAGAAGAAGCAAGAAACAGATCCAAGACATCCAATGTTTGGAGTTAACGCCCACCCATCAAGATTGAGATCGTGGAAGAGCATCCTACAATCAACAGAGCCAATCCAATCATCAGCCGAATCTCGGCGAAAGGAACTCTGGAGAATTAAGTCGCTTGTAGGATTATGGGAAGTGAAAGAGAAGCCACCTGCAGGACATCATCTTCAATATGGACATATGAAGACGCTTAACAGACTAAAATCTGGAGTGACACGATGTAAATCCAACCTGAAAAGGTGGGGATGCGGTGATCAAGGTTTGTGAGAGTGTGATGAAAAGCAAGATCATGGACACCTTCTCATCTGTAGAAATCTGCCTGAACCATGTAGTATGAAGGATTTGGTGGAAGCCAATGAATGTGCCATCTCGAATACTGTAAAAACAAATTATAAATAGAGTAGTTGTGAATGAAATGGCGTATGGCTTTTAGTGCCGGGTGTGTCCGAGGACATGTTCGGCTCGCCAGATGCAGGTCTTTTGATTTGTCTCCCGTAGGTGACCTGCGCGTTGTGATGAAGATGAAATGATGATGAAGACGACACATACACCCAGCCCTCGTGCCAGCGAAATTAACCAATGATGGTTAAAATTCCCTACCCTACCGGGAATCGAACCCGAGACCCCTGTGGCCAAAGGCCAGCACGCTAACCATTTAGTCATGGAGCCGGAAAGTTGTAAATATATTGTAGTGATAAATAAATAAATAAAAAACTTTAGTAATACATCAATAGGAACAGAGTTTAAAGTACATAATAATATCTACACAATAATACATTACACTTTTCTAACTTACAGTCCTGCATTCATCCAGTGATACAAATTAGTCAGCTGCAATCAGCAGGTAGTTTCGGCAAGCGGTCTTAAATTTACATAATAAGGAGGTATATCTGCCGCTGACAGGCAGGGGATTCCAAAGTTTGGAACCCGTCACGACAAAAGATTTTTATACATACAGGATTAGTGAACAGGAATGGAAAAGGATACCGTGAGCGGTTATTACTGCTGTGAAAGGAGAACAAGTACTTAATGTATAGTGATCTTCTTACAGTGGGCATTCGGGCATGATTATGTGATACGTTAGTCATATCTGGTTTCAGCCATGAAATAGCATGACATGCGTAACATTATTCAGATTATAAATACATCTGTGTCAACTAGGGATGGCAACGATTTATCGGTTTTTATGAAATACCGATATTTTCCTTTCGATTTATCGATATATCGATATCGAAATTTTGATTCAATTTATCGAATAATATATCGGTTTTTCCATAAATATATCGTTTTTCTTTGAATTAATAATTTCATTAACAACATCCGCACTAGAGAATGCCGATAATTCTGCAAGAGATGGTGCTAGTGAACGTGGAATTGTAACCTGGAAATATCCAATCTAATCAATACCTTGCTCTGAGCCTCTGGTAGGCTGGACTATAGTTCGAATACAAACGGTGGAATATGTAACACAGTTGCCTCCGCGTGGCAGTTTACACAGCGCGAAATACGTTCTAGTTCCAGAGTCACCGCTAGACTTCGTGTTAGCCCTCCACTATTTAACAACACAGACGTATATGGAAACTGTGAAGGAAAAAGGTAAGTTAGTGAGGTTTTAGGTGAGATAAGCCTTAAAATTCATTATAAAAGGCGTTGATTTGTGTATTCAGCTTGTGATGAGTATATGGTTTATATTTAAACGTAAAGTTATGAAAATAGAAGCCTCCGCGAGTCAGGTGGCAGCGCGCTAACCTCTCACCGCTGGGTTTCGTGGTTCAAATCCCGGTCACTCCATATGAGATTTGTGCTGGACAGGTTTTTCTCCGGGTACTCCGGTTTTCCCTGTCATCTTTCATTCCAGCAACACTCTCAAATATCATTTCATTTGTCAGTCATTAATCATTGCCCCAGAGGAGTGCGACAGGCTTCGGCAGCCGAGAAATTTCCCATTCTGCCGCTAGATGGGACTTAATTCGTTCCATTGCTGACCCGGTCAAACGACTATAAACAGGCTGTGGATTTACATTAAGAAAATGTTTTGTGCATATTGATAAATATACAAGAGCCGAGAGAGTATTTATTGTAAACATTCTATTCACAAGATGTTTATTGCGCGTGATAAACAATGGTTTATTGCTGTGCTCCATTCTGCAAAAGTAAACTTCAGAAAGGTAGTGGCATTTATTTCCACGAGAAAATGTGGAACTACGAGAAAAATGGGTTTTAATTATGTCATGTCGCGGTGACGAGAAAAATAGCATGTGGCAACCTTCCTCGAAGTCTGTAGTATGTAGTGAACATTTTCAAGCACGTGTCTTAGCATTTCTACTAAAACTAGCCGCAATCAATGCCAACACTTTTTTCAGGGTATCCATTGTATTTGCATGGCAAGACTAGGTTACGTACTAATACTAAAATGTTTTAATTCCTCCCCTGAAGGAGGAGGCGGGCCTCTTAGATGGTGACGCTGCCTCTGAGGCCGGGTGATTTGTTACGGCGAAGGAGATGCTCGGAGATGGTGAGGGAGTTGGCGGCCGTGGCCTATACTAGGAACCCTCCCAGCATTCGCCTTATTGCAGGAGAATGGAAAACCACGGAAAACCATTCTCAGGAAAACCGACAGCGGGGACCAGCCGTGAGGTCCAGCCCTGTCCAGTCTCCCGAATACAGAGACGAAGAGCCACCCTTCCTCTGCTCGGTTGGCCGGTCGGAGTTCAGAGCTGTTGGACCACGGACCAGCCGTGGCCACTTGTGGGCCGAGACCCACTCTGCATTCATCGACGTAGGCTATGTGAATACTGCAGTGTTTTAAAATATGCTATGGAGTATATTCATTTTTATTAGGATGTGTACTTTCCGGTTGCAATTATACTACCTGATTCTTATGAGCTCATCTTGAATTACTGGGTGATACATTTATTTTTCTTCATTAAACGTCATAGAAATATCACTTTCCTACTCAAAATGCTATGTTTTATATTTGTAATGTGCTTTTATGTGCAAGTTATTATCGTAATGCCAATTGGAATCGTGCTGAGGAATGGAGGGAAAACCTGACATCCAGCGGCGATATTTGAACTGCTGCTACTTTGTCAATTTAGTACTTGAAAAGACCGTGCATGCTGAGGCCTTTACTTATCTCGTAGGCATCGATAACACCTAGGGTCGTTCCGATATAATAAATATCGATATTTCATTCGATATCGACATGCCGATATTATCCTACTATCAAAACAAAATAGCGATATATCTCGATATCAAAATATTTCTTTTCCAAAATACAAGGATTTGAAATTATATTGAAGTTCTATAAAACTGGGATCTATTAACAATATACAACTTGTTTGAAGCCATCAAGAAATATTTAATTTGTTTGAATCTATCTGTACATAATACTGAATGATTAAAAATTTTAATTTGTTTGTATATAATTCCGAATTTGATCGATTCCTAACTTTATAAGGTAAGACGGCAGCTAAGAATTTAAGTCCGTTAAAATGTGCAGCATGCTTGAAGCCATCAACAATGATTTGATTTGTTCGAATCTGCTTCTATGTATTACTAAATGATTGGAAAATTTCATTTGATTTTATATCATTCTGAATCTGGTTTGCACGTAAATTTGAATGTTTCAACAAAACAGTTAACCAAGAGACGTAAGCGTGGTAAGACCTCTGTGGTGTAGTGGTTAGTGTGGTTAGCTGCCACCCCCGGAGGCCCGGGTTCGATTCCCGGCTCTGCCACGAAATTTGAAAAGTGATACGAGGGCTGGAACGGGGTCCACTCAGCCTCGGGAGGTGAAATGAGTAGAGGTGGGTTCGATTCCAACCTCAGCCATCCTCGAAGTGGTTTTCCGTAGTTTTCCACTTCTCCTCCAGGCAAATGCCGGAATGGTACCTAACTTAAGGCCACGGCCGCTTCATTCCCTCTTCCTTGCTTATCATATCAGTGCAATGATAAAACCATAAATACTTGCACGGTAGATGCTGCATCATATTCTTAACTATTTTCAGCCATTTCTACTAATTTACGAGGTTTATACGAACTTCATCAAGCATTACTGACACTACCTCTTTTACTCTATTTTACGTGTGTATTTATCTCTTAAAAAAGCTATTTATTTAGGATCTATGCCTCGACTGCTGTCTTGTGGCTGCGGGTGAATGAAAATTTGCGTTATGGAAGTATAACCCTAGCAACCGTGCAGGCTAGTGGTCATCTGAAATTAGCAGCCGTTGATGGATAATTAAACCGCGAATTCCAGTAGCAAGATAAACTCAACCAACCAGTCGCGTGCACAGGCAGAATAAACCAATATTCATGCCTGCTATTTACATAATGTCATTTGGATGAATCAAGTGTTACCAGAAGTTGTTGAGAAGGGATAATGCGTCATGATTATGCGAGTTTTAAATGCAAATCTGCCATACGAAGAATGATGCCGTATTATGATTTATATAATACGACACGTACACTATATATGATTTATAATATATGTTACATACCCAGGTAGACAGGAGGGAATGTCTCACTTGCCAGCAGACGGCAAATCCCAGAGCGACTCATGTCATGCCAATAGGCGAGAACGCAATTATATGATGATGGGCACGTAATTATTATAATGGGAGGCGAGTGACAATTAGCATTATGGTGACAGCTCCTCCACAACTCATGTGAGGGGTGCTCTCGATATCACAGAGGGAACTCCTGCTGCACCAGCACGATCACTTCTACAATATATTATCTTCAGTAAGTTATAATAAACAGCCATTCAACAATATCAAAAAGCCGAATGGGTAATGTTATAGAATAGTTTTCAATGTGTTTAGATTTTGTTTGTGATAGCCGAAACCATCTCTTTTAGTTTCGACGCATCAATTCACAACTGTTAGGCTCTTCAGTCTATCGAAACTACTTTTGAAAATAAATTTATAAACTACGTTAAAAAGGGAAACATTTGGTTAAAAATTATACATTGAAAAAGAAACAACTTAATAATTACTGATTTGTGTCAGGTAGTTTAGACCAATACATTTTATTCAAAATTAGTTTCGGCAGATTGAAGAACCTAACGGTTTAAAGAAATGTGTTCAGAGGGGTGAGAGATTCTTGAGTCAGCTCATTTAATTTTTTTTTCTTAGCTGGCCTCTCTTGATCTAGTCTTGTTGTTTTCTGGCGCTTATAAAATTGGGTTGCTTGAACAAAGAAGTGCAATTCTTACTTTTCTTTAGGCTCTCAATCAATCAATCAATCAATCAATCAATCAATCAATCAATCAATCAATCAATCAATCAATCAATCAATCAATCAATCAATCAATCAATCAATCAATCAATCAATCAATCAATCAATCAATCAATCAATCAATCAATCAATCAATCAATCAATCAATCAATCAATCAATCAATGATCTGCATTTAGAGCTATCCCCTTGGTGACAGATTCCCTACCAATTATTTACCTAGTCTTGTCTTAATTCATTTCCTCGAAGGATTATACCTCCTACACTTACTCCTTGGTCAGCCCGTGGTGTGGGAGTAGTTTGTGTGTGTTATCGGAGAATCTGTGTTCGATTCCAGGTCAGTCCAAGGATTCTGATTCTGGACTGAGAGTTGGAACGGTGTTCTCAGCCTTGTTAGACTAACTTAGGATTAGCGTTCGCAAAAGCCAAGCAAAAGGTAAAGAATGTAGTGAACACGTAAACCTCTAATAGCTGCTGGAGATCTGGCATAGTAGCAGTCTTTCTAAACATTCAAAGCCCTTAAGGGGCTATACAGGATGCAGAAAAGCTTTGCTTCATAAATTAAAGGAATATTAGATGGTAAAAATAAAAATATTGTGAACATAGGAGCCATAGGTCTGCGGTGATTAGATTCAGTACTACGCGCGATTAAGGTTCTCAGTTTTTTGGGGGCCGATGACCTAGATGTTAGGCCCCTTTAAACAACAAGCATCATCATCATCATCAAGGTTCTCAGTTCGGCTGCCAGCTTTCCAGGTGTTCGAGCAATAAACGTAACAAACATACTACTTTCGGTTCGCATTTTACCTGCACACAATGAAAAAGGATAAACGTACAATACCTCAGAGTAGATGTTCGAAATGCCTCCCAGCACAATTCACTTCGACGCAACACTGATTCGTGTATTTTTGGACAATTGCCGGTCGTCCTCGGACACGATGTGCGGGAGTGGAGACGGACAGACGGAAGGACACAAGGAAGAGAGTGGGAAGGTCTTGCGGATAGCGCATCAGTCTGGGAGGTAGGCAGCCAAAACTAATCAACGCAGAGCTATGATGCCTATGTTCACAATACTTGTATGCGTACCATCTAAAATCCTTTAATTTACGAAACAAAGTTTTTCTGCACCGTGTATATAACATAGTGGTGATGAAAATAGGCAAAAGTGGGAACTATGGCTAACAAACAAAGCCTATTTACGGAGACAGCTTATTTCACTTTAAATTTTATTTGGTTTGGTTTGGTTCCTTTTCTCATTAAAAAAAATGCAAAACAGTCTCTAAACAATCCTTGAAAGACCCTTAATGGAAAGGAAGGTAAATGCTGCGAGTATTTATAACCTCCGTTCTAAGAAAATTGGAGTGGTTAGCTCTATATTTGAACACATTTTCCCGCAGGAATTAGCCTCGTCCTCATTGCAGGTGTTTAGACTGAGCAAACCTTGGGCGAATGGTCTGCACAGTGGCGTTCATTTCATGGGGCGCCGGCTGGATCGTGGGTTGTAGCCGTGTCTAGTTTATTCATTCATGTTTTTGTTTGGGTCATCAGTACATAAACTAGTTTGATGCAGCCCTCCGTGTCACCCTATTCATTCCTACCTAACTACTACATCCTGCATCAGCTCTTATATGCTTGCCATATTCATTCCTTGGTCCCTGAATGGTCAGCGTTGAGGCCTTCGGTTCAGAGGGTCCCGGGTTGGATTCCCGGCCGGGTCGGGGATTTTATTCGCCTCTGATAAATTCTTCTGGCTCGGAAACTGGGTGTTTGTGTTTCTCTCAACACTTTCCTCTTCATATTCAGACAACACACTACTCTACCAACGATCACAGAAAAACACAATAGTGATTACATCCCTCCATATAAAGGCCCCTAAACGGTTGGCGCCCGGAAAAGCATCCGACCGCAAAACAGGGCCAAATCCACATGTGCGCACATTTCTCACCCGTGACCCCACACATGCGGAAAAGCGGTAGAAAAAGGAGAAGAAGAAGATTCATGCCTTGGTCCACCCCTACCGTTTTTACCGCTTACACTTCCCTCAAAAACCAACTGAACAAGTACCATCTGATCAAATTTAACCAAATTGTTCTCCTCTCAACAATTCGATTCAGCATCTCTCCATTCGTGATTCGATCCACCCATCTAACTTTCAGCATTCTTCCGTAACACAACATTTCTGAGCTAGTTCACCCATGTTTCAATTCCATACAATGCCACGCTCTAGGCGAAAGGCTTCACAAACATCTTTCTAATACAGATATCAATGTTTGAAGGGAGCTAATTTCTTTTTTATTTTTTATATTTAAGAAAGGCGTTCATTGCTTGTAGTAGTCTGCATTTTATGTCCTCCATACTTCTGACTTCGTTAGTTATTCCAGTACCCAAGTAACAGTATTCATCTGCTTCCTTTAATACTTCATTTCCTAACCTAACATTTCCTGCCTCACCTTACTTCATTAGACTGCATTCCATTCCTTTCGTTTTGGATTCATTTATTTTCATCTTGTTGTCATTCTCCAAGACTATGCCCGTACCATTCAGCAATTTCTCCAGATCTTCCGCATCCTCTGATAAAATAACAATATCATCGGCACATCTCAGAGTTTTAATTTCTTCTCCCTGGATTGTGATTCCTTTTCTAACCCTTTGACACTCAATGTAACGATCTATCGTTACCCACACGTACTGCGAAAACTGTCACGGTAACGATCCGTCGTTACCCGACTTTATTATCATTATTTCATTATTTACGCGCCAGATAGCAGCAGTTTTGTATGGGTTAAGAAGAGCACAGTTTTAACTCATGTTATCCTCCGCGAGAACTACCGACTATCCGTATTTATCGATATTCTTAGAGTTTAAAACATCTGCTCACTGGAGTTCGGTGTCTTGTTTACGTCATGGTTGGCGGCAAACATGCGAGTATTTCTCACTGTGTTTGTTAATGATACTGATTATACAGGGCGAACTTTAATAAAACCGGCAATCTGCAGGTACTGATGACTGGAAATATAGGAAAAAATGTCCTACGAGAATGTGTTCGGAAATGGGCGGTGTGCGTGCAACGACAACAAATAGTCCCGGAACACAATACATAGCTGAATCGCATCCACGTCACAGCAGATGTTCAAAGTGGCCTCCATGGGCTACAATGCACGCCTTCAGACGTCGTATCATGGATTGCTTCACTCTTTCGCACGTTCCGGCCTCTCGCTGTTGATGGGTCTGCACATCTGGAAATGGTTCAGCATACACAACGCTTTTCAGATGTCCCCAGAGGTAAAAATCAAGGGCGAATGCTGGTCATGAAAGTCAGGCTTGCTCTTCCATTCGTGAAAGTTGGTGGGGTGGGACATGCATAGTTCTGAATGAATAAAATTTATAAACCCGCTAAATCACATGAACATTTTAATCATCAGTTACGTGAACATGCATTCAAACTGGTCACGTCACACCTTCAAGAATGGCCTAAAGAATAACCATCAGATACGTTTTACAATTCTTAACAAATCATGACAAGCCAGTGATTATATAATTTAAACAAGTAAACGGCAAACTACGTACATAGAAAAATTGCAACTATTTATTTATTTATTTGATCTTCCTACTTGAAAACAAACTCTACTCTGCGGCTTCTCTTTACAAAACGATCAATAACTTCATCATAGAAAGAGGACTGTAATCTAATTTTTGCAAGCAATCCTTTTTCAATCGACAACATAGCTAATGATGATAGCCTCTCCTGACCTTGAGTCAATATGTATTAATGCGTCTCAGTGTTGAAAAAGAAGGTTCCGCAGAGGATGTAGTAGCAGGAATTGTTGATACAAGTTTGATGAGCTTGAAAATTTATGGCATACCCATGTACAATATGTTAGTATGCATAAACTGCATTAAGTCCGAAAAACTTTTCTCTTTAAAATCAGAAGATGAATACATCACACTTAATTCGGTTCTTAAGCGAACAATGTCGAAAAATGACCCATAGGTCTTTTCTAGGGTAGTAACATCAGTCTTGAAACCTATTTCTGTGCTTCTCAAACAAATCACAATCCAACAGAGAGAAGAACACACATTTATTTAGGCATTTAAAACGCTCTCCTATTTGAACAAATACATTGTCAAGAATTTCATTGGATAGACGTTTGTATTTTGATTTTTCTGGTTTATCACTAATTCTTCGATTTTTAGAGCACGGCTGTCCTCCATAAACATCAATTTCATTATCAACATATCCATACAAACTATCAAAATCTTCATCTCTCATAGACTGGATATTTAAAAAGAGCTCCTCAACCTTCTTGCCACAATACTGAATGTCCAGACATTTTGTTTGTAAAATATTGAACACAGTATCGGAGAATGAAAAAATCTTGGAGAACACTGCCAGCAGAAATCTAGTGTTGAACTTGAGTAAGAAGAACAAAAATCCTTCTGCTTTCAATGTAGTGTCTTCATCCCAGTCATCTGAAGTATCCTGTACATGTTGAAAGAATTTCATCAGCGTATCATAATATTCCTTCACAGTATTAATAGGACGTGAAGCAAAATTCCATCTCGTTGGTGCTACTGTTGGCAACTTCCTCTGAACAAAATATCGAAGAGCAGCTGTTCTTTTTGTAGATTTTGAAAAAAGAAAGCAGCAAATCCTGACATTGTTTGAAAGAAAATTGTACATTCTTCGATTTTTGAAGCAGACTGCTGTAGTGTTAAATTCAATAGGTGGCTATAAAATGCACAAATCTCGCATATGGGTACTGGTCTTGAAGTAGTTTATTAAGCCCATTCACATGACCAGCTAAGACAGCAGCACCGTCATATATTTGAGCCACAATCTTTTCCTCACAACTGAACTGTTTTAAAATAGCACGAACTTGATTTAAGAGGGCCCCAGCAGTGCGATCTTTACTAACGTCAGCAAAACCAAGAAACCTCTCTTGAATTTCACCACTTTCATCTACAAAACGGAGTAAAGTGGAGAGTTGTGACTTATTAATTATACCGGACGTTCCGTCCAACATTATTGCCACAAAAGTTGCTTGTTTAAGCTCCTCCCTTATTCTTCTCACAATTACTGAACTTATTTCTGCTATTAAATCATTTTGGATTGCAGACGACGTCCCTCTAAAACTGGTGGAGTCTTTCAGATGAGCTGCCAGAAGAGGAACATATTCACTTATAATTTGTAGAAGTTCGATGTAATTCCCTCTGTTTACGGAAGTTTCAGACTTGTCATGTCCGCGAAATGGTAGTTCCTGTTTTGCTAAAAAACGCACTGCATCGATCAGTCGTTTAAGTATGTCACGATTTTTCTTTACGTTTTCATTATGAAGTTGGTCACTGGTGCGTTTCGTTCATCCAGCTGGTGGTCGATCCTTGTACGCCCAAAGCTATTTAACTGCAAGAAACACTTCATATGGTTTGCAGATTTCTCATGTCTTGTAATGAACAGTGTCAACGTGTTCAAATTGTCAAAGCCACTTTTACACCATACACCGTTATCAGCAGAAAATAGTAAACACGGCCAGCAAAACAGTCTATTCAGTTTCTTGGACCCTGTCAACCAGTGCGTATTATTATATTGAGATACAGAGAACGAACGTACATATTCTCTATTTTTCTCCCTGTGCTGTGTCTTTAAATCTGGCAGCGCCGGACAGGGCCTGCCATTCTTAATAATGTCTGTTTTCATTGGTTAGACCGAGAAAATGGATTTGATGACAAGCTGTCAATAATGCACGGTTCGGAACCCATTGCAGCACGTCAAATCATTCAGAATAGATTATCAGAAACTTACAGTACACTACTCAATGACACAACACACTGGATCTGTAGCTCTCAGACCAGAGCTTCCAACTACACATTACAAAAGTGACAGCTTGCAACCGGCCTTCGAAGGCAGAAACCTGCGCTCGCATACATTTCTCGCTGTGTCGACAGCTCCGCTGAAGCTCCTAAGACACGAGCAAGCCTCGCTGGACTCGCCAAGATATATGTAACATGCGATTTGTATAATACAGATCTATTACAGATACGGTACATATTGTAATTTTTTAACTGGCCTGCTTTAGAAAAATATTGCGCTTGCGCAGCAAGTGTAGCATGCTCGGAGAAATCGCCCCTGGTAAAAATCCAGGGGTTTTAAGTCCGGTGATCTAGGAGGCCATACAACAGGTCCTCCGCGTCCTATCCAGCGCCTGGGGAAGATGCTGTTGAGGTGTTGGCGAACTGTAATGCGGAAGTGGGGTGGTGCTCCATCATGCAGAAACCACACAACCTGTCTTATTGCCAAAGGCACATTCTCAAGCAATCGAGGGAGTATTGTGCAGGAAGGTACGTTACTCCGTTGAGGCGTTGTGGAATAATAACTGGTCAAAGTATGTGGTCGCCAAGGCCCCACACAGTTGGCTGCGCAGAAGCGTGTGACAGGGGAAGGCATGTCCATGCGCGTACCGCCATGTTGCGGGCGCTCCTCAGCTTGACGCGGAGATCGTATGGAATTCATGCTTTAACTTACATTTCCTACACATGAAAACATTCGCCTTATAAAATTATGACAGCCTACACCGACTACCGTGTACACATGCAATAAATATACATAATATCAAGACTGTGGAAATATTGAAATATACTTCTGTATAAAACTGAACAATCCACACAAATCCTTTGGATAGCTTATAGGTGGCGCACATGAAAAGAGAAACATTTAGCAGACTGAATAAGAAGACTGAAAAATACACTACTACAAAAATACACTAGCGGTGCCTCGAAAATGATCATGTCGCTCACTTTAATATTTAGATCATGTTTGTAACTGATGGGTTTGAACATTGTACGTATTGTGACCGTATCGGCACAATTAATAGTTATTTCAAGGTGATATGCTTGGTAAGGAAGCAGGCAGCAAGCTCTCTTTGTGTAGATGTTGGGAGTATCATCAAGTTGTGCAATACGAAGCCCGCCAGAGAGGCGCCTTCACCCGCCCACTGGGTGGCTTAAAGAATCCCCGAACTAGGCACACGTCATAGAAGAAGCAGGAGAAGAACACTATTTAGCGACTCCATATTGGAAAACATATGCCAGTGTACAGCGATGCCAAAGCGATCGGGCAAGATTTAATGCATTTTCGGCATAAATAAGGCTTAATTAACAATACTGCACCCGTTAGAGTAGTGTGCTGAATTTTGGTGGAATTATAAAGTCAGGAGTTCTGGTAGAAAATACTCTCCAAGCGAAAGGCGTTGGTAAACAACTTATATAACACTCATAGCGTACGGACGCCTAGTGGAAAACCAGATGCCTTCGGGGATTCCCTACTTCCCCTCCAAGATGATAAATTAATTACGGCAGATCCGCCGAACATATCCAATTCCGCATGGCATAGCGTACTTGTGCATAACCAAGTCACACAGTCTAGCGTATTGCTAATTTCGACAGGCTGGTTTATCCAGGAGCAGTCGAAATAAGAGTGGGGATGAAGTCACTAAACCGCCCCTACTGCCGGGGCTAGTATAAGTTTTTGCACTTCCAGGGAGCTTCAGCATTCGTTGAGGAGCTTTCGACGGGAAACGACGGTCGGTTCGCTATCGGATTACCGCTCCTTTGTATACTATGTGAACAAAGCGGGGGGTGAAATCTTTCACTCTTTTTTCGTTTATAATTTGTGATAGGCAACAGAAGACTACGGTAATGAGATGTACTTTAGATCTCGGTTGCGAAGTAGACTAAGACTTCGTGAAATATGAAGTAGGGTTTTGTATAGCAACAATTACTGGATAGTACGCAGAATTTCTGTGGGAGAACATAGATCTGTATAAATCCGCGCTGTTTCTGAACAAAGCGCAGGTCAGATTATTAACTGAGTAACAGGCAGTGAGAAGTGTTCCTGAACTATCAAAACATACAAAAGATAGGGATAGAAAATTCTGCATCATGCGGATGCTGGGAGCGCCTGGCTTAACAGTGTAATAGACCAGCTGAAAGTAGCCGATATATTCATCTCCATGTAACTGGCAGTGGGTAGAAAAAGAAGTAATAGGAGTGAACGGTAACACGTGTGCAAGAAATTGATAAATTGTGTAAATTACAATCTAATTTCAGTGATCCGTGTGCTACAAAAATGGATTACGCGAGACAAGATATGGAACTTCTGAACTCCAGGACTCCAGGATCCAACGCCATGGAGTAATCCAACATGGGTAGGCCTCCGGATCCTCCGGACCAGGCCGATGACAGCAACCGTTGAGTACAAAGTTATGTTTTCTTCTCCAATGCTAGTATTTCCCTTTGTAAATAATAGTCATGAAGTATAGGGTTAAAATAACGTATATAAATAGGTTTAATCCGCCCAAGAATGGTCGGGAATCCTTTTATTCCTTTTGTTTCAATTAATTAATTAGATATGGGAAGGGAGTGATCCTGTGTTAGTGTATAGAATATGGGACCCCTTTTAGTGGATATATTTGCATGTTATCATATTTTGTTTATTTAGTGCTGAGAAGGTATTGAGGGGAAAAGGAATAGAGTGCTATGTAGATTAATAATGTAGATCTCATCTGAGCTATTGCCTTAGACAGGGACTAGCGAGGTGACAGAGTCATCAACGAGTGCCCGTATGAGAGAAAAGGCTTGGGCTAGAATCAGCACTATGTTCGTAATGGTAGAGTTTGTTGCATGATAATATAAGTTTTGGCTGCAACTGAAGATGGTCAAGAAATGAAGTGCCGAGGTTTGAACCCCTGTCCTCCACTACACTATTGAGGTTAGATGTAAAAGGTCTGTTAGTGGTTTGGAAGGATTTAATAATTTAAATTAATTTGAATTTCATTATTATTATTATTATTATTATTATTATTATTATTATTATTATTATTTTCTTAATGTAACTTGAGCAGTGTTTTGATACCAATACATTTCAAGCAACCGGTTAGAGGATTATTATTATTATTATTATTATTATTATTATTATTATTATTATTATTATTATTATTTTCTTTCATGTTTTGATCGATGATTTCATGCCGATCTATTAAAATGGCAAGTTAATGTTATGCCAGGTACACAATCTATACACACACGGGTGGAATTAGGAGACGTTGTCGTTCGAGGAAAGGCGATTGGAAGTGTGAATGAGGATACGATTGGAAATGTATGGGTAAATCCCAATTGCTAGTATAACGAGGGAGTTTTTGATATAATCTGGCTGAGTAATAGAAATAAATAAATAATTATTGGTCATAAGGATCGTAATGAGCTAATTTGAGCAGGTGACCCTGCATTAGCTAAATTGAATGATGTTATGGACTCCTTGAAGGCCGCCTGTGAATGTGGTGAATTAGTCTCGCTGTGGTGCGAGAGGGGAGCGGACTTGGGTCAGAATTTATGACCAGAGAAAAGAAAGAACTCGCCTTGTTAAGAAAACGTGTCTGGTAGAATGTTGCGTTCTACTGTGTGAAAGAAGACACAAATTTTATGTAAATAATACACACTGTCCATTAGCCTTGATCCGAAAAACAATGTAGAGAGTAACTACTGTTCGATACATGATTAGATTAATTAGGGCTTGATTACAGTACCCTGGATGGAGACGACCAGAGTCTCAGGTTCGAACCTCGTGTGGGCACAGCAGGGATCAACGGCTCGCTAAGACAGCGGGTTACAACGGGTTATTTACAGCTATTGTCTTTATTGATACATGTGTTTGATATATTTCTTTTCCAGGAAGTGTTTTGTTTACTTATAATCGATGTCGATTTGAATCTAGACTTCGTGAAAGTCCACTGGTAGTGATTGCAAGTGATAGTTCGTTGTTCAAGTCTGTGTTTAATTTTATATGGAAGACTTGAGTCCATTTCTTTTTCTTTCTCCGTGTTTTAATGACGGATTTCTGATATGGTCAGAATGTTCGGATTAATTATGTTTTTTTATATTTACTTTCGTGATTTCTCAAGTTAGCCGACCATTCAAAAGCGGACATTTTTCTTTTGTGTAAATAGAGTCTAAAGTGTAATACGGGATTCAGTCCCATGGAATACTCGCATTGGGGGGAACATGGCTTGTTTTGTTTTTGTGAATATGATAGGGTCATTTATTGGGTATGTCGTACTCAAGTGGTTTATGGTAACCGGGGGATGGAACGCACAAAACAATCGCGATAATACACAAAACAATTTGTGTAGCATACATCCAAACTAATGTAATAGTTATGTAAGCAATATAGGACTCAGGCAATTCAAAGTGATAGTATGTGAAAAGGTGAGATCATATTAATAACCTCTCGGTAATTCTCTGTTTTGGTAGAGAGGGATATGGATATTTACGTCTGTGTCAAAAGGGAAATTTAATTGGATTAAAGAGAGTACCAGTTAACGTTGCCGTCCACATAGATTTTGGCCTGTGGAATGTGGAGGTAACATCGGATGTCAATGGCAGCCCGGATTTTTCCGCTGCTAAAATAAGTGATTGCTGATATCAACTGTGTAAGAAGTATCAAGAGTGTATGTAAATTTTGTATATTTCACCGAGTGAATAGTAAATTGTTCTAAACGATTTTCATGCCTATCTATACCGAAAAACATGCATCCAGAATCCTCTTCCGTTCATTGTAGGCCTTTAAGGTAGTTTATGCTTGATAGCCTCTATATGCCGCGAACGTTCTTCGGCCCTGAGGAATCCGTGTTCAGACCTCAGGAACGGGAGAGTAGCTTTGATCTAGCTGAGTCGAATGGTCGATAACTTTTCATGTGAGTGGATTAAGTATACAATCCCAATGAGGAGAAATCGGCACAGACCAAAAAGATCCCTTGACTATCGACTTCCGTGGAGCATGGTCCCATGTGTTCGTGACCCGAAAGGGTTGGTTTGGTGTCACATGGTCCCATGAGTCATGGGGGACGGTGGGAAAGGTCCCAGTATGGCAAGAAGGCCAGACTCAAAGGAGAGAATAACGTGGCAATCTGTCTCTTGAGAAACCTACGATCAACAACTATTTAGCTTTACTGAAAATATGAAGACATATTCAAAAAGCGGTCTACAACTTAAGTATGATTACATATCGTGAGATAAAAATTACCTGTCTCTCAGCTGACTGGGGAACGCACAAATTAAATATTTACAAACTCCTGTACCTATAACAATAATCTTCAATATCAGCAAAAAAGGACACCTGTGAAATAAAATCTTTCTATGAATGGTACATAGCTTATAATTCCTCTCAGATAAGTCATTACAGCAAATTTTACTCAATTATGTGAACAGATTGTTTAAAAAGTACATGACGGCAGAAATCTTTCTAAAACAATCAGATACGTGGTTTATCATTTTCCGAATATGAAATGCCGGCTTTTCGGAGTAGGGTTAGTGTGTCTACTTCTTATCCGGTGGCCCCGGCTTCAGCCCCTGGCCAGGTCAGAGATTTGTACCTGGATCTGAGTGCTGTTTCGAGGTCCACTCAGCAAACGTGATTATAATTGCGAAGCTATCTGAAGTCTTTGGTGGTCGCCAAGAATCCCTGCACAAACAATGATGCTGAACCGATGCTGGTGAGACGCTTCAACCATTCCCCGGGGATTTTCTGTAGCCCACAGATGAAGATTATGCAGATTGACGATGCCATTTCTGGTAAAGGTTGCTTCATCGGTGAAGAGGGCTGACGACAGAAATCCCATAACTGTGATGGTCTGGAGCAAAAACCATCGACAAAATCCTTCCCGTAGAAGGAAATGCGCTGCTGATAATCCTTGCACTCGTTGCAGGTGATAGGGGTAATAGCGGTTGTCATGCAGGATACACATAATCGTAGTCTGGCTTACACCATGTTGGCGGGCCACTTGCCTGGAACTTGTACTAGGGTTCGTCTCAATGTCCTGTAGAACCTCTTCCTCCAGATCTGGTGTACGCACAGTCCTCCGCCTCCCTGCACGTTAGCCTGTCTGAAAGGACCCACGAACACACAAACGCTCAGAAAGAGCTTGAAACGTGTGATGTGGTTGGTGTCGGTGAGGGTACTTGTTTTGGTATAGCCGTGCTGCCTCTCGACACTTTCCATTGGCTTGGCCGCACACAAACACCATCTCGGCTTGTTCCCGACATGAATACCGGACCATTATGCTTCAGACAGCACGCTGCTTCAATCACACTATCTGCAACAGAAGAAACACACTGCAAGAAGTCAGAGAAAATTTCATTTGTCAGTGCCACCTACCGTCGCAACGATGCATTTCTGGACACATGCTCATAGGACATTTTTCCCTCCATTTCCAGTCAGGAATAAGTCCCTGCAGTTTGTCGGTTTTATTTAAGTTCACCCTGTATAGTGAAATTAAGCAGTATCATATGCATTATGGTAGATGAAAATTATTTTTTGACACTTCAATTTCTACTCACATGTAGAGTAATTCTTAGGTAATTAGGTGCATATTGTATGCGAAGTGTTGGATATAGCCTAGTCGGATATAGTTCATTTAGGCTAGGCCTAGTTATTTATCGCGTTCGGCATGGCGAAGACAGTTCATTTAGCTGACGATATCACTGAATATCTTGACTATTATTCAAGCGATGATGTTTCTTTGTCAGAGTCAGAAAGTGTAGATGACGATGATAATAATCCAGCACCTATGGTCGACTTTTTCATTGATACATCACTTCACCGAGCTCGACAGCTGCAGTCGCTTAAGTGCGGCCAATATCCAGTAATCGGGAGATCGTGGGTTCGAGCCCCACTGTCGGCAGCCCTGAAGATGGTTTTCCGTGGTTTCCCATTTTCACACCAGGCAAATGCCGGGGCTGTACCTTAATTAAGGCCACGGCCGCTTCCTTCCACTTCCTAGGCCTTTCCTCTCCCATCGTCGCCATAAGACCCATCTGTGTCGGTGCGACGTAAAGCAAAATAGCAAAAAAAAAAAAACAACAAAGAAGATACATCACTTTACACAATTTAATCTATCCTTTGATCTAATGCACATAGGATCTTGATATTTACCACGCTAGTAAACAATAATATGACCTTTCTACTAACACCATTCGCAAATTTGTGCATTGAACAGCATTTTTCAGAATTACAACTGAGAGACTCTTCCGACTAGCAGAAGACAGAAAAACTTTCTCCAGAGTAATCGCCGACGTCTGGGCAACCGGATATGGCACTTGAATAAGAAGAAGAAAACTTGTAACTTTGTTTACGCATTTGTTATTTTTTAAATTGGACTTTTCTGCTTTAGGGACATGACTTACATGCATTGATAATAAGTGATATTTACTCTATAAGTTTACAAACTTCCATCATGATATCTTTATTGGTGTGCCTTCCATGGAATTTTCAAGAAATGTGTGCGTAGTGGGGTATATATGGCTGACGGTTTTCACACATCCATCAGCTGAGAGCTTGAAAGCGAAAGGGCTAAACTCCTCTTTGATTTCCTTTACCGCCTGTTCTTTATAAACGATAGAGATCTTTATTTCATACGGACCGAGCAAGTGGCTACGCGGTTTGGGTCATGTAGCTGTCAGTTTGCATTCGAGAGAGAAAGAGTGGGTAAAAAATAGCCCATTTGGTACAGCATGTCGTACGATGTCGGCATGTAAAAGGCGTTTGGTGACACATTTGGTGTCTACCCAACAAAATTAGTTAAAACTCAGCCATGCAACTTCCAATAGAGTCTTGGTTTTCCTTTTATCTGATACAGTAAAATGGAACGACAAAATTGATACACAGGCAGTTTAAATGGCGCAATATATACCTGTGTTTATGTAATTGTTATTATTCATTTATTCATTCGATTAGGTTACCTTAGGCCCACATGAAACAGTTTTCTTCTTCATTTCTTCCTTCTGCATCCTTTCTCGGTGTTGTTTCCTTTCTTTCATCCATTTACTGCCTGATATATTTTTCTTCCTCTCCCTCTAATTGCATCGTCCGGCTTCATGGCTAAATAGTGTGCTGTCCATTAGACCAAGGAGTTACGGGTTCGTTTCCCGGCCGGCTCGGGGATTTTAACCTTAATTTGTTAATACTGATGACTCGTGGGCTGGATGTGTTTGCTCTATTCAGCATTAGAACTCAATATACAGTAGAAAGGGGCCGTATCCTCAAAGGCGCGGGGGTCATGTATTATTATTATTATTATTATTATTATTATTATTATTATTATTATTATTATTATTATTATTATTATTATTATTAATCATTGATTATCATTTTCAAGGCTGTCATAAGTGGTCCCCCTGTGGTTGGGGGTGGTAGAATACATCCACAGTATCCTCGGCCTGACGTAAGAGCCGACTAAAAGTGGGTACTATACAGTATCCTGGCTTGATCGGAGTTTTCAATCGCATCCAATGAATTATTCTGGCTTCGAGACTGGGTATTTGTGTTTGTTCCAACACATTTCTCGTCATATTCAGACAACACACTGCACTTCGAACCACCACAGAAACATGGTAATAGTGATTATTAGACCTCGGATTTTTAGGTGCTAAAATGTTATTTTTTTTTTTTGCTAGGGGCTTTACGTCGCACCGACACAGATAGGTCTTATGGTGACGATGGGGTAGGAAAGACTTAGGATTTGGAAGGAAGCGGCCGTGGCCTTAATTAAAGTAAGGGTAAGTCCCCAATTATGGCCCCCTTTTTGTTTATCGCACGTATGCGATGACCTAACCATGCTTAGAATTTGAAAATTAAAATACATGCAGTTCGGAAATCACTTTGTCCATAGCTTGTATTGGTTCCATGTTATAAGTAATGTGGAGTAAATAAAGTGAGTAAAAAAAAAGAGATTTCGTTGAACATATAATATTGGGTCCAAATATGGCCCCCACCTAAAATTCACTCAGGGGAAAAATTATTGGTAAAATATTTAACCAAAACCATATACATAGTGTTACAAATTAATCATTGTTTGTGGTGAAATAATCCGTTCGGGTAATATGATATTGTTTTTCACAAAGAGCTCATTTAAATGTCTTCGTAACCTTGCCATTGCACTTTTCATGGCTCCACAGGAAACATTAAGTGCACCGGGTCCATTTCTGACACTTGCTGTCACAGGTTGCTGCAGATGGGACATTCAGCATCTTCTTCACCACCATTGTTATCATCGGTAGAGGCAAATTCCACTTCATCTTCATCCTCTTCGCCACTGCTAGACGAACTCACCTGACGTTTTACTTCGGCATTTTTCGTTTCTTTCCTAGCCGCATCCGCCGCTTCCTTCTGCTGTTTATTTCCAATCGCTGCTTCAACTGCTCTTTTATGTGGTGAACCAGCGTCCAAAACAGCGGAATCTCGTCGAGTGCATGTACTGGGTTCGATGACTGGAACAGATCCAATGTCACCGGGCAGTACGTTATCACCGTGCCCATAGTTTGAATCTCTACCAGACCACTCCTTTAGGAAGTCTCCATGAGTAAACATTGTTCTTTCATTCAACCCGGAAACCATTGGTGACTGTTGTCATGGTAGCTGCTTTAATGTCTCTGTTCTAATTCAGTCAGCAAAATTATTTTCCGGCCTAGTGGGACGTTAACCACTTCCTCGTGTTTCAGGTCATTAGAGTGCTTTATTTTCCTTAAATAGTTCCTCAAATTTGTGGGAGTTACTTTCAAATTCCTTACAACCTGCTTCACCGACATCTTATCTTCTTTGACTCGCTTAATAGCTTTCAGTATTGTTTCTTTATCCCAACATTTTCGTTTCTACATCTGGAAAGATAAGATAACGACATAAATAGCATTTCTTCCGCAGCCTACCTGAGTTCAGTACAGTACCCAAATACCGCCCCGGGGCCATAATTGGATGCGCGCAGGGTGGCCATACTTGGAGATCACTAACTTTACGATATGGCTTAAAATAGCTCCGACCATGTCTTGGATATCAACAAGCAAACTAGATCACACGAAAGTACAGTACAGAGAGTACTTATAGAAAAAAGTGTATCATTAAAACTTAGTAACTAGACACAGGAATATAATTATGAAGATATGTCCGTAAAAAACTCACCTTCTCAAAGAAATTTCAATGTTAAAAGAAAAGCACTACGCGTAAGCTTTGTCTTCGAAACGGTCACTGCTCACTGATAACAGCAAACAGACTTCGTTTTAGAAGTTTTCGCCAGAGTTCACGACCTAGCAAGAGTGATATAAGAGGGAGCCATATTTAGAGGCGGGGCCATATATGGAGGTCTACCCTTACAGCCCCAGCATTTGCCTGGTGTGAAAATGGGAAACCACGGAAAACCATTTTCAGGGCTGCCGATAGTGGGATTCGAACCTACTATCTCCCGGATGCAAGCTCATAGCCGCGCGCCTCTACGCGCACGGCCAACTCGCCCGGTAAAATGTTATTTTAGCTGCCTAAAATAGACTCTCGAATAGGTTCTAAAATATTTTTAGACAGCTTCAGTTTTACGTATTTTAATAGACAATCACTTAAAAACCACGTTTATTTTGCAAAATTGATAATAACTCGTCAGGGGGAAATATAAAACAAGTTTCACTCATCTCTTTGCTGCAAACGTCACAGAATATAATTTTACCATCCGATGGGAAAAGGAGGAACTCCTGTAACCAGTTTTTAATTAAAAACGATTTGGAAGCTGACACTTTTGGCATAATTCATAGTGTATAGTGCACTACTACTCAATTTCAAGGCCATCCCGGTAGGTGCGCTGGCAATCAATGTCTTACGATATCTCGCAATGTGGCACGTATTCTCGATAGTGTATTTGCTTCCACTAACAGTAACGTCGGTACTGAATGGAATAGCATGAATGGCTCGGCTTCCTCTTACCACGACCACAGATAGATATTATTCCAGCTACGTTTGACACACTGACTTACCTTGGTACTCATTTTTGCTGTACGATAAGTAAACACTAGGGTCGTGTGCCTCTCCAGTACTGGATCTACATTTCTGGACTAATATGCTGTCCAGCTACCACTTAAACAAGTCAGAAGCAACACTGAAAATCAGTGGCGTATGCTGAGTCCAGGACGTGGGCTACCTCTAGACTTAGGTTACCCCATTTTCGATGGTTGGTTTGGTGAACGTCAAGCCTTTTGAGAGTTTTGAGGTGCAGCCAATGGCCAACGGAGAAGCCTGCTGTGTTGTCAAGGCCGCTTCACAAGCTACTGTCCTGGTCTCTGCTACTGTCAATACTCAACACCTGATCAGTAGAGATGGTAGCCTACGGTTTAGCAAATTAAAGTCCGACTTTGTGGCTAAATGGATAGAATGCTTGCCTTTGGTCCGATGGCGCCAGTTCAGTTCTCAGAATCAACCCCCTCGCACTGTTAATACCCTCTGGTTTGGGGACTGGATATTTATGACGTCTTCGCCACTCATTTCATCCTCATTAGGTCACCGCCAAGCCGTCCGGCTCCATTGCTAAATAGTTAACGTGCTGGCCTTTGGTCACATGGGTCCCGGGTTCGATTCTCGGCAGAGTCGGGGAATTTTAACCATGATTGGTTAATTTCGCTGACAGGGGGGCTTTGTGTATGTGTCGTATTCATCATTTCATCCTCATCACGACGCGCAGGTCGCCTACGGGGTCAAATGAAAAGACCTGCACCTGGCGAACCGAACATGTCCTTGGACACTCCCAGCACTAAAAGGTATACGCCATTTTATTTGACCACCAAGTCTACACAGATGCCATGCGCCATTATTAATATTATGATTATTATTATTATTATTATTATTATTATTATTATTATTATTATTATTATTATTATTATTATTATTAATCTGTTTACCCTCTAGATTCGGTTTTTCCCTCGGACTCAGCGAGGGATCCCACCTGAAGAGCAGTGTCCTCTAGCTTCAGACTCTGGTTCGGGGGATACAAATGAGGAGGATGACCAGTATCTCGCTCGGGCTGCCTCACCTGCTATGCTGAACAGAGGCCGTACGTGGGGACGGGAAGAATTTTTTATGCTACTAGCTTTACGTCGTACCGACACAGATAGGTCTTATGGCGCCGATGAAATAGGAAAGGCCTAGGAGTTGGAAGGAAGTTCTTTTTCCTAGTTGTTTTACGTCGCACTGACACAGATAGGTCATATGGCGACGATGGGACAGGAAAGGGCTAGGAGTGGGAAGGAGGCGGCCGTGGCCTTAATTAAGGTACAGTCCCAGCATTTGCCTGGTGTGAAAATGGGAAACCACGGAAAACCATCTTCAGGGCTGCCGACAGTGGGGTTCGAACCTACTATTTCCCGAATACTGGATACTGGCCGCACTTAAGCGACTGCAGCTATCGAGCTCGGTTTGGAAGGAAGTGGCCGCGGCCTTAATTAAGGTACAGCCCCAGCATTTGCCTGGTGTGAAAATGGGAAGCCACGGAAAACCGTTTTCAGGGCTGCCGTCAGTGGGATTCGAACCCACTATCCAAGGGGTAGATAAGGAAGAGGAAAGGAAGCGACCGTGGCCTGAAGTTAGGTACCATCCAGGCATTTGCCTGGAGGAGAAGTGGGAAACTACGGAAAACCACTTCCAGGATGGCTGAGGTGGGAATCGAACCCACCTCTACTCAGTTAACCTCCCGAGGCTGAGTGAACCCCGTTCCACCCCTCGTACCAATTTTCTTCGGGGAATCGAACCCGAGCCCGCGGGGGTGGCAGCTAATCACACTAACCACTACACCACAGAGGCGGATGCAACATACTCACGACAAAAAAAAACGTTAATACATGAGTCAAGCGTTGATGACTTGCGTGACGACGTGTCAAATTATTTATAACTTAATGCTTAACATTTTATATAAAATTAGTTCACCATAGTATGAAATAAAATCTTGTACGCAACAGCTACTGAAGTGAATACGTTACTCGTTTCCAAATTCCGTCCTCGCTTGTGGTTCGGAGGTAAGCACCTAACTGGTAACGTGAAAGATCATTTACCGTTGTAGTTGTGTAGATAACTATTTATTTTATACTAGCAATATTTTATTACCTGTTAATTATGTGTGAGAAGAATTTTTGTAGATGTCGTTATTGTGACGCTAACTGATTAAGAACTATTTTGTAGTTTAGAAGTTGTTGTGTTTAATTTCAAGTTTTATAGATCATTTTATTTTTCGTTAATCAAACTAATCCCGGTAAGTTTGGACATTTTTTTCATCACCATTTTTTGCCATGCCTGCGCAGCTGAACTGGTACTTAGACGGCATCCAGAGTGCCCGAATACAATTCAGCGACCGCGGAAACTATTAATTCGACGGTAATACTGGTCGTTTTCGATTATTCTTGTACGCCATTCCCTCCCTTAGGTTCGCTAGAAGGTGTTTTAACCCTCCAGTACCTTTTCGAGATAGTAATTCGTATTTGCACGAAGCTTGGTTGAGAGGTATTCTGGAAGATATTGTACAGACGTGCATTACAATTTTGGTAATTTAAGTTTTCTTAATTGTGACATTGATTGATTGTTCATGAACTCTTTTGTAAATTTAGAAATATTGTTATGTGTATATTTTTAAGTTTTAGCTTGAAATTATTTTGTTTTGCCTCAATGCATTTCCTTGTGGCAGCCCAGATTTTCTGGGAAGGAGTTGATCCTTTTAAATAATAAATGTAAGTTATTACGTAATGTATTTACGCGTCGCATTATACATGTGATGTACACGATTCCAACTGCCAGTAAGACTGTCACCAATCAGCCAAGCGACACCGAAATCTGTACAAATAACATTAATCTCGGTGAATTTGGACATTTGCATTTATCATCCCTTCTAAATCACCATACGTATGGGTGCTGAACTTTGACTAAAACGACGTCCGGTGTGTCACTATTCATCTCAGTGACCACAGAAACTATGGATTCGACACTAATATAGGCTGTTTCCGATTATATTACATGCCACCCCTTCCCCAGGGGTGTTTTACCCCTACAGTACCTTTTCGAGATAGTAACTCATATCCGCACCGAGTTTGGTTGAAAGCTGTGATGGTGTATGACCTTAAACGTAAAGGCATCCGGAGTGTCAGTATTCATCTAAGCGACCCCAAAAGACTATGGATTCGACAGTAATATTCCTCGTTTTTTATTATTATTTTAGAATCATCTCCTCCGCCACGGTTGTCTTAACCCACGTAATTTTTTTTCCACATAGTAGTCTATAGCAAGTCATATGTGCACCAATTTTAGTTGAGAGCTATCCTGGAATATAACAAATCCATAATCTCCGTCACTTTGTACATTTTTTCACCCCTTCTCAATCTCCATTCCGACTGGACCGGAACTATGACCTAAACGGCATCCAAAAGGTCACGGTGTTAGGGGAGTCCTGCCCCTACAGTCATTTAAGTTTGTTTGTTTGTTTGTTTGTTTGTTTGTTTGTTTGTTTGTTTGTTTGTTTGTTTGTTTGTTTGTTTGTTTGAAAGCTATTCTGGAACATGCATTCATCCAATAATCTCGATTATTTTGGATATTTTCTTTTTTACCCCTTCTCACCCCCGTGCCAGTGCGGGTAAACTTGGACTTAAATGACACATGGAGTGACAATATTCATCTCAGCGACGCGTAAAACCATGGATTCTACTTTTATATAGGTCTTGTTCTATTACTTTTATACATCCCCTTTCCACTCATTCTTAGATGGGTGCACACACATAAATCCATAAACTGGCCCATTTTGGACCTTTTTCAGACCTTCTCACCCCCATACCGATGAGGACTGAACTTGGACTTAAACAACATGCGGAGTGTCACTGTTCATCTCAGCGGCTCCGAAACCTATGGTTTTTTTTTTACACAATTTTCGATTATTTTTATATATGCGACCCCCTCCCGACCACAACCCATAGGGGTGGCTTGCCCCCCAGTGATTTTTTCTAGACAGTCATGTGTGTAGCAGAATATCTCCTTGGTCTAGCCTACATTTACGCACGTGCCTACTTCAAACACCAGGCCTGTTTTCTATTGTAGAATCCTTGAGCTGACGTTGCCATAGTTGCGGCTGGTCATTTCTTCATCCAGTCCTTAGAGCGGGGTAGTGTGATGCTAATATCTCCAAAACGGTTTTAGGCCATTAAAACATAGCTTTTTTGGGCCCGTAGGGCCTGACCGTATTTTGTTCTACACGTTGTGAGGCTTAAAATGAGCTTTGTCTTGCCCTTGCACGACAAATTGAATGTTTTGCCTATATTACCCTATGTTAATGTGCCGAAGGGCCTAAATCTAGGTAAGTATACAAAAAACAATTCAGATTGGTGTAACGGTATGGATTTGTATAAAGGACAGACAGACACAGAAAGACAGACAGACAGACAGACAGACAGACAGACAGACAGACAGACAGACAGACAGACAGACAGACAGACATTTTGCGTTATATGTAATTGTACAGTATACCGGGTGAGTCAGCCGCGCCTTACGTTTTATGCTATTAGGCATCCCACCGAACGTCATTGGTGTCGTTATGGTCTATTCTCCTTTGCCTCACCCCAAGGAACAATCGCCTTTCATCATGCACTGCACCATTCGTCTTTTTCTTTCCCTACCGCTTTTTCCCACACCTGTGGGGTTGCGGGTGCTAACTGCATAGTGCATGTGGAATTGTCTCTGTTATACGGCCGGATGGCCTTCCTGACGCCAACCCGATATGGAGGGATGTATGCACTATTGCGTGTTTCTGTGGTGGTTGGTATTGTGGTATGTTGTATGAACATGATGAGGAGAGTGTTGGGACGGACACATACACCCAGTCCCCGAGTCATTAGAATTAATCAGAAGCGATTAAAATTCCCGACCCGGCCGGGAATCGAACCCGGGACTTTCTGAACCGAAGGCCAATACACGGACCATTCAGCCAACGAGTCGGACCACTCACTGCACCATTTCCTTTGCAGAAACATGTACCGTATGCGACAGGCATTTACACAATGCACCAAACTGTCATACGATTATGTAAAAAGTACGTGCCAATTATGAGCTTTCAGTAGGGTATGAAATGAACGCTAAAAGCGACGGCATACTGATAGAAAACGTGTGTGCGTTTGAGAAGCGAAAGTAGTAGTCCATCTAGTAGTACTCGCCGGAGTCACCGTGGTGTCTTAGGTTAAGTGCGATGCTGTTAGTACAGCGGCGTTTGGTAGGTGGGTTTGAATCCCACTTGAGCCTCTTAAATTTATTCGCATTTTGTACTTTGAGAATCATCCACAGGGCCAATGTATCCGAATGCCCTCACGTCGTGGGTTACTTATTTATTTATTTATTTATTTATTTATTTATTTATTTATTTCAGCACTGTTATAGGCCATTAGGGCTGCTTATGTCGATGTTTTATAAGCAGGGCTGAACGAGGATAGAATGTTTGGGGGTTTGAATCCGCTTGACTGAGCAACAGCCTGTTAGCGCAGTAAGTGTTCGAATAGATGACTTTCTGTAGTAATGCATGTGTCAGCACGCCTTAGAACTGCCATTCGGGCTCTTTGTAGCACTGTAGGTGTTACGGATTCACAGGCTTCCGTGCTTCCGTAATAAGGTTTCGAAGGCTTTCAGGATTTTTCGGTTGCTGAGCGTACACTACATACTCCAAATAGCCCCATAGGAAGAAGTCCAGTGGCGTCAAATCAGGCGATCCAGCAGGCCAGTTGACAGGCCCTCCTTTTCCTATCCATCTACCGGGATGTGTAACATTGAGGTAGTTGCGAACATTTGCTGACATGTGAGGTACAGCTCTGCCGTGTTGATACCACATAGTTACACCCAGGGGTATATTCTCTAGCAGCAATGGTAGTTGGTCTTGAAGAAACTGTAGGTACCTGGCTCCTGTCAAATGATCCTCAATGGAATATGGCACAATTAGGTGATCAACCAGTTTACCACACCAGACATTCACTCCCCATCGTGTCTAAAATGCTGCCTGCCTTACCCAGTGGGGATTTTCAGCACTCCAGTAGTGCATATTATTACGGTCACAGAGCCATTATTGAGTTTTGAAATCTCGTCCATGGACTTTTTGGTTTAGTTGCAGGTGATATGGATGAAAAAAACTGGAATGCAATATCCTTACAACAGACGTCTGACTGATGTTGACCTGTTCTACTACAGCCCGGGTACTCGTGTGAGGATTCTCCCGTAAAATGTCCGAAACTATCTCAGCAGTTTCACCGGACGTAACTGATGCCTCTCTAACAGGACCTGTTCGGGAAAGTGACGAAGTTATACGCAAACGTCGCTCTACCCTCCTAAACGTATTTGCGTTTGGTTGTTGTCTGTATTGAAATCCTTCCTGGTACAGGCGCTGTGCTCCCTGTGCGTTCTGTCTTGCTTCACCGCATACTCATCTGTTGAATACATAGCGAAGAATTGACCAGGACAGCTAGGCTACACCAAGTATCAGGCCACTACACATTCAACATGCATGCTATTGGTCAAATGTGGCACGAATGGCCTCTTAATTGATCCTCAAAATTGAAAATGTGAACAAAAGTATCGCTCGTAGGATTCGACCGATTCGAAATTTCTGGCCGTTCTACCGTCGTTGGAGGACCCAAAGCCTTGTTTGTGTTTACCAACAAAGAGGCCCATTTTCTCTTCAAACGCATTTTAGATTATCCATTCTCCTTCTCAAAAGGTACCTTTCTTGACCCCTAACCTGCCAGGATTTGAAGGGTAGACGATACTGTACAATTACGTTACATTCGAGGCGCTCATACGCACGGAAAAGGAGCAGACAAAATGGCGCGCGGCAGCTTCAAGCGGCAAAAACGCATATAAATTCTCACCGAGATGCAGATTAATCTAAGTGTAGAAGGCGAAGAATCATAGAGACCTCGCAAAAGGAGTTTGAAGATGGAACAAGTCTTGTTTTAAACAAAATAATTGAAACAATTCATTCTTAATACTATAAGAAAAAGATCGCACTGAAAAATCAACTTAGAAGCAAGAAGAAGCAAACTTTCATCGGTCAGGAAGAAAACAGCAGATTAAATACAAATATTTGAGTAGAATTCCGAGATACAAAACTGCAGACCAAGTCAAATTGTGGAGAGAATCGAATATCTTTTTCTATTTTACTAGTTGCTTTACGTCGCACCGACTCAGATAGGTCTTATGGCGACGATGGGACAGGATAGGGCTAGGAGTGGGAAGGAATCGGCCGTGGCCTTAATTAAGGTACAGCCCCAGCATTTGCCTGGTGTGAAAATGGGAAACCACGGAAAACCATTTTCAGGGCTGCCGATAGTGGGGTTCGAACCTACTATCTCCCGAATACGGGAATATCCTTTAATTCGAAGTATTAGAGAGACGAGATATTAAAGCCGCTTGAAGAAAACGAGAAAGGGAGAATCCCCGTGCTACAAGCAATCTATAACAGTGAAAAATATTTTAAGTAGCAATTAGAAGTAGTAATTAGCCTGAGAAAAATATATATTTAATAAAATAAGCTACATTTTGAATAATTATATATGCGCAGTTTCGAGATAAAGACACCAATATATACATATCTATTGACAGGCTACAATGAATGATTCAGTTATTTATTCTGCTCGTATAATATCATTTTCTACTTTCATGAACGACTGCGACATGATGAGGGCCGCCTAAACTGTTGGGAGAAGATTGCCCAGGTTACCGTAACGAAGTCCAGCAGTGCTATGCCGTGGGGCCAGAGATGACATCTCTAGATGTTGAATCCAGCTACATGCAGATGGCATAACGAGCAAGCAGAAGCCGGCAGTCCCCAGAGGAGAGACGAGATATACAGTAAGATAAGTTTCCTGTGTAAAAAATATCTATAGTATTTGTTGAAAATAATCTGTGTTAGTGAAATAGTTACTATAAATGAATCCTATGTGCCAAATTCTAAATGATAGTGGTAAGTCTTGATCATATAACCGCGAATAATTTTTAATTTAAGTAACAGATATACTCAAATATGAAGTGTTATGGTTATGTTGACATACGTGATGTGTGTGCAGTATATCGATTTAACGTACCAATCTACACGGCAAGTCTGGTCAGCTCTGAGCAGGGAGATATCGGGAAGAATATATGTATTAGAGAGCATAGTCGAGTTTTAAGAAGAAACCAGATCGACAGACATGACCGTATTTACTAGATTAAGAAGAAGAAATGGATCCAACTTGGAATATGAGTTTATTATATAGAATATATCGTCGAGGGAAACTTGTACCGTAACAAATATGATATTTAACGGAAGAGCAGTGAGATATTATATATGAAGAAAGGTTAATGAGAAGAGATGGATTCGAATTACGGATTCGTATGATAAATGTTGGTAGAGGATAATATTTGAAATGAAGGTCGCAAGGTTAGGTTATGTTGAGATGAACATAAGAGCAAGAGACCATTTGATTCAATGTCGATTTGTGACATAATGTAACAGATAGTGAGTAGTTATTGAATTTCATATGCTTATTGGTGTAAATGTAGGAATTTATGTTAAGAATTATCGTCTTATAGATAATTATTATCTCCTAAGCAAACAGTAGATTGGTGAATTTAGTTAAAATGAATTAGTGGTACAGCGGTATATGAAATAAGTTTATTTATGACTGATGGTAGGACATATATAAATAGTTGGCACAATTTCTCAGTTGTTATATTAATGGAATATTTTATTAAAGGTTTTAATTAACCTATATATGATTGCCACTGTCGCAAATGAGTTAATATAGCAGTGATTAATAAATATTTTAAATTATAATGATATTTTAGGGTGTGGCAACAATAATTAGCCGTAAGAAGGAAACTTATTGAATATCTCGGATCTCATAAGACATGAACAAGAACAAGATGATCCAAATATGGAATATGCCCCATAATCATGTAAATAACGATAAAAACCATGTGTAGGGACAACCCCATGATCTTTGGATATTAATCAATGTCTGAACATTAAATTTTCAATAAGCACATTGTTCACATAGTAAAACTTTAACTATTCGTCAGTGGAGTTGAATTACAAGTTTGGAAGTTATGTGATGATATTAATTATTTGAGAAAAGTGATTTTTGGCGGAAGAGATCCCATTTCAGCTATGTTACCGACATAAGAAATGTAGATATGTGTTGATTGACTATCAAGCATTCCCTTTCTTTCCTCTAAGAACTATAATGTAATTACATTCTTTTACCAAGATTAGCATGCTAATAAATTAGTGTAAGAATTATTTTGTTGAGTTATTATTTTTGAAAAATAGGATAAGGTTCGTAGCAATAAGGTATTGTAATAATTTATAATAGGATTTATTCACTTCATATGTCGAATGGAGACGTCCACCGGCAGAGTTTGGGAATTGAATGATATTTAGTGGATATTTACTCTTCTGCGGAACCTGCGATAGACTAACATATTAATGACGAGGTGAACTTTCTAACATGAGATGTTACCGGGGCTTTATCCAGACGCCTACTTGGACGCGGATAGGGTGGAATACGCAATATGTAATAAAAATGTTTTTATCATGGCATGAAGCGCAGATAGACCGAATGAAATGAGAGCTTTGTTTGATGGTTTATCACAAGGTTATGTAGACTTCATTTCTGTTTGTTTAGAACCACAAATGTAACAAGTTAAGGTTGCGTTGGTTCCATTTAGAATGTTACACACGCTGCCATCTACCATAGTTAAACACAAATCTAAGGTGACATCTAATGTGCAGTCTCCAAGGACCAAGGCACAGTTCACACGATTCTCTATACGAGTCTTCGTCAGATTCTTCTCGTAAAACCAACTCTGGCGATTCTTTCGAGAACATGAATTTAATAAGTCTTCAGTACTATTTTGATTCTGGATAATCGTTGAACCATAGAACTGTTCCCGATATTACATCAATCACTTTAATAGGGACGAAGGCAGTCAAGAATATGTATTCATCTGAATATTCCACATCCGAATCATTAAATTTCTGTTTGAAAATACTGTGACCACTACTGCCGTCAAATCCCCATTTAAAGATCAATTTGGCTGTTACATCCTGTTCTCCATTCAATGACTTGGAAATGCTTTCAACAGTTTTATATAAAGTTCTTGTAGGTCCATCTGTGCAGATGTATCTTTTTTACCATTTCATTTACGGTGGTGATGGTGGTGATTATTGTTTTAAGAGGAAGTACAACTAGGCAACCATCCTCTATATAACACTAATAAGAGGGAAAATATTGAAAGGATCCGACACTTCGAAAAATGAAGATATCGGCCAAAGGAAGACAAGGGCTACGAAGGGCGTGAAAATGAAAGACTCCCTAGCCCTCGCAAACGTAATAGCGTCGTGGTCGGAAAAGAACAAGAGTTGACCAAGAGAGGTCGGATAGGACAGATGAAAGTGAGGAACCTAGCACCAGTAAGTGGAAACAATGCCAGGACTCAGCTAAGGGCTTTTCTTTACGTCGCACCGACACAGATAAGTCTTACGGCAACGATGGGATAGGAAAGGGCTAGGAGTGGGAAGGAAACGGCCGTGGCATTAATTAAGGTACAGCTCCAGAATTTGCCTGGTGTGAAAATGAGAAACCACAGAAAACCATATTCAGAACTGCCGAGAGTAGGGTTCAAACCCAGTATCTCCCGAATGCAAGCTTACAGGTGCGCGACCCTACCCGCACGGCCACTTGTTCGGTTGCAGATGTTTCGGTATTGAAAAACAAAGGGGTCAAAATTCTTTCTTTGCTTGCCTTACACTGTATAGGCGAGGGAAACAGTCTGCATTGAATGCTGTTGACGACCGACTTCAAAGTGGTGTACTGCTTCTCGGAAAGTTCGAGATCTACAAATAAGTATAAGGCTTGCATAATGGATAGGGATTTCGACTGTTCCGTATTTCTTGGTGTCGCTGCTACCTGTTTAGCAGCAAAGGAAGGCTCTCTACACGCCTTTTCTTTGGTTTTAGAGAACTGTCCTCGAACTGTTTATAGGGCCTGCCGCGAGCAAAGCAACTCCATCGGTCTTCACTTTACTGTGGCAGTGAACAGTTATCAATGTTGTTACATAGTCCGGGAGTGTACACGGGCGATCGAGCCACTCTGCATGTTTAGCTAGAAACACCGCCCGAACTCTCTGAGAAATCCACCATTTTTTTTCAAAGTCACGTGCAGTGATTCACTAAATTTCCGGAAAATGTTGTACAGATCTTCTGGGCAGTTTGCAAGTTTATATGCACAACGAATAGCTTTCAGAATTTCCACCTTCTTTCGACCAGCATTCGTGGTTGACATCCACCTATCAACAATAAATTGGTGTGTCATGGTGAATTCTGATGAAAAATACGTCATAAAAGTCAATCTTGCGGGCAAATGCACATGAAGTATTGATAAACCAAACGAGAAACGTTAGAAAAAGAGATCTCAAAACATGTTTTGGCTTAACTGCGAACGATTGGTAAACATGTTTTCTCTGGTATAGACGAACACTGATTACCATGTATACAATAAGGTAAGGGTTATTCTGCCCGAAGGCAGGTCCAAACCTCCGCAGATGTGTTCCTGAGCCGGAGTTTACGTGCGGTAGGGTGGCCAGTTCCTTTCCGCTCCTCCATTCCCTTACCCTCCAACCAACAGCGCGTGGCACCCCATCCAACTTCTGACCACGCCCAATGTTGCTTAACTTCGGAGATCTCGCGGGATCCGGTTTTTCAACACGGCGACGGCCGTTGGCATGTGGTGTCCGTAAATTGATCCGGGAGATAGTGAGTTGGAGCCCCACTGTTGGCAGCCCTGAATACGGTTTTCCGTGGTGTCTCATTTTCACATCAGACAAATGCTGGGAATGTACCTTAATTAAGGCCATGGCCTCTTCCTTCCCACTCCTAGCCCTTTCCTATCCCGACGTCGCCATAAAACCTGTCTGTGTCGGTGCGACGTAAAGCAGATTGTAAAAAAAAAAAAAAAAAAGATTGATGACGTCAATTACAGGTAGATCCCCTGCCCAAAAACATGTCTATGTTAAACGGTTTAGCAGTGGAAGAAGTGCTTACGCTTGTGTACGTATGCCGTTTTGCTTCTGAGCCCTAATTTAGAATTACCTAAATTTGTGTTCGCGAAAATCCTTTGATCTTCCTCGGGATTTTGAGGGTATAAAGTTTTTCGGCACTAAGTTTCACGTTTCTAGGATGCTTGAAATTCATATCGATTTTCATTTTCATACGTAAAATTATTATAGATTGTTTCTTTCACTCTGGACATTAAAATCTCACACACAGCAAAGAAGAAGAGAAGTATCCATCCTCTTTTCACTGTTTATAGCATTATATACAAGCTGTCACTATGACTATTTCTGTAAATCCCACCGCACCACCCACCTACCATATACTGTAGCTTATTGCCACATAAAAGAAGGCTAAGAGCAGGACTATGTTTGGTCACCCAAGTACACTAACCTGCCGGTGCTTCTTCGACAAAGTTGGAGGAAATGGTCTATAAAAGGGAATGGAACGGTATGAAAGATATAAATTATATAAAAAAAAATGAACAGAGAAGAAGAGAGAGGAAGAAGAAATGTGATCCTATGTTCTTGTGCACTTCCGATTTTTATAATCCTTCCTCCCAAGTTGTGGAGAGCCATAAAGTTTGTTGGTAACTGCTGCCTGTGACGGCCGATAGTCGGGAGATACTTGAGCTGCGCCGTCACCAGAATACATCACTCATCTCAAGTTTTTAAAACTGTTGTAACGAGAACCAAGTTTGCCTTCAGCAGCTTTCCACTTCACTCCACTCCACTCCACTCTACTCTGCATTCTCGAGTTTTCAATCGTCCATCGGTGCACATTCTGATTCATAACGAAGAGAAATTCTAGAGAATTTATCCCGTGCACAAAAGTAGAGTTGGTGATTTAAATGAAGCCACAGGAGGTAAAAATATTCATTGAATAGAAGTGTATGAATTTCTCGATAAATATATGTACAGTTTATAGTATCTTGTAGTCAACATCCTAGTTATTCTGCCTAATATTACGAGTTCGATCCTGGTCGAAGTCAGCGGATTTCTGAAGACCAAGAAATTATTAATTTCATGCCTTTTATTTTATGTCAATATATCTCAACGATTTAGATAGTTGCTGGACAAATCACTCGCTGCATAGATCAGATTAGATTTGATTAGATTAATCATGTTTGACTAGAACAGGGTGGCTGGGCCTTCTCTTCCATTCAACAAAAAATACAAGATTAAAAAATAAATTTACAAACACAACCAAAGAAAAATAAAAGTTAAATCTATTAATAATTTAATGCTATTGTTTTAACGTCCCACTAACTATTTTTTGAAGGTTTTAGGAGAAGCCGAGGTGCCGGAATTTTGTTCCGCTGGAGTACTTTTGCGTGCCAGTAAATCTATCGACACGAGGTTGACGTACTAGAGCACCTTCAAACTTCATCGAACCTAGCAAGTTGGGCCACTCAGCCTGGCAAATTAAATATATTACAACTACTGAAATGAAATGGCATATGGCCTTAAGTTAGGTACCATCCCGGCATTTGCCTAGAGGAGAAGTGGGAAACCACGGAAAACCACTTCCAGGATGGCCGAGTTGGGAATCGAAACCATCTTTACTCAGTTGACATCCCGAGGCTGAGTGGACCCCATTCCAGCCCTCGTACCACTTTTCAAATTTCGTGGCAGAGCCGGGAATCGAACCTGAGCTAGTTCCAGGCAGAGAAATGTGGAAGCAAATAGTTAATTCATAGAAGGTTGCAGACTGAACGCTTAAAAGTCTAACAAAGTAAAATGATGTATGTATGTATGTATGTATGTATGTATGTATGCATGTATGTATGTATGTATTGCCCCCATCATGCCGGGCTGAGCTCGCCGGAGAGCGAGGGTCTCAGAGGTGGACCGTTCGCTATCGGCTGCGCAGAAAATTTTAAAGGCAGGAATAGATGAAGGACTAGCGACAAATGCAAGAAAACTAAAATAGGTTTATACATTTATTAAAAACTAACACTCTTTCAATAAAACAATTAAATTTACAAAATCTGGAATTGATTCTTGAAAATCTCTTCTCCTCGTGCTATCGTCTATAAGGAATCTTGATCAAATTAAAGCTCAACAAATGTCCCTGTCTGTAATAATAAATATAGGGATCATTAATTTACTGTAAAATGGATTGAAAATCAAAATAATATCTGGTATCACTCTCTCCTATAATGATAATTAAATTGCTTAAATTAAAATATTCCATCCGTATCTCATTTTTATTTTTACAAGAAAATGATCATTTTCTCTTCCTTATAAAAACTATTGAAAATTATCTAATTCAAGAAATTGTGGTTAATAAGTCTTCCTTAGACTTTCCCTTCATCAATTAATTCATTTTTATAATTATTAAGTGACTGAAATTCTTATAATAAAATCTTATTTGAACTCATATCAACCTAAACTTTACTCGTTTTTATGTAATAAGTGACTGTACAATAACTAATAATTCAATTTCGTGACATCAATCCACGGACGTTGCCTTCTCTTATTCACTTTAATTTAGTGAATTAGACCCTAATCTACCTTAAATTATAATAAAATCTTCTAAGGATTCATAATCCCCCAAATCACGGACACGCGAAAATAACGTGAATCGGTCAAAATTTGACGCACACAGTTGAGAATATCATCACAAATCATTCAAGAAATATTCACAAAACACAGAATATAATCAAATCACACAACACACATCCACACATAGGTGCACGACCAAATTATAATATTATTTACACGAACACTAACCCATTATTATTAAATTTTGGATTTATTCCAAATTAGGGAAATCATTCTCTAGATGACAATATCACGTATATCCCAGGTATCAATTTAGAGTGTGATAGAGTTGAGGTTATCATTTTTATGCAGAAATTAATTATACAACGATGTTCAAGGGAATCTTTTAAACAGAAATCATCCAAAATAAGCAAGTAAAATACCTACAACACAGGTCAAAATATTAGAATACGCACTTACGGTACATGAGTTGCGGCATTTATTTTTATTCACCTATAATGTCGTGGCTCTTGATTAATCTGCACTCAAGCTCGAAGAAATCATGTCCAGTGACACATCTCTTCCAAAATGACTCTAATGGATGCATAAATTATCACACAAAATATAATATCCATCTGCAAGTCAATACTCAATTAATAGCGCAGTAAAATATACATATAATTCATCATTACTCCGTCCGGAGGGTTGCCATGTTCCAGGCCTGCTTTACATAAAGTGAGCACACGATAATTCTTTCCAAGAACAAACCAACATTAAACCCATGACCTTACTCAAATTTTAGCCCGTAATTAGGTTTAATTATTTTTACTCATTATTATTATTATATTATATTATTGACCGTGCTTAATCTCACTTGCAAAGCTGTCATACGAAATTATTCAGATGACTCTAAACGAATTAAAGCTCACAGACATGTCGTATAATCGTAGAATGAAATTTTACACCAAGAAAAACACTGGAACACTGTCCTAATTTGTCTCAATTAATTTTCCAATTATTTCAAAATCATTCAAGATTAAGGCGGGGTTCATTTACTTTTATTTCTCCTGCCTTCTAAATTTTTAGGACAGTTGAGGTCTCTCTCGATGACATACACTCTCATCTCTAACTAATAGAACCAAATACACATTCATTCCAGAGCACAAACTACCTCCCACCGAGGAAAGAAGAATGAAAAGTCAAACTACTGCTACACTAATATAAATATAAATGAATAAGGTAAGGCTACGTTTTACAAACACTTTACAGAAAGATAGAAAGATAATTTCTTAAAGAATACTCATGTGGCTGGTGTTAACTGGATTCTGGCTGATGACCTAGTACGTGGTCACATCACCTTCCATCGAACAAAGTCTTGCCCATGTCCGACGCCTTACATGATTAGTGACTCATGGAGGAGCTGAGGTGCACAGGAAACAGTAGTATTCATCTCGGAACTGGATAGCCACCTTGAAACGAGCTCGAACCAACGACCTTCCTTCTTCAGAGTTCTCGTAGAAAAGCTGAAACTAACAAAAGTCTTAGCAATAGTCCAGGATACACACGCGATGTTTAATAACTCGGAGATGGACACTTATCTTATGACAATCCTAAATAAATCGTAGAGAATTTTTCCAAATGTCTGAATTGCAGTTTATTCAGTCCTCAGTGCCTTCTCTAATCCAAAGTCTCCCAGTGAAGCAAACGACGTCTAGTCTCGACCGTAGCTGCATTTAGAGTGTTGCTCAAATCAAGTGTTTAGAAGTAAAACCCTCTATAAATTTTCCTTTGGAATTACCATTAATTCACTGTCTTAAGACGTAGGTGTGCCTCTTAATTATGTCTGATTGGTGGATCTGTTGCATTCCTATGAAGGTTGTCATTTTTATTGGCTGCTCTAGTTTCACGTCACTCGACCTTGCATTTATTGATCGATCGCAATCACGCTGCTCGCCCGATCACGTGGTACACACACATGTGTTGAAGGACATCGAACAGGAATTTCACCCTGCTTCCTCGTTCTCTTGGTAGGTCGGGAAAACCGGTTCGCAGGCGGCTGGTTCGCGCTAGCACGGGAGTGTGAAATATCACCCTCCTGGCGATTAAAGAATGTTACAACTCGCTGATGAAATAAATCATTCTCCTTTAATAAATTATTACCACTTTTGAAGGGGACAGTATGTATGTATGTATGTATGTCACTGACGGTAGTCACGGGGGGTGGCTACCCCATTAGAAGTGGTGCATTGAGTATTTTTCTAATACATTCTCACTGTAATTCTAGCACACTGCAGTAGGTCAGTGAATTAAGAGATAAAAATTGCTGTACATTGTACTTTGGAAAAATGGTAATCAAAGGTTGACCTAATCAAACATATTACTGATTTCTAATAGTATAATTATAATTTCGTGTGGCTACTTCTAGCCGAATGCAGCCCTTGTAAGGCAGACCCTCCGATGAGGGTGGGCGGCATCTGCCATGTGTACGTAACTGCGATTTATTGTGGTGGAGGATAATGTTATATGTGGTGTGTGAGTTGCAGGGATGCGGCGGATAGCACAAACACCCATCCCCGAGCGACTGGAATTAACCAATGACGGTTAAAATCCCCGATACGGCCGGGAATCGAACACGGGACCCTCTGAAACGAAGGCCGGTACGCTGTCAATTCAGCCAACGAGTCGGACATTTCTAATAGTGAGATTGCAGTGACATTGGTAGGTCTACTGCATGGCTGATGTGAGAGGCAGCACACTCAGTCACGAAAGTAAAGAAATACGTCTGGGCAAGTCATTACACTGATTACGTGTCGTTATAGCTCGTTGGGCAGCAGTCATTCTAGAATGTAAGATCCTTAATGGGTTGTACGTGCCGTGGTTTGGTTCTTCTCTGGCATAATATTAAGACATTTCTTACAGTTATATTTCAGGAGAGTGTAATTCATAGCCCTGCGTGCATTGCATTGCAGCCGCGCGTGCATTGCAGTTCGCTGAGATAAGAGACGTTGTAGAGGGTCACCAGATGAGTGTCCGGCTCCATGGCTAAATTATTAGCGTGCTGGCCTTTGGTCACAGGGGTCCCGGCTTCGATTCCCGGCAGGGACGAGAATTTTAACCATCATTGGTTAATTTCTCTGGCACAGGGGTTGGGTGTATGTGTCGTCTTCATCGTCATTTCATTCTCATCACGACGTGCAGGTCACCTCATTATCATCATTATCATCATCACTTCTTCGCTCCAGCAAGCCGGGTGCGGTTGTGTACGAGCCTCCTCCAGTTTGTTCTATCCATCCACAGATGCTGCTCATATATGCGACACCAGTTCACATCTCTAATTTCAAGGTCCTTCATTATCTGTTTTCCCAAACATCACGAGGTCTCTTCCCAGGAACATTGTGGTCAAAGTACGTTCGAGGAGTCCTGTGAGGGTTCATTCTTTTCTTGCAATCACTTCACTTCTAGAGGCTTCAGCAAGCTTCTTTCACATCCAAGCTGTTGTCGGATATCATCATTCCTTATTTTATCCATTTTTGTCTTTTGCAGACAAGAACGGAGGAACATTTCTGTTGCCTGAAGACGACTCTTTGTTGGTCCAGTAAGTGTTGCTGCTTCCAGGATATACGTCAATATAGCTACTAGATGTATTTTGCACAAGCTGATCATGGAAGCTAACGGACATGTTTCATCCCAAAGTGTTTGACGTACAGCGTGATAGAATTTAGAAGGTTTCTGTATTCTGTTACTAATCTCTTGATGTATGGTATTGTCTGATAACAGAACACTACCTAAATATTGGAAGTTGTCTACAATATCCATCTCCTCATCTCCAATTCTTAGGTGAACAGTTGGAGAGTTTTTACTCATCACCAAGCCAACTGTCTTGGTTTTGCTGATTTTGGGACCTAAGGTTGTAAAAGCTTCATGCCAGAGATCTAGTCTAGTTTGTACTTCGGCTTCTGTCTCACCGCATACCATTTCATCATCAGCAGAAACCAGTGCATTTGTTGTTGGATCCTTTCTCTTAACCGCTTTCAAAACTTCATCCATTATGATTACGAAGACAAGTGGTGAAAGACAACTTCCTTGCTGGACTCCACTCTTTGTTTCAAACCAACCTGACCTTCCATCCTGGACCTGGACACAACACTTGTTCTCATCATATAATCATTGTACTCGTGCTATGATGTCATCGGGCACTTTCTTAAGTCTCAAACATTCCCATATATGCATGCTTGGTACATGTTCATATGCTTTCTCGATGTCAAGAAAAAAAGTAATAAGTGTTTTACCTTTCTCCCAATACTTCTCATAGAGCATTCTGGTGGCAAAAATGAGGTCTGTAGTTGATCTATGAGGTCTAAATCCGTGTTGTTCCTCCTCAAGTGTAGGTTCAACATATTTTCTAATCCTGCTCTCAAGGATGGATTCGTAGATTTTGAGCCCATGTGACAGCAGAGTTATACCTCTGAAGTTGGTACATTTCCTTCTATCACATTTTTCAACAATGGGATGATGACTCCTACGGGAGTTAAATCAAAAGACCTGCATCTGGCGAGCCGAACATGTCCTCGGACACTCTCGTCACTAAAAGCTATACGCCATTTCATTTTTACCAGATAAGTTTCCGATCGGTGCAGCAAGGATATCCGACGATGGCACCTGGCTGCCCACTGCGTGCCCGAGCGTCTCAGAAAGCGGATGTGGAAATAAATAGTCATGCAATGTTGCAGTCGGCTTGACTTGATGTACCTAACTGGCAGACAGTAAGGTACAGGACTGGTACCGTACAGTCTCGAAGTTCCAAGCTTCATGGCCACTTCTTTTAGTAGCTAAGCTTGTAGATTGAGAAAAAGTTTCAATTTTAACTTAAAGATGCCATTTAATAGCTTCATTTTTAAAAGTAATAAACTTCATTGTTAGGTTCCGCATTGAGTTGAGACTATGCTTAAAGTAAATACAAAATTTTTATATTCCACCTTCTCAATACTAAAAAATCATTTGATGTTTTTACAAAAACATTACAATGACGTTAAAAGGTACTAGTTTCGGTCGGTGGACCATCATCAGCCTAGCCAAATTACAACAGTAAAAGACATAGTGATAAAAATAGTATGGAGAAATGAGAGAGGATGGGATGGTGGTGGAATGACAGATAAAAGTGAAAAAACCGTATTTGCGAATAATGATAAAAGTAACAGAAGTGTTCACAATGACAAGTAAAATCTTGTGAAGTCACGTAGAAAACTCTTGATGAGATAGTCTTTGGTTGGCAGTTGCTCCTGTGTTGCACGATTGGCATATATAACTGACTGTATCTGACTGCATTGAAATGTTCTAAATATCTAATGTTGAAGCTCCGGCCGGTTTGCCCCACATAAGAAATATTAGAGCATGTATTACATTTAATCCTGTAGACGCCTGATTTTGTGTACCTATTTATTTTATTAATATGTGATGTGTTATGTAAGATTTGTGTGTTGTTGTTGTTGGTTTTAAAGGCTATTTTCAAATACAACAAATTTTCAGCTATTGGCCAACATATGGTCGACTATAACCACAAACTCACGAATATTGGAACAGACATGGACATTCTCAAAATAGCTAAGAAAGGACCTCTACTCAATATAATAGAGAACTTTTACATTCATTTAGATCAATACTTTAATGCCAACTATAACCTTAACGAAATAACTGAGAAACCCAATATTTTATTTGACCTCTTCATTACTTATTACAGAAAAAACAAATCGGTCGTTCAAAATTCTTTCTTTAAGTCAATTAAGGGTCCCCCGACAATACAAACACCATCACTTCCTCTCCCGTCCACCCCGCCTTGAACCTTTCCCATCCCTCCCGCCCTCCACCACTTACGTCATTCCTCCCCCCCCCCCCGTATTCACCTACCCCTTTCCTGCTGATCTACTCCGCGCTACGCTCACTCCGTAAGTTGCATTCAATCCAGCAAGTTTGTTCCACGCAGCGCAAGGTGAGTCATCGTTTACATTTTCCGGTGCCTCGCTTGTTCTCTATCCGATTACCCGCGTTAATACTATCTTCTTTCCCCAGGTTCATTGGGGTCCCGATTGAACTGAGACTACTTTTGTTTAACACAGAAAGCCTTTAATTCCACCATAGAACAGGTTCAACTTTGTCAATTTTAATCTGGTGCTAGTCTCATCGGACAATTCTTCCCTCTACGCAAAAGTGGAACTTACATCTACAACTTTCTAGAAGGATATACGTAGTTATATATGCCAATCGTGCAACACAGGAGCAACTGCCAACCAAAGACTATCTCATCAAGAGTTTTCTACGTGACTTCACAAGATTTTGCTTGTCATTGCGAACACTTCTGTTACTTTTATCATTATTCGCAAATACGGTTTTTTCACTTTTATCTGTCATTCCACCACCATCCCATCCTCTCTCATTTCTCCATACTATTTTTATCACTATGTCTTTTACTGTTGTAATTTGGCTAGGCTGATGATGGTCCACCGACCGAAACTAGTACCTTTTAACGTCATTGTAATGTTTTTGTAAAAACATCAAATGATTTTTTAGTATTGAGAAGGTGGAATATAAAAATTTTGTATATACTTTAAGCATAGCTTCATTTTCATCAATATGACGTTAAAATAACAAGGGACGCTTTGTATGGAGTCAGCGGTTTCATTAAGACTGGAAGACGTTGATCTATGCCAAAAATAAAAACATCATTGTCTGAGGATTTGTGATAATGAATTTTATTTAAAGAGAGAATGGCCTTTTAAATATAACAGCGTGCATGGGCTCATAAATGGTTTTCTATGCGTTGGTAGAGGAGGCATGTGTGAACCATCATGGGTCACACATTGTTCATAACGTTTTCGAAGATAATTGAACATGTTGGTGAACGAAGTTTGCGGTAAGGTCAAAATATGACTTTATGTTGTCACGTAAATCAGGAATATTAGTAGTGGGTTATCCGTCTTTGAATTCGATCTGGGGTGGTGAGATCCGGGGAATAGGAAAAGTAGGAGAATGAAGCTCCATGAGAAATTAGGCAATCTACAAAGTGTTGTTTCAGTAGGGAAAGCAACTCCCTTTGCGGTGTGGTGTGTATCTCCATCTTAGTAGAGGAGTGGGCCAATCTGAAGCCGCGGAGCGGGTCACGTGACTGCTGACGTCAAGCCAAGGGAAATTTAAATTTTCGCGGGAGATTTGAATTTTGGCTGTAAATTGAATTTTGGCGGGAGATTTGAATTTTGGCAGGAGATTTGAATTTTTGCGCGAAATTTGAATTTGTAAACAAACCCACGTGATTTTCTGAGAGCAACGTTCTTTAGCTGTCATCCGTTATCTTTAAAAAACAACGCATCGCTAACCTCAGAGCCGCTATCTTGACGGGGCTAAACCTCAATGCTGCCACCTTAGGCATGTGGTGGCGAGAAATTTGAATCTTAGCGCGAAATTTGAAATTGTAAACAAAGCCACGTGCTTTTTCGACAGCCAAGTGGTTTTTGATAGAGGCCAACTTGCATCGCTAACCTCAGTGCTGCCACCTTGACGGCGCTAAACATCACTGTTGCCACCCTATTCATGTGGTAGCGGGCAATTTGAAAAAAACCAACGTGCTCTTGTTTGTAAACAAAGCCACGTGCATTTTTGACAGCTTTCATCCGCCATCTTGCATACCTAACCTCAGTGCTGCTATCCTTTAGTGGCGGGCAATTTGAAAAATTCCACGTGCTTTTCTGACAGCTGTCATCCGCCATCTTGCATCGCTAACCTCAGTGCTGATATCTTGACGGCAGTAAACCTCATAGTTGCTACCTTAGGCATGTGGTGGCAGACAATTTGAAAAATTCCACGTGCTCTTATCTTTGGTTAAAATAAGTAAATCGTTATGACTTCGAGGGAGGTCTACCACCGTAGAGTGGTCTCCTCTACAAAAAGATTGCCTAAGGGGGGGGGGGGCAGGGCAAGACTGCCTCTTACGAGAGAAGCAAGGATGCATTGTCGTACACTCGTATTTAAACCTAGAGAATGCTTAGACCATCATGTCCGTGTCCATCTCCAGCTATCGACTGAGGCGAGCAGTAGGAAACACTTTTTTTGCAGTCAGCACTCGAGGTCTAGTAGTGTAGCAATGCAGGATCCAACGCAAGATCATTGAACCCTAGTATAGTAGGTGAGCAATGTCTATTTGCGAATTTTGCATAACAGTGCGAGCCTAACCTGACGGAGGAGCGTAACCGCACTTTAACGGCTAGTTACCCTTCCCGACGTCTAAGAGATCAACCGTAACTTCACATCGCCACCTTGAAGGGGCAATCCTTAGTTGTACGGCAAGATGCCCTTCCCGACGTTAATTGCACAAGATGGCAGCTATACACAGCTCATTATGAGACGGCTTAAGAGCGCTTGGGCAATATGACTGCTGCTCTTATGAGACGCCTTGGGGACACTTGCGCAAGATGGTGGCTATACTTGGGCTGTTATGAAGAAAGCTAGCTTAGATGGCGGCTGCTGTTATGAAGATCCTTATGCATGCGGTGGAGGGCAATTTGAAATTCCACATGCTCTTGTTTGTAAACAAAGCCATGTGCTTTTTGTTAGCGGCCACCTTGAATGAATAGAGCATTGCTGCCAACTTTAGCTACTACCTTAGATACGTGGTGGTGGGCAATTTGAAAAATTCCACGTGCTTTTGACAGCTCCTATCTTTAATCAAGAGAGGATTGTGCTGCCATCTTTAGCTACTACCTTTGAAATGTGGTGGCGGGTAATTTGAGAAATTCCACGTGCTTTTGACAGCTGCCATCTTTTATCAACAGAACACAGTGCTGCCATCTTTACAACACTAAACCTGACAGCTACTATCTTAGGCACGTGGTGGCGGCCAATTTAAAAATTTTCATGTGCTCTTGTTTGTAAACCAAGCCACGTCATTTTTGACAAGATGACAGCAGCCATTTTTAATCAACAGAGCATCGTGCTGTCATCTTAAGCTACTACCTTTGAAATGTGATAGCGGGGCTCGTGCTCTTGTTTGTAAACAAAGCAACGTGCTTTTTGTCAGCGGCCATCTTTAGTCAACAGAGCATTGTGCTGCCATCTTTAGCTACTACATTTGAAATGTGATGGCGGGGCTTGTGCTCTTGTTTGTAAACAAAGCCATGTGCTTTTTGATAGCTGTCAGCAGCCATCTTTAATCAACAGAGCATCGTGCTTCTATCTTTACGACACTAAACCCCATTCTTATGCATGTGGTGGCGGGGAATTTGAAAAATTCTACGTGCTTTTGACAGCTCCTATCTTTAATCAACAGAGCATGGTGCTGCTATCTTTACGGCACTAAACCTCATACCTTTGTGATAGCGGGCAATTTGAAAAAATCTACGTGCTCATTTTGACAGCTGTCAGCGGCCATCTTTAAACAATACAGCATCATGCTGCTATCTTTACGGCACTAAACCTTATATCTACTTAGTAGCTTACTTGACAGTTGTCATCCACCAACTTTAAACAACAGACTATCGCAAACTTCAGTGCTGGTATCTTGACGGCTCTAAATCCACATGCCTGCAAACTTAGACATGTAGTAGCGGACAATTTGAGAAAAAAATCCGTTAGCTATCATTTTTAAGCAACAAAACTTCAGTGCATTCTCGACGCCTAAGAGAGCGAACCTAAGCTCACATACGCCATCTTGAAGGGGCTATCCTTAGTTTTACAGCAAGATTCCCTTCCCGAAGCTAATTACACAAGATGGCGGCTGCTGGCTCAGGGGCTACTACACAAGATGGCAGCTATACATAGGCTGTTATGACTTCTTCCTCCTCAGCCTCTCTCAAGGCATAGCTCTATCGAACAAGTTTAAACATGCATCGCGAAAGCAAGAGTGTACACGGGCTTTTAACCTGCAGCGATGACGTCATCATAGATTTGCATGTTTAAACCTGTTCGTTTGGCAAGTGTGTGCACGTGCTGGAACGATGACGTCATGAGAGTTGTGCATGTTTAGACTTGCAGATTACAAAGGAAGTAATTGAAACATAACAAGACTAGAATCGAACACTGTACTTGATTTCGTTCTCCTCCTACAAAACGCTGGTGCTATAAAAATACACTACTTACATTAAGTCCCTAGCTGTCGAAGAAATAATTGGATAAACATGTAACTTGAAATTTTACTTCGGAAATATATAAACATTAATCTGCTAGCACAGGTTTAGCTTATGCGGAAAGTAAAATTAAACAGAATGCTTAGTGCTATAAGATATACATTGATTACATTTAACCCATTCCAGTCTGGGCCTTAATATCCCTAAGAAACATTCTGGACTGGACATTTTTAAGGATCTTTAAACCATTATATCTCTGTACCTGTAGTTGATATTGGCATGATTCTTTTTTCTTTGTGCTTGTTTGAGCATCTAATTTTCAAAAGCGCTCTTTGTATCATGTCAACTATCACTTGAGATTTTAAAATTGTTTATATATTATACCATGTTTTGCGAATGGAAGAAAAGTCTGACGGATAACTAAACAAGTACAGTTTTCTGAAATACAGTTATATTTACCCTATTTCGCTAATATAAAATGTGCATTGCAATTACGAAACAACAACAATAATGAGTACGATATAAAAACAATAATTTTTCAATAATAATAATAATAATAATAATAATAATAATAATAATAATAATAATAATAATAATAATAATAATAATAATAATAATAATAATAATAATTACAATAACGAAAATGGGAGCTCTTACGAAATTTTATTTTAATTGATAAATTTTGTTAAAACTTACTCAAATGTAAAATTATTGTTCCATTTACCACAAAATACTTCTGAGAAAGAGAAAATTAGTCTTCTAAACAGACAACATTATTAATATGTAGACAATCTTACGTATTCACGCAAATATGAAATGCGCGGGAACATGCGCTAGGCCGTAAAACGATCACCAATCACAATGAAATGCAAGAATATGTTCATTTGCGCATAAACTTATCATAAAATATCGAAAATATCACTTTCATCAAGCACATGTTGGCCGCGAGAAACCATGTCTTAGAGCTTAGAGCTCAATGAGTGGCAACATCTACTGATGCATGCAGTTCAAAAATATCGTAAATTCTCTGACTTTGACATATAATACTGCCATCTGCTTAAATACTATCGTAACTAATACATGAAGAAACACGATGTAACCACCAGAATGCGTGCATAGCTCGTTCTCGATTTTTAGCGAATTGTCAAACCTTACTACGGGCTATGCCCGCAGCGCGTCCTGAACGTAATTTCGGCCGCTGCGAGCTATGCTCGTAGTTAGACCGGAAAGAGTTAAGCCATTAGCAGTGGAATAAATTATAAGATAAACATGTAACTTAAAGCTTCGGTTCGGAAACATATTATTTCAATCTGTGGGCATGGGTTTTAAGCATGTAGCTTGTACAGGAGAGGGCTACTATGCAAGATGCTAAACCGCAAAATAATCGTGCTACACACACGATAGGGAATGGGAGCCAGGACTAACGTCTTATCAGAAGGGCAAAAGGACTCTTCCTCCTCCTCCTCCTCCTTCACCTCCTCCTTAGCGCGTCTTCATCCTCCTCTTCCTCCTCCTAGGGCAGCGGTGACAATAACATCGTTGTGCATGTTTAGACTTGATTACATACTTATAAAGCTGCTGTTCAGAATATATTATGGCTAGATTCGCATACTATAGTCATTGTTACTTACAACGACAAACATATCTTGTCTAGAATCACATACTATAGTTGATGTCGTGAGTGTTGAGAACACTAAATAAGTAAATCGCATACTATAGACCATGTCGTACCGAGCTCGATAGCTGCAGTCGCTTAAGTGCTGCCAGTATCCAGTAATCGGGAAATAGTGGGTTCGAGCCCCACTGTCGGCAGCTCTGAAGATGGTTTTCCGTGGTTTCCCATTTTCACACCAGGAAAATGCTGGGGCTGTACCCTAATTAAGGCCACGGCCGCTCCCTTCCAATTCCTAGGCCTTTCGTATCCCATCGTCGCCGTAAGACATATCTGTGTCGGTGCGACGTAAAGCAAATAGCAAAAAAATGAACATGTCGTTACCTACAACAAGTGGTCAGAACATCTTTACTGCATTGCAAGACTAGAATCAAACACTGTTCAGCAAAAAATCCTTCTGAACATACTTACTGAGCTGCTCTTCTTTTAGCAAGCTGAGGTTACAGTTTGAACCGACTATCTTACGATCCGGAGGCTAACACGTCGCCAACCCTACAGTTTAAAGTTGATTACAGCTGAGATACATCTTCTATTATTTGCCTGATGCTGTTCGAATCTGTCCGCTCCAAGCTGATAGCTACATGCAGTAGCATGTGAAAAGGGAAAAGGGAAAAAGCACAGATCTGCATTTAACACACACAGAACATTCAAAGTTGATGACATCTGTCGGAAAAAGCACGTGGCTTTGTTTACAAACAAGAGCACGAGGTAATGACGTCACGGTGACGTGGTATGCTGCGTCAGCACCCGAAGTTCAAAATATACGCTTACGTAGTTAGCACTCGTCAATAGCATGAAGACCGGGCGAGTTGGCCGTGCGCGTAGAGGCGCACGGCTGTGAGCTTGCATCCGGGAGATAGTAGGTTCGAATCCCACTATCGGCAGCCCTGAAAATGGTTTTCCGTAGTTTCCCATTTTCATACCAGGCAAATGCTGGGGTTGTACCTTAATTAAGGCCACGGCCGCTTCCTTCCAACTCCTAGGCCTTTCCTATCCCATCGTCGCCATAAGACCTATCTGTGTCGGTGCGACGTAAAGCCCCTAGCAAAAAAAAGATGGAGAGTTTAAATTTCGCGCCTACGACGTTAAGTTAGTGCACATAGGTTAGGCTAAGATAGCAGCACACAATTGCGATCGTTGTACGCAGTTTAGTACGAAAGTTGATTCATGCATTATCGATAGGTGATGTGTACACGCTTTCAAACATTGCTATTCTTACTGCTCCTACGTTCACAAGATTTTAAAAAATCGCTATTCTTACTGCTGCTATGTTTACAAGATTTTTAAACATGACTATTCTTAGTGCTGCTCTCAAAGTTAGTGAACACACGTCATGTTAAAATAGCATCACACAATTCCGATCGTTGTACGCTCTAGAGGAATAAGTTTAGTACGATAAATGATGCATGTAATAATCGATAGGTAATATGTACACGCTTTTAAACATGGCTATTCTTACTGCTGCTATGTTCACAAATTTTTAAAAATGACTATTCTTTGTGCTTTAAGTTCGTGCATATAAGTCATGCTAAGATAGCAGCACACGCACAAGCGATTGCCGCACGCTCTGACGGAGGAAGTTTAGTACAATAGTCGATGCATGCATCAACGATATATGATGTGTACACGCTTTTAAAAATCGCTATGTTCACTAGATTTTTAAACATAGCTATACTTAATGCTGCTGTTAACGGCGTAGAGCACGGAATTTTAACGAGTTTTAACTACGTAAGCGTAGATTTTACACTTCGGGTGCTGACGCAGCATACCACGTCACCGTGACATCATTACCTCGTGCTCTTGTTTGTAAACAAAGCCACGTGCTTTTTCTAACTGCTGTCATCTACTGTACTTTAAATGTGCTGTGTGTGTTAAATGCAGATCTGTTCTTTTCACTTCTTCAGGTAAGTGTGTATGTTTCTACTGTGCAGTGGTAATAATTTGCACGTCAACGCCTTCGAAAACTGGTCGCATCTTGTTTAGTTTTACGATGCAGAGACGTAGTAAGCAGTGGTTATTGTGTTACTGTTTATTCACATGCTACTGCCTGTAGCTATCAGCTTGGAGTGGACAGGTTCGAACCGCATCAGGCAAATAATGGAAGATGTATCTTCGCTGTAATCAACTTTAAACTGTAGGGTTGGCGACGTGTTAGCCTCCGGATCGTAACATAGTCGGTTCAAACTGTAATCTCAGTTTGCTAAAAGAAGAGCAGCTCAGTAAGTATGTTGTGAAGGAATTTTTTTTTGAATGGTGTTTGATCCTAGTCTTGCAATGCAGTAAATATGTTCTGATCACTTGTTGTAGGTAACGACATGATCTATATTATGCGATATACATATTTAGTGTTCTAAACACTCACGACATCAACTATAGTATGTGATTATAGACTTGATATGTTTGTCGTTGTGTGTAACGACAATGCTAGGGACTTAAATATAAGCAGTGTATTTCTTATAGCACTAGCGTTCTGTAGGGGGAGAACGATATCAAGAACAGTGTTCGATTCTAGTCTCGTTATGTTTCAAATACTTCTTTTGTAATCTGCAAGTCTAAATATGCACAACTCTTATTTACGTCATCGCTCCAGCACCTGCGCACTCTTATCAAACGAACAGGTTTAAACATGCACATTTATGATGACGTCATCGCCGCAGGTTAGAAACACGTGCACACTCTTGCCTTCGCGATGCATGTTTAAACTTGTTCGATAGAGTTATGCCTTGACAGAGGCTGAGGTGGAGGAAGAGGAAGAGGAGGAGGAGGAGGAGGAGGAGGAGGTGGAAGTCATAACAGCCTATGTATAGCTGCCATCTTGTGTAGTATCCCCTAAGCCAGCAGCCGCCATCTTGTGTATTTAGCTTCGGGAAGGGAATCTTGCTGTGAAACTAAGGATAGACCCTTCAAGATGGCGTATGTGAGGTTAGGTTCGCTCTCTTAGGCGTCGAGAATGCACTGAAGTTTTGTTGGTTAAAGATGATAGCTAACGGAATTTTTTTCTCAAATTGTTCGCTACTACATGTCTAAGTTTGCAGGCATGTGGATTTAAAGCCGTCAAGATACCAGCACTGAAGTTTGCGATAGTCTGTTGTTTAAAGTTGGTGGATGACAACTGTCAAGTAAGCTACTAAGTAGATATAAGGTTTAGTGCCGTAAAGATAGCAGCACGATGCTGTATTGTTTAAATATGGCCGCTGACAGCGGTCAAAAAGAGCACGTAGAATTTTTCAAATTGCCCGCTATCACAAAGGTATGAAGTTTAGTGCCGTAAAGATAGCACCACGATGCTCTGTTGATTAAAGATAGGAGCTGTCAAAAGCACGTGGAATTTTTCAAATTCCCCACCCCACATTCATAAGGATGAGGTTTAGTGTCGCGAAGATAGCAGCACGATGCTCTGTTGATTAAAGATGGCTGCTGACAGCTGTCAAAAATTACGTGGCTTTATTTACAAACAAGGGCATGAGCCCCGCCATCACATTTCAAAGGTAGTAGCTAAAGATGGCAGCACGATGCTCTGTTGATTAAAGATGGCCACTGACAAAATGCACGTGCCTTTGTTTATAAAGAAGAGCACGAGCCTCGCTATCACGTTTCAAAGGTAGTAGCTTAAGATGGCAGCACGATGCTCTGTTGATTAAAAATGGCTGCTGTCATCTTGTCAAAAATCACGTGGCTTTGTTTACAAACAAGAGCACGTGCAATTTTTCAAATTGGCCGCCACCACTTGCCTAAGATAGTAGCTGTCAGGTTTAGTGTTTTAAAGATGGCAACACGGTGTTTTGTTGATTAAAGATGGCAGATGTCAAAAGCACGTGGAAATTTTCGAATTGCCCGCCACCACGTACGTAAGGTAGTAGCTAAAGATGGCAGTACGATGCTCTGTTGACTAAAGATGGCCTATGATAAAAATCACATGGCTTTGTTTACAAACAAGAGCATGTGGAATTTCAAATTGCACTCCACCGCATGCGTAAGGATCTTCATAACAGCAGCCGCCATTTTGTACAGTACCCTCTAAGCTAGCTTTCTTCATAAGAGTCCATGTATAACCGCCTAATTTCGCAAGCGTCCCCAGGGCGTCTCATCAGAGCAGCAGCCATCTTGCGCAAGCGTTCTTAAGCCGTCTCATAAGGAGCTGTGTTCAGCCGCATCTTGCTGTCACATCTTGCGCAAGCGTCCCTAGGGCGTCTCATAAGAGCAGCAGCCATCCTGCGCGAGTGCTCCTTGGCCGTCTCATAAGGAGCTGTGTATAGCTGCCATCTTGTGCAATTAACGACGGGAAGGGCATCTTGCCTTAAAACTAAAGATATCCCCTTCAAGATGGCGGATGTGAAGTTACGATTGCTCCCTTAGGCGTCGGGAAGGGCGAGTAGCCTTTACATTGAGGTTACTCCCCTCCGTAATGTTAGGCTCGCATTCTTATGCAAAATCAGCAAATCGGCATTGCTCACCTACTATACTAGGGTTCAATGATATTGCATTGGATCATGCAGTGATACACTATTAGACCTGAAGTGCTGACTGCAAAAAAAGTGTTGACTCCCTTCCTACTGCTCGCTTCAGTAGCCTCTAGCGACCCCTTGTATCATATATGATACACTGGGAATTTATTTTCTCTGGCGCTTCGTATGCATGTTGGGAAGGTTGCACCCATTGTATCACATTCGTTACACTCTACGCTATTCAACCGTCGCTTGTTTTTCATTGCTCGCTGTCCCGGTAGATGGCAGGGGAGGTTGTAATCAGGTGGAGATTGAACCATAACAACAATGCTGCATAATAAATACGGTAAGTTACCATATTACGTACTTTATAACATAAGATTGTTTGCTAATTGTGTTCCAAGTCTGGAGATCATATTTTCATCATAGTAAAAACATTTTCAATAATATTTCAATGTGTAACACCAAGATATATCTTATGTATCATATATGATACATTGGGTTTCTATAACTACTTTTCAAGCAGTTTTCTCGTGGGTTGTCTGTGATTTAGTATTTAGATTTTTATTCTCGGAATCGTCATGTTTCTGGCTTTAATGCAATAGAACGGTGAGGTAAATACATATCAAATATGTAAGCCCATACAGACGTATTAAAAATAAAAATATATCGATATTTTAAGGTTATGTTACACATGATCTTCCGATTTCTTTTATTAGGGCTGGATGATGATTAGATTTTTGAGATGTTGGATGGCGTATATCCAAACAATTCAGATACTGAAAATGAAGATGAGGATGTTGAGGCTGACATTCAAGCTCCAGCAGTTAGTACTGGCGTTCTGGAAGAAGGAGCTTCTGATGATGATGATGATGATGATGATGATAATGATGGAACAGTTTCCAATGGTGACGTTTCTGCCAGAAGGGATCCTACTCAGCGATGGCGCCACAAAACAGAGTGAGTAATTTTGTCAACTGGTCCATTTAATAAATAATCAACCCAAATAAAAGCCAATTTCCACAGATTATCTCATTGTGTGTTGTAGTTCAAACAGTAAAAAGTATCTTGTTACTAATTTTATGGTTCGTTTTTCTTTTCAGGTTTCTGGGGCCATCTCATCATGCCCCTTTCATGGCCAAGTGAAGATGAAACAGTATGTGAAAGGAAAACCCCAACTTGTTGGGTTAAATTTTTTTGTTATGACAAGTACCAGTGGCCTTCCCTTAGATTTTACCTTGTATGAAGGGGGTGGAAGGGAAATGGTGTCGGCAAAGGTTCCTCTCTCAGAGAAAATGGACATTGGATGAAGGGTTTTACTTAAACTCTTGGACTCTCTTTCTTCTGGTTCAACCATTTTTATGGACAGATATTTATTATCTGTGACTCTCTTTGATGCATTGTTTACCCACAGGTCCATTTTAGCTTGTGGTACAATCATGGTAAACAGGATTCCAAAATCTGTGACACTGAAACGAGATGGTGATATGAGGCGCGAAGGGAGAGGTGGAAGTGACCAAGTTGTAAGAGCAGATGAAAAGATGGTTATAGTAAATTAATTTCAACAGACTACGGTGTTGCTCCCATTGAAGACTGCAAGGGTTGGTCAAAGAAAAATGGTCAGTACATATGTATTCCTTGACAATTCCTAGTCAAAATGTACAACAATATCGTGGGAGGTGTTGATCTCTTGGATAGAATCCTCAGCAGATATGCTATGAGAAACAGGACTAATAAGTGGACAATTAGAACAATCCACCATTTTTTCGATTTTATGTTGGCAGCCGCTTGGATCGAGTATCGAATGGCTGCTATGCAAAATAAGTGGCTAAGGAAAGACATTCTAACCTATTTCTCATTCAAGCTATGTATTGCAGAGCATCTCATCTACTTTCATGTCACTAGGAAAAGTGTAAAAAGAGAAAGTGAAGACGAAGATGACGAATTAGCAGAAGAACAAAGAAAACGAACCCCAACCCAGCCACTTCCACCATTGGCAAAAAGATCAAGAAATGCCATGCATTTACCAGAAATGATGACTCAACATAAGTCAAGATCAAGGTGTAGAGCTCCCGGATGATCTGCACTAACATGTCAGATGCACAGATTGTAACGTGTTTCTATGTTTCACTTCCCAAAGGAACTGCTTCCGTGATTTCCATACCACAAGAGGGAGTTGCCTGTTGGATGGGTATGGAAAAGCAACCCTAAAATTCATTCTTTCAATGTCTAATAGTTCTAACAAGTAAAAGGCTATGAAAGAGCATATTTTAACCTGTATTATCATATAAATAAATTTTCTTACAATAGATGTTTGTTCTTGATACAGACCCACTGTATCATATATGATACATCCCCTCCTGCACTATGGAAACCCTAAAAAATTTTTTTAGTGAAAGTACTATTTTCAAGCCTGAAAGAGTAAAATTAATTCAGAGAATCATATTTCAAGAAACAAATTCGACCTTGGGTCTCTAGAGGGTAGGTAGCAGGTGGTGCGCACGCACATGATGATCTAAGTATTCTCTAGGTATAAATACGAGTGTAAGACGATGCATCCTTGCTTGTCTCGTAAGAGGCAGCCGTGCCATTGCCTCCCAAGGCAATCTTTTTGTAGAGGACGCATCGCTACGGCGGTAGACCTCTAGGGAGATAGTACTTCCCCGAAGTCATAACCATTTACTTATTTCCTCTATTTTCAAATCCCTACCACTACATGCCTAAGGTAGCAACTATGAGGTTTAGTGACGTCAAGATGTCAGCACTGAGGTTAGCGATGCGAGATGGCGGATGACAGCTGTCAAAAAAGCACGTGGAACTTTACAAATTGCCCGCCACTAAAAGAGAGCAGCACTGAGGTTACCTATGCAAGATGGCGGATGACAGCTGTCAAAATAGCACGTAGCTTTGTTTACAAACAAGAGAATGTGAATTTTTCGAATTGCCCGCTATCACATGCATAAGGTGGCAACAGTGAGGTTTAGCCCCGTCACGATGGCAGCACTGAGGTTAGCGATGAAAGATGACCGCCGTCAAAAAGCACGTGGCTGTCGAAAAAGCACGTGGCATTGTTTACAAAATCAAATTTCGCGCTAAGATTCAAATTTCCCGCCACCACGTGCCTAAGGTGGCAGCACTGAGGTTTAGGTCCGTCAGGATAGCGGCACTGAGGTTAGCGATGCGTGGTTGTTTAAAGATGGCGGATTACAACTGTCAAAAAGCACGTGGCTGTCAAAAAGCACGTGGCTTTGTTTACTAATTCAAATTTCGCGCCAAAATCAAAGCTCACGCCAAATTTCAAATTTTCCGCGTTATGACGTCAGCAGTCACGTGACCCACTCCGCGGCCTCTGATTGGCCCGCTGTGAGAGCCCCACAGCTCCTCTACTCAACTTGCTGCATCCGTTGTCGTTTTGGTGGGTAAGTTTCTGGAGCGTCAAAAAGGGTGCAAATCATGCACGAATGGGGTAAAAGTGAGGTCTCTCTAGACTGCACGAGCCAATATTTTTGGATTATGTGCAGCATCCTCGAAGAAATAAAACCTCTGGGGCGACCAATATTCAAAATTGCCGGTTTTGTGAACTGAGGTCCGCTATACTAATAATTCCTCTGAAGAACCGGGCGGCCGAACTTAGTAGAATTATATCATTTCTGTGGAGTCCGACTCCATGGCTAAATGATTAGCGTGCTGGCCTTTGTTCACAGGGGTCCCCGGTTCGATTCCCGGCAGAGTTTGGAATTTTAACTACTATTGGTTAATTTCGCTGGCACGGGGGCTGTATGTATGTGTCGTCTTCATCAGCATTTCATCCTCATCACGACGTGCAGGTCGCCTGCGGGTGTCAAATCAAAAGACCTATACCTGGTGAGCCGAACTATTCCTCAGACACTCCTGGCACTAAAAGCCATAGGCCATTTCATTTCATTTCTGTGGACCACTTGTATTTCCGCTGCAGACCATAATGATTATGAAGTCCATGGGTCGTGCATTTGTAACTTCTGGTGCACATCAAACAACTCATTGCGTCTACCTAGTAGTTCATACCTCTGGCCTAAAATTTATACTAATCCTAGGATAATGGACAAAACAAGGCCCAGTTACCATTAATAATACGTAATGTAATCGCCGCGCAAGCTGGTTGAGTATGAAATTATACTTTTAACATAAAATAACACATTCTATTGATCAAATGTTATTTTCCTTGTCCCAAAGTTTTCACATTCAAGGAATATATATACGCAACTTCTTAGTTTGTACTTATACCGTGAGAGAGAGACTACATAAAATGTTTGTTTTATGGAGTCTATCGTTTAAATATTTCATTAGCTATGAAACTTGTTTTAGTGACTCTTTCACTAAGTGGAAGGACCGCAGGTGCTCTTGTTCTATATCCTCACCAACTCGTGGTGCAAGTTACGGCTCTTCATAACTTCGTTTTCATACTTTATAATGGGCCATCTTTTTTCATCCTTTTATCGCTGAGATGTGTTCTCTATCCTAAATGTCAAGGGAGCATGCTTACGAGAAATTCAGGAGGTACATGTGGCTAAGAGGTTTACTTACGAGGTTGCAGTGTTTTGATTCTTGGATTTTCAATGAGGAATCTAAATAAGGTCTACTGGGTTGAGATCCCTCGTAAGGACAGCTGAGAAGAAAGTTGAGAGTGAAACTTAAAAAAAAAAGTGCTTTACGTCGCTCCGACACAGATAGGACTTACGGCGACGAAATGACAGGAAAGGCCTAGGAGTGGGAAGGAAGCGGCCGTGGCCTTAATAAAGGTACATCCTGGTGTGAAAATGGGAAACCACGGAACTCTATATTTAGGCCTGCCGACAGTGGGGTTCAAACCCACTATCTCCCGGATGCAAGCTCTCCTAACCGCACGGCCAACTCTCCCGGTATACTAAGTGTGACACTTCCTAAAATTAATTTACGCTGGTTTCTCAATTTAAAATACGTGCAAAGTTCAATAATTGTTCCGAGGTATCTGTGGAACAGCAGAGGTGAAAGAAGGTGCGGGGGTGAACAGGTCTCAGGCTACGAAATTAAAATTAATTTAAAATTTAACAAGGTTATATTTTCTTTGCAAAATCGGGAAATAACAAGTATGGCAGGTACAGAGTAGCAAGGCAACAAAAGTACAATTACAGTATTTACCGGATTTGGGCTTCGAGCCCCGAACTGACAATTCTTGGGCAATTAGCCCAACTTAACTCCAAAATAAGTTTTAACAGAGGGGCAGAAAACCCCATTCATGCCCAGGAGCACTTGCTCCAAATTACACAGAAAAGCCTCCTCGAGGCATACAACACTCAATTTTCAAGAAAGAGCCACTCGCTCTCAAACTTTAAGCCTATCAAAGGCCACACCAAACTCCACATTCAAGTTGTCCTCCATGGACATGAAAACAGGGGTAAAAATACCCAACCTACTGAGGCCTATCAAGTAGAGAAACAGAAATATTACATGGCCTCGACAATACCAATTTGAAAGGAGGCGAAGCTGCACTCCTAATACATTTTGTTTAAAACCTACTTGGCACTAGGCCGTTAATGCAAGGAGTAATCCCATACTAAAGAGGTGACTTATATGAGAATACAAGTTACATTACGCTAAGGAAGAATCGGTTGTGAAAAATAAGTTCACCTCAAAGCAATATGAGTGGGAGCTCGAGAGGGTTAAGCACTCTCTATCCCAATATGTAGCTGTAACAGAGAATAGATGCTAAGAGTCTTTACATTTTAGGGAAAGGTTACATGGTGGAAACGCTTCGGACCCGCCCCGAGAGTTAAACTGCTGAGCTAGCAAGAAAATAAGTTATTAAACGGCCATTACCTTGTTGTTGAACTGCTGCCCGAAGAAAGAGGCGCTTCCCGCCCCCTGCTATGTACTTTACACTTTGAAAGTTGGTACTGAAGTGGCGCAGAGACCCGAAAATCAGCAGTTTATATACTCTCGTGGAAAGTTCGAGGCGTTTCAGGAATGAGAACACCCGCCCACAAAAACTTTATTGGCTAGGGTTAAGCAAGATATTCAAGTTGGAGAAGATACACCTGATTGGTCAGAAATTAATTAAAGAAATTCGGGATTGGCTAAATCCAAAACCAGGGAAAGAAAGGGTTATACAGCCAACTTAAACAATGACTGAAAGAAATTTAACAAAGAACAAACTTATGAATTCAAAATTTCTCCAAAAACATAGTTCTTTCACTTCGCACTAGGGTGCACCATTGTAGTCCTTCAGTAGTGTCCTCTAGAAGAGAATGTTCACACTTCATACTAAACAAAAATACGTCGAAAACGACCCAGTTCAGAAACTTCAAAATTTCCAAGTAGTGACATCTTCTGAGAAACATGAAAATTAATACGGTAGATAAAGTTCAGACTTCCTCCAGCAGAGGAGTTTCAACTGGCGCAAAGTTTGAATTAGCGGCGCGGAGGTGTACCGCCCGCTACAATAATAATAATAATAATAATAATAATAATAATAATAATAATAATAATAATAATAATAATAATAATAATAATAATAATAATAATAATAATAATACCGGTGATAATAAGGTTATTTTGACGTCCCACTAACTAGTTATATGGCTCTCAGTGGCGCTGAGATGTCGAAGTTTTGTTTCACAAGAGTACATATACAAGCCTTTAAATGTACTGACATGAGGTTGGAGTATGTGAGTACCGTCAAAATACCAGCGGACTGAGCCAGGATCGAACCGGCAACTATGGCTTGGAAGGCCAGTGATTCTAACGTATTAACTACTCAGCACGGGGCATGCAAGGTTAATTTACATAACATCTGAAGTGGAATTATTTAAAGAGGCTGAATATGAGAGTAATTTAGATTAAAACACATTCCGTGGAGAAACACTTTCTCACATGTTCTTGACCTAGTCTCCGAACAATTCATGAACCTATTTAGAGTTCCGTTAGTTAATAGATAGTATTGTTATTTCTTGTATAAATAGCGTGAAGCACCTACAATAAGTAGAAAGAATAATTTAACCGCCCTTTAAATTGGCCTAGTTTCTATTCCCAGTCTTAGCCTACGTGACGCCATTCATTTTACCAAGGGCAATCGCAGCTGCACTTGTGAGCGTAAGATAAGAAGTGACGTATTGTGACAGTTTCAATAGGCTGGATGGCTTGAATATGTGGATGGAGTGGCATATCTTCGAACTAGTACTCTTTGGAGTCTCAATGAATTCACCTGTGAGCATAATAATTTTCGAATTAATGGTTTAAGCTATAAAACTGCATTTTGATGTCGACGACTAGGAGTAACCGCCCAAGAAAGAAAAGAAGAAAGAAAAGAAAAAAGAAATGAATGAAAAACAGAGCGCGCATCGCTAGCATTCGAGAAACTGAGTTTCACACCGGTCATAACAAACCATATGAACGATTTGTGATACTATCAGAATAGCATGATAATGATTAATGTGTATGTCAAAAATAACGATTATAATAATAATGATAACAACGCTCCTGAACATTAGTTTACAAATGAAACCAGTGTGGTAAATTATTATTATTGCTAATTTGACTAGAGTTCCGGCTCGAACGCGCGTGCGTGGAGTATCAAGGAGTCCAGCCGGTCAGCTGTGAAGAGAAGTAGGTTATTGGGTTAGTGTGTATGCCAGTCGCCGGACTTCAGTGGAGTTTGACACGCTGTTGAGATAAGTCCTTGGTTCGAGAGCGGACGGCGATAATTAAAGATTGAATTGTGGAAGTTGGATTGTATTAACTTAGTTGGACCATTCAAATATACTACTCAGAATATTATTCTTGTCAACGTACGTAACATAGCGGACGTCAAGTTAAGTTGAGCTGCCTACCGTGTGTAATATTTGAATGATATCTACAGGAAGTGTTGTGTGGCAAATTTACTAATCTTTCTTGTAATAGTTTCAGCTTGAAATTCAAGAGGATAGTGATGAATATCATCATGGTTTTGTCACATACTACTATATGTGTTGGTGCTGAAATGGAAGCTTAAACCCATGTGACCAGCTGACAGGCAACAGGATGAGAGGAAGGCACCTATGACTAAGATAATCTGTTTGGTAGAAGTGTAGCTACGTAGTAGTAATTAGTAAATGGTCTGGCAGTATATTTTAGTTATGTTGTTGTAGTACTTTACCATATTATAATGACAGTAGAAGATCTTCATATTTATTCTTGTCAGATAATAACGTGATATTGGAACGGCGTACACGGCTTATGTGGTATAGTAAGTGTGTCAGGTAGTGACAATTCTCGGAGTGTATCTTTCAGCTTTATTATAGCCACGATTGGTGGAATAATGTTAGAGCATTCGTTTATGTAGAATAGATGTTTCTGGATGTACAGTCATCGTACAGAGATGAGATATAACCGTGCATGGTATTTATTGGGTATCATCGTAAAATATTGGAACTTAAAGTCTTAAAAGAGAAATGATTCCGTTATTTTGGATCAGAACCCGTGTAGATAATCCTGCGGAACAAAGATAGTTGAATCCAGATATGAGAACCGGTAGGTGGATTGAATCTTCGAGAATTATACACGCGTAGAACTTGTTATGTGATGTTAGATTGAGTTTGTGATATCCCGGGGTGGATCACAAATGTATAATTGTATAGTAGGAATCGTTATTGGAGATTTTGCTACGGTTAATGTCATAATTTAGTCTTCGAGAGAAGTGATTTTGTAATGTATAAGCGAAGTAATTCTTCGAGAGTAGAATCACGCCATATAGTTATTGAGGCAAGTGATAAGTTGATAGTGGATTATGATAGATATTTGCGTGATTTAGGATATAGAACCTACGTATGTTTGAATTTGTGTACGTTTTCGAAGAGGTAATATTAATTAGATTTATTCCGAGTTTTCTATAATTCACGACTTTAATGTTCACGATAATTTACAAGGGTTCTAGAACACCATTAGAGACTTTGCCTGAACTCGAGATTTCCAGAATATTCGAGGATTTTCATCCAGGTCATCGGATTAAACTTTAGAAATTTCACGATACCTTCAGCTATGATAAACTTATACAATGACACTCCGACTATATGATCAAATTATTTAGTAATACTCTGACAATATGATCGTCTTTATGTAGCCACATGTGTAGATAATGTAAAACAGGGTGTAAATAGTAGTGTATTTTTGTATTATTGTATGGTTATGGTGTTTTGGAGTTGATTTTTTTTTGTCTCAGATATTGTTACACGATGCGGATGATGTTAATGTCTTCGTTATTTGCATTTAGTAGTTGTGATATGGCATTGAAGAAATTGAATTTGAGTTAGGCAGACCATTTTAAATGCGTATTGCATTTTCAGACTTCAGTAATTTATCTATTTAATTTTGTTAATCCAGTAAGCGACTGGTAATGGAACAGATTATTATTTCATTGAGCCGACTCAGTTTTAAACTGAAATTGAAGCATCAAATTATGTAATTGTAAAGAATCGTAAATTTTTGAATCGATAAGTGGAAACTTAATGGGGTTTTGAGCAAAAGTTAATTCAAATTTTTTTCTTTTAATATTTCAGAGCTGATCGTCTGAATCCAGAACTTTCAATAAATCAAACGGAATCTGCCTATCTGATCCAAATATTAAATGAATATGTAATTACGATTTGCTAGGACAAGATAGGGTATGAAATCATGTACCACCCCATTTGATTATTTCTTTTGTACTTCAAGAGATACATTTTTAATTCGTTAACGATCATTCACATCATCACAAGTTAGGAGGATGACAATTTGAGAGTATTTTGTGATTAATAAACCATGCCATATATTAATTTTATTCTGTATTTTATTTGTTATATGCCACAATTCAGTCATATTTTCTAGGCATGCCACATCCTTCGATTTGTTATATGGGCGTCTAATTTATGAACTGAGCACACCTGAGGTGTCTCGGTGTTCTCCGACTGTAGCTTACGGTTGCAGTATATAGGTTTGTCGGAAACAATGTGAACCTGCTATATGAGTGTTAGAGGGTTGGTTATACTGGTAAACAATTTAGAAAATATTCGATATCCCGCGGTGTTCTCATTTTAATTAGCTGCTAAGGTAGCCAATCAGATCGCTTCGTTGGCGAATTCGGATGGACTTGGTGCTAATTATGCTCGTGGCTTAAGACCGGCTTGACAGCTCCAGTCGAAGAACGCTTGCCTTGAAATACACAGATGCTTAACGAACATTTCCGCAAGTACCCGATCGCTTAGCAACTACCGATGCAGTTGCAATTCAGCTTGTGAGGTGAAAAGACGTGGTGTGCTGAGCTAGTGAAAATTATAGGAGTGTTCTGACATGGGAGTTTCAATTGATCAATACAGGTGTGCTATAGGCAGATGTCAGGGCAGATGGAAAGTGAAATCAACTCAAATGATGAAAAATAACTTCAGCATCACGCAAATGGTATTTTCATTAGTGGTGCTGATGGTGCTATTAGTGATCGGTGGAGTGGGGCTAAATCCGGGCCCTGGTCGTTCATGGTAAGATATTGAGAAGCTCAAGAAGGTCATGCAAGAATGCCAAGTGGTGAAGACTACGGAAATGTTAATGGAACAGAAAAAAATGAATTCAAGGATTTGAAGACCTTCATACAAACAGAACTTAAGGATATCAAACAGAGCGTGCTGCAGAACAAAAAACGGGATAGATGAAATGAGGACGAAAGTCCTGGATCTAGAAGAAAGGCTAAGGAACCTGGAAGAAAAGGAAAGGACACGAGTGAAGGAAGATAGGAAGAGAAACATAATGATCTAAGGGCTGGTAGAAACAGAAAAAGAGAACTTTAATAGTATGCTTGACAGGATACTTTCCTTAATCAGGGAGAATTTGAAGGTCGAGTGTAATGAGGGGGATATCGATAGTGCCTTTATATTAGGGAGGAATATGGGGAGAAGACCAGTGAAATTATGTATGATATCTAGTTTGAAGGCTCGAAAATTTTTGGAAAGTGCGAAGAGCTTGAAGGGCACAAAAATATGGATTAAAAATAATTGGATCGAGGAGAAATGGAAAATATGCGAACATTACGTTTTCATCAAGGAAAGGCACGGCATTCGGGGATAAAAGCATTCAATTGTGGTTACAGACTTATAACAGCGGGCAATTCTTGGAGCAGGACATGGACTGATAGTCAGCTACGCGGGCTGGAACATTGCCCTGATGTGTCAGCTAAGCGGAAGGCCAGCGGACTAGTGAGTGACGACAGTATATCCGAGTCAGCAGCTGTGTGTGGCAATCAACAAAGCAGGGACAGTAAAGTGGATGACGCGGCGCTCGAAACCAGGCATCACCAACCCAGGATATCAACTCAAGAACAGGGGGTCCCTAGAAGGCAAGACAAACCAGGTAGAAAAGAACATACAACACACGCAGCAGTAAGCTAGTGACCGATATAACTTCTTAAACAACTAAAGAGACTAATCACCACGCAGCCTTCATAGAAGGATATCGCTTAAGATCTAGCAACTGACATATACCTTTTCGTCCATTCACAGGGTTCAACCTGATTTGATTATGCTTATTTCACATTAAAAGATTAGTTGATTTCCCTACTTGGAGCTCATGATAACAGATTGCCAACACATGATAAAAACGGTCGAAGACAACGTGAGGAAGTCCCTTGTGCTCACTCCGATTCAGGCGACATTTTTATTCATCCTCACAATATCAGTTTTTTAACCTACTCATCACGTGATTTATACGTACCTGACTACGTTTTAATCCATGAAATGAGATCATAGCTCGTAAATCCAAACCAGACCACTATTATTGGAAAAAATATTCCTAATTATAAGCATTCAAATGCCACCATGTGAAGAATGTCATGATCTCGAAAATTATACGAACGATCATTCATAACAACTCACTGCAACATTTCCATGTCACTCGCCTCTTATGTATATCAGCAATTTTATAGTTACCACTTGTTTTTAATAGACACAATATAGTCTTATTGACCGGTTTTAAATGGTTAAAACTAGCTTTTTTTATCAATGTAATATTAGACCTTATGGTACACTTTATATTATATGAACCGGATACAGGGCCCTGACCTACCTTTGGTTTAAGTTCTTTTCTAGCTGATGATGCTTACTAAGTATAAGTGAAACATGTACTAGTTCTAACATCTGTATTATGGTTATACCAAAAATATAAGGATAGTTATGTATTGGAAACGTGGTTTAATTAATATTGTAAGTTCTATATTTGTTGATTAATGTATAAAAGACAACAATAAAAATGTTCTCTTACGTCCCACTAACTAGCATTATGGCTTTTGGAGACGCACTGATGCCTAAATTTGGTCCCGGAAGAGTAGCAGTATTTCATCATCATCATCATCATCATCATCTGTTTACCCTCCAGGTTCGGTTTTTCCCTCGGACTTAGCGAGGGATCCCACCTCTACCGCCTCAAGGGCAGTGTCCTGGAGCTTCAGACTCTTGGTCGGGGGATACAACTGGGGAGTATGACCAGTACCTCGCCCAGGCGGCCTCACCTGCTATGCTGAACAGGGGCCTTGTGGAGGGATGGGAAGATTGGAAGGGATAGGCAAGGAAGAGGGAAGGAAGCAGCCGTGGCCTTATGTTAGGTACCATCCCGGCATTCGCCTGGAGGAGAAGTGGGAAACCACGGAAAACCACTTCCAGTATGGCTGAGGTGGGAATCTAACCCACCTCTACTCAGTTGACCTCCCGAGGCTGAGTGGACCCCGTTCCAGCCCTCGTACCACTTTTCAAATTTCGTGGCAGAGCCGGGAATCGAACACGGGCCTCCGGGGGTGGCAGCTAATCACGCTAACCACTACACCACAGAGGCGGACAGCAGTATTTCACTGAGCAAAATTCTCTTTCCTTACACATTAGAAATACAGCAGAAACAATCAGAATATACAAAACATATAATGATGCATTTTCACTGATTTTCTGTCAAGGGTGGGTCAATTTTTCAGTTGTACACCTGTAGAAATCTGCTGGTATCGAGTAGAAGTCATTAAGACAGTAAGTTAATAGCAAAGAAGTTTCAATGGGCATTGCTGGATAGGCCCTATGAATTGTAAAAGTAGAAATATGAGAGCGTGAGCTCCGATAAATAAGTGGGGTGTGAGAGAGCTTCCCATCTAAATTTCTGGATAATTGCTTTTGTCAAGTGAGCAGAGTGTTATCATAGCATTTGCTGTTTTCTACACGGTCGGTTTTGTAGGAAGCATCTGAGATGTTCGCAATATAAGACAGAAGTGCTTACATTTCTGGAAAACAATTTCCAAAACATAATGCTATACTTATCCCGCCAAACACCTACCATTTTCTGCTGTGGATGGATACTAGCTTTCGGACGGGGATTAGCTGTTTTGTTAGGGTTCAGCTATTCTGGTTCAGGAATGGTTGATGGTGTTCATGTGCTGACCGATACTGAGCAAAGAAAGAAGCTGAAATGACTGCCTGTTGAATTTTCTGGTTTCTGCTTTAAAGGCGCGGTATCCATGCACCAGATTTCTGAACCTTTCCCATGGAATGCAAATGTCGCACGATGGTTGACTGATATTTGATATTATATTTGTCAGTTCTCAATTCGACGGATGTAGATCATCGTGAATCAGCGCATTGAAGTTCGATTATTTTCCTGAATATGGATAGCCGGTTTTAAAAAGTTAAACCATTTCCTTTTTTGCCATGACTTTCACCATAACATTCTCCCCGTATGTTGTGCAATTGTTTCAATCCACATACACTGTTTTTACTGCAATGTCGAAATCACTTAAAAAAATTCTTATTCTGCTTCTTTTACTAGGGGCTGCCTGGCCGAGGCGGTAAAGGCGTGTTCGGTTCGCCCGGAAGGACGTGGGTTCGAATCCCCGTCAGGAAGTCGTAAAATTTAAGAACCGAGATTTCCACTTCCGGAGGTGCATATGGCCCTGAGGTTCACTCAGCCTACACCAAAAATGAGTACCAGGTTAATTCCTGGGAGCAAAGGCGGCGGGGCGTAGAGCTAACCACTCCACCCCATGAAATGCCGTGGTTTACAATGGTGGAAGCCTTTACCTTCCACTCCTCCAAGGGCCTTCATGGCCTGTACGGAGGTGACTTTTGCTTCTTTTGCTACTACTACTACTACTACTACTACTACTACTACCACTTTTCCCAGATCTATGGCGTCGCGGGTGAGAACTACGCCGTACATCTGGATTTGTCCATGTTTTACGGCCGGATGCCCTTCCTGACGCCGAACCTATTGCATTTTCTTGTGGTGGTTGTTAGTATGGTGTGCTTTCTGAATATGAAGAGAAGAGTTTTGGGAAGGAAACAAATATCCAGTCTTCGGGCCAGAATAATTAAGCAGAAGTGATTAAAATCCCCGACCTGGCCGAGAATCAACACTGGGACCCTCTGAAGCGAAGGGAAGTACGCTGATCATTCAGCCAAAGAGTCGTTCTGCAATTAAATCGAATTATATATCGAAAGTGTTCGTTTTACTCCACATGACACTCCATTTTCTATAATCCACAAATTACGCTAAGTTTCCTCGAATCTGCAAAATTTAAAGCGTGTTCCACAAACACAGCTTTATCACTCCAAGTGGTAAATAACAAGGGATAAAGAAATTCCTACCAATCAAAATTGTACTAGGTTAAAAACAAACTCTACTAACATTGGCATATACCCAATACTTTATTTCTGAGGCAGAGGTTTTATGGTCAGAAAACACCTGTTCTTGTCGAAGGATAGGTGTGTGGTGCTGTGAAATCTATACAGTATTGTTGCTGTGAACCAGTGTATGTGTATGTGTGTGTTATTTAGAGGAAGTAATCGGAGGAAGACCGTTGTGAATTGGCAGATTTGCACCATACTAGCATTTTTTTTTAACGGGAAGTGATCTCCAGACGCCAACAGTTTGACAAATATTATGGTATCATCAGTTGACTTCACGATGTTGGTGCCCACTGTTTCAACCTTAATACCACCAATAACATCATCTACGGTAAAGCCGCGATTGAACATGGTCCTGTGTTAAGGTATCACTGTATGTTTTCACATCCCTTCAATGGCCATATATTTTTAGGCAACACTGGTGCATTGTAATTTTGTCCTACAAGAGTTCTTCAACGTGATAGAAGCGAACGAGGTTGAGTGTGTCATGAAAGAACACTGCCGGTATGCTATATACAGGGTGTTAGGTGTATACGTGCAGATATTTCTTGTAGCAATAGAGAACGATGTGACGAACCACTATATATGAAACTTTTAGTAATCCGCGGAAGTTATTTTCGAGAGCAAAGTGATATGATGTTTTTAGAATAGGTAGTATGCCTCGTTCTGCGAATGAATAGCTTTCCGTTGACAACAGGCAAGTCACGCGCCATCCGTACCAAACTGGTTCTACTGTAACAGCTGAACGCCACCTTTGTAATGCCACGAGATGTTACGTAATATACTTGCCAAACTGGTTTAATGTTTACGAGCAACTGAACTACGATAACAGCTGAAGGCTGCTACCGGTGTTCACCATGTTACGTTACATTCTCGCCAGACTGGTTTTGTTGTTAGTATTTAGTTTCCGTCAGACAACCCTAGTTATCGGTTTCGGACCCTGGAGCTGTATCGAATTGTCAGCGTTAATACTGGTTCACTTGCTGTTACGTCACTTAGGGGATTGGGATATCTGTGGTCGTCAGCCCCGTGGTCTAGTGAGTATGGAAATGACCTGAAAACCTATGTCTTTACGCCAACGAAAGCAAGCATGGGATTGAATTGAATTAGGCAAGCACAGCCAACGTTTTACTTCAAGCGAATAATGGACATGTTATACAAATAAATAAATTAAACGTACCTACATTTCGTGCCTCCTGTCGGGCTGTGTGGCTCAGAAGGTTGAGGTGCTGGCCATTTGACTCCAAACTCGCAGGTTCGAACTTGGCCCAGTCCGGTAGTTTTTGAATGTGCTCAAATACGTCACACTCGTGCCGGTAGATTTAGTGGCACGTAAATAGAACCCCTGCGGGACTAAATTCCGGCACCTCATCGTCTCCGAAAACCGTAAACGTAACGCAGATACCATTATTATTATTATTATTATTATTATTATTATTATTATTATTATTATTATTATTATTATTATTATTGACTACTCGCCAATAATGTCTGCGTAGAAAATACTTCTCATCGTTTATAACTATGGATCTCGACAGTTGTATAATGTCCTAATTATGATGATTTTCAAAATTGGCTTTAAGTCGCACCGACACAGATAGGTCTTATGGCGACGATGGGACAGAAAAGGGGTAGAAGTGAGAAGGAAGCCTTCGTGACCTAAATGAGGTTCAGCTCCAGCATTTTCCCGATGTGAAAATTGGAAACCACGGAGAACCATCTTCAGGGCTGTCGACAGTGGAGTTCGAACCCAGTATCTTCCCAATGAAAGTTCACAATTTCGCGCCCCTAACCGCACGACCAACGTATTCCAAGCTCTAATGCCGGGCTGAGTACCTCGGACGATAGACCGCTGGTATTCTGATCCCATCTTGGCAGGTTCGATGGAGGCTCAATTCGGGGGTATTTGAAGGTGCTGAAATACGCCAGTTTCGTGTCTGTAGATTTACTTGCATTTAAAAAAAGTCCTGCGGTACAACATTCCAGCACCTCGGCATCTCAAAAACCCGCCAAAGTAGTTATTGGGACGTAAAAAATTACATTATTATTTCGTGCTTGCAAACGAAAAGCATATGTGTAATGGTAAAATAAAGCAAAATAAAAGTGGCCAGTCTGACTTGCTCAGACGTTTAAAGCACTGGTTTCTTGTTTCCAACTTAGCAGGCTCGATCTTGGGTCCGTCCGATGGCATTCGAAGGAGCTCGTCAGCCTCGTGTCGGTAGATTTACTGGCACGTAAAAATAACTCCTGCGGGACTAAATTACAGCGCCTCCAGAAACAGTATGTGTAGTTAGTAGGACGTAAAGCAAATAACATTACCGGTATTATTATTATTATTATTATTATTATTCAGTCATTATTATTGCCACTACTCATATTTAACTTCTTCTTATTACTCTTTTTCTCGTTTGATTATTATTATTATTATTATTATTATTATTATTATTATTATTATTATTCACCTGTTCATACTTTCATCTTATTCCTCTTTTTACTCTCCTTTTAGGTCGTATACTTGTTATTCATATTTGATGTTTTGTTATTAATATTATTGGTATTTTTATATTATTATTTTTATTATTTAGTTTAGCTTCATGTGACACAATACTTTTTCCGTTTTTAATTCAACTTCTGTGTCGTGTGCCGGTATACTTCTATGTTTCTGTCCTGTGCTTCAAGATAGTGCTGCAAGATCTGTGTTTGTTTCCCCAGCCCGGGTGTGTTTCGTTTCTCATGTGACAGAGTTACATCTTACGTTCTGTTACATGTTTAAGTTCGGCCTTGTGATAGATCGCCTTTAATCTGCTCTGTAGCCTTTAAAAGTGTAGCATGGTCAATGACCTCAGTGCTTGTTTTGTTCACATATCTGGACTAAGAACTCGTCTCACTCGGCACAGCAAGTTCAAGGCCAACTACTTCTATCTGTTTGTTTGTTTATTTATTTACTCAGGTATGTATGTCAACATTGTACTATGTCAACATCGTACCACGAACATTTACTCAATAAACGGGGTGTTTGGGGGGGTCTCTGTACTGGGTGGTGTGTTCTGCGGGCCTACTCTGGGGTCCGTGTTGTTGCTGCGATTATCTCTCTGTGCGTTCAGGTATTTACTAACATGTTCAATTCAATTTATTGTATGTACAAGACATACGTCCAACTTGAATTATTTCATCCTCACAACTCTACTTCCTTACTCCACTAATTTGATTGAATTTTTTTCATATTTCAGTAGTGATGAATATAAAACAAGCATTTTTTGAATTTTTATACGTGTTAATGATGATGATGATTGCTGTTTTAAGGTCATCGGCCCTTAAAAACGCAAAGTGTCTTCTGTTTTAACTCGAGCTCGATAGCCGCAGTCACTTAAATGCGGCCAGTATCCAGTATTCGGGAGATAGTAGGTTCGAACCCCACTGTCGGCAGCCCTGAAAATGGTTTTCCGTGGTTTCCCATTTTCACACCAGGTAAATGGTGGGGCTGTACCTTAATTAAGGCCACGGCCGCTTCCTTCCCACTCCTAGCCCTTTCCTGTCCCATCGTCGCCATAAGACGTATCTGTGTCGGTGCGACGTAAAGCAAGTAGCAAAAAAAAAAAAAAGAAAACAACATGCAGTGTAGGATTGAGCAACTGCCGAAATGCGTTCAAGGTCAATGTCTAGCGTTTTAACAAGCACGTCTTCCGCACTCGCGCACTGAAACTCTCGATTATAATTTTTGTTACCGGTACATAAGTTTCCCTGCTCGGATTTATGAGAATATCGACCTATCGAGACTCAAAATACTATAACGATACTGTACTGTACTCCCAAGCCATTACGTTGCACAAATGGCGTAACATCTGACATACCAAAGTAAAACTCGTAGCAATTGTTCAAAGTGATCACCCTGGGCTTCCCTGCAGGCTTCACTTCTCCGAATCCAGTTGCGACGCATTCAAGCCAAGACACCAGGGTTGTGTCCGACTCGTTGGCTGAACGGTCAGCGTACTGGCCTTCCGTTCAGAGGGTCCCGGGTTCGATTCCCGGCCGGGTCGGGGATTTTAACCTTAACTGGTTAATTCCAATGGCACGGGGGCTGAGTGTATGTGTTGTCTTCATCATTTCATCCTCATCACGACGCGCAGGTCGCCTACGAGAGTCAAATGGAAAGACCTGCACCTGGCGAGCCGAACTCGTCCTGGGATATCGCGGCACCAAAAGCCATACGACATTTCATTTCATTTCATTTCACCAGGGTTGTTCAGAATATCCTCTGCTGCTTAAACAATACGTTCACGGAAGTCGTCCGAAGTGGGTACTTCAGTTCGATATAGTTTGTGTTTCATGTTCCCCCAGACATTAAAGTCAATTGGAATAAGGTCTGGAGATCTGGCTGGCCAATTGATAGTTCCACATCGTCCTGTCCACCGTTGAGGAAATGTCTGCACCATCGTGTAAAATCCACGTGGTTCTGCGTAGTCGAAGCGACACGTCCTCTGAAAGCTCAAGTAACGTACTGTATCTACAGGAGCAAGGTAACATTAATAAAAAGATGATTAGTCCACGTAACCGACTTCCTACTACACCCATCCAGGTATTATTTCATAACCGGTGCTGGAAATTGCCTTCTCCTACTGAATGGGGATGTTCCACAGCCCATGAGTGGGATATAGTGGGTTCGAACTCCTCTGTCGGCAGCCCTAAAGACGGTTTTCCGTGGTTTGCCATGTTCACACCAGGCAAATGCTGGTGCTGTTCCTTAATTAAGGCCACGGTTGCTTCTTCACCATCCTAGCCCTTTCCTGTCCCGTCGTCGCCGTAAGATCTATCTGTGTCGTGGCGACGTACATCAACTCGTAAGAAAATGGTAATCAGCTGTCAAAGACACTGCACCCGTTGAATATGGTCAGGATGCACTAGTTCTTCATGCAGTGTCCTACGTATGGTCCAAGTTGGTACACCAACGGCACGTGTTATACTACGCGTACGGCGCCCGGGATCATCGTTTACTATTGTTAGGAAGCCCGGCTCCATGGCAAAACGGTTAGCGTGCTGGCCTTTGGTTACAGGGGTCCCGGGTTCGATTCCCGGCAGGGTCGGTATTTGAACCATCATGGTTATTTTCCCTGGCATGGGGCTGGGTGTATGTGTTGTCTTCATCCTCATTTGATTATCATCAAGGTGCGCAGGTCACCTAAGGGAGTCAAACCAAAAGACATGCACCTAGCGAGCCGAACCCGTCCTGGGATCTCCCGGCACTAATATCCATATGCCATTTCATTTCCATTGTCAGGATGTCTTTTTCCGCGTCTAGAATTACACGTGGCCGTTTAGACCATCGTTTCCGAAAGCGTGATGTAACACAACTTGCATCGCGAATACGCTGCAGTACAGCTAGTATCGTTGCTGGATTCGGCACCCGTCTGTTGGGAAGCCTTTTCCGATAGATTCATGGAGGGCGACCCGTGTTCTGTTCTGCCACACGATACACTAGCAGCATATCATGGTATTCGTGGTATTCATACACTGGAATTATTCAAATACAACGACGTTGCGCAACACATCTGCGCAGCGGTTCATCATATATTCGCGGGCGTTTGACTGTCGCGACCGATCGGACCTTGAAAAAAAATAGCCCTCGTACTACTACGAAGTAACTCGCGTACTAGTACGGACGATAATTCACCTCTCTGACAGCTGTTATTCAGGTCAAGGTCAGACAGACAGCTCATACCTCTAGTCCGGTGGTTTCATGTAGGGGCGGGAACCCGTCCCACCACACCCCCGTCGCTAGGAACAGCACACGACCAAACCGGCACGTGACAGGTCTAGTGAATTTGTCAAACTGCTTACGTGAAATATTCTCCCACAGTGTGATTTCAATACCATGGATTCTTGGGAGACCAACTCGCCGTATGCAGAAACACCCCGTGTTGACGTGTACGTAAATAAAGTTTCTTACGCAAAAGAAAGAATGCGTGGGATAGCATTTCCAAGTGAGTAGTATCAGAATTGAATTGTCAAAGCACATCGAACGTTTTGCTTCATATCAATAAGGGACATGTTATAAAAATAAATTAATTAAACGTACCTCCTCTTCGTGCTTCCAAATGAAAAGAACTTGTTTAATGGTAAATTAAAGCATTCTGCTTTTGCAGTGCCTATTAAACGTATCAAAATAAACGTTGCCAGGCTGAGTGGCTCAGACGGTTCAAGCTCTGGTTTCATGAACTTAGCAGGCTCGATCCTGGCTCAGTCCGCTGGTATTTGAAGGTGCTCAAATACGTCCGCTTCTGATCGGTAGAATTACAAGCACGTTAAAGAATACCCGTGGGCAAAATTCCGAAACCGCGCGTCTCCATTGGGACGTAAACATTTATTATTATTATTATTATTATTATTATTATTATTATTATTATTATTATTACTGAGCGAGTTGGCCGTGTGATTAGGAGCGCGCGGCTGTCAGCTTACATTCGTCGTAAAGCCACCTACCAATATTATAATAAAAACTGTGTTAGTCCATTATTACTAATTATTACTAAAATAAAAGTTAAACGCCCCACTCAAACTCCGTAGCTGGTAATCTGTCAGAAAACACTACAGAAAACACTGAACTTTTAACAAGTCCGAATTATTATTAATCTTATAATTGCGGACATGTCTCCGGAATTACCGAAACATGTACTTACAAATTGTTTTACGTCGCACCGACACAAGTAGGTCTTACGGCGACGATGGGAGAGAAAAGGGATACAAGTGGGAAGGAAGCGTTCGAGGCCTTAATAAAGGTACAGTCCCAGTATTTCCCTGATGTGAAAATGGGAAATTACGGAAAACCATCTTCCCGGCTGCCGACAGCGGAGTTCGAATCCACTATCACCAAAATGCAAACTCACAGCTGCGCGCCCCTAACCACACGACCAACTTATTCTAACCTCTAATGCCGGACTGAGTAGCTCGGACGATAGAGCGCTGGTCTTCTGATCCCACCTTGGCAGGTTCGATGGCGGCTCAGTTCGGTGGTATTTGAAGGTGCTCAAATAAGCCAGTCTCGTGTCTGTAGATTTACTTGCACTAAAAAACACTGCGGTAAAAAATTCTGGCATTTCGGCGTCTCCGAAAACCGTGAAAATTAGTTAGTGAAACGTAAAGACATTATTATTATTATTATTATTATTATTATTAGTGGTAGTAGTAGTAGTAGTAGTACTATTATTATGATTACGGAAGTTCTAATTAAGCGGGTCCATTACAGTCATCACTTTACCTATCGGCACTTACTGTCCAGTAATAAGCCTTCTGTCCGCCTGTGTGGTATAGTGGTTAGTGTGATTAGCTGCCACCCCCCGAAGGCCCGGGTTCGATTTCGAGGTCTGACACGAAATTTGAAAAGTGGTACGAAAGTTGGAACGGGGCCCATTATGCCTCGGGAGGTCAAATGAGTAGAGTTGGTTTGATTCGCACCTCAGCCATCCTGAAAGTGGTTTCCCGTAGTTTTCCACTTCTCCAGGCAAATGCCGCGATAGTACCTAGCTTAAGGCCACGCCCGTTTCCTTCCCTCTTCCTTTTCTATCCCTTCCCATCCCCCGCAAGGCCCCTGTTCATCCTAGCAGGTGGGGCCGCTTGGGCGAGGTACTGGTCATTCTCCCCAGTTGTATCCCCGACCCAATGCTTCACGCTCCAGGACACTGCCCTTGAGGCGGTAGAGGTGGGATCCCTTGCTGAGTCCCAGCGAAAACCAACCCTGGAGGGTAAACATATTAGGAAAAGGCAGAATAAGCCTTCTATTACAAATGCCCGGCGGCAATTCCACAGTAGCTCTTTTTCCTTCGAGCAATGTTCACGATGGATGAAACTACGGTTTTTGAAATTTGTCTCATTAATAACAATTTCACTGAATACTTATAGTCTTTTCTTTCAGTGCCCACCGTCCTTTCATTGACCTGAAAAGTTTATGAATAAGCATAGACAACTCGCATTGTCTATTGTCAGAAGTTCATCGTAGAGTGTCGCAATAACAGCACAGGAATTTTGCGCCCATTTTTCATTACTTATTAACTATTTCCTTTAATTTTGTCAGCTTGGCTCACTGAGTAATGCCAATGACGTCTTATAAATCACACACAACTACACAACACTTGATTCGCATGCATGTGGTGGTACGGATCTTCGACGTCACTGTAAGAATTCTGTGTACTTTTCACACAGACTACCCTAGACCGGTTTTCGAGTACAGCAAGTGGCCAGGCACGTGAGTCAACCTCTCCTACTTGCCAAGCCTTTAGGGGAAGTGCACAACAACATGTGTTGGCCTGCGATAAGAAACAGGTTCAACAAGCCCTATACTCTGCTACTGTACTTCCACTACGCGTGGACAGAATGACGTAACCGGCGTATCCTACTACGGCCGTTCAAAACATATTAGCTCCTGAAATATTTGGCTCAGTTATGGGCAAACTAATAGGACAAGGTAAAAAGTACATAGCATATATTGTAAGATGTATTTTTCTTTGCCGACTAGCTTAATATCTGCACGTATACCCCTAACACCCTGTATATATATATTGTGACCGTAATCAGGTCTCAGCTGACTGAATATGGGTTGGTGTGCTACTGGGATTCGCTTTGCCGGCGAGGCGCGTGTGTCCTCGGCCAGGTGGTTGAGAACCAGTTTTTGACTTGAAAGGGGTAGCTGACTGACTGACAAAAAATGATTAAAATAAAAGCGGGCCAGAGATAAAAAGTAGCCAGTGTGTGTTCATCTGCAATTATACCGTTCGGTAATAAATGAAATATTTCTATCTTTGGTGGCGTGAGACGACTAATTATGAAAGTATTCATGAATTATATTTTACTGAACTGTGCTGATAATATCACGTGTAAATTATAAAAATCAAAAACTGAATTTTTATTTTAATTTCAACGGTATTTCGGCTAGAATGATGGTAAAATTATGTAATCAAACCCCTTAGAAGAATTTAGTACTTAAGTTGACTTCACTTCCGACTACGAGTGCTACGCACGATATTTAAGGCAAGTGATATGAGTACAAGCTCTCACATGCTGACATGTGCCTGGTCTACGATCTGCAGTTACTTCGTGTACGTCGATAGCGGACTTCAACGTATAACTTCAGGGAAATACTATGGTCAGGGGTAGTTGACTCATTCCTGTGTTCGACGCTTCCTATAATTATCTTAATCTACGACTTGAGTTAGTGCAGTAAACAGACGTCGAAAGAGCACATAACATTTTAAAAGTACGTGTTATTTTCAACCTAAATTACGTGTGTGTTCAGGATTTGTTTTAACACATTTGTACAAGTTTCAGCAACCTCTGGAGTGAACGTGAAAGAGGACCTCTACGTTATCATCGCCAGAAGAAGATGGAATTTCGTGCCATGGACTCCACGTATTTCATCATGAAGTTTAAAGCCATCGACCATCGTCAGCAGCGCCGAAATGCAGAGACTTTCACCTTAGAATGGCTGATTGAGAATCCGGACTTCCAGATGTGAAGACATCTAAATAAGTTAAGTCGACTGCGTCTTATTTATATCTGTTCTATGTAGATCTTTATTTCTACTCTTCATCTTTCCTTAGATTTGTTCTATAATATCTAGTTGATTTATTTTCACGACATTTCACTGGTGTTTCTTAGATGTGAGATAAGACATGTGGCTTAATTTGCATACTTGCTTGATTCATGACCACGTGTTGATGAGTTTAACGATGATGGTTCAGTTGAAGTTATCCATGTGTTATCGAAACCATCCTTTCTTATTGTACGAATTTCATTACGATAGTGAGCTGATCTGTGTTTGACGAATTTATTGAAGGGATATTTTTCTAATATTTTCAATATTTTCATGGAAATAGGACTTTTACTTGTACCTTACATTTATGATAGCGTGTCATCAGGATATTAAATCCGAATCGTGTGTATGAATTTATTTAGAGTACATGCTTGATGGTATGTGATATTTAATGGATTAGTTAATCATCGAGATGATGATAGGTCCTTATAATTTTCATGACTACACATGAGTGATAATGGGCGACGATGAGTTAGGGTCGTCGTTATGATGTACTGTACGTGTAATTTATGAATAATTTGTACGTACGATATGAGTCTTCGTGAAACTGAGTTTTTCACATGCTAATGTAGTAATATTGTTATACATGATGTTGATCATGATATAATGGAAGTATGGAATCTTCGAGATTTTATGAGGTGTAGTTAAGATGATAATGTCTTCTGATGATAAGGACAAGTCCATGTTAAACGATGTACTCCATAATTCGAGATAATATCCTAATTGTATTCGTGAAAGTCAATAATTCTGAGTTTAAGGTACGTGTAAATTTACTGGAAGACCTTAGGTCTTGAGGACGGATCCTCAATTAAATATTCTAATATTGTACTCACGTGGTGACTCTATCTTTTGAACATAATGCAACGTGTTAATAGGAGAGTGACGAGATTGATTAACAGCTGATGAAGATGTGTAAATATTGTTGATATCTTCTTCTTTTATATTTTCAGTAGCTGGTAGTAGATGTAGAGATTTCCTTGTTGTAAGACAATTATTTTCTATTCATTTGTGGTGTGCTGATGTGTAACACTTTGATAGTGTTAATTGATTGTGGACGGGATTTCCACGGTTAGGATATATTTTTCTCCAGTTATTAATTTTCCGATGGTCATAATGCTATTTTTGTTCAGTTAATGACCAAGTTATTATAAGTTTAGTATTAGTTCTCACGAGGAGATGAGTGGAAAGAGGTGAACGGTTATATTCGACGTCTCGAATTAACTTGTAAAAAATAAAGGCAAATTCAAATTTCATTTTTCATGTTAACAAATTTTCGATGAACTGAATTTCAATCTTATTTTGTCGTGGTAGTAAAAAAATTAACCTTGGATATTTCTTTATTATACACTTTATTAAAATTAATGCATTTTTCCAGATTGTTCGAGGAATGATACGCAAGACCTCCTTTTCTTTAAAAAATTAATTCTACTTTAAATTATTAAATGAATATTTTTTTAAACGAAGAAAGTTATGTTATGTTCAAAGACTCTGTTAGAATGATAGGGAAAATAAGTTATGTGTACCATCCCATTTGTTTGTCACATCAAGAGCCATAATAATTAACGTAAAGTAGCGATCATTTTCATTATCATAGGTGTCAGGATGGCTAATATTTTATTTTTTGAATAAATGTGTAATATGCTTTCTACATTTATAACATTCTTATTTTCTGAACCTTATGTCGATCCTGACACTTTCACATTTTTTTCTAAGTCTGCGGCCGTCGAACTGAGCACCCCTGGGGTATCTCTTGTTCTCTGGCAGACCTAGTCGGGGACAATATGTAATAAGCGTTTTGTCTGTACGTTGCTCAGAATTAGAAAAGAATGGTATTTCTGTATCGGTCATGTCCACAGTAACAAGGAATTGCATTTTTTACTTTTCCGTAATTTCTGTCTGTCTGTCTGTCTGTCTGTCTGTCTGTCTGTCTGTCTGTCTGTCTGTCTGTCTGTCTGTCTGTCTGTCTGTCTGTACGAGAAAACGGCTGAATAGAAGTTAATGAAAATCGGTATGTAAAGTCGGGTGATGAACCACTACAATCTAGGCCATAAATTACTTTATTCACGCTGAGTGAAATGGTAGTTTAGGGGAAGGCCTGAAATTTAATTCTCAAATATTTATGTTGTTAGTGGTCGTGACATAATGAAAATCGGCGTGCAAAGTCGGGGTAATAAGTCGCTATAATTTAGGCCATCAATAATTTTATTCACACTGAGTGAAATGGTAGTTTAGGGGAAGGCCTGAAATGTAATCTATATATAAAATAAGAGTTTTGTCTGTACATTGCTCAGAACTTGAAAAGAATGGTATTTCTGTATCCATCATGTCCACAGTAACAAGGAAATGCATTTTTTACTTTTCCGTAATGTCTGTCTGTCTGTGTTTATGTATGTATACGCATCACGAGGAAAATGCTGAAGAGAATTTAATGAAAATCGGTATGTAAAGTCGGGTGATGAACCACTACTATCTAGGCTACAAATTATTTTGTTCACGCTGAGCGAAATGGTAGTTTAAGGGAAGGCCTAAAATGTAATTCTCAAATAAGTTATTTATGTTATTTGTGGTCGTATCGATAAATACTACATAACTAACATAACTTTAGTTATGTCGTAAGTTGGTAGCAGTTATGTAAGAAGTTATTTAATTTCCGATCACTTATGTATTATACATTGTTACCGTACCGCATATAATCACAGAGGTATTCATGAATTTGGATTTTTGTTACTAAGTCCATATCAGCGCCGAGTCACGGGAAAATGGGTTAACAGAATTGAGTGAAAATCTATATGTAAAGTCTGAGAATAAGGAACTACAGTCTACGATATAAATAATTTTGTAAAACGCCCTAATATCACAGAGTCGAAAGAAAAAATTACATTGACCATTGTTTGTTCTGATGTGCTTTTTGTCTTCTGTTTCCACTGATCCCCGATGGATAAGATTACTGCAGCGTAAAGTTTTTTTTTTAAATTTGCTTTACGTCGCACCGGCACAGGTAGGTCTTACGGCGACGATGGGGTAGGGAAGGAATAGGGGTGTGAAGGAAGCGGCCTTGGCTTTAATTAATGTACAGCCTGGTGTGACTGGTGTGAAAATGGGAAACAACGGAATGCCATCTTCAGGGATGCCGGCAGTGGGGTTCGAATCCACTGTCTCCCGGATGCAAGCTCACAGCTGCTCGCCCCTAACCACACGGCCAACTCGCCTGGTCGCACCAAGTGTAACAGCCTGCCTGTATATTGGCGGGAAGTAGCTGGGGAGTTAGACAACTTTCTTCTTTAGCATGCCATTCCTCTGGTTCATACATTTTCTGATATTACTGGTACGTATCACACTGGTTCATCATAGCATTCGAACTATTCAATCCCTACTCTGAGGCACTGATTGGAATGAGTAGTGTGCATTTTTAACGGAATAATGACAGAGGAGTGTTCACGGCAGTCTGCGACCTGGTTATTCCTGCTCTGGAACATTAGACTGTTAGATCGGCACCGTAGTACTGTTCGTTGAAAGTGAGAAAGTGTGCGGTTTTTCATTTGATCGAGTATTTTATGTGATAACATTGCTTTCAATCGCTACATTCCTACTGACATTTTTGTAATGACCTATTTTGAATTCAGTTAGGAAAACCACCAAGTCAGTCTTTCTGAGAATCCCGTAGCGAAGCACGGGTACATCAGCTAGTCTTACTATATATCAAAATGGATGTACTGTATGTGTGTATGTGGGTGTGTGTGTGTAAATGACACATCTCGTCCTAAACCACTGAAGCAATTTTAACGAAACTTGGTATGCTATTACTTACTATCGGAAGACGAGCACTGTGGGGGGTAAGCCATCCCTAGCGCCCTTAAGGGAGGGGGTTAGGGGGTTAGTTTTAAAAAATAATCGAAAATAGTGTCGAATTCATAGTTTTCGGGGTTGCTGAGTTAAAAAGTAATACTCCAGAATTTTTTAAAGTCAAAGTTCAGCCCCCTTTTAGGTGGGGAGCGAAGGGGGCAGAGATATAGAAATAATTAAACGCAGTCTCGAATAAAAATATTTCAGAGTCCCTGAGATGAATAGTAATACTCCGGATTTTTTAAAAGTCCAATTGGGGTGCGAAGGGGTGACATATAAAAATAATCGAAAAACTATACATAAAAATATTCTTATTATGTATAAAATGGATGTATGTGTGTGCGTGGGGGTGTATGTGCGTGGGTGTGTAAATGACACATCTCTTCCTAAACCACTGGAGCAACTTCAACCAAACTTGGTACACTTATGACTTAGTATCAGGAAACAAACGCGCTGGGGTAAGACACGCCGAACCCTCATAGGGGCGGGGGGCGAGGGGGTCAGATATCAAAATTAACGAAAATAGTGCCGAATCCATACTTTTCGAGCTCGCTGAAAAATGGTGACACTCCGGAATTTTTCAATGTCCAAGTTCAGCCACCTACGGGGTGGGGGGCGATGGGGGAGCGATTAAAAATAATTGAAAATAGTGTCGAATCCATAGTGCTCGTGATCGCTGAGATGAATAGTTACACTACAGATTTTTAGTAACAGGAGACAAACCACGCGCGGGTAATACACCCCATGAACCCTTAGGGGCGTGAGGGCGAGGGGCTGAGATATAAAAATCTTCGAAAGTAGTGTCGAATCTATAGTTTTGGGGGTCGCTGAGATGAATAGTGACACTCCGGAGTTTTTTAAAGTCCTAGCTCAGCCCCTTCGGGGTGGGGGCGATGAGAGAGTGATATATAAAAATAATCGAAAATAGGGTCGAATCCATAGTTGTCGGGGTCGCTGAGATGAATAGTGTGACTCCGGATATTTTACATGTCCAAGTTCATCCCCATTTGGGGTGGGGGGCGCGGGAGATTTCGATATAAAAATAATCGAAAATAGTATCGAATACATAGTTTTCGGGGTCCCTGTTTTTTAAACTAAAATTTTAGCCCCCGTTAAGGTGGGGGAGGGGGGCGTGAGATATAACAATAATCCAAAATAGTGTCGAAACCATGGTTTTCCTGGATGCTGAGATGAATAGTAACATTCCGGATTTTTTAAAGTCCGACTTCAGCCCCCTTTGACATAGGGGGTGAGAAAGGGTGAAAAAATAAATTGTCCAATATGACCGAGATAATGGACGTATGTATGTTCCAGTATGACTTACTACGTGGAAAGTATACTGTGGGAGTATGACGCCTCTAGAACCACTAGGGAAGCTGGTGAAATAAAATCCATATTAAGAAATGGAACTCAGTTTGGGGCGATCTATATATACTGTACTATATATATAAATTAAGGCATAAAAGTGAAAACAGACGTGAATTAATGAGACAATTCCAGGCATCTTAGAAACTTAAAACTTGGTACCAGACAAGCTGATAATTTCAGGACCCCTAGAAAAATCGAAAATTCTCAAAATTCTCTGAGGGGTGCACGCTGGGAGTTTCAAATCTGCTTAAGAACGCAGTCGGTTATATTTATCCAGAACGATAACGTATAGGTTTCATGGTCGTAATAGTTTCCTGAAAGTCCTAATTTTTAACCCCCTCCCCCATATGAAGATGAAGGCACAATCTGCCAGACGAGTTAGAAAATAGAAATTTGGCAAAATTATAGCTTTTAGCCTGTAACCGACGGAAAATTTGCGAGATATTTAAAATTTTTATTTTTTACCCCAGAAAAATATCGAAATATGGAGGCAATTTTAATGACAGTGCAGACCTTCCTTTCGAGGCATTTGTTGGCTGAACGGTAAGTCGTATCACAAAACGGATTGCACTATCTCAGTTCAATTTCGAGTGATATAAAACTTTTGTTCTATCACTTTTTGTCGTATCTCCATACCTTATACGTTAAATTTGGCTCTATTTCTAGATTTTGCACTTTCTACACGTATAATTGATGGTTTGGTTCACTTGTAGGAAAGATGAGATCATCAAATTCTACTCGAATATTGGCCCACCCAGTATCCATATGTGAGCGAAATTCTATATTTGAAGCTGTCGCATAAGTATTTGAAAAGTAATTCACTGTGTGAAAACATTGCACAAATTTCACCCTATTCAACGTTTCTAAAACAATCTTACCTTTGAATAATGAGATACGAGGAAATATCATATCCAATACTTCCATGCCCAAAAAGGATTCTGTTCAGCATAGCTGGTGAAGGCGCCTGGGAGAAGTACTGGTCCTCCTCCAAAGTTGTATCTCCCCAACCAAATGTCTCACGCTCCAGGACACTGGCCTTGAAGTGGTTGAGGTGGGACCCATCGTTCCGCTGAGTCCGAGGGAAAAACCAACCTTGGAGGGTAAACTGATTAAATAATAATAATAATAATAATAATAATAATAATAATAATAATAATAATAATAATCGCTAAATGAGGCCAGAGGAGTCTTTTCGTACATTCCGTTTTTCGATATGATGCACCGTTTAGCAGCAGTTATTCTGTAAATGAAGGTGAACATGCATATACTTCCTCATGTCGATCTACATTTATTCATTTAGAAGTGGTGTGTCTGGTATTGTAATTAATACTTTACAAATCAATAGTGACTGTCAGCTGGAGGGCGTCTGCTGTTGTAACCAGTACTCCCCACCATCGACTTTAACTGGCAGTAGGAATGGGGTCCTCCTCCAACGCCTGTGTACCATTGTAATGAATAATTCCCTTCTCGATTTGACTAGCGGAAGGCAAGGGAGCGTGCATTTTTTCGAAACTCTTTTACCTGATTCTCTTCACCGTTACTTATAGGTGGCCCCTTGCAAGGGTGCCCCCGATTATAAACAAATTTATCCATGAAAATGTGCCCTTACGCATAGTGAATTGCGGTAGACAAGTGGACCTGTCGTTATCATCACAAATCCGCAACTCGCACTTTACGTTAGAAACAACGTCTGCGAACCTCCCTATGCTTTTTCTCGGATAAATCCAAGAGACATGCAATTTAAAACTTCTTACTCACTTCATGTACAGTAATTTATTTCGATGTCCGTATACAGTGTAGAATACCGTAGCAAAGCACAGGTAAATTTGCTAGTCCTGGATAACGAAGCGAGCTATCACAATAGAATTTGAGAAAATACATTCAAGATATGTCTCTGCTTTTGTGCTCGTTACTATACAAGCCAAGCAAAAGGATTTGGTGGCGAAGATGATGGGTAAAAGGTAGCCTTAGAGGTTTACAAACTCAACAGATTCAGGGATATCGGACTTTCAAATCTCCGTCAACACATCCTTATATTCATTCCTATCCCTTTGTTGAGCTAAAACCTACTTACGAATAGAACGAAACTACTGTAGAGCGAGATTTAAAGCAATCAATAACTGTGTCAGTAAGGTAACAAGACCTCTCACAAGTATACTGTCCCTTATTTCAGAAACGAATTGTTTTCCTTCTCCATCTTGAGTGGGGGTGGGAACGGGTCGGAAGAGGTACTCCAGTCCTTCCAATCACGGCAATTTGAAGTTGAAGGGACGTTAAACAGACAACATGGTATTATTATTATTATTATTATTATTATTATTATTATTATTATTATTATTATTATTATCATCATTAACAACAGGTTAAAACGAGTTTTTATTATATCTCCAAAACACACTACCGGTTGGCTGAAAGAGATACAATGGGATCTACAGAGATTGAAAATCCCAGATGACATAATATACAGTATAACAGGTTGGCCTTCCGGCGACAGGTCACTTCTGCGGTCTCTTCGCTTTTGTAGATTCGACGTCAACCTCAGACAGTATTATCGGAGTAACAAGGACAGGCGATCAGCCGACGCATGAAGAAGTTCTGGGAATAAAAGGAAAAGAAAAATACTGTACCATAGTCGTAGGTTCTAAACGGTATATAACTGGCCAAATTCTTTGATAATAAAAATGAAAAATATTATCATTAACCGGGACATAAAGTTTTTTAGTCTGTGCAGCTGAGAGGTGGTATATCTTGCTCTGGATTTTCTAAGGTGGTGCCCCCCGGCAGAGTAGTGAGAAACCATCGTTTCAGCGAATGCGCATGCACATGCGACATTTGGGAATATTGCGTTCTTTCGCCATGGTTTTTGTGGACACTGTCAACATTACCGTCCCTTCCGACATGTTCGCTGAGCTTCGGTGCAGTCTGTTTGCTGGATACCGTCGTATGGACATCTTGCCTTGATTCACATCAAGCGAATTTTAAGTCCTGGAGAAGGTGGCCGATTCCCCAAAGAGTTTTGCTAGGTCTGGGAAAAGCGTTAGTAGTAGTAGTTTCCAATACTTCCATGCCCAAAAAGGATTCTGTTCAGTATAGCTGGTGAAGGCGCCTGGGAGAAGTACTGGTCCTTCTCCAAAGTTGTATCTCCCCAACCAAATGTCTCACGCTCCAGGACACTGGCCTTGAAGTGGTTGAGGTGGGACCCATCGTTCCGCTGAGTCCGAGGGAAAAACCAACCTTGGAGGGTAAACTGATTAAATAATAATAATAATAATAATAATAATAATAATAATAATAATAATAATAATTGTATCGGGAGATACACCTCTAAGGCGCACATTTAAGTGTTGCGCCTAAAAGAACTCCTCTACTGGAGAAATAGTTAACTTGAAACTATACCTACTTCAACCTTTACTCAGAAGTTGTCACTACAGTAATTGGACGTAATTTTCTTATTGTGAAGTTTCATGTACTGTATGAAATTCTACGTGTTTTGTTTACAAGTCATCAAGAAGTTTGAACATTCTCTCATAGATGGCACTACTAGAAAACCATGATCATTCACCCTGGTGCGAAGTGAAAGAACTTTTTTTGTAGAAGTTTTGTATTCATAAGTTTAATTTTTACTAATTGATGTTCATTTATGTTTGGGTTGGCAATATTTATCTTTTCTTTCCGCCAGTTTTGAATCCAGCCAATCCCTAATTTGTGTAATTAATTTCCAACCAATCCCGTATTTCTTCTTCGTTTCTGAGTGCCACTTTTAAATTTGACCAATAAAACCCTGTGGGTGTGTCTTGATTGTTCATGAAAGGTCTCGAACTTTCCCCGAGGGTTTATAAACTGTGAATTTTCACGTCTCTTGGCCAATTGATCGTCATCTAACTTAGTGTGTGTGTCAAGCAGGAGACGGGAGGTGCCTCTTCCATCAGGCAGCAGTTCTTCAGCAAGGTAATGGCCATCTAACATCTTACTTTTGCTAGTTCCGCAGTTTAACCTGAGGGAAAAGGTCCGAAACTTTAACTATGTAATAAACTTCTCTAAAATGTAAGTTCTGCCGGCTAATGTAAAATTTTCATAAAATCTCTAACTGTAACTCGGGGGTAGAGAGTGATGTACCCTCTCGAGCTCCCCTTCATATTGGTTTGAGGTGACTACGTTTTGTAACTGGTTTTCTTCCTTTCCGTAATGTCTTAATTTACACTGACTGACAGAGCAAATGCAACACCAAGGAGGAGTGGTTCGAAAGGGATGAAAGTTGGGGAAAAAACAGAGTCGGCACGGAAGAATAATTGATGTTTATTTCAAACCGATATGCAGGTTACACAATGCGCACGGCATCGACTCAGTAGGATGTAGGACCACCGCGAGCGGTGATGCACGCAGAAACACGTCGAGGTACAGAGTCAATAAGAGTGCGGATGGTGTCCTGAGGGATGGTTCTCCATTCTCTGTCAACCATTTGCCACAGTTGGTCGTCCGTACGAGGCTGGGGCAGAGTTTGCAAACGGCGTCCAATGAGATCCCACACGTGTTCGATTGGTGAGAGATCCGGAGAGTACGCTGGCCACGGAAGCATCTGTACACCCCGTAGACCCTGTTGGGAGATGCGAGCAGTGTGTGGGCGGGCATTATCCTGCTGAAACAGAGCATTGGGCAACCCCTGAAGGTACGGGAGTGCCACCGGCCGCAGCACATGCTGCACGTAGCGGTGGGCATTTAACGTGCCTTGAATACGCACTAGAGGTGACGTGGAATCATACGCAATAGCGCCCCAAACCATGATGCCGCGTTGTCTAGCGGTAGGGCGCTCCACACTTACTGCCGGATTTCACCTTTCTCCACGCCGACGCCTCGTCTCACACTCGTCTGCGGTGACTATCACTGACAGAACAGAAGCGTGACTCATCGGAGAACACGACGTTCCGCCATTCCCTCATCCAAGTCGCTCTAGCCCGGCACCATGCCAGGCGTGCACGTCTATGCTGTGGAGTCAATGGTAGTCTTCTGAGCGGACGCCGGGAGTGCAGGCCTCCTTCAACCAATCGACGGGAAATTGTTCTGGTCGATATTGGAACAGCCAGGGTGTCTTGCACATGCTGAAGAATGGCGGTTGACGTGGCGTGCGGGGCTGCCACTGCTTGGCGGCGGATGCGCCGATCCTCGCGTGCTGACGTCACTCGGGCTGCGCCTGGACCCCTCGCACGTGTCACATGTTCCTGCGCCAACCATCTTCGCCACAGGCGCTGCACCGTGGACACATCCCTATGGGTATCGGCTGCGATTTGACGAAGCGACCAACCTGCCCTTCTCAGCCCGATCACCATACCCCTCGTAAAGTCGTCTGTCTGCTGGAAATGCCTCCGTTGACGGCGGCCTGGCATTCTTAGCTATACACGTGTCCTGTGGCACACGACAACACGTTCTACAATGACTGTCGGCTGAGAAATCACGGTACGAAGTGGGCCATTCGCCAACGCCGTGTCCCATTTATCGTTCGCTACGTGCGCAGCACAGCGGCGCATTTCACATCATGAGCATACCTCAGTGACGTCAGTCTACCCTGCAATTGGCATACAGTTCTGACCACTCCTTCTTGGTGTTGCATTTGCTCTGTCAGTCAGTGTATTCTTATACGAGTCACCTCAGTAGTTTGGGAATAGCCCTTGTTTCATCGGCCTAGTGCCCCTTAGGTAGGAAATCATATCTAGGAGTGCAAGAACTCGCCTCCATTCAATTTGTGTTTCAGGCCATTTACTTAACCTGTTCTTTTCTACTACGGCCCAATAGGTTGGGTACCAGATACCCCTGTTTCTAATTTTGTAAGTTGTGCCTTGATGGCAAGTAATTAAAATTTTCTGATAGTTCCTTGCGTAGGCTTGAGAACCGAGAGCACGTTAGCTCTTTTTCAAATGTTGTAAAAGTGCCTCTGGGAGGCCGGATTTTGTAATTGATGGAGCAAGGGCTCCATGTATCGAGGGATTTCTGCCCTGGTATAAACGTGTACTCTTTTGTAATTTTGAACTGGGAACTCAAAAATTGTAAAACTAGGGGCTTGTAGCCCAAGAGCGTGAAAATTGTGAAATCTTGGACCTTTCTAAGTCTTGTTTTTAAATTGCTATGTCATTGTTATCTCACTAAGTGAGAATTTATTAATTTGTTGCTTTTTGAAAATATAACCTTCCATTTTATTTGAAATTCTTTCTTGACATAGGAGTTAGACTTTCACTCCGGCACCTTCTTTCCCCTCTGCTGGTCCACGGGTAACCCCGTAATAATAATAATAATAATAATAATAATAATAATAATAATAATAATAATAATAATAATAATAATAATCTTAGTCACTAGACACCGTAGTAAGACCATCTGTACTGTACGGCTCGGAATGCCTAAACATGACCCGGAAAGGACAATTCAGAAAACAGGAACTGAAAGAGCGAAAGATCCTCAGAAGGATTATGGGTACCAAGAAGGAGATGGGTACAGAATCAGGCACAACAAGGAACTCTACAGAAAAATAGAGAGCATTACAACAGCTATGAGAGACAGAAGACTAATGTTCTATGGTCACGTAGTCAGGATGTACAGCCAAGGACTCACTTCAAGAATCTTCAACACTGTATCTAGAGGGAAAGCTACAAATGCCAAATAGACGAATTTGGTTCGGAAAGACTTACAATACCTAAACATTGATCACATTGACATTTACAATAGAGATAAATTCAGAAAGTTAGTCAAGACATCTGACTCTCTCCAGTCACTAACAACTAAATCACTGAGTCCAGGAGTAGGAGTGAAATGGACTCAAGAAAGGAAAGACATCCATAGCGCTAGAATGAAGGAATACCGGCCTAAGAGGAAGAAAAGAGCTCACCAGAGTTAAGAACCACGTGGTTTATCGTAGGCCTAAACGAATAATAATAATAATAATAATAATAATAATAATAATAATAATAATAATAATAATAATAATAATAATAATAATAATAATAATAATAATAATACCAAGTCAAGGGAATGGGACGACCGAGCAAGTGGCCGTGTAGTTAGGGTCGCACAGCTGTGAGCTTGCATTCGCCAGGCAGTGTGTTCGAACCTCCAGCTCTGAAGATGGTTTTCCGTGGTTTCCCATTTTCACACCAGGCAAATGCTGAGGCTGTACCTTAATTAAGGCTTCCTTCCAGCTCCTAGGCCCTTCCTATCCCGTCGTCACAATAAGACCTGAAATTCAGTGTTCAGGAAGCGACCGTGGCCTTAATTATTAAGGTACAGCCTGGTGTGAAAATGGGAAACCATAGAAAACCATCTTCAGGTCTGCCGACAATGGGGTTCGAACCCACTCTCTCCAGAATGCAAGCTCACAGCTGCGTGCCCCTAACCGCACGGCCCACTTGCTCGGTACAACACAAAGCAGACTGTAAAAATATTAAAATTTGACTTCATCATCGTTGCATTAGATAAATAAAATTAGTATAATTTTGTCTATACGATTAAGAATTTTATCTCAAACGTTTTTTCTCGAGTAAGGTGTTCACTTTAATTTTTGTCTATCTGTTTAATTGTTTGTCTATTTGTTTGCCAGGAATACAGTATAATAGAATTTCCGGAAACTCGGTAATTAAGTTCAGGGATAGCCGAGATATACACTATAGCCGTAATATTAAAAGAGGCGTTTTGACAGATAGGGCTGGAGGGAGTAGCATTGTACGTGTCATTGCACAGTGTTGCCTCATTCCTGCATTCCTTTCTCCTTGCCTTCGCTTTTGGTTCACTTCTTCGTTCGTTTAGACAGCTGTTGTACGTAGCTCAGAAGCGAGAGATTTGGCAACTCCAAGCAACACGAGCCGGCCAAGAGGCTTATCTCCATGGCAACCACAATGGGTCCGTTCACGTTTCCATGACAACCATACTTCTTACTCCCTTCTCCCTACACAGGCATGTAGTAAACGGAATTCCTTCTAAGAGCTGTCAGAATGCACCTTACAATATTACGACTATAAGCTATATACTATTTGGCCAGTATTCAGTAGCGTAGCAATATTAAGGGGACCAAAGCGGAATATGTCCAATTTCTCCGATAATATTACCGTACGGGACGACAAGCAACACACGCTGGTGCTCACACTGTGCAGCGGCAGGTGCCCAAGAACTTGCCAGGGTGTCATGTAGCGAACCTTTCTTGGGGTTCGACTCACAGACAGAGTTCTGGACGAGGAGATCCGGGAGCACACCGGGGTGACAGGCATCGTGCGACACATCACCAGTCGTAAGTGGCGCTGGATGTGGCACATCGCGAGGCAGAGTGACGAGCGGTGGCAAGCGAGAACCACCAGGTCGAATGTCGTCATACCACACACCGCTCAGGCAAGAGGTGAAACTGTCTAGAGCAGGGGTTTCCAAATGGCGCATGTGGTCCGCGAAGCCGATTTTGCGGCTCGCGAGAGCACTGTAAGAAATAATGTGAAGAAAAGTCACTAAAATATTTATTAGCTCGTTCAAAAACGTATTAATTTTTATACACCTTATAGGCCCGAGTCAGAACTAATTATTCTTTAATACTAGTTCCTCTTTTCAAGACTTCATTTGTTCTCAACAGATTATTTTTGATTTTAAAACACTTAAAACCCAAATTTCAAGTAATAATGTTATTATTTTGCGTACCACTGACTGCTTTTGATGGTTTTCGGAGACGCCGAGGTGTCGAAATTTTGTCCCACAGGAGTTCTTTTACGTGCTAGTAAATCTACCAACACGAGGCTGACGTATTTGAACACCTTCAAATACCACCGGACTGAGCCAGGATTGAACCTGCCGAGCTGTGGTCAGAAGGCCAGCGCCACAACCGTCTCAGCCACTCAGCCCGGCTCCAAATTTCACTCTTTTATGCAATTTTAAAATAATGTTTAAAGCAATTAAAATGATCAAACCCTCATTTCAAATGAACTACGTATATTATTTCATAATGGTGCTTCTGTTCTATTTGTAGAATTTTACGAGAATTGGCCTCTTGAAGTGCGGCCCGCAAACATGACTGAGGTTTCCAAAATGGCTCTCGAGCCCTTACAAATTGGAAACCCCTGGTCTAGAGCGTGGCATAGGATGGGAGTGAAACATGACCAACCGCTAGCTCAAGAAGTAAGCCTTTGAAATGTGATGTTATGAAAGGTTGCTGAAGGTGAGATGGAGAGATTGAACCACGGATGAAGAAATAGGAATCGAATTACGGAGAGGAAAGCAATTTGGCAAAATTAGACCACAGGAAGTGTCACAATAACAGGAAGACACCCAGGACGTGTATTATTAAATGTAGACGGTAGGACAGTAAGAGTAGAACAAGGCATTAATATGAAAAACAGATTAGAATAGATGTGGGACTAAGTAGTTATGTGAAAATGAATAGCTTAGCACAGGATAGGGTGACGTGGGACGCTGCATCAAATGATCCATGTGGGTTAGGAAATGTACAGATCACTTATAAGCCGTATCATAAACTCGTTCATTATTGTCCCCTCTTACCACTCATGCCTTGACTTCTTCTTCTTCTTCTCCTCCTTCTTCTTCTTCTTCTTCTTCTTCTTCTTCTTCGGATGCACAGAAGGTTGGCGACCAAAAGGAGTACATATCAATCAATCAATCAATCAATCAATCAATCAATCAATCAATCAATCAATCAATCAATCAATCAATCAATCAATCAATCAATCAATCAATCAATCAATCAATCAATCAATCAATCAATCAATCAATCAATCAATCAATCAATCAATCAATCAATCAATCCTTATCTGCATTTAGGGCACTCCCCCCAGCTGACAGATACCCTATCTGTTAATTTCGTAGCCTTTTCTTAAATGATTGCAAAAGAATTGGAAATTTATTGAACATCTCTCTTGGTAAGTTATTCCAATCCTAACTCCCCTTCCTATAAACGAATATTTGCCCCAAATTTATCTTCATATTTTGATCTTTCCTACTTTTAAAGACACCACCCAAACTTATTCGTCTCATGTCATTCCACGCCATCTCTCCACTGACAGTTCGGAACATACCACTTAGTCAAGCAGCTCGTCTTCTTTATCTCAAGTCTTCCCAGCCCAAACTTTGCAACATTTTTGTAACGCTACTCTTTTGTCGGAAATCACCCAGACCAGATCGAGCTGCTTTTCTTAGGATATTGTCCAGTTCTTGAATCAAGTAATCCTGGTGAGAGTCCCATACACTGAAACCATACTCTAGTTGGGGTCTTACTAGAGACTTATATGCCCTCTCCTTTGCATCCTTACTACAACCACTAAATACCCTCATAACCATGTGCAGAGATCGGTACCCTTTATTTACAATCCCATTTATGTGATTACGCCAATGAAGATCTTCCCTTATATTAATACCTAGGACAATGATCCCCAAAAGGAACATTCACACCATCAACGCAGTAATTAAAACTGAGAGGACGTTTCCTATTTGTGAAACTCACAACCTGACTTTTAACCCCGTTTATCAACATACCATTGCCTGCTGTCCATCTCATTATTTTGTGTTTCCCGTGTCAGAGTTAGATATCAAACCACACGTCAGGGGGCACTATGTGTAGGGCGCCTCTCCTTTTCCCCTGACGTTCCATCGAATCTGTAAACGTTTTATGATAAATAATAAATACTAGGAGATGAAGGGAGAGTGAAACCATTTAAATTTACAACAAACTATCGTTAAAATTAATAATAAACACTCATGCTGTGAACGTTTGGGAAAATTCTTATTATCAATCTTAATTGTACAAATTTGTCATATCCCTTCTTTGGCATTTCCATAAATAACTTTAATTTGCTGTAGAATAAATCAGTGCAGAACAATGCAAGATACAACGTACCTGTGCACAATTTTCAAACAAATTAATTATCGATTAGTCATTTAAAAGTACGTTGCAACTTTCTTTATTGGTCATTAGTGGAATAGTATACCGCACATTTTGTACCAAAAATTAGTAGTTAAATATCGTTGTTTTATGTTTTCATTACAATTAAAGGAAAAGCAAAGGGAAGGAATAAGAAGAAAGTAAACGCAAAGTGCTGACATTGAAATCCATGACGAAAGCCTAGAAATGAGGGACGTGACACCAGCGGTGATACAGTTACTCTCACGCAAATTCCAAACAAGTAAGCAGGTTGTTAAATTCTGAGTAATAGGGGCCAGTGACATAAGCCCTCGGTCACGTTTCTGTTTACCCACTTTCCAAAGTTTGAACGAAATCAATAACCCCATAGCCGTAGCTACCTTTCGCCAGCGGTTCACCAGCTATGCAAGTCTGTAACGTAAAGAGCGGCTACAAAGCTTACAACAGCCAACACAGCCTGCGTGATGTAACTGAATTAGTTCGCAAGTACGCCGATATGCATCTCGACTGTGCCTGGCAATACCGCCCTGAATTTGCAACTATTTGAGTGAATACTAATAAACAATAAAAATATCATAAATAAGTGAATAAATAAAATTACTCAAACACTTCATAAAAATAATTAACCGAAATGTCCGTAGTGTGAGCGCCAGAGTTCACCAGAATGGATCCCTCAAATTTAGATAGGGCATGATAATTCTTTATCTCCCATGGCGTGTACACAAAAGCTGCGTACTGGTACATCTGCTTCAGGTCTTACCTAACCTTCTGAAAACGACTAAATAGGTAGGAACTGCACCTAGGTTCATCAATAAGTCCACTGATTCTAAAATAACTAACTATATTCTCAATAAAATCCGTGGATGAGCACCTCATCAACACACCAAAATACACTTATAATACACAAACAACATATTACTGGAAGACTCCATATTTACAACAACAACAACAACAACAACAAAGAAGACAGTGGGAAAACGAAAACGAGATCTAAGCCACTATTTGTAATTAGTCCGTTGAACAATGTATATATATGTAGATAAGAACACTTCACTGTCTCTGTATCAACACGACTTGCCGATTCCCATAATCAGCACTTATAATATCACACAGATACTGTACCTCGTAAATATTGTGTTCACTGACTTTAACACTTGTTTTAAAGATATATTCATTTGAGCAACACACGCTTGTCATTTCTGACCATAAATTATGGAAAGTCTGAGATAGCTTTCACCAAAATATAATACCAAACCACCACAAGTGATACAATACCAAGTGTGTAAGCACTCCACATTTGTAGATCAGCCACTTTCCACGAACGTAAAAAGATTACGTCTGATCTTACATCCCAAGTGATAACTTTATGGTGACGGTGTCGTGGAAAATCGTAACAAGTATCCCAAATTCTGTTTCTTACACGAAAAATGTAAAATAAAATAATTTCGTCATTCAGCATGCAACCGCTCCGGGTTAAACCTTCTTTGCCCGATACCTCCATGTTCTAACTCGTCGTTGGGCAGCCTAGTTTGACGAATGGAGTCGCTCAGCGGATACCTCAGGGTTTACTTATGGCAAGTAGGACTGTAGAATTCGCTTTACGTGAGTCCAAGAGAATTCCAACTCACGGGTGATACCTATCGTTACTCACGACATAATGATAATCATCGCCGACAACCTTATTAGAGTTTGACCTCGAGAGAAACTTGCCATTGTTAAATAAACACTTAATTATACGGTACCTTACTTAGCTAGTAGTTAACTTACAATCTAGACAGTAATTAAAGAACTCATGACTCCAGCAATTAGAAAAATAACAAAATATTTATTAATAAAATATTAATTAACTAACTTCATATTATGCAACGCATTATTCAAATTAACTGAAAATACGTAATGAAAATGAGTCAGCGCTGGCTCGTATGACGAACAAAAGATAATATTGAGTATTTAAATAGTCAAAATGATCAGTTCCTTTGTGAAGTTGAAGTTCAATATTTGCTCATTTACAACAGATCACTGGACACATTTGAGGTCCACCTCGCATTTAAATTATAAGTATAACTTCGACACAATTAACTCGTTCCGAAAGTTCACTTTCTTTAGTCGTATTTAAACAATCTCACTTGGATACAATATCCAGCCGCAATGCATCACAAATAGATTAATAAATTAAGTGTGAATTAATTGGAATTACTTTTAAGTAGATCTGAGTGAATTATAGGAAATCGAAAATAGAACTGAATATATTAAATTAGGTTTTAATAAAATCCGAAGACATGATTTTGTTGCAACGAACTCGTTGTGCATTGAAACTCCTTACGAACTAAGGCATTCTTTCCTAGTGCCAGTTAAATACGGCTCCTACTCTAGCCTTTCCCTAGCTGAAGTTCGTTAAAGAAATGTATTTTCAAAAACGGAGAATATTAACCAATCTAGCTATCTATCTAACTTCAGCGTAATCTTTGGCTGTCTCACACATGCCCTTATAGGTTCAATGTCCCTTTTAATAGTTATCTTTCAATAACATTCAACCACAATGCAAGCTACTTAACTTTCTTGCAATTAAAATGAAGCGCTAAGCTGTGAGGTTTGGAAAACATAATCTCATATATATTGGTATCGTAATGCTTCTGGTTAACTACAGCTATTCAAAGTCGTATTGTTCTAAAGTTCATAATAAGTCATCTATACTGAGATACAATTACGTCACAAGCATACATCTATACTAATAAATCCAGTTCGTACCTTGGCTTATGTAGCTCCCGCGGTGTGGGCACTCTTACGCAAATAAATCATATAATTGACTTGTAGTGTGGTATAACTTGAATAGCAGGTACACGAAGATCCTGCATCGCATAAAAACCTTCTTAAATCACTATACATAATTCGAAACTTTCCTCCAATTACCATATTCATATTCTCATAACAACATCAATCTTATATAAACACCGTAGCCTCCATAAAAATATATCGCGTTTCCCAACTTGACGACTACGATAAAATACCACACAGATTCTTAAAAAAACTTACAAGTCGCAGATTCTCATAACTTACATATGAAGTTCAATGCCCTTTCTATGAACCAAACAAATGCGTAATTCCATGTTTCTTTCTACACCGCGCACAACCATACGTGACGTCAACTTCATGCATTACTTCAATGAAATCTCTATACACTCCCAGTATGTCATTTCAATCAGCTGTTTCATATTTCTCTACAAACCTCACGCTTCTTTCAAATGTTCAGGTCGATATAGCATAAACTATTGCTATATTATTAAATCGTAACTTCAAACTTAATTATCTTACACTTTGTTGGTAATCATCACTTGCATTGCTATATTATCGGTCTACATTTGCCATCAGCACATACCTAAGGTACATGTGTAAGCAAACCAAAAATTATGCAATGAAATGTTATGAATGACTTAGCTCGCTCATGGTTGTCCCTGGTCCAGCTGTTCCATTCCCATTGGATGTAGATGGGTCTTCGGTTCGGTCACGGGTTAGACATCTGGAACGTCATCCGCTCCTTCGTTCTGGTAGTACTTTCTGGTTACCCGTCTCCTTCCTTCGTCATGGCTCGGTCGGATGGTTACCCGTCGCCTTCCTCGTCATTTCCAGATCGTATGGTAAAATGAATTGTTCCCAGGTCGGTCCATCATTTGAATTTAGCACATCATCTTGATCATCTTCTTGATAGTCTCAATGTTGAAGATAATAATGCAATATACTGCCATTTTAATATTCTTATCGGACGTCGTTTATCATTATATTAATTTATTTTTATTTTTCTTCACAACTCTTCGACGTATCCGCAATTTCTTACGTAATGACTTCAGTACATTTATTTTCGTCTCAACTGATTTTGAATTCAGGCGAAGACTTATATTTTATTCTTATTAAATCGTTGTATTCTCTCTTTTCTCTTATGCAATCCTTTGCTTCTCCAAAAGAAATATCCGATGACGGAAATTGCGTCCGCTCTCGATGTCGTGAAAATTCAAGATGAAGATTATTTAATAATAATGTTTTTTCGATTTTTTTGAAAACAATACTGTAGACCGTCCTCTGTCCGTTTTACTCGAATACATGACCATTCCGAGAAGTATATGGCCCTCTGAGACATCATAGCAGGTGACTATTCCTTGCTTGTTTTAGATTACAAGGCCCATACCTTCGGTCGGCGCCATTTTGTAATCTGTCGTGGACGTGCGAACGGGCACAAGCAGAACAAGTCTAAATATCGTAGAGTTAAAAATATATTCGAGTTCTTTATATATGCAACTTTCAGAAACGTATGTTCTATTTTCAAACCAGACAGTATCAACTGAAACTGTTGATTTTAGAATGGAAAATACTGTGCGAAAATATTTCTCGTGATAAATCACAAAAGTTAAATATTGGAAAAATTGCGGTCGGCATATCAACGAATAGCACAGTTTCTTTAAAACGCTTTATCTCGAAAAGGCAGCGTTTGGACTTGTTACGGATTTGTGTCGACACTGTCGATTTGTGTCCATTGGGCACTTTTAACACATTTCAAAACATTCCGATAGAATTCCCGTCTTAATTAATTCCTGCCGACTATGTATTGTTGTCGTTACTGTTACAGCAAAACCCCGTATCTCCCATTGCTCTCCTTATCCGTTATTCTCCTTAACAGTGGTCACGCCCCCAGCCGCATATGAATATGTAGTCCATCAGTACAATTTTTGTTGGGTTCATTCCTACGCTAATGAAAATGAAACTTACATACATTATACTGTAGAAGTGCGTAAATACGTCATACAGACAGACAATCATCCCTACAGCGCGGTACGGTAAGGTTCAGTTTTCTTTACGGATATCCAGTCTTTAGAAAAATGATATGTAGGAAGAACATTGGGAGATACGAACTTCATCTGGAACAGGGACGATATAATAGTAAACCTCTCCAGATTGCTGAAGATGACAGGCCATGCGTCTGTATGTTGTCCTTCTGGATTGCAGAAAACAATAAGGCAGAATTGTATTTAAATATCCTCAAAGCAATAGAGAATCCAATACAATAAATCAAGATCTATTAAGTATCTGTGCGATCTGGGTCACTTACTTTTCGGTATAAGTTGTACATTATATTGTGCATATTTGTCTACTATTTTACTGAAAATCTAGCTAATTTCTGGCTGATTTCCGACAGACGAGTGGTGTTACGAAAAATCTTTGTGCCAGGAAGACCTGGGAATAACGAGAAGAGTTGCTACACTCAGTGGTATGGTCCGGGTTGTCAGTGGTTAGTATTAGTAGACCGATACGCTTGAGTGGTAGGAAGGACCATAATACTAAGATTAATTTCAAATTGAAGGTGATAAATTGGGGCAAGTATTCGTTCATAGAAAGGGGGATTGGAATAACTTACCAAGCGGGATGTTCGATAAATTTCAAACTCGTTTGAAAACTTTTAAGAAAAGACTAGGTTTTTAAATTAATTTCGTGTGGCTATTTCTAGACGAGTGCAGCCCTTGTAGGGCAGACCCTCCTATGAGGGTGGGCGGCATCTGCCATGTGTAGGTAACTGCGTGTTATTGTGGTGGAGGATAGTGTTATATGTGGTGTGTGAGATGCAGGAATGTTGGGGACATCACAAACACCCATCCCCCGGGCCACTGGAATTAACCAATTAAGGTTAAATTCCCCGACCCGGCCGGGAATCGAACCCGGGAACCTCTGAACCGAAGGCCAGTACGCTGACCATTCAGCCAACGAGTCGGACTAAAGACTAGGCAAACAACTGATAAGGAATCTGTCAGTTGGGTGACAGCAGATCAGTGGCAAATGAAATGAACTGAAATGAAAATTTAATTATTCGTACATACGATAACGGCTATAACCATGATATCAATGAAAAGTGTCGTGGTACCATATCGTCGGTGAAGAAACAATACTTCGTATCTCACAATGCTCTTCCTATCCATTATTTTCCGTCAGACTTGTCACACCTCTCAACCACACATGTGTACGCAGTCCGTCAGGACATTTTTCGTTGTATTCATTATCCTATGCTAATGTGTTAAGAAAAATGGACATTAAATACATTACACTGTAGGAATGCGTAAATAAGATATACAAACATACATTCCGGTACGATAACTTTAGAAAAATGATATGTAGGAAGAGCATTACTCATCCGCGTAGGAAATTGAACACAACGAACATTGTTCTGATGCATTGCACATCCATGTGTGGCTGGGAGGCGTGACCAGTCTTAAGGAAAAAAATGAATATGAAAAGTATTGTGACATACGAGGTTTTTGGTTCTTCAACGACGGTATTGCCAGCTAGGAACGGGAAATCAGAGAGACTATACACTGCTTTACTGAATGAAATCCAAATGTTTTCACTGTTTTAAATTAAAATGCACCTTTTATGGCACGTAAAGAAGGTATGAAGGTAAATAAGAAAATAACATTTCTAGCAAATGTTTGGAACCACCCTCATTACTCGTATCACCAATACTTGCCTTAGAGATCAATTGAAGGAGCCCTGGAAACTTCAAGGTGTGTCATGTCAGTATACCTCTCCGTCGGGTCACATTTCTCCACTATTCACCTTCATATTGAACCCTTAACTTACCATTCCATCGTTGGTCGGTCACAGCTGCTACAGCAGAGCCATATTGAACTCTTAAATCTTGGGGTCGTTGCGGGAAGAAATTCGGTCACGATCTTAACCAAATGATGGGGTTCAGAAGAGAGCCTAACTACTTGAAATGAGGAGCAAATATGTGCTTACTAACTTTTATTGAATCATTAATTGCACAAAAAATATTTTTTTATGTAAATCCTTGACCAAAAATTAATTATTAATTATAAAATGTTTCAAACGCAGTCACATTGCATAGCGTTATTTTTCTATTGTAATATCAAAGAATTTTCTTCGGAGAAAATAGGAATCTCATAAATTAGTGGACAGCGAAACCGAAAAAGTGAAAAGAAAGCCTGAAAAATCGGGCACCTATTAATCCAAACGATAGCTGAGAATTAATCCACACGATCCGTGGAAAATCTGACCTTCAACAAGTAGAACGGCTGATTTCCTGTTAATTAAGGTTATCCACCAGTCGAATACCCTTTCGGATACCGAACACCCGCGGAATGGACCCTTAATCGAACCAAATTGACTATCAGTTGCTTTGGATAGGTTGCGACGTATTATTGGAAAACATGGTATTCACTACAAGTTAACAGCAGCATTCACAATTGAAAAACAAAAATTCCACTATGGATTGTCATTTCATGACACCCTTAATTTATACAATAATCCCGATGCTAAAACGTGCATCACCCAAACAGCTGTTCAGAAGGAACCAACAACAACACGATCCGCAAGGATCTTACGTTACGTCGTTCTGAAGGAACAAAACTGCGAAATGCAGGAAACACGCATTTAGAAGAAATGCCAAACACTGAAGTTTATTAAAAAGTGGTAAATCACTTGAAAAATATTATTATAAAACCGACTTTCAGGTAATAAATGGTTACGTTAAGCTTAATAAAATTACAAGTCCACATGGTAAAATAAAACAAATTATAGAATTCTTTCCTATTTAACAATCACTACCATCACAGATCAATCTACTTATTGTTTGACCCAACACACTACATACAAAGTTATCAACTGACCAAACTCAAATACGTATAAAAGTGAAAGAACGACAAAAATTGAAAATAAAATATATTATCGGCTGACGAATCGAGCCCGTATTCGTAACTCAAATGTCTCACACTAATACGTTGAGTGTCAACACGCACAATATCAAAGCAAAACGGACGTCAGAACGATAGAACAAATAAGTCCGTAAAATAAAATAAAATACTGAAGTTCATTGAACTCAAACACGCATGGCGAACTGCAGTAAATATTCAATCACCGCTAGCTCAGTACTAATTTTTTTGGACAACCCTCACTATCAAGCCATTAGAGATTCCGTAATCTTAGGTAAATACCTTCCAGCTGTTGAGGGCTGCACGCAAGCTTGGCCTCGTTATCACTGAACTAACACTCTTCGCACTGCATACACTACTGCAGACACTACCATCGCTCAAGTCACTTCGCAAAGCATCTAATCTAAGACTTGAGTATGTACAGCTGACATCCCAGACCTATCGTCGGGCCAACCTAATGTCTGCACAACCTAACACTAACCTCTATGTACACATACCTTCCTAACCCTATCGTTGAGCGTGAACTAGGACGTCTCATCATCAGTATACTCCTAGGATAACATGTGACGTCTTAAATCTATTGTCGAGCGGAAATTGGGTCGTATACGCTTCCTCTAGCATATCAGGCGAAATCGTAATTTCAAACACACTCTTAGATATTTCGGCTGTAAACCTGGTCGAAACTAATAACACGCAACGAAACAAATCTTGCCACAGAATTAACGCAACCCGGGAAATGCAACTAAGTCCCTATCTTGTTACTAAACCTTGAAATTGAAAATAAATAACCCGTGGTGATCAATCCACAACTCAAACACGATCTCAGCATGTGCAATGAAGTTTGGAAAAATGATATTGACTTCCAACACACGTCTAACACTACTTGAATATCCCAAAACAATAATCATCACCACCGCAAAAATCCATACTGTAATTTTAGAGTGAAGCCCTAAAATCGCCTACCGTCATTTTCCAGATATTCATATCCATGACTAACCAGAGAAAAGAAATCCAATGAATCTACACAGCCAAACATTTCGCTCTAATAACATCCAATATCTCATCCCACAATGTTTCCGATTTAGTGATAAATTACCGCCTCGTAATTTATGAAATTTCGAAACTTGTCATTACAGTCAAACAACACCAACCGTGTATTCAGAATGCTCTTCTATCCTTGAGGTCATATTACTATAATATACATTATACTGACTTTACGTAACTAGTCATCTGATTTTTACTACCAAGATTTACAATCTTCACCAGAAATCGTTTTTCACTTGGGATCTTACTTGAAATTTTACTGTGCCTCACACAATAATCATCTCAAACCAACCTTCTCCAGGTCTCAGTTTTTCGGATTGTTAGCGGAATATACTACAGCCTGCCACATAAATATCACATTTAATATACAGCCTGTCTCAAAAATTCTTCGCCATCAACAAATGCAGCCTGTCTCAAAAATTCATTCTCGTCGTCTTCTCATGGCGGTATTGTATGAAATATACAGGATTACTCTGCCTGCAACATCTCTACAACTCTTATCTCCACATATATAAATTCTTCGCCCTCAATCCACTTTCTTATATTTCAAGACTTTTCATTCCTCAATCCTCTCGTGAAAAACAACTTTTATAGAAATATCTTTTCATTTTATTGTTACTACAACTTTCGGACCTCAAGAATACAACAACACGCCGTGATTTTCCATATCACCGATGTACACGATCTCACAAAATTTTACTTCCCATGAACGAAACATAACTTTATCGGATTTCACTGGAATTTTCTAGACACCCGCAAACCTTGTAGAACATACCTGTTAAATCCACTTTTAACATAGAAAAATATTATCCCACGGTAAACATAATAATAATAATAATAATAATAATAATAACAATAATAATAATAATAATACATACGCGATGAAAATTGGTTGGGACAAACAATAATCTAACTACAACATTGATACAAAATATTCACAGACCTGAAATAGTAGCCACCACCCTGGATTCTGGCTGCATCTAGCCAGCAGACCTCGCGTCTATCCTTCCATGGCTACATTTACCATAATCTTCTCATGCATATAACTTATATTACACAACACTTGCAATGCACTTTCAAAACGTTTAACAGGCGACGAGTACTCTGCTCAAATGACCACGTCCACTGCGTTCGCAAGACCTCTGCTTCCCTTCACCCTACTAAAAGTCCAGGTGTTCCAACAGATAAGAAACCAGATACCGCAGCTAAGTTCCAGACTCATCTTTAACAAACACACACTGAATACCGAGAGAAATTCAATTACTTTTCACCCACATATCTAAACCTTCGAAGTTCCCATTAGCGGCAGCTCAGAAAATTTCTATCATCTTCCACTTTAACAGTATATTTGAATCATGGACACGAACATGTAATAAGTTATTTGGAGACCAAATTTTCTCACTTTCCTGCTGACGAGTGACGCGGGCTTTGCTGCTCCAACAACCAGACAGAGAATGTGAAATATACGGAGGGAGATTTCTTTTATACTCTATGGGGTGACGCTACTCACACCATGAAGCTTGATTGCACAATCTGCTAATTCCGCATCCAATAGACCAATTTTCTTGAAATTTGTTCCATAACTTCGGACAGACTTACGATTTATTAAGGTGTTAATTTCATAATTTTCCCATGCTCGCAACAGGCGAAATAAATTATTTCTGCCCGGGCGTTTCGCGGGTTTTCTTCATCCATCAGCCTTGGCACGTGTCGCAATTTCAGGAGCCGGGCGCAGATTCTTCTCTAGGCTTAACTGCATTTATTTTTGTCCTGGGGGTTTTGTCTTTCCATAGGGTTTAAGAATAATTTAGATTCTTTATTTCTGGATTTACTATGTCACCAAAATCTCTCGTTACGAAGAATTCCTTGAATTTGTAAAATTGTTCATTATTCGAAGTCCACCGAAGTGTCCCAGCGTTTCACGAGTTTGCAGCTTGCTTGACGCGGGGAGCTCGTTCCCACGAGACAGCTAGACCCTAGAAATAACAACATGGCTGCTCTCAAAAAGTAGTTTGTAGCTGAAATAAATATTTGAAATTAAAATATAATTTTCTGATCGTAGAATTATGGGTTCAATATAGTACCTCTTCATCTGTGATGTGATCTACACATCTCACCCTCAGCATTATTCTGAAATACATCTCCTTAAATGATTCCAAACTTCCACTCTGAGACGAATATCTGTATCTGAAATAAGCAAATTTATTTTATTAAGTAAGACCGCCCTTACTTGGGCTGGTCTTTTTATATCCTTGTTGTTGGTTATTCTACTATCAAGTACAAATATTCGTCTTTTTCTTCTGAGAAAGTTCTAATGTGATATTTCCTACATTGCCTAATTGAATTAGACTACATATATTGTTTTATTAGCATTATTTATTTTCATTTAGCATTCCTTCTCTAAGACTGTCCGACACCTTGGTTGAATGCTCAGCATTGAAACCTTCGGCTAAGGGGCCTCCGGGCGCGATTCCCGGCTGGGTCGTGGAATGTAATCGCGTTTGATTAATCCTTCTGGCTCGAGGACTGGGTATTTTTGTTTGTTCCAATACTCTCCTCTTCATATTCAGAGAACACACCACATGAGGCCTACCAACCACAACAGAAACATTCAAAGGTGATTACATCCCGGGTTGGCGTCAGAAAGAGCATCCAGGCGTAAAACAGGACAAAATCCACATGTGGGACCTAGTACGCACCCGCGACCCAACTGATGTGTGAAAAACGGTATAAGAGGAAGAATAAGAAAAAGAGATTCCTTCTCCAAGACTGTGTTCATATTACTCAGTAGTTATTCCAGATTATCTGCAGACTCCAATAAAATGTCACTTTCGTCAGGAAATCACAGAGTATTGATTGCCTCTCTTTGAACTGTTAATCGTTTTCGAAATGTTTGTTTGATTTTATTTACAGCGTCTACTAAACATTAAAATAGAGGGACAAAAAAACTGCAACCTTACCTCATTCATTCCTGGATATTCCGTTTTTTCTGCATCCCTCGAATTTTACCCTGTAGGCTACTACATATAATACGCATATTACTTATACTTAAGTATAAATCAAATAAATATTACTGGGCGAGTTGGCCATGCGGTTAGGGGTGCGCAGCTGTGAGCTTGCATTCGGGATATAGTGGGTTCGAACCCCAGTGTCTGCTGCCCTGAAGATGGTTTTCCACGGTTTCCCATTTTCACACCAGGAAAATGTTGGGGCTGTACCTTAATTAAGGCCACTCCTAGGCCTTTACTATCTCATCGTCGCCATAAGAGCTATCTGTATCGGCGCGACGTGCAGCAAATTGTAAATTAAAAACAAATTAAAGTAACGTAAGTATTTATAATAAAAAATAAAAACGATACATCTCTTGTTGAATTATTTGCTTAGTTTGCGATTCCATATCATCTCTCGATACAAGGTTAAAACTTGTTCAGTTTGTTTTTTCCACTTCTTTTCCGAATCAAAAACTAATAACGAAGGAAAGGTGTATTTTGTAAGGATATAGAAATATAAAGGCACCACTGCTGCCTCCTCCCACCCCGCCCTAGCTAACATTACCGTTTCGAAAGGATATATTTATATTTTTAAAATTTTTGGTACACTTTTATCAGAAATCACAACATTCAGTACAATTCTTCAACTTCCTAAAAGTTACAAGGAAGAATTGCAATAAGTGTATTTACTTAGTATGGCGCTGATCCCTTCCAAATATTTTGAAAATAATGTTTTCAGCTTCACAGTCCATTTTAATAGTGTACTTTTGGGTACACTTTTGAAAGTCTTTATTGCAGCTACTAGCGTCATTAACTTGCATAAAAACAAATTCTTTGCTGCACGGAAAATATGCAAGTCATTGATATACGTTTCTGCTTAGACGGTAGGCGAATGAGTTCACATCGGCAATTCTACGCTTTTTCATATAATGCGAGTGTGTGTACTAGGTTACAGGAGTGACGTTACCGTGTGTAAGGGGCTTTGTTGTAACAAACCAAACGCTTGACTCGTTTAAAACATGGCGCCTTTAGTACCTACTGCGTATAGAAGGCGGTGTTCTAGCACACGGTAATAACGCGAGGAAAGAAGTTGACAAAGACTTGGTATGCAGTAGATATATGACAAACCCTAGTTACTATGGTTACCACGGTGTCGGCTTTCTGTCCACGCTAATTCCAGATAGCCCCCCCCCACCAGACCAGACACATATCCAAGTTACAATAATTATGACTCGTAAATTAATACGTTTCGTGAAAATTTTACCTGAAATTGTGGATTCTAAAATTTGACACGTTTCTACCTGCAACCCTGTTGATATACTAACGAACAGGGATAATTTATATTTTGGTCTAGTGACTGTGACTGGGTGAAACATGAATAAATAGTTTCTTAGATGTGAATCTACAAGATATGCAGGTTTTACGTTTAGGTACTTTTATATTTTTAACATACGACTGACTGCTGAAGGATCTCTCAGTTTCAGCGATAGTTACTTAATTATGGAGAAAACGTTTCGTTCATGCTGCTAATTTTAAATTTTTATTCATAATCCATTTGAATTTCAATGTGAAATTTAATTAGAGCCGGTTCCACAATAGCTATTGAACTATTTGCGTGAACACTAAGGAGAGATTCAGTCGCTTATTGAGTTACAGTAAAAATTGTGGATTTTAAGCTACGTTTTCATCTAATGACCAATGTGAGCACTTTAAACAGTTAAGAGTCACGTTACATTGAAAAATAAGGGAGTGATAAAATATAAATAGATAGTTATACAGGTCTCGTAGACATAAATATTTTGCAATTGGCTTTACGTAGCACCGACAAAGATAGGTCTTATAGCGACGATGGGATAAGAAATGGCTAGGAGTGTGAAGGAAGCGGCCGTGGCCTTTTTAATGTACATCCCCAGTATTTGCCTGGAGTGAAAGTGGGAAACCACGTAAAACCATCTTCAGGGCTGCCGACAGTTGGGTTCGAATCCATTATCCCCCGAATGCAAGCTCACAGCTGTGCGCCACTAATCGCACGGCCAATTGGATCGGTCTTAGATATAAATAAAATAAGGAACTTATATTTTATATTTCTGTCCCAAACAATGGAAGTAAAATCATCCCAACTTTGTAACCCTGATTAAATGGATTACTTCTCTTTCCTTGATGATATAAACGTCTTCGACTAAAATCACCACGTTATTGATGATGTTCACCTCAACTGCAGGCGAAATATGTGGAAGAAATATAAATTGAGTAGAGTACGACTCTATAGCCAGACATATGTTATTTCCGCTACCACCAGCTGTGAAACTTTACATTGTTTCAATCAAACACACAACCCTCGCCAAAGTGCGATTTCACAATCTAACAAAGAAGGTTAATTTTTTCGGTGGTATTGTGTCAATTTCTTGAGTATTATAATACTTCTAGGAATACAAGATAACATCTAGTAAGGATGGTGAGGAATAAGGAAATAAACAACAACAAAAACCTTCTGGTCTTTTTATTCAATGTTCTAATATGATGTCTCATGTTAACGCAATTCTTTTTTTTAATGTTATCCTAAATATTACAAATTATTATACAAATATTTCCTTCATATTGGAAACATGGTTTTGTGATGGCCTTTTGAATAAAGTTCCATAAATAAGATCGAAATCATTTTTATAACAGTCCAATGTATTCGTTAATGTGAAAATATCAAACTGGTACACTTGAAAATTAAAAAGAGGATTGTGGAGGAATGAGGTTCTACAGAAAAGCAAAGTGTAATCAACCAAAACTATTTGTAGTCATCTGTCTAAACTTTGAATTCAAAGAAAGTAGTATTTTGTGAATTCTCTCTCCTCTATTCAACTTTTCGCTTAATAAGGTATCACTAATATACGTAATATAGTATTTCCAGACTTAACCTCCAATATCTACTTACTGATATTGCCTGTTAATTTTAGCTTCAATACCTTTCAATTTACGTAGAATTTTACGTCTTATCTAATATGATATCTCATCTTAACGCAATTATTTTTTAATGTTATCTTAATATTACAAATTTCCGTTCATATTGGAAACATGCTTTGGTGATTACTTTTGAATAATGCTCCATAAATAAGATTGAAATCATTTTTATAACAGTCCAATCCTAACCAGAGAAACATTAATTTTCACATTGGCTAGGACTAGAACAGCGGTAGAAATGGCATTCGTTTACCGTACCCCCTCCCCCAACATATTTTAAAATTCTATACTTTTGATGATAGGTTGTATTGTAATTTCCAGTCGATTTTCTCGTTAAGAATCAGATTCTAAAAAACAGTGACTACACTACAGTTCAAGAAAAGTAGTGCACTGTGATTGTGACACAATTCGACGTGATATTCTGCCTCCACCAAGACAGAGGATGGGAAATGAAGTTTGAGAATTTACATTCACATCTCAGCTGTAGTTAAGGAGCGAAACCCACAAATAATGTTGTAAGCAAGTTATACTAACAGTGACTTTGTGCATTATTAATCAATCAATTAATTAATTAATTATTTAATTAATCAATTAATCAATTAACTCCGTTCATTCTGTATATTGAATATAACATACTCATTTTGGGATACTCCTCTTCTATCTAACTTCCTGACTCCAAATTGGTCAATTTTTCGCTACCTCTGAACAACAAACGAATTTAGTTTCCTTTTAAAAGTAGATGTTACGCACCTATTTTATCACTGATACTTACTCTCTGTTCAGGTGAGAGGGCATACCTGCTGTGTGCTCTACTTGCTCCTGCACAAACAATGGCGTCGTCGACATTATATACCTTCTATGAAGTAAATTTCTTAGTAAAGACTACACAAAATAAGATAGGACAATGAGAGTCGAGTTACGTGGATTACAGTTACACTCAGAATTCTTAGACTATGTGTCGCGTTGTATCTGAATCATATTTATCGAATGAAAAGCTTAAGTTCTATGGGCCAGTATGGTTCATTTAAACGAACACTCATTTCTTAAACCTATACTTCCTTATTCTGTCCAGAATAATGTAATCTAAGGGGGGTTGGAGTGTCTTATAAGCGAGGAATGACAGTCACATCTGCTGGTTCTTCCGTACGGCAAGAAGAGTACCCATCTTACTAAGTCGTTCATGGGCTGCGGGCACAATTATATACGAAAGTCGGGATACAGCTAACATGGCACCACGGTTACTTGATTGAAAATCCTAGTATATCCCTTAACTTCTTCATTTCCATTCTTCAGGTAGGTTTTCCCTTCGATCCAGCTGGCGCAGCCGCCTGGACGAAGGACCACTGCTAACACTGGTGACGCTAGGATGGGATTGGAAAGGAAGCGGCCGTGGTAAAGCATGGAAAACCATCTTCAGAACTGCCGACGATGACTTCGTAATTGTAGTCAAGACTGAATGTGTCCAGTGGTAATGAAATAAGGTTCAACCTTGTGTTCGAAGGACATTCTACCATCATAGCTTCGGTCCACTACTGTCCTTTGCAGAGCATGGACCCTCGAAAATTCCTAACGCATTTTTTTATGAAACGCTGGGAGCTATAAACCCAATTGTAATATTGGCTACGGCCTGAAAACTTTCTTCCATATTCATCGCGACACTGACTGTGAAAGCCTAAACTGAAATATTTCTCGGTAAAAGGAAAATTCGATTTTATCATATTAGAAAAGTATGTTGATTCCAAAAATTCATTATCTGTTCGACAGCAGATGCATGTCACCCATGTACACTGGGAATTCAACCCGATATAGACCACTCTGAGATGATTGCACAAAGAATAACGAGGCTGTTATGAAGTATAGGAATCCTCGTGCATTTTAAGTAAAACTAGCAAATGTACCCGTGCTTCGCTACGGTATTCTACATTGTATACGGATATCGACGTAAATACTGTGCGTGCAGCAAATGAGATTGTTTTAAAATTGCATGTCTCTTAGTCTTATCCGAGAAATAGCACGGGGAGGTCCACATACGTTGTTTCCAATGTAAAGTGAGGGTTGCGGAGTTGTGATGATAACGCCAGGCTCACTTGCCTACTGCCATTCACAATCGAGTTGGCAAGTTTACATTATAATTGCAGGCCCCAATGCCTACTGCGCGGTCACAATCGATTTGGAGAGTTTTAGTTACAATGGCAGACCCATTTCCTACTTTCAGACAGGTTACAGTTGAGGAGTTTTATTATAATACCAGGCAACTTCCCTACCACCAGTCAAAATTGAGTTGTGCAGTTATCATTATAATGACAGTCCCTGTTTACTGCTGCTAGCCAGCTTACTGCCAGTCACACGGAATTAGTGAGTTTCCATGAAAATAGCAGGCCACTATGCCTAATGCTAGTCAAATTTTAGATTGGAACATTTGTTTATAATGGCGGGCACCCTGGCCTAGAGCCAAACACAATAGAGTAGGGGACTTTCGAACAAAACTGCATGATCCCTTGCCTTCTGCAAGACAAATCGAAAAGTGAATTATTCATTAAAATGGTAGGCCCTCCTTACTAATGCCAGTTACACAGGAGTTGGAGAAGGACCCCATTCCTACTGCCAGCAGTCAAAGTCGGTGTAGGGAGTACTGATTACAATAGCAGACACATCCTTTCTCGATCGCTACAAATCGACATCAATGAATATATACAGATGGATATACGAAAGTATATGAATGTTTACAATATTGCAGACCTTCATTTACAGATTAACTGCTGCTAAACGGTACGTCATATCGACAAAGGATTGTACCGTAAGGCGCAGTATTTAGCGATCTAAATGGCTGGTCCTATGATATTTTCTCGCATCTAATCTATTCATGGGTCAGATTGAATCAGAAACGTTGAATAGGTTGAAATTTGCGTAAGATTATCTTACATTGCATTACTTTTCGGATAATTATGTGACATAGCATTTGGCTCACATATGGGTACTGGGTGGGCCAATGTTCGTGTAGAGTTTGATCATACTATCTTTCCTGTAAGAGATTGAAATGATGCACATGAGAAGAAAAGGTTTAGAAATTAATTTCCATTAAGGCAGGTAGATTTCCATTAAGTTTGGTTGTGTGTATTTTGAGGGAGTGCAAAATCACGGTTTCGGTTTCGTATAAACCCCCAATTAGTTCAGGGATTTAGAAACAATATTTGCCCTAAAACCTCCCCAAAGGATAGGTGGATTCTAAATATGAAGTTTGGTGGAAATATATCCAGTAGTTTTCAAGTTAGAGAAAGACAAACAGACCAAACAAACAAACAAACAAACAAACAAAGAAACAAACTAACTAACTAACTAACAGACACCAAGGAAACCTACCCTTGGACAGATGGATGCTATATATAAAAATTGGTTAAAATATCTTGTTAGTTTTCAAGTTGTAACAAGTACGCTTTACACGCACCCACTCTTGCGTTAAGTCCGCTGGGATTTGTACCGAAAAACGGTCCGTTAATGATATCTCCCTTACTAAATCCCGTTATCGAAATGATGCACATGAGAAAAAAAGGTTTAAAAATTAATTTTCATTAAGGCAGGTTGATTTCAATTAAGTTCGGTTGTGTATACTTTGAGGGAGTGCAAAATCACGGTTTCGGTTTCGTAAAAATCCCCACTCAGTTCAGGGATTTAGAAACGATATTTGCGCTAAAACCTACCCAAGGAGAGGTGGATTCTAAATATGAAGTTTGGTGGAAATATATATTTAGTAGTTTTCAAGTTATAGAAGGACAGACAAACAGACAAACAGACAAAGAGACTAACAGACAAACAAACAGACAAACAGACACCAAAGCTAAAAATGATGCAGATGGTCATTATTACACCTGAAACGGATAACTGTACGGAAATTTCGCCAAAATAATCAGTGTACAGACACACAGTTTGCGCTAAAACCTACCCAAGGACAGGTGGATTATAAATATGAAGTTTGGTGGAAATATATCCAGTAGTTTTCAAGTTATAGAAGGACAGACAAACAGACAAACAGACAAACTGACACCAAAGCTAAAAATGATGCAGATGGTCATTATTACACCTGAAACGGATAACTGTACCGAAATTTCGCCAAAATAATCAATGTACAGACACACGGTCGTTACGATTTTATTTATATAGATGACGGATAAGCATGAGCACGATGAAAAGTGCAGACTTCCACTTCGAGATTCATATCTCCTAAACGGTTTATGATATTAAGAAACGGTTTGCGCCATCAGACGCCTCATTTATCGCTCTACATGTTTGTTTCTAAACCATTTCCTCGTATCTCCCATATTAAGGGGGTAAATTGAGTTCACATTTTGAATAGGGTGAAATTTGGGTGCATTTTTAACATTTTACATTACATTTTGCCTACTTATGTATAAGCTAGAATCATGAAATTTGGTACACATCTGTCCCTTAATCGTGCCAATGTGCGCACACAACGTGATGATCCTATCATTCTTATAAATGTGTCAAACAATAAAATATACTTGTAAAAATCACCAAATTTACGAACAATCCAGAAATACGGCCAAATTTAACGTATAAGGGAGAGAGCTACGACAAAATGTCACAGGACCAAAGTTGTAGATCACTCCGAATTGAAGTGACACTGTGCCATCCGTTTTGTGATACGACTTACCGTTTAGCCAAAAAATAGCTCAAAAGGAATGTCTGCACAGTCATTAAAATTGCCTCCATATTTCGATATCCTTGGGGGTAAAAAGTGAAAAATTTGAACATCTTGGAATTTTCCCGTCGGTTAGGGACCAAAAGCTATAATTTCACCAAATTTCAATTGTCTACCTCGTCTCGCAGGTTGTGCCGCCATCTTGATTTGGGGGGATGGGGGATAAAAGTGAGGAAATTCCCGAAAATTTTTAAGCCCACGAAACCTATAGGTTATCGTTTTGGATATACTATACGACTGTGTTCTTATACTGAGCCCAAAATTTGAGCCCCCCAGCGTGCCCCCTTCAGGGAATTTTGAGAATTTCCGATTTTTCTAGGGATCCTGGGGTCATCAGTTTCCCTCGTACCAAGTTTCAAATTTCTGAGATTTCTGGAAGTGCCTCATTAATTCACGTCTTTTTCATTTTTAAATATTTATATATACATCGCTCCAGCCCGACTTGCTTTTATATATATAGATGACGGATAAGCATGAGCACGTTGAAAAGTGCAGACTTCCACTTCGAGATTCATATCTCCTAAACAGTTTATGATATTAAGAAACGGTTTGCGCCATCAGACGCCTCATTTATCGCTCTACATGTTTGTTTCTAAACCATTTCCTCGTATCTCCCATATTAAGGGGGTAAATTGAGTTCAAATTTTGAATAGGGTGAAATTTGGGTGCATTTTTAACATTTTACATTACATTTTGCCTACTTATGTATAAGCTAGAATCATGAAATTTGGTACACATATGTCCCTTAATCGTGCCAATGTGCGCACACAACGTGATGATCCTATCATTCTTATAAATGTGTCAAACAATAAAATATACTTGTAAAAATCACCAAATTTACGAACAATCCAGAAATACGGCCAAATTTAACGTATAAGGGAGAGAGCTACGACAAAATGTCACAGGACCAAAGTTGTAGATCACTCCGAATTGAAGTGACATTGTGCCATCCGTTTTGTGATACGACTTACCGTTTAGCCAAAAAATAGCTCAAAAGGAATGTCTGCACAGTCATTAAAATTGCCTCCATATTTCGATATCCTTGGGGGTAAAAAGTGAAAAATTTGAACATCTTGGAATTTTCCCGTCGGTTAGGGACCAAAAGCTATAATTTCACCAAATTTCAATTGTCTACCTCGTCTCGCAGGTTGTGCCGCCATCTTGATTTGGGGGGATGGGGGATAAAAGTGAGGAAATTCCCGAAAATTTTTAAGCCCACGAAACCTATAGGTTATCGTTTTGGGTATACTATACGACTGTGTTCTTATACTGAGCCCAAAATTTGAGCCCCCCAGCGTGCCCCCTTCAGGGAATTTTGAGAATTTCCGATTTTTCTAGGGATCCTGGGGTCATCAGTTTCCCTCGTACCAAGTTTCAAATTTCTGAGATTTCTGGAAGTGCCTCATTAATTCACGTCTTTTTCATTTTTAAATATTTATATATACATCGCTCCAGCCCGACTTGCTTTTATATATATAGATTTCACAGGACCATGAAATTTTCATCGCCAATGGTTAGATACAAAACGTTGATTACCTTGGAGGAGAGAAAATTCAAAAGCATTGTTGCATTATAGTCTACGTCTGAATGTACCGTGTCGTACAGCCCACTGTTAAGGGCCCAACTAGCCAAATAAATACTTACATTCTTGGTTTCTCTCCTTTTAATATCATAAAATGATTTGTTCATTTCATATTTAGTGTCTGTTTATCTATATTTCACTATGTCCTTCATCGAGTTCACCTTATGTGTAGTTAACTTACATTTATAAACTTAAACTAAAAATTCGTGTGCAACTGAGAAAACTCTTTCGTAGAACTCTTAGTTGTCAGTCACTAACTGAAATTCCACTTTGTACAAGTTTAATTTTGAAGGTTATCCTGGCCAGAAGATTGAAATACTGTAATGGACCGAAGAACAACATCAAAATGCTGGAATTGTTCACGAGTTGGGTCGAGGTGTAAAAGAAGCTGGACGCGCTGGACTACGTGGCTGAACTCCTTCGCACGACCAGTCGGGATGTGTTCTGCTGGGGTATGGCAGGATCTTCGCTACTTGCATGGAGCCCTGCAACATGCGAAAGTACAACGTATAGCTCATCCATTCATTTGTAATAGTTGTTACATTTTTATTCTTGAAAATAATATATGCACATACACATATAAGGATTTTCCTGAATAGTGCGCCTTGTCTATACTTTTATTGATGGTAAACTAATGCACACGTTTTTTGAGTATTTTTATTCGCCTTTTTCAAAAGTACAAAATTACAAAATTACAAATTACAAATTACCTGTCCAGACAGGTTTAAAATTAATCAATTAAAAAGAAAAACCAACATGACAGTTTAAAGAAATGTGGTGAAAAGAAAACCACAAGAAACCTGTATAATTGTATAAGAGTGTTGATACTACTATAAAACACTAACTGCACTATAATTTAACGAATAAAATACCAAAATTAGAATAACACTCTTTTGAAACATAATACAAAGCCATCGCACTGTTGTCAATTTTCATTACATCACGGTGTAAAATATACAAAATAAAAAAAACATAAAAAATGAAATAAATGATTCGCAAATTTTTCTATATTGCCTTTTTTACCATTTCCCAACGAGCATTCTTGATTGATCTAATAAAGTCCACCAACGTCCATCCACTCTTATCGAATGATGTCAAATTCCAATGCACTTCGCCGCTAGCAACCAAGTTACAGAATTCACTTCTGATTTTTCCGTCAGTGTAAATTCTCTAATCATTAACTGCTCATTCGATACAGAAGACAGAATTCCTTGTATTTTCCGCACTGTATTCACAGTCCATGACCAGACAGGTCGTGCTTCCCGACAAAATGTAACTCAGTGCACTGTGGTATCGAGCTCGCCGCATTGTCCACACTTATTATCTTCAGACAAGTTGTGACGAAAGCGCTTTGTTGCTGTTGGAACGATGTCAGTAATTACCGCGTAGACTGATGATCTCCACTGACTTGGTACATGTTTATAGTTAGCATTTGACATTTTCTTTGAGGGAATTTTCGTTCGATCGGTACTGGTCTCTGTAATCCTTTCAGCAGGTAAGTGTAGAAATTCTTCGTCGAGTGAAATTCTTTTCTTTCTTTTCGGTCCTGCAGGAGACTGTCAAGGATACCAACGATGGTTCGGAAAGCAGGATGTATATGCCTATGTCGACCACCTCTTACATCAGGCTCCGGAGGTTGAAGAAATATCAGTTCTGTTCGAGTTTCAACCTTGATAGTGATTTAAGTATCGTTATTCGCAGGAGAGCCTTATATTTCAGGTCTACACAAATTAGGTTGAGTCCTCCATGTGTATTCGGCAAGTACAGCTGGTCACGTCTCACCCGAAACAGAGAACCTCTACAAAGATAGTGGCCTAGACAATGTTCTATACGCTGTGTTATTTGTTTTGTTGCAGGTAGAACTTGAACAGAGTACCATATTTTGGATAAAGCAAACACATTAATATGCCGTACTTTTTGGATGAAATTCAGATACCTAGTATGTTTCTATATTAAGGTGTCTCTAACTTTATTAGTTATTGACGTCCGATTCTCGGTTAGCATATCTTTAAAATGTTGTTGGAAAACAATTCCTAAGATCTTCAACTTAGTTTCAATGGGCAGTGATCGATTAGGCGCAGGTGACTGATGTCGACCAAGAAGCATCATTCTGGACTTTTGCTTAAATACCTTCGAATCTGAATCTTCCTCAAATTCGTGGATTATATGTAGAGTTCGCTTTTCCTCGGATGTTTCTGTTAGGATAATACACACGTCGTCAGCATACGCCCGTACTGTCACTTTTTGTGCACTGAGTGTCAGGCCAGTTATACACTGATTTATTCGGTGAAGAAATGGTTCTAGCGCTATGATGAACAGAAGCATAGAGAGGGAATCCTAGACGAACTCATTTCCGCATAGGTATTTTCATAGTTAGATGTCCATTTGTAATGATTCGTGAGGTGGCTGTTCTATACAGTCCTTTAATGCACTCAATCAATTTACATGCAAAGGCGAAAGTTTGCATTGTGGACCATAGGTACGGATGTTTTATTCTGTCGAAGGCCTTATGGAAGTCCAGACTTACGAGTGTCGTGGGAGGAAGGCTCGATGAGGCTTTTCGTGTAACAGAATTATGTTTCTTAGCACTAACAGATTGGAAACAATATTTTGACCTGATGTCCCACACGATTGCTATTGTCCGATGACCTGTTGGAACTGCAATTTTATTGGTGATGATATTATTTTAGTGAATAGCTTGTAATCTGTATTTAGCAAGGTGATCGACCTGAGGTCTTCCATTCTTAGAGGTCTCGTGGTTTTGGGAATTAAAATAATAATTTCAGACGTGAATTCTTCCGTTGGGACGTGTGGCCTGTCTAGTATTTCTTGGTACACTTTAAACAGGTCTTCCTCTATTATGTCCCAGATTATTTGGTAGAATTTATAAATTATTCCATCTGGGCCTGGAGGGCGATGACGCCGTACTTGGGAAAGTGCAGAGAGTATTTCCTCCGAGGTAATATCTCCAATAAGACTTGATCCTTCTTCTTTATTCAATATTGGTAGAGCATGCTGTAGGATGCTGTAAAAGTGTTGATTAATGTGTGGGTCGCCATGGAATAGTGTTGTGAAGTAGTCTGCACTAATTTGGAGGACGTCCTTCATATCCGACTTAATGTGAGCATGCTCATCCCGGAGAACGCTCTTCTTCAAATACTGAGGGTACTTTGCCACGGATGAATGCCCCATTAGATGATTCTCTTGAATATTAATGATCGTGTGTTTGATTTCTTTCATTTCATTAGTGATATTCTCTACACTGGCTTGCTGTCGTTGAAGCTGGTATAAAACGTCTTAATAAAATTCAATGTATTTCTCTTTTCCTTTGCCCGATGTTTGGATTTTTAAAAATCGTTTAATTTCTGGTTTAACAATATCAGTCCACCATGTCACGTGGTAGTAGTATTTAGATCGTTTACTACGCAATTTCATCCATAGTGTTCGAAAATCAGTTTTGACATCATCTTGGTCGTACAAGAGGGACGCATTAAGTTTCGAGTATCCACGCCAATGTAGAGGTGGTTGTACTGTTGTTGAGTAACGAAATATGAGAGCATGATGGTCACTGAATGACACCGGTATAATCTCAGAACTGTGTAGCCTATTTATCATCTCTCGTGATGTATACGCCCTATCGATTCTAGAAGCTAACCCGGCCCGATAGAAGGTAAAATGGACGTCTGTTCCATGTTTAAGTTCCATACGTCATGTAAGTGCAATCCCTCCACAAGATTTTGTAGGCTGCAACAGTTATTGAAATGTCCAATTTGATCGTGCGGATTTAATACACAGTTAAAATCACCGGCCAAAATTATGATATTAATAGGGCCCTGCACAAAATATCTGATGTCATCTTCAAATAAACATTCTCTGTCAAGACCTTGAGAACCTGACGGAGCATAAACATTAATAAAAAGAGTGTCCTCAAATTTCACAGCAACAATTCTGCCATCGGGATGAAACTCCGCTTCAGAAACAGTCAGTCCTACTCTATATATTATATCCGTACTCGAAGTGATGGACCAACATTTACTTTATATTCGTATCCCGACAGACAGTCTAAGTTTGGATCATTAACATCTTGAATAAATAGGATATCTATGTCATGAAGCCTGAGAAAATCCTGAAGGAGAGCTTCAGGCTTTTGACGCCGTCTACGTTCAAGGCGGTGACACAACGTAGGAGAGTCATCTGCAGAAACAAGGAAACAATCAAAGTAATTGTAGTAGAATTCATCCTGGAAGGAGGATTTGATTAAGCTGCTGTGGTCAATACACCTTCACACCTACACTAGTCTCTACTTTCTGTAATTTAAGCCGACCGCGCGAGGTACTACGCATTTGAGTGCTGTACGGTTTGGATTCTGTGTCCGGCCCCATGGCTAAATGGTTAGTGTGCTGGCCTTTGGTTCAAGGGGCCCCGGGTTCGATTCCCGGCCGGGTCGAACACACATTTTATGGTGTTTTTCATGATACTTGCCATGATTGTACATACAATATTCCAAGGACTATACGAAACATGTATTAGGAACACACACTCGCACTACGCGATAACCACACAATACCGACAAGCCGCTTGCCGTGTTACCTCGGCCGAGGTTACGCACGAACTGTCGAGTTAACTCATAATTGCTGAAAAGTCGGGAATGGAATGAACGGTAATTTGACACTACATTAAAGTTGTAAAGTATTTAAACACAAGTCAATAGCAGTATTTTTTCTACATACTGTGTTTCAGTACTGCGTCTCTTTTGGGCTTTTAGACAAGCCCAATATCTCTACTTTATGCCCGCTAAGGGATTTACATCATAGAATACTTTTACGACAAGGCAATGTACTATCTTCAATTGCTACTTCAGATTGAAACTAAATCCCAAAATAACCGACCTTAGAAATTACGGAGGAAGGTACTTTATAGTTTATACAGTTTATATATATTATACCGTTGCCTCTCAACAGAGGTAGGCTAAGGACTGAATTTACTAAAAAAAATACAAATACTACTTAAACATTTTAAACGCTTAAATTACACTAATAACCCTTCAAGAAATTACTTAATTTTCAAATTTACCTGTACTCGTTTTAGCAAACTTGAATATCAGCTTTTTTTACATCTGACTGAATTTTATACTATGAATACTACAATTGATTGAACATTTATATGATTATTTTACTGAAATGAATTGAGGACTACTATTAACAACATACAATACTATAGAATAATTTTCACGAACATATTTCTTATATTTGCAATAAATTAATTTTAAAAGATGAAAGTTCACGATCCTAATCAATGAGCGAACAACTGAGAGAAAAGGAGATGAATTAGTAGAACTCAGAATATATTGATTATACAGGTTGTTAGGGGTATACGTGCGGATATTTCTTGTAGCAATCGATAATGATGTGTCGAACCAATATACATCAATTTTCAGCATTCCTCGGAAGTTACTTTCGTGAGCAAAGGGATATTATGTTTGCAGAGTAGTTAATACGCCTCTTCGATGAGAAGGGATAGCTTTGTTTTGTTTATATACATGGGCTGCCTGTCCACGATAACAAATGAAGGCTGCTGCTACTGGTTCATGACAAGTAACGCACCATTCTTGTTAAACTGGTTTTGTTTACGGGCATGTGCATCCTGTCCAAGATAACAGCTGAAGATTGGTGATGATGGTTCATGATATGTTACGTTACATTCTTCCAAAACCAGTTTTGTTTATTTAAGGGCAGCCGGTCCACGATAAATTGTTAGCATTTTGTTTCCGTTTCAAGATCTTCAGACGCCCTTGGTCATCGATCTCGGTTAATGGAGATGTATCAAATAGCCGGTGTTAATGTGAGTTCTGCTGTTGTTAGGTCCTTTAGGGGATTGGGATATTTGGGGTCATCAGCCCCATGCTCAAATAAGTGTGGAAATGCTTTGACCACCTGTGTCGGTGCGGGGTCTGTAAGACAGTGTGGTATTATATTTACTCGATATCGAAATGAGTAGTATTGAAAGTGACTTATTAAAGCACATCAAACGTTTTGTTTCAAACGGATAATCTACATGTTATTAAACTACATAAATTAAAGTTCGTCTTTGAAACTAAAAGAACATGCATAATGGTAAAATAAAGCATTTTAACTTATTGCTGCGTTTGCAGTGCTTATTAACGGCATCAAAATAAAAGTTTACGGACTGAGTGGCTCGGACGGTTAAAGCACTGGCTTCTTGGTATTTACTTGACAGGCTTAATCCTTGATGCATGATTGCTTGCTTGCTGTTTAAAGGGGCCTAATATCTAGGTCATCGGCCCAGCTTAATCCTAGCTCAGTCTGGTGGTATATTAACCTGCTCAAACACGTCAGATTCCTATCAGTAGATGTACTGGCACGTTAAATTATATATGTGGGAAAAACTTTCGGCACCTCGGAGTCTCCGAGAACCGTAGAAAGAAGTTAGTGGGACGTAAGCAAATAACATTATTATTATTATTATTATTATTATTATTATTATTATTATTATTATTATTATTATTATTAAAATAAAAGTTACCGGGCGAGTTGGCCGTGCGCGTAGAGGCGCGCGGCTGTGAGCTTGCATCCGGCAGATAGTAGGTTCGAATCCCACTATCGGCAGCCCTGAAGATGGTTTTCCGTGGTTTCCCATTTTTCACACCAGGCAAATGCTGGGGCTGTACCTTAATTAAGGCCACGGCCACTTCATTCCAACTCCTAGGCCTTTCCTATCCCATCGTCGTCATAAGACCTATCTGTGTCGGTGCGACGCAAAGCCTCTAGCAAAAAAATAGTTAACCGTTACACTCAAACTTTGTAGCTCTTAATTTGTCATAATACACGAAAAAAATTGTGAACTGTTAACAACTCCGAATTATTAATCATAACTATGAACACGTCTCCGAAATCACTGGAACATGTATTTGAACGTCCGAAGTTACTGTTCTGATCCTTCATAGGAAATGCTCGAATTTCCGTCTTTAACTCGACGACAGTCTTCCATGTGCTGACACTATAAATCCCACACCCGTCTCCACACCTTTACGTCAGCTCTCACAGTTACGACGGCATCCCAAATACGTTGTCTTATAGTTACTTCATCGACATTTCCACTTGGTACACCAAGTCTTGGAGGTTCCCCCAGAAATAAAAATCTAGTGGATTTAAATCGGAGGAAGTAGATTGCCAGCTGACGGGACTATACCGACCAAACCATCGATGGGGAAACGGCGCTCTAGTTATCTACGAACATACATATTGGCTTGGCGAGGCGCCCCATCGTGCATGAGCCACATCAGCTTACGTATCCGTAGTGGAACGTCGTCCAGAGGCTCTGACAAAGAAGATTGCAGAAAATGGAGATAACCAAAGCCAGTCAGTCCTGCATTCAGCTCAAATGGTCCATGAAGCTGATCTCACAAATGTACAGCCCTAATATTTGTAGAAAACCTGTGCTGGAAATGACCTTGGTGAATGGCATCAGGGTCGTATTTTGCTCATGTATGGGCATTGTGAAAATTACATACCCTCCCATGTAAAGGATGCCTCGTCTGTAACCAAAACATTGTGCGGAACGACTGCATTACCTTCACATTGTTGCAAGAACAAGGTACAGAATTCAGTTCTTGGTAGGTAATCCGCTTCTTGGAGATGCTCGACTTTCTACTTTATTTTTACAATTTGCTTAATGTCGTACCGACACAGATAGATCTTACTGCGACGATGGGATAGGAAAGAAGTAGGAATGGGAAAGAATCAACTACGGCCTTAATTAAGGTACAGCCCAAGCATTTGCCTGCTGTGAAAGTGAGAAACCACGGAAAACCATCTTCAGGGCTGCCGACAGTGGGGTTCGAATCCACTATCTCCCGAATGCAAACTGATAGTTACATGACGTAAACCATGCGGCTACTTGCTCGGTGAGATGCTTAACTCTGTGGTAGTGCTCCGGGTACAATAGCTGTTCACGCAATGTGAGATGAGCAGTCTAGTCAGATGTATCTACTTGTCTTGCCAAGCTCCTTGTGCTTATTGTCGGTCCCTCTTTGACAAGTTTTTTCCCGCCGAAGCTACGAAGGATCGCGATGTGATCCACGGCAGTCGATCCGAGGATGAAGCGAGCCTGAATAGCGGAGCCTTCGGTACACAGCGACGGACGTTCAGCTATTGGAAATACGGCGGTTTGGAAATTGTTGCCTGTACAGCTTCCTCGCCACATGTTCAGTTTCTCCAGCTGCTCCGTACAGGAGGTGAATATGAGCTAACTCGGCACATGTAAACATTTCCGTTACTAATCAATTGGCTACAGTGATGTTGTTAGCTATACAAGTGTTCAACGACTGCGGGACAGGCAACAACAACTTGCCAGCAATGACAGTGGGGCAGGTAGCGTGGAGCCTAAGTCCAGTGCCGCATTCACTTGTTCACGCACCACCACTGAGTGTAACGTCACTCGCATTGCTTGCATAACAGCTGTGTCAGTACGTTTCCTCGTCTGATTGATATACGTAGAGTTAACAATATCTTGAGGTTAAAACATATTACTTTTAAAATATAAACAAGAATATATTTTGGAATGAATCAATGGAGCGAAGTCGTATATAATAAGAATAAGAATAAGAAGAATAACAGGAATAAAAAGAATTGACTATTCTTAATTAGCGAGCTGAACTTATCAACGTTTATAACTATGGATCTCAACGCGTGTATAATGCCTTAAATATGGCGAAAAGGATGCTCTAATGCCGGTTTGATTAGCTGGATGGTACATCGCTGGCCTTCTGATCGCAACTTGGCAGGTTCTATCCGTTTTTTTTTTTTTTTTTTTGCTATTGGTTTTACGTTGTCCCGACACAGATAGGTCTTATGGCGACGATGGGTAGGAAAGACCTAGGTATTGGAAGGAAGCGGCCGTGGCCGTAATTAAGGTACAGCCCCAGCATTTGCCTGGTGTGAAAATAGAAAACCACGAAAAACCATCGACAGGGCTGCCATCAGTGGGATTCGAACCCACTATCTCCCGGATGCAATGGTTCGATCCGCTTCAGTCCGGTGATATTTGAAGGTGCTCAAATACGTCAGCTCGCATAGGTAGTTTTAGAAGTATGTAAAATAAATCATGTGGGACAACATTCTGGCATCTCCATTTCTTCAAAAACCGTAAAAGTAGTTACTAGGACGTAAAACCTAATATTATTATTATTGTTATTATTATTATTATTATTATTATTATTATTATTATTATTATTATTATTATTATTATTATTATTATTATTATTATTATTATTATTACGAAAGTTAGATCTGTTTACGAGTACAGCAAGACCTCGTCTCGCATGTGCGCTGCCACCGCTCTTCCCCAGGGACTGGGGGAAGAGCACACCAACGTGAGTTGGCCTACAATAGCAGACAGGTTCAACAACCCCTATGCTCTGCTACTGTAGTTGAACATGTTGATTCAACGACACGAGGTCAGTATGACATAACCGGCGTTTTCTACTATGGCAATTCAAAACACATCTTGTCCTGAAATATTTGGCTCGTTTAAAGGGAAACTAATAGGACAATGTGAACTGTAAATAGCATGTGTTGTGAGATGTAGTTTTCTTTACAGACTAGAAAAGTATCTGCACGTATACTCCTAACATTCTGTATAAATAAAAAACACTATCATGATAAACAACATACAATTCTTCATCAGTGTTTGAATTATGATGAATACCTTATGCAGAAATGAAAATGAGCAAGAAACAAATGACGCAGTGGGACGTAGCAATGATATACTTGGACATTTACAAACATATCTTTTGAAGTACGAGGGCTTTCTTTTTTCGCCAGATTATAGAGAACTTCTACAAACAATTTGGATTGTCAAAGACTTTCATGATAGAAATGAAACAACTGCATAGAGAGACTCCATGAAATTAGTGAAACACCACTCTGATATGCTGCAATATTATCCCTCACTGTCTGAATTACATAAATATGTCCAAGCATCAACATTTTCCATGACTGCTGGATATAATATACCGGTACTATAATTATCTGTGCTGACACTGCGGTCTAGGGATAGCGTGCCTGACTGTAACATGGAGGTCTTGGGTTCAATTTCTGACCAGGATCTGTGGGCTTGTTCGAGATCCACTGAGCCTGCGTGATTACAATTATCAAGTTATCTGACGGTGAGATACAGATACCAGTCAAGAATGTCGCGAATAATGGCCGTGAGGATTCATCGTACTCACCACGCGTCGTCTCGTAATGTTAAAGCCTTTGGGCTGAGCAGTGGTTGCTTGGTAGACCAAGGCCCATGAGGGTTATAGTGCCATGAGGTTTGGTTTATAATGAACATTTGTCACGGCACTCCTTCCCTCCATGACAGTTTGCAATTGATTATGATGTACGAAGAATTCAAAATTAAAATAAATGAAACAATATATTGAACAATGCATTTTCTTACTCTTATATATTATCTGTGCATCCCCATAAGATGATCAACATGAAGTTTCAAGCTCAGGTGAATACCAAGGCAATTATTCATCACTTCCAACAACATTTTGTTATCACTCGCGATATAACTCAGAGAAGCACTCAGAGACAGTCACCGAAAATTTGGAAGCTTGAAGTAACACCATAAACAGGCTGTGCGAAAGCATACGGAGAACTACGAAAACTACGCTTCAATGGAGTTCTTCAGGAACTGTATAATTTCTGGCCAGGATCTGTGGGCTTGTTCGAGATCTACTGAGCCTACGTGATTACAATTATCAAGTTGTTTGACAGTGAGATAGAGATACCAGTCCAGGATGCTCTGTACACGTACGGCTTGAAGGCTTCCATGTCAAGATATTGTTATTCTGGATGGAACCGGGTTCCAGATGTAAGTTACATTTCACTCTTTGTACCAGAGTTATGTAGAAAAACTACTGTGTGAGGAAATATCTGAATATCCAGTAACACATTCGCTCAGACATATCTACTCTAAGATGGAAGAAGGCGTTTTAAATGTCGGAAACTCGCCATTAACCTACAAGTGGAATCGCTGGAGCTGAATCGCTTTCAACATCAACATTAAGTGGGTAGAGGAATAGAATGGAACTGCACTTTTGAGGACGTAAGAAAATTCCAGACTCAATTTAGGCACTAGCCACTTTGTAAATACCGGAGTATGTACGGAAGATAACAATTTCGTGTGGCTATTTCTCGCCGAGTGCAGCCCTTGTAAGGCAGACCCTCTGATGAGTGTGGGCGGCATCTGCCATGTGTAGGTAACTGCGTGTTATTGTGGTGGAGGATAGTGTTAGTACGGAAGATAAGGAGGGTTCATGCTGCTCATGGTGCGTGGGTGGGAAGTTCTTCAATTCGTGTATTTGTAGAATTGATATTCTGAATATCTAGCACATTGTAAAGCTCCGTAATCCGAACAACTAATAGCGACATCACAGTTACTTCGAATTCCAAATGTACAGCATTTTGATAGATGGACTAGATATTACAATATTAATTTTGTGGGGTTTCAATATGTAACCTTACTATATTGTACTTTCTTCGAAAATTATGACCCCTGTGTGCCCCCACCTAATAGTAAAATTTGTAATATGAAGTGAAGAATCACAGATGAGAACCTACGTTGCAATAACTACGAGGCTGTACCATGAACAATCTCCACGTAAAACTTTAAAACATAGTTATCTCCGTTACACTTTCCACACAGTCTCACAATTATTTCCCCAAGCCTTTAATTAGTTTCGACTGAGAGAGGTGGCTATTACGCGATCCACATCGTGTATTTGGAAGGTTTCAGCCCCATTGTTGGCAGCCGTAAAGATTGATTTCTGTAATTTCTCATTTCCACACCAGATAAATGCTAGGACCTTTACCTTAACTGGCGGCATGGTCGCTTCCCTCTGAGTCCAAGCCCTTTTCCAATCCCAGCGTCGTCGAAAACCTACCTGTGTTAGTCTAAGGTTAAACGGCTAGAAACTATTCAATCAATAATATTACTTGTTTTTACGTCCCACTAATTACTTTTACAGTTTCGAAGATGCTGAGGTGCCGGAAATTTTGTCCCGCAGGAGTTCTTTTACGTATCACTAAATCTACCGACAGGAGGCGGAAGTATTGGAACATGTTGATTCAACGACACGAGGTCAGTATGACATAACCGGCGTTTTCTACTATGGCAATTCAAAACACATCTTGTCCTGAAATATTTGGCTCGTTTAAAGGGAAACTAATAGGACAATGTGAACTGTAAATAGCATGTGTAGTGAGATGTAGTTTTCTTTATAGACTAGAAATGTATCTGCACGTATTGAGCTAAGATCGAACCTGCTAAGTTAGATTCAGAAGGCCAGCGCTCTGCCGTTGGAGCTAACTCAGCCAAACAAGTATAAAATGTCCACCTTGCCACTGTATATTGTAGATGGATGATTTGTGTTTTTTTCGCTTCATTATATTGTTTTGGTTTATGTTTTTGTTCCATTTTTGTGATTTTGCTCTAACTGAAAATTACAGTACTTTTGTATTCCACATTCATTAGGGCAAGTCTGCAGCTCTGCGGTTTGTACAGTTTACGGAGTTTTGTTCGGTCAAGTTTTAACCTTTACAGTGCTGATTAATTAACGATATATCATCGTTTCATAGTTGTGCGTAAAGTGCCATCAACGATATATATTACTGTGTAAATTATTTATTACTACGTGCTCTTAGGATGTTTATATCCGATGGAAAATAGCATCTTAATTGTCGTTCTCACAGAAGAAATAATACTGTTCATAATGGCGTTCCGAAAGAACACATTATTTCACTCGTTTCATGAAATGAATTTTAAAAATTCATGTTGTGTTTACATGCTATTATTTACAAATTACTGGTTGCATACAGTTACACAATAAGAAGTGGCTGATCCACCTGTTTAAGAGGGAACCTCCAAAATACTATAAATGTGCATTGCATTCTACGCAGCTTCGGGGACTCTACGCGTAACACAAAGGGCGTTAATATCCTGACTCAGAGAAATATCGATAAGACAGATCGTTGATATACTACTTACGAGAAATTTCTTTTTGAAGCCTGGCTCTTGTCTGAAGTAGACGAGTGCATCGTCAGGGATATGAAGGCGGGCGTATGGTGAGTTGCCTGCCAGTGGCTGGTCTCGACCAGGCAGGCAGTCTGTGTGGAGGTGAAGCATGTTGGTGGTGGTGTTGAGGGCCAAGGAGATGTGCGTCCACCCAGAGCCACCTGCTAACATATTCATAACGCTATGAGACAAAATCAAGACACTGAAATTTAATTAATAGAACCAGGTTTACTGAATACAGCACTTAAAAAATAACCTCGTATATTTTCAGTGAGACTTCATGCTCACTCAGTAAGGGTGGTCCCTAGCCCATTATATCAGTCATCAATAATATACACTTTTTTTTTGCTAGGGGCTTTACGTCGCACCGACACAGATAGGTCTTATGGCGACGATGGGATAGGAAAGGCTTAGGAGTTGGAAGGAAGCGGCCGTGGCCTTAATTAAGGTACAGCCCCAGCATTTGCCTGGTGTGAAAATGGGAAACCACGGAAAACCATTTTCAGGGCTGCCGATAGTGGGATTCGAACCTACTATCTCCCGGATGCAAGCTCACAGCCGCGCGCCTCTACGCGCACGGCCAACTCGCCCGATAATATACACTAGACCCGTTAACAGACACAAGATATTTAAATCTGTTTTCATCAAATGTGATGACTTCTACACTAAATATGGTCATCGGTTAGAAACATAAAAAAACCACACCTGAATTAAAGAGCAGCAAGAAGCCCCAACAATGAACTATCGATGAAACAGATAATATAAACCTTATTTTCTAAAAATAAAAGTGAATTGGCCACAAAATCAAATTTTCATTCCCAAGATAATATGTTTAACTAATATCAGCCAAGTTTTTGAAAATATCATCAAACTTCACCTCCAAGAATATTATCGACGGTGTGAGCAATACCTATTATCCCACAATATTTTGCCGATGTATTACCCTCCTTAAGGCTGGTCACGCTTCCCAGTCACACATGGATAATCAGTCCAACAGAACAACGCTCGCTGTGTTCATTTTCCTGTGCTGATGTACACTGACTGACAGAGCAAATCCAACACCAAGAAGGAGTGGTCAGAACTTTATGCCAATTGCAGGGTAGACTGACGTCACTGAGGTATGCTCATGATGTGAAATGCGCCGCTGTGCTGCGCACGTAGCGAACGATAAATGGGACACGGCGTTGGCGAATGGCCCACTTCGTACCGTGATTTCTCAGCCGACAGTCATTGTAGAACGTGTTGTCGTGTGCCACAGGACACGTGTATAGCTAAGAATGCCAGGCCGCCGTCAACGGAGGCATTTCCAGCAGACAGACGACTTTACGAGGGGTATGGTGATCGGGCTGAGAAGGGCAGGTTGGTCGCTTCGTCAAATCGCAGCCGATACCCATAGGGATGTGTCCACGGTGCAGCGCCTGTGGCGAAGATGGTTGGCGCAGGGACATGTGGCACGTGCGAGGGGTCCAGGCGCAGCCCGAGTGACGTCAGCACGCGAGGATCGGCGCATCCGCCGCCAAGCGGTGGCAGCCCCGCACGCCACGTCAACCGCCATTCTTCAGCACGTGCAAGACACCCTGGCTGTTCCAATATCGACCAGAACAATTTCCCGTCGATTGGTTGAAGGAGGCCTGCACTCCCGGCGTCCGCTCAGAAGACTACCATTGACTCCACAGCATAGACGTGCACGCCTGGCATGGTGGCATGGTGCCGGGCTAGAGCGACTTGGATGAGGGAATGGCGGAACGTCGTGTTCTCCGATGAGTCACGCTTCTGTTCTGTCAGTGATAGTCACCGCAGACGAGTGTGGCGTCGGCGTGGAGAAAGGTCAAGTCCGGCAGTAACTGTGGAGCGCCCTACCGCTAGACAACGCGGCATCATGGTTTGGGGCGCTGTTGCGTATGATTCCACGTCACCTGTAGTGCGTATTCAAGGCACGTTAAATGCCCACCGCTACGTGCAGCATGTGCTGCGGCCGGTGACACTCCCGTACCTTCAGGGGCTGCCCAATGCTCTGTTTCAGCAGGATAATGCCCGCCCACACACTGCTCGCATCTCCCAACAGGCTCTACGAGGTGTACAGATGCTTCCGTGGCCAGCGTACTCTCCGGATCTCTCACCAATCGAACACGTATGGGATCTCATTGGACGCCGTTTGCAAACTCTGCCCCAGCCTCGTACGGACGACCAACTGTGGCAAATGGTTGACAGAGAATGGAGAACCATCCCTCAGGACACCATCCGCACTCTTATTGACTCTGTACCTCGACGTGTCTCTGCGTGCATTGCCGCTCGCGGTGGTCCTACATCCTACTGAGTCGATGCCGTGCGCATTGTGTAACCTGCATATCGGTTTGAAATAAACATCAATTATTCGTCCGTGCCGTCTCTGTTTTTTCCCCAACTTTGATCCCTTTCGAACCACTCCTTCTTGGTGTTGCATTTGCTCTGTCAGTCAGTGTATAAAGGAAAATGCGCCTTAGATGCGTGTATTATACTGTAGAAATGCGTAAAAACTTCATAAAAGTATACATTCCTACAAAAATGAAATGGCGTATGGCTTTTAGTGTCGGGAGTGTCCAAGGACAAGTTCTGCTCGCCAGGTGCAGGTCATTCGATTTGACACCCGTACGCGACCTGCGCGTCGTGATGAGGATGAAATGATGGTGAAGAAGACACATACACCCAGCCCCCGTGCTAGCGAAATTAACCAATGATGGTTAAAATTCCCGACCCTGCCGGGAATCGAACCCGCGGCCCCTGTGATCAAATGCCAGCACGTTAACTATTTAGCTATTGAACCGGACATACTTTCCTACAGTACGGCACAACAAAGTTCATTTTCCTTTACATAAATATAGGAAAATGAACGAAACGCACGCTGTTCTGATGGACTGCATATCCATGTGTAGCTGGGAGGCGTGAGCAGTCTTAAGGGAAACAATGGATAGGAAGAACGTTTTGGGATACGAAGCATTGCATGCGCACCGTCATTATGACATTCTGTTTCGATAATGGTATGGCATGCGCCATTTATATTGGCTGACATTTCAACGTTGGATGCTGTTGTTCGAAAGTCAGTGGCATCAAAGCTTCATGAATCAGTCCGGCTCCATGGCTAAACGGTTAGCGTGCTGGCCGTTGGTCAGAGGGGTCCCGGGTTTGATTCCCAGCAGAGTCGGGAATTTTAACCACCAGCGGTTAATTTCGCTGGCACCGGAGATGGGAATATGTGTCGTCTTTATCATAATTTCATCCTCATCACGACGCGCAGATTGCCTACGGGTATCAAATCAAACGACCTGAAACTGGCGAGCCGAACATGTCCTCGGACACTCCCGGCACTAAAGGCCATACGCCATTTCATTTTTCATTATTCATCAGAGCAGTTACAGATTCCATTGTGAATTCATTTATATGATAATAACCTCGTAATTATTTAGCAATGTTGATGAGTTGTGGCCATACAATATCATCAACTATTTAATCCCCCATTTAGGAAAAACAACAGGACATTTTCAGTTTAATTGTATATATCTTTCATGCCAGTGCTTTAGAGTATAAGTCAGAAATAAGTAGATGTCAGGAAGAGATTTTAAGTTTTAGAAATAGCGACAACATTAATTTTAGAGGTTGTGAAATAAATAAATCATTAACATATTTCAGAAAATATTTTCACATTTTATATTTCAATAATTGTGAATCTTTTTAAACGATTTATTTTTTGCCTGAACCGTTGGAAATTAAATCAGTAACTTGTACTTTGAGGACCCAATAGAGCATGAGATATGCTATTAGCTCTGTTAGAAAATATACAGTAAATATAATTATGGTATCCAATTCTGGACAAAGATTTTTTTTTTTAGAATTGTTTTGCGTCGCACCGACACAAATGAATCTTATAGCGACGATGGGATAGGAGCGGGAAGGGAATGGCCGTGGCCTTGATTAAGGTACAACCCCAGCATTTGCCTGGTGTGAAGATGGGAAACCACGGAAAAGCATCTTCAGGGCTGCCAACAATGGGGTTCGTACCCACTATCTCCCAGATGCAAGCTCACAGCCGCGCGCCCCTAACCGTACGGCCAAGTCAACCGGTGCGGGTGGAAGGTTAACATCACCTAGGATATTGACTTCTTAGACTAAGTCCATGAATTCATCAACAAAAGGATCTATATTTGGAATTAAAGGCGGATGTTTATACTCCTCGGCGGTGGTTTTAAATCGGAGGTAAATTATTGTCCTGCTTCATGTGATGGAAATTTAAATATAAAATAAAATTGTTCTCCTGCACTAAGGAGAATGCCGGGACAGTTCGCAGAATAGGCCACGGCTGCACCCTCCTTAACTTCTCCGAAAATCACACCATTGCCAGAAAACTCCTTGGCCCGAGAGTCGGTGTTACGATCTCAACTGTAATCAAGCATAAAGTTAAGAATATTGTGGTACTTCCAGCAAGGCGGGATATTTCTAAATTTGAGAAAATAATTTATATTAGTTCCAACATCAATAAAGTGTTTGACATGTAATTGATGACGAAGAAGGGAACGATTCTAGCTGGTTAGAATAAACAGGAGAGAGCTGTGTGAGTGACGTGTCAATCGCCCGTCAGCACCAGAAATAAAACATGTCACGCTCTAAATATAACGGAAAATAACGACTATAATATTGACAAGATATTGTGCCTCTTGAAGCTTAAAGTGAAAAATGTTTCAGAAGGATTTTCTGGTTATGCCCTATTCTTTTGCCATGTAAAAAATGAGGTATATTTATTACTGCTGTCTTTTCAGGTAGGTGAAATTTGAAAAATTTAGGATTGTTGCTGGTGGTTATAGAAATCATAATTGTTCTTTAAAAGGGCAAAACAGAAGAGGCTATCACCTCTATTTACATAAATACAAGCAAGAAGAATAGTTCTGATACAGTGTGAATAAGAGTACAACGTCTACTAAAGGATAAGGTATGTGAGAAGGAGGAAAAATGAAAGACTCCAGTGAAGCTGCAAGCGCTCTTGTCCAGAGGGACGAGAAAACTCCGTAGTATCGTTACTATTTTCCCATCAAGGTAGCTGCAGTTCCAATCTAGACTAATGAAGTGCACACTTTCTTAATAAACAGTGACGTTCGTTTAGTTTGGGTCTCAAGGCTTCTCGTCACAGTATGTAAAACTTCTAACTTGTTACCTTCGTTTGGCTTGGAAGAGAACGAGATTTCACCAAAATAGATCGGACAAAACTCTCTTCATCTTATCCTAGGTATTTCTGGGGGGCCGGTGGAACCACACAGGCTCACTTCGTGGTTTGGCCGGGGATTCGAGATCGGATGCCCATTTCAGGTGAAAATATCAACCTAGGATCCAATGAGATTGGTTTCTCAGAGGATTCACTCGCAAGGGAACTGTTTGTGTTGTGCCAGACAGATGAAACTTTGATGACTGATCAATAAATAAATCCCAGTTATAATGACCATAATAATGTTGCTGTAACACAAAGATAACATCATAATTAACCACGGAGAAGTACCTGGGCTCCTGGAAGAAGTTAGCTTATGACGATGTAAAATAACCTTGCATATGCACAGTAGAAGTATACCATTCGTTTAATTTCAAAGTTATATAAAATATTCAATTCTGAAAGTGAGATTTTGGCAATCGAAACAGATCTTATGTTTTGCAAACCTATTTCCCAAACACGAGAATCATATGAAAATATCAATTATTAGCATTTTAATACTTCTCCATCGTTTATAATTGAAGCTAAGTTGCCTTTACATGGAGTTAATCAAATATTTGTACAAATATCGGGGATTAATTTCTGGGATTAAAACGAAAAGAAATGTCCCTATGAATTTATATAATGCGCTGAAATGAAATGTCGTATGGCTTTTAGTGCCGGGATATCCCAGGACGGGTTCGGCTCGCCAGGTGCAGGTCTTTCTATTTGACACCCGTAGGTGACCTGCGCGTCGTGATGAGGATGAAATGATGATGAAGACAACACATACACCCAGCCCCCTTGCCATTGGAATTAACCAATTAAGGTTAAAATCCCCGACCCGGCCGGGAATCGAACCCGGGACCCTCTGAACCGAAGGCCAGTACGCTGACCGTTCAGCCAACGAGTCATATAATGCGCTGTTGCTGAGTTACATGCGACTAAGTTACAGGACTTATATTGGCCGCTTCATAAAAGATAATCAAAGTGCCTGCCAGGAGCAGCTCAACATGGACTGGCTACGCAGTTCAAAGATACCTGGGTCCTGTCGAAAAGCTGCACATTTTTTTTATCGATACGCTGTTCCTGATGTTAATCGGAGTAGTACACACAGATTTTTCACGTGTCCACACAAATAGAAATCCCGTTGAGTAATATCAGGAGACCGGGAAGGCCAATGTACATGACCTCGATGCCCAATCCACCATCGTGGGAAGGTGGTGTTAAAATCTGGCGTACATGCAAACTGAAGTGAGCTAAAGACCCATCGTGCATGAACAACATTGCGTGGCGAACTGTTAAGAGCACATGTTTCAGTGGTACAGGCAGCATGTCCCCTAAGAAGGTGTTTCTTTTTTTTGCTATGGGCTTTACGTCGCACCAACATAGATAGGTCTTATGGCGACGATGGGATAGGAAAGGCCTAGGAGTTGGAAGGAAGCGGCCGTGGCCTTAATTAAGGTACAGCCCCAGCATTTGCCTGGTGTGAAAATGGGAAACCACGGAAAACCATTTTCAGGGCTGCCGATAGTGGGATTCGAACCTACTATCTCCCGGATGCAAGCTCACAGCCGCGCGCCTCTACGCGCACAGCCAACTCGCCCGGTAGAAGGTGGTTCATTCAGTTGTCAGGGCAGCACGTATGGCATCAGATGATCATGGATAATAGCACACAACACACTGCTTCCAAAGCGCTGTTGACGATTAGCGACAACCGTAGCATAAGAATTTTCAACTGCCCACGTGTGTGTGTGTGTGTGTGTGTTATGCGATTTTAAAATACCATCTCTTCCAAACGTAACCTCACCTTTGAACAAAAAGGACGATAGACGACAAAAAAGTCAGTATCGTTGCGGCCATGTGAAACGCGTATACCTCAACACCAACGCATTGTAGTAGACTGATGTAGTACACGTGTTCAGTGGTTTTTTTTCCAACGTTTCTGAGCACTAACCCTATCCCTTGAAAATTCAAAATTTTCTGGTGTCAAAGAGCCTCGATAAGAAAATGGAACTCTGATACAGTGTTGAGAGTCAGTGTTTCAGAGAAACAAGAAGGGGAGTGAAATTGTAGGTGATCCTGGAAGATTGAGACAGAGAGCGGAGGAAAAACCTCACAGTTTGCTCACCTGCTAACAGCCTGTAGGCTTATAAAGAATTTCCTCTTAGGTATTAGAAGTAATATTTATTCTAAAACTAGCTTTAGTACCCAACCCTGCTGGGGTACTTTTCTGAAGGTTTAGTTTTAGGATTTGTTTTATCTGTTTGAAGTGAATATGTGCAGATTTCTTTGTTGAGAAGTCGATGGATATTTTACGAAATCTTTTGTACATTTAGAGTTATTCTTATGTGTTTAATTTCAAGTTTTTGTTTGAGATCATTTAGCTTTGCGTTAAACGTTGTCCTTGTGGTACCGAAATTGTCTGGGAAGTAGCTGAACCTTTCAAATAAATAATGAAGGAAGGCCTAAGTCATAACTGAATATATTTACACATTGCGCTACAGATAATATGTACACGATTTCATCTGTCCCTGGGACTGTAGTCAATCAACCTAGCGACCCCGAAACCTTGGAATTCAACACTTACATCAGTCATTTTGGATATTTTCCTTTTCAATCCTCCTCAACTCTATGCCTGACGTGGACTTCAATTATTCTAAATTGAGTAATTTCTAGTATTATAGGATTTTATTCACGTTTTAAAGATTTACCCAGTCATCTCCTTGTGTACTACTGGAGAGAATATCGTGTACCGTCGAACCACCAGTTTAAAAATGTCGAAATAGATACTAATGCAACTCGGGAGTATCTGCTGATCAAGCCAATTCTTTGGTTTGCGAAGAAGCCTGAAAATATTCCAGAATACTAGGGTGATTCATTCTCTTCAGCTGTTGCCTTGCGACTTGAATTGTTTACTGTCATGCTCTACACCATAACTTCTGTCTTCCGGATGTAAAATGCATCAAAAGGGAAAGAATATTACTGACATGTTTCTATATCCGTAATTTTCAAGTGTTCAAATACCTGAAAATTACCAACGTCTTCACGCCACAATTTTATTTCCTCTTGTTTGTTCTAACGGTGCGCACAAAAAAACGCAGTGAGTTTAAAGAATACAATTCAATGATAAATGTATGTTAAGAACGGATCGAAACGTGTTACACAAAAATATGAATAAACAGGTGATCCAAGTTCATGCCGTTCCTCAAATTAAAAGGCCAATTAAAACAAGTATAAGCATTCTTTCATTCCCATGGATTTATTCAGCATCTGTTTTACAAGTGTTCCTGAGCACATGGTTCAATGTATCTTACACCTTTGAAAAAGTCGTTCTTCCTGGGTGAAAGAATTCTTACTGTACGCTTACGTACTTTAACCGTTTTGATTTTGAGCCTTAATTTCTGAATCCGAACCTTGGCTCCTCGAAAAGTTTAAGGGAAGTTTTGGTTTTCCTAGGGATCTTAGGGTTATCAGAGCGCCCCGATGTGACTTATTATTTCATGTCTATTTTCATTTTTATCGTTACCTTTCATCGCTGCATTTCAACTTCTCTTATTAGTGAAGGCCGTGATTATTTCTCTCCAATACCGTGAAACTTTACTCAACAACTTCCGCGGTTTGTTGTTAAACGTAAATTTAGTTATCCGAAACCTTAATACTGACAAATTCTACACGTTTTTTGTTTTGGAAAGAAACTGGGCTAAACTATGTTAAGCTTCCGTACTTACGCAGTTTTCCTTCTGAGTCTGAATTTCGAATGCATCAGCTTCGTTCCTTTAGAACATTCTGAGAATTTTCGATTTTTCTAGAGATACTGGGTTGTTAGTTTCTCAAGGTAAAAGTTTCCAGTTTCTTTCTTTTTTTTTTTTTTTTTTTTTTTTTTTTTTTGCAAGTTGCTTTACGTCGCACCGACACAGACAGGTCTCATTGCGACGATGAGACAAGGAAGGGCTAAGAGAGGGAAGAAAGCGGCCGTGGCCTTAATTAAGATATGGCCCCATCATTTGCCTTGTGTGAAATTGGGAAACCACGGAAAAACATCTACAGGGCTGCCAACAGTGGGGTCGAACCCACTATCTCCCGAAAACTGGATACCGGCCGCACTTAAGTGGCTGCAGCTATCGAGCTCGGTATTTCCAGTTTCTAGGATATCTGAAAATGCTCCAACACTTAATGTCGATTGTTAATGGAATGTCTAATTTTGTCGAAAAGAGGGATTACACGACTGTTCCTGTCAACCGACTGAACAGGAATCAAGCCTGAAATCCTATTTCAAATTCTTATTTTCACTTATGTCCAAAGAAGGAAAGCATAGTCTCTAACTTTCAACGAAGACAACTTAGAGTGATCTATATACTTGCTTCTTCTTCTTCTTCTTCTTCAACAACACTTTTCCCACATCTATGGGGTCGCGGGTGCTAACTGTGTGTATATTTGACCCTGTTTTACGGCCAAATGCCCTTCCTGACGCAATCCTATAGGGAGGGATGTTATCACTATTACATGTTTCTGTGGTGGTTGGTGCTGCATGAAGTGTAAAGTGTTGGGACAGGCACAAGCACCAGTCCGCGACAGCCAGAATAACACCGCGAGAAACTCTTCGCCCCGGCCGGGAATCGAACTCGGGGCCCTCTAAACTGAAGGCCTCAACGCGGCCCATTCAGCGAAGGAATCGTAATGATGTACGGCATGGTCGGAGACAACGTGTACCGCGTATATGAGCGTTATAGGGTTGGTCTTGCTATGAGTAATTTGGAAAAAATAATAAAATATCATGCGTCATCGCCATTTTATCAGCCGCTGGAGTTAGCCAATCAGATCGCTTGGAAGGCGAATTCAAATGGGCTTTGCGAGGCGGTGTTGCTAAATCAGCACGTGGCTTAAGACCGGCTTGAGAACACAAATCGAAGAAAACTTCGCCAGGGACCTGAACACAGGTCTCCGAACTGACAAAATCGCGCCATAGCAGGTACGCTTCGGTGACACCTGCTGAAATCCACAATACGTTTGTGTTTGATGCTGATTTTTCGGCATGGGTAGCTGTTTGCTAATCGGTCATTTACGGACATAGACGAGGTGCAAGTGAACTTGGACTCGCATTTCAACGAACCTTTAACCAAATCCACACCCCCAAAAGCACATTTAAAACATGAAATCACAATTTTCGAAAAAAGGAATAAACACATTTAGCACTAAATTAACCCAAAAACGCTGTGTATTATTTTTATGAAACACGAAAGAGATCTAATATTTGTTCCCAAGAACTTCGTTTATCCGGATTAAGTTGGACCGGAACTGATACGGATTATGGAAAATCCGGATAATCCGGATAATCCGGAAAAACTAAATAACAAATACAATACATGTTGTATAATAAGTTGTACTGTAATACGTTTTTAAATTGTACAAATAATATAAGAACACTTATCCTATATTTACAACTGTTTTATGCACAAAAATAATGTGTGAGCTTCTTCTGTTTTACATTTGTATAGCGTTTGCGCGCAGCACGATCACGAAGTCGTTTTACTAACATCAGTTCTGCCGGTGTGGTTTCAGTCTGGGATTCTAAATAGGCTATCGGTTTGTCCAGCTGCATTGTTGCATCTCCATAAGTCATTGTTTCTTCTGATGGAGCGCCGTTTTCATTTTCGAATTCATCATCATTCTCGTCATTACCTGCCGAGGAACAAGAGGCAATAATTTATTCATCTGTCATTATGCCGTAGCCTGAATTACTGTCATTTTTAAACCAGTCATTTAAGTCGTTCACATCTACGTCCGAGCATCCTGGAATGCGTGCAAACGTGTTAAGGAACTCAGAAGAATCCACGGTTTCCCATTCTCAATTCCAGGCGAATGCAAGGACGGTACCTTTGATAGACCGCGGTAGACTTTCTTTGTACATCCTCCTGTCCTTAACTATTCTTGGCGGAAAAGATATTCAAGAAGAATCGACCCCGTACAAGAGATACTTTACAAGTAAAAATAAATGTTTATTATTTTCGATCCGGATAAATCGGAGATCCGGATTAATGAGGGCCGGATAAATGAGGTTCTTGTGTACCATTTTATGGATGGCGTTATAAAACACAGCGGTCTCGGGAGCAAACTCTGGATGAGTGATGGCGAAGTGGACACAGACTAACCTTGCGCTGCAATGCGAGTCTACATCCAAAGTACGCATCCCACATTTCCGTAAATTACCGATCGCCTAGCAGCTACCTATCATCATCCAACACAAACACATCGTGGGTTTCAGCCGGTGCCGTACGGTACTTGCTATAGCACGATCCTGTCAGTTCGGAGGCCCGTGTTCACATCCCTCCCATGGCGGATTTTTTCCTTCCATTTGTGTTCTCAAGCCGGTCCTAAGACACGTGCCGATTTAGCCAAACTTCTTCGCAAAGCCCATTTGAATTCACCCGCGAAGCGATCTGATTGGCTAACTTTAGCAGCTTATAAAATGAAACGGCGCCGAGGTACCGAATCACGTTTTTAAATTGTGTGTCAGCATGACCAACTTTCTGACAATCATATAGGCGGTTCACGTTATTTCCGACCAGCCTTTATATACTTACTAACAAATGAATTTCGAATTATGGCAAGCTCTGTATGTGTCCCCCTTCGGGGGTGATGTAGACAACTCTGCAGTACCGTACGCGCACGTTCGGCATCTCACTCAATTTTCCTTGGCCATCGCCCTCTAGTACAGACGTCATCACGCAGTTGCTCTAGAGAGCCAGTGTTACTTGCTCCGCTCGGGACGGCAGTTTGTCACGTGACAAGAGAGCAGCGGACAGGCGGGTTGCATACCATGGCCGCACTGTACTTGCCGCTCGGAAATAGTATCATATGGACAACAGCTATAATAATAATAATAATAATAATAATAATAATAATAATAATAATAATAATAATAATAATAATAATAATAATAATAATAATAATAATAATAATTTCGATCATGGATTATGTGAGACGAACATGGCACAGATTACAGAGTATAAACAGGACAAGAAAACTATTCATTGCCAAAGGAAATATACAGCAGTGTGCAATATTTCCTAAATAAATACATTTTTACGATGAATTGAAGCTTTGGGTCATGTACATTTGCCGAAAGAAAATACAATTTATGTGATTTGTACACATTCTTTGCACTCTCATTAACACACATTTCAATATTTGTGTGGCATTTATGACTATGATAACTAATTAAACACGCGAACTGAAATATATCACTGGTGTACTCTCTTTCACGGGACCTTTGGGCTCGTTTAAATAGTATTGTATCAATGTTTGGTACTATTGTTTGTGTATTGGCAAATCTCGAAACACATTTCAAGTTATCATCGGTGAGCGTACTTCTGTGTCTAGATTTACAAAACTGGAAGCATCTCTTCATATAAATAAGTTGACCCGAATATGCTTACAATATGAGCATTAAATGTGTACAATCCAGAAAATCTCTCCTGTGGGAAACGAACATACAGTAAAATTCAGTCAAACTGTTTGTGTTGGCAAATCTATCTTTCATTTGAGTATGGCACTGTAAGTCAAGTTCTGGTCTGACAGTTTGCACATCCACTGAGAAGGGCGTAGCGAACACATGCCGATCCTTTTCTAATGCCTGAATATCGTGAAAACCTACTCTCAAAATCGCCATAAGTGACCTTATAAACCTTTTTATATTGTTTTTAATGTGATTAAATATTTTATTACATATTGCACCCTACGGGTCAGGGTGAGCACAGTATTTTCCCAACTAGTCAGTTACATATCTCAGGGTATTCATGCCTCCAGAAAAATTGTTAATTTTTCTATGTTTTGGTTTAACGTGTGTTCAAAGAGAAAATAACTGCATCAAACGCGGTTCAGAATTACGTAATTCAACGCTCAGTAGTGGATTTTGCGAACGTAAACATCAGTCAACCTTTCGAAAAACACATCCGCATAACGAGAACCTTACTCACTAAGTACAACTACTGACTACCATTATAAATGAAAACTCATTCCATTCTATAAAAATTAATCAAGAAATACATTTATTAAACTATCAAGATTCGCGAAAGAAGTGGTTAATGTCAAATATTGCTCATAATCTTCCAATTATCAACCTAATAAACAAATATTTTAATTACTGAATCAAATATTCTAGGTCAGCGCTGCCTTACTCCTAAACTAAGTTTACATATCTTAACATTCTGGGTCGCGTATTCCTGAAATGAATTATTGCTTTGTTTCATCTTCCTATTAAAATTTACATCTGGTCACTTCAGTATATACTATATCAAAGTCTTCAAACCACGGTCAAAATTCGGTATATCAATAAATTATTCCATCACTCACGGTGTTAATTATACACCCTCATCAAAAATACAACCATAACATTGTTCAAGTTATCGCGGAAATGAACTGAATTTGAATAAAGTGTCCTGAATACAAATATCAGTGACCTAAGTTACATTGAAAATTATCTGAGTTCGTTGGTGCAGACTACAGTGAAGAAAATGAAATATTGAATGACGCACTAAGTTTCTCGGTCCGATTGCCACTTAAATTACGGCTCCTAACTAAATATTCGCTCTAATAATATTTCAGATTAATAAAACATCGATGATATCCTACGTAAATCTCAAATAATTTCCCTACTCTAGCTAGATAATTTCTTATGTAACGTATTCCAGTTCAATATACACATAGCCAATAAGCATTTTTCATATATAGATGTGCAAATGCCTACATAAAGATATTTCAACACTACATTATCATACTAGTTGCATACAAGTTTGATCTTCCACGCAATTACCATTCATTCAGAATATGATACAATCATGTATTCATTTACCCATCACCGGTTGTTATTATTGTCAAACCACTTTCACACTTCATTAAAATATGCGTAATTTTATTTCCATACCTTGCTATAGTTCCTCTCTGGGGCATACTTATATTCCGTAATCGCTTTACATGTGCTCCTACATCGCACATTATATATATCATATACGTTTCACTCCCTGTTAATCTATGCAATATATCATTTAAAATACCAAATATACTTCCATTATTTCATTATTAACCTTCAATTCAACCCATATGTAATTCATTTAACATCTATAATTATCACGTTTAACCTCCAATATTAATTAAACACAACGATACGTATCTCTTCAATAGCGCAGAATTCGTTCCTCAAAACGCATTTTGTCATACAATTCAACATATAACCCCAAATTCAGTATCTATTCTTTCAATATATTCACACAGTAAAGAGTATGGTAATTTAACTTAACCAATTCAAACATGCATCCCTCTGTGACGTAACTGGGTTTGACTGGTATTACATCACTTATGGATCTTTCTAACTAACCGGGATTCTTTGAAAACAGCTGTTACACTATGTCACATTTTAAATCGTATTCCTTCATCCTTGGATAAGATAATGTAGTAAACACGTTACCATTCTGTCACGAGATATCGTCTTAAATATTTCACACTGCACTTTCTTATATTCACTGCACACTTAATTATCTCACGCTTAGGCTATTCAGATCTATTGCATATACTGGTAATACTCTACATAAGAAATTATACTACTTAATACTATTACTTAGCTCGCCATTCAATATCTCGGGCCTTAGTTGCTCTTCGGTCTGGTCGCAGGCCTAGGATTGGGAACTGGGCAGGATCTCCACCACTGGTATCTCAAGTAGAGTGACCTCTTCCACACGGGTCGGGTGGTTTTAACAGCTAGGATGACATCTCCCTCCAGGTTGGTCTATGCCGATTTAGCAAGCCATCATCTGTTCAGGAACACAGTAGACAATATTCGTCGATTCTGGAAAATATGAATTCATCATGGTTCTGCGTAGTATAAATATATTTTTTATAATGATTGCTTCTTTATTTAGGCTGTCCTTGCTATTATTTCCACTTAATATAGCTCAACCTCGAGCTCTCACGTCTCAATCCACTTCTTGTTTCCAAACGACTTTGCGTCTAAGTATTTGGACGGACTTTTCAAAACTTCTGGATTTTATTCCCTCTTTACGGTATTTCAGCGTTTATCTCTTCGTTTCGTTCAATATTTCCGTCCTCTCAGCTTAAAATTTCACGTTAGATATTGCAAATCTTGCTTATTTTTGAGAGCGATGTTCGGGATATCTTGTCCTTCCCACGTCAATTTTTAAGTCAGTTTTTATAATAATCTGTTTGATCCTTCTTATTTTTTTAAAAACAATTCTATCGATTCTACACCATTGTACACCGCCTTCATAGTGGTAAGTTTAAGTTAGTCATGGCCTTCTAGCATACATCAATATCGATACCCTATTACACATTTCTTTGCCTTGGCTGGCCTCTACCTTCCGTAGGCGCCATTTTTAATACGTCCAGTAAATGCATCGGGTACAATATTAAACATTTTGCTGTGTTATTTTCTTGAACTATTAAATACTCTGCTTCCCAGGAAGTTTTGAAACGTGTGGCGTCGATGGCCTACGCTGTGCTGAACTCCCTTTCATAGTAAATGCAACATTTACCGACTAGACCTGAACGTCGTGTCGTGTGAGAATAAAGGCGGAATCGCACTACTGTCACCTCACATGAGTTCACGCGTATCGGGTCGCAATCGAACCTGTCCAGAAAGATGTGCTATACCTTCGCGCCACTGGCGTTCAGTACATACTACGTCATGCACTTCCCCTACTTGCTCGTCAACGGCACCTGAATGTAAAACTATACCAAATCCTTAGCAAGTACTGGCTCCCATAAAAGGGTAATAAGGCCAGGAAGAATACGATATGGATACCATGCAAACAAACCCGAATATTGTATATTTACCACTCTGATAAGATTCAAAAGGTACTTGCGCAGGAAATCAGCAATGGTATTTCAACGGAAGTGCATTTGTACAATGTGGCTCGATTATCAAATCGAACTTTATTTGTTTACGTCAATGCTGAAATCAAGGTTATGTGATGTGGAGTGTGTATTATGTTGTTTTCACACGAGTTTAATATACATTAACTTTCTTACATGTACGGAATCGGAGGCAAGGCAAAGCCTGATTCGATTAAGTCACGTTATTATGAAGAATTTTTTTCCAAATATACGGTTTCCCATACCAATTCGTTTATATCCGTCTTATAAAACTTTAATCCGTCTACGTGGAGTTTTTGGTTCGCTACTACGATCGCTGACGTTAACATTGACTGAAGTATCTAGTTACTCGTTGAATTACAACGTCCTAGAGAAATCAGGATGTCTAAATTGACACCCAAACGGGTGGAATAATTTTTGTATCATGGAAGGACTGTCAGCACACACACACAAACACACACACACACGCACACACACACACACACACACACACACACACACACACATATATATATATATATATATATATATATATATATAGAGAGAGAGAGAGAGAGAGAGAGAGAGAGAGAGAGAGAGGAAGATATTAATAAACAACATAGTAATATTTTCTTGGTACGGGGTGAGGGTGGCATGATCAGTGTGGTAGTGTAGCTACTGGTATTTCATCCAGATAGCCATTTTATTACATGATATTATGCACTCAATTTTAAAGCACATAAAAATTCAACCTGAAGGGAAAATAAGTCAAGTCTAACAAATGCCATTGTCTACAGGGCGTGCAGTAAAGCAACTTCTTATCAGTCAATATCTTGACACAAAACATTTCACAGTTACGGTCAACAACAGTGAAGAACTAACAAAATTAATAATAAAACTAATGATCCCATTGTTTATACTGATACTCTAATTGGAGAAAATAGTCGACAAGGGAAACGTGTGTTTATATTTTAAAATATTGCACTCTCTAATGTTTCAACAGTTGGTGTGTTGTAGTTTCAGCGTATTACACGAACCGATGTCTCAAGTTTGTATGAGAAAGATTTGTTTACAGTCGAGGCTTCATGAGTATCGTTAGGGAAACATACTTTTACGCGCGAAGGTTACAGCAAGAAAGAGACAGACAAACAAACAAGCAAGCAAGCAAGCGAACAAACAAACAAACAAACAAAGAAACAAACAGCGCAACGAGGAATGCGAGTGAAAGAACAATGGACAACTACGAGCGGCATGAGTGCGGGGACGTGAACTCGGAGCGGGAGACAACGGACTCAACACGCGCTCTTGCTCCCCGATGCAAGTTTTGTGCATCTCACACGTTGATGATGATGCCACCACAAGAAGACGACGTACGCACTTGCTAGAAATTTGAGAGAAATGCTACAGACACCACCATAAAACAAGATAAAAGCCTAAATCCACTTGACAACTGAATCAACTGCATGTTCAATCAGTTTTCTTGAATTTGATAAAGCAGAATGTCTATATCTTTAAAAAACATTTTTTACGTCAGGGTGTACAGACGTCTATTTTTCTTATTAGGCGTCGAACCAGCAAAATTCCAACTTTCATTCATCTAGGTGGAGTTTTCTGGTTCGCTACTAGGATCGCTGACGTTAACATTTGACTACAGAAGTGCAACGTCCTAGAGAAATCAGGATATCTAAATTGATACCCAAACGGGTGGAATAACTTTTGTATCACGAAAGGACTGTCATCACTCACACAAATAGAGAGATATAGGAAGATACTAGCGAATGTATCCGTGCTTCGCTACGGTATTCTACATTGTATTCGAATATCGAAGTAAATAGTGTACGTGCAGTAAATAAGATTGTTTAAAAATTGCATGCCTCTTAGCGTTATCCGAGAAAGAGCATGGGGAGGTCCCCGTACGTTGTTTCCAATGTAAAGTGTTTGTTACGGATTTGTGATATAACGGCAGGCTCACTTGCCTACTGGCATTCACAATCAAGTTGGGAAGTTTACATTATAATTGCAGGCCCCATTGCCTACAACGTGGACAGAATCGATTTGGGGAGTTTTCGTTAAAATGGCAGCCCCCCTTTCCTACTTCCAGACAGATTACAGTTGAGGAGTTTCTATTATAATGGTAGGCACTTACCCTACTATCACTCGAAATTGAGTTGTGCAGTTATCATTATAATGACAGGTCCCTTTTCCTACTGCCAGCCAGCGTACTGCCAGTCACACCAAGTTGGTGAGTTTCCATCAAAATAGCAGGACACTATGCCTAATGCCAGTCACATTTTAGATGAAGACATTTCTTTATAATGGCGGGCACCCTTGCCTACTGCCAAACATAATCGGGTAGGGGAGTTTTAAACAAAACTGCATGCTCACTTACCTTCTGCAAGTCAAATCGAGAAGGGAACTATTCATTACAATTGTAGGCCTTCCTTACTAATGACAGTTACACAGGAGTTGGAGAAGGAACCCTTTCCTACTGCCAGTCAAAGTCGGTGTGGGGAGTACTGATTACAATAGCAGACCCACCCTTTCTCGATCGCTAAAAATCGACATCAGTGAATATATATAGAACGACATACGAAAGTATATGCGTGTTTACAATATTGAAGACCTTCATTTACAGATTAACTGCTACTAAACGTACGTCATATCGACAAAGGATTATACCATAAGACACGCCGGATTTAGTGGCCTAAATAGCTGGTCCCATGATATGTCATCTATTCTTGGGTCAGATTGAGTTAGAAACCTGGAACAGGGTAAAGGTTTTGTAAGATTATCTCGCATTACATTACTTTTCGGATAATAATGTGACAGCTACATACGTAGCATTTGGCTCACATATGGCTACTGGATGGGCCAATTTTCGTGAAGAGTTTGATGATTCTGTATTTCATATAAGTAACTGAAAGTATGAATTATGCATGTGAAAATTCCAAATTGACTTAACATCGATTAATAGAGAAAAATCAAACGTAAAAGGGATACAGATACGGCAAAAAGTCATAAGACCAAGGTTGTAGATCATTCCAAATTGAACGGAGATTGTGCAATCCGTTATGTGATAGGAATTTCCGAAGGTCTGCACCATCATTAAAATTGCCTGCATATTTCGATATTCCTCGGGGATAAAAAATGAAAAATTTAATGATATAGGATTTTTCCATTCGTTACAGGCTAAAACGTATAATTTTGTCAAACTTCAATTATCTTCTTATTCTTCTGGCAGATTATGCCGCAATCTGGATTTTGGGCGAGGCGGGTAAAAATTAGGACTTTCAGGAAACTAAACCAAAAATTATGCAGATGGTCATTATTACCCCTACGAAAATTTCGCCAAAATAGTCAGTGTAGAGGCACACAGTCGTTACGATTTGATTTATATAGATAAGGAATCTGCTCCATGTAAAACACCTTTTGGGCTATGTCCGCTGGACTTAACCTGCAAAAGTGACAATTCATGATATCTCCCTTATTAATCCTCCTGACGAAAAAATGCACATGAAAAAAAAAGGTTTAGAGGTGGAATTTCATCAGGTTTGGTCGATTTCCAGTCAGGTTGGTCTTGTTCTGTATATATTGTGGAAGAGTAAAATCACCATTTGTGTTCCCTATAAACCGCCAGTCCATTCCGGAACATGAAATGTTATTTACGTTTAAAACCTACCTTTGGACAGGTGGAAGCTAAATATAAATTTTGGTTCGAATGTCTTCAGTAGTTTTCAAGTTGTAAGGAATACGCTTTACACGCACCCGCTCGTGAGTCAAGTCCGATGGGACTTGTACAGAAAAACGGTCCGTTAATGATATCTCCCTTATTAATCCTCGTATCGAAATGATGCACATGAGAAAAAAGGTTTAGAAATTAATTTCTACCAAGGTAGGTAGACTTCCATAAAGTTTGGTTGTGTACATTTTTTGGAAGTGCAAAATCACTGTTTCGGTTTCGTATAAACCCCCAGTCAGTTCAGGGATTTAGATACAATATTTGCCCTAAAACCTATCAAGGACAGGTGTATTCTAAATACGAATCTTGGTGGAAATGCATCCAGTAGTTTCTAGCACTCACGAACATACGGCGTAATTAAGGAAGAAAATAATACAGTTAAGAATGTTGAAACTAATAGAAAATGGATTATAACTGGGGACAGCCGGATAACGACAAATATGTAAATGCCAAGTGAATGTATTGGAAAATCAAATGCCCCTCAATAAATTATGCTAGTGTGAGTTATGGATATAATAAAGCGGTAACATAGGAGAAATTTAGGTCCAGTGATTCTTAGGTAAACAAATAAGAAGATGACTAATGGTGTTATTACTTAATCTATTCGAGGGCGGTTATAACCTCCAACGATATTCCGCCAATATGCCGCAGATGAGCCGATTGACGCCTCTCTTGCCATCTACCCAAGGAACAACCACGAATTTAAAAGCATGATGAGGAAAATGGCAATACGTTACTTCCCTACTGGCATGCAGTCAGAGACGTTGCCATGGTAAGTACGGTAAACGAAGTTTACAGAAAATCAATAGTATTAGAGAAAATGGAGGAAAACCACTGTGGTTTTCCTATAAACACCCCGTCTATTCAAACATTTTAAAATTATATGCATATCGGAACCTTCCCCGGGATGAGTATACTCTAAATATGAAGTTTGGCTGAGATCTATCCAGCCGTTTCGACGTGATGGTGGAAAAACCATTCTGGTTTTCCTATAAACCCCCCGTCTATTCAAGGATTTTAAAATGATATGCATATTGAAACCTTCCTCGTGATGAGTTTACTCTAAATATGAAGTTTGGTTGAGATCTATCAAGCCGTTTCGACGTGATGGTGGAAAAAACATTCTGGTTTTCCTATAAACCCCCGTCTATTCAAAGATTTTAAAATGATATGCATATCGAAACCTTCCCCGGGATGAGTATACTCTAAATACGAAGTTTGGTTGAGATCTATCCAGCCGTTTCGACGTGATGGTGGAAAAACCATTCTGATTTTCCTATAAACCCCCCGTCGATTCAAATATTTTAAAATGATATGCATATTGAAACCTTCCCCGGGATGAGTATACTCTAAATATGAAGTTTGGTTGAGATCTATCCAGCCGTTTCGACGTGATGGTGGAAAAAACATTCTGGTTTTCCTATAAACCCCCCGTCTATTCAAGGATTTTAAAATGAAATGCATATCAAAACCTTCCCCGGGATGAGTATACCCTAAATATGAAGTTTGGTTGAGATCTATCCAGCCGTTTCGACGTGATGGTGGAACAGACAAACAGACAGACAAACAGAAACAATTTTATTTATAGAGATTAAGAGTCGTGAAGCGAATGAAACATTTTTTCCAACTATACCCTGTGTGATGGAGCAATCGGATGTTATCAAGAAAACCATACTCCGACTTTTCAATAGTAATGTAAAGTCAGTAACCTTTACTGACCGTAGGCCCGGAAAATTATTCGTAAGACTACAATCAATCGCAAGTCTTCTTGAATCACTCTTGACGTCAAATTTTCAACACATGTTTATATCTAACGAATAACTATGAGAGATAGGAGAACAACAACCAATGAAAGTCTAAATAAGGAGTGGAAATGATGACCAAATTATACTTTAAGATAATCTACCGGATACATCGACGGATCAGCACTCGATTCGAACTCACTGGGTGCTCGAAGGCTTAGTCGTCAAAAGAAGAGGAGGACAGTGGATGAATGAATGAAAAACAAGAAATGAATTAACAAATGACGTGATCAATAATAGAACTCTGCTGTATGCTCCAGTGTAGAAGGAAATCAGTCCATTCAAACTGACGCCAAGTTGGCAAGTCAGTTGATTATCTATTATCATGTGTGGCTATACAGGGTGAAGCGAAATTCACGCACTCGGGCGTCGCAGCGTGTCTCCTCACATGCCAGCAATAAAAAAATGTCTCTCACAAAAGTTCGTCCTGCGAGTATATCCGGGAGAAAAAGGTCGTTGAAAAGTGTCAATCTGGCAACACTGTAACCACATGTAGGGTAACTACCACTGTCAGCACTTACAAGACGTTTAGTACAGTTGGAGCAGTGGATAGAGTTTTGGGTTAACATGCAGGAGGTCAAGGGGTCGATCCTGGATTGAGGCGTATGTTTTTTATTTCGTAAATGTAGTCCAGGTGATATGGTATTTGACATCTTAATCGTCAACAGCGATTGCAGCGGGTTCTCTAGAATCAATTTGCACTTACATACTACGATCCTAGAAATGGACGAACATTCGTTTTCAATGGTGAGCTTTGAAAGACGCCCTTCCCACGTCGTGGGCGTGAATTTCTTCGCACCACTTCATCTACTAGATGCGTTACAACGTGTTCAGCGTTACTTTTTTTTTTTTTTTGCTAGGGGCTTTACGTCGCACCGACACAGATAGGTCTTATGGCAACGATGGGACAGGAAAGGCCTAGGAGTTGGAAGGAAGCGGCCGTGGCCTTAATTAAGGTACAGCCCCAGCATTTTCCTGGTGTGAAAATGGGAAACCACGGAAAACCATTTTCAGGGCTGCCGATAGTGGGATTCGAACCTACTATCTCCTGGATGCAAGCTCACAGCCGCGCGCCTCTACGCGCACGGCCAACTCGCCCGGTTTCAGCGTTACTAAATTTTGTAAATGTAGGGTACATGTGACCTAAGAAACGGTATCTTCCTTTGTTACAGAATGTTATGTCCGATGGAAATTAGCAAATAAAAACGCGCCTCAACTCAGGATCGAATCCCCGACCACCTGCATGCTAACCCAAAACTATATCCACTGCAGCAACTGTACAGGACGACTAGTAAGTGCTGACAGAGGTAGTTACCCTACATGTGGTTACAGTGTTGCCAGATTGCCACTCTTCAAAGACCTTTTTCTCCCGGATATACTCGCAGGACGAACTTTTGTGAGATACATTTTTTTATTGCTGGCATTTGAGGAGTCGCGTTGCGACGACCGAGTGCGCGAATTTCGCTTCACTCTGTATATAGTGGGTTTAGGGTTAATCGCGTTTAGTGTAACCTCTGAAGTCCTCCGAGGCTTGGAACTCTATTACTTAGCTTTGCCTTCATACTTAAATCGTAGAGCGTAACTTACTACTATACTCTCATCTAGCAACGAGAATAATGAAAGAGTGATTCCTTTAGCTTAATCATGTTAGGACTCGACACAATAACGGAAGTGTTTCACTTTCATGCTCCCCTGAAATCTGAAAACTGTCACCTCTGCTTTTTTAAAAGAGTTCTTGTTTTTTATTTTTTTGTCCCGTGCTAATTTCGCTCAGCTACACATGCAAAGCCTTCATCAGAGCTTGTCGTGCGTGAGCTCATTGTGAAACTGTACAGGAAACGATGTTTGGAGGGAGCGTGCAAATATGTGTGTGTTTGTGGGGACAAAATTTGATTAAGCGCGCCAGTAACGGTGCGCGTGCCTCACTAGCAATCTGGTATGTCCGTCCGGGAATGTGTCAATTTATATGTCACACAGTGCTCTAACTGACGGTTAATTATTACACATTATTAATGAGCAGATTGCACAAGGTCTTGCGAGAAGGGGAGACACGGCATCAGTTTATACGTAGTATCAAATACTTCACTTCTTACTTACCTCTAAATTATTTGCCTGATGAAATATCGAAAATTAGGCAGAGATCATAACATCTGTATTACCTCTGAGAATCTCAGATTTTTGAAGCACAGGAGGGAAGCAAATAACACTGTAGTTACGCGTGACTTTTATTCCAATGGGACAGTTTCTCGTCGAATTAGAACTTCAGAACTTCATTTAATCTCTAGGATTTGAACGGGACTTCTTTGGTGGAAATATAACGACGATGTAACTCAACTACCGTTCCAGAGACTGTGTCACCAGAGATATTTTGCATGCCAACATCGTGACCTGGAGAATGACAGCCGAATGATACTGCAATTGAATCCGCACAAAGTTGTGTTTTCTCACACATGCTAAATCTGTGCCCTTATTCCTCTACACTCTTCTCAGATACACTTTTAAAATATTTGAGGTCGGGCTGAGTGGCTCAGACGGTTGAGGCGCTGGCCTTCTGACCCTAACTTGGCATGTTCGATCCTGGCTCAGTTCGGTGGTATTTGAAGGTACTCATATACGTTAGCCTCGTGTCAGTAGACGTACTGGCACGTAAAATAAGTCCTGCAGGACTAAATTCCGGCACCTCTGCATCTCCGAAAACAGTAAAAGTAATTAGTAGGACGTAGGCAAATAATATTTTGATTATTATTATTATTAAATATGTGTGAGTATACTGAACCAGAATGAAATGAATTTTCCGTTTTTAAAATGTTACATGATTTGAATCCAATTACAATAATTTTTGAGAGGGAAAAGTATTATGAAACGATATCTAATTCAAGAAGTGAGAAATATTTGATGCAGCTTTGATTCAGATGTACATTTCTACATTACTTATTCTACAGTTTAAGAGATAAAGGTACATAATACATAAACATTCAAATGCAAATAATTGTCATCCAAGTAATGCAGTACGTATACTCATACCAAGAAGCATTGATTTACAAATCATGCATCTCGCTCTAGGCATTAATGACATTACTACCAATATAAACAACGAAGATGTTTCCAGAAAATAGTTGATCAGGGGTAGGGGGTCAAACTCCGAATTTCAAGATCGTGGAAAATCCATTCGGCACTCCACGTCGTATTGTGTCGGCATGTAAATGATTTATGCTGACACATTTGGCGTTTACCCGGATTTTTTTAATTGAATTGCGGTTTCGATTCTCATACGGGTGCAGGACATTAACCGTCTTAGGTTAACTCCACTCACTCAGGGACTGAGTGTTTGTGAGCGTCTTAATACAAATGTTCATTTATATAGAACACATGGCACTACAAATCACCACAGAAATACACAATAGTGAATACATCACTTCACATAGGGTTGGGTCAGAAGAACATCCGACTTTAAAACTGTGCAAAATTCAGATTAGTGATGATCCTAGATAATTGGAAAAACTCCAGGAAAGAAGAAGAAGACGAAAGTTTCCTCCGTCACCTGTGTTTGGAAATGCTTAGGTTCAATGGGTACATGTAAAAAAGGGGTCATTTTAACTAAAAAATAAAATCAAGAACTTTTTTCAGGAACGAGTTTTATAATAATGGATACTCCAGTTTAGTCAGAAAATTGGACATTTCTCGGTGAGATGAAAAATAAAAGTGACAAAATTTTCTGTTGTTAAGAGTCCCAACTTCCCTTAAGCAGACTGGCTCCTTGAGTGATTGGTAGGCTTAGCAACCTTTGGTTAAGAGGTTCTCGCGACCTCTTCCCAGCCAGCCGGGATTTTAGCCATATCTGATTATCCTGTAGTTCATTAACACTTTGTGTTTGCTGTAACATACAACTCTTCTTTTCGTTCTGCATGAATGGGTCACTTAGGACCCTTCATGCCCAATGGTTCTTCATTTTCATCGATTGTTATAATTTCTAACCCTCCATCCAAGTACGTCGTGTTGGTTTCTTCCCGTCTTCTTCATTTATACACAAAGCAAACGACTTGGCTACGCGGTTCGAGGGCGTAGCTCTGGGCTTACATTCGGGAGATGGAGGGTTTGAATCCCATCGTCCTCAGCCCTGAAGACGGTTTCTCGTGAGTTCTCATTATAATTCCAGGCAAATGCTATGGGTGCACCTCAATTAAGACAAAATTCGCTTCCGTCCCAGTCCTAGCCCTGTCCGCTCCCATCGTCACCGTAACACCTATCTGGGTTGTTGTGACGTAAAACATATAGAAAAAACACAAATTAATACAAAACGCCATACAAAACCCACCACACCTCCTCAGAGATACGTGATACAGTATATCCATCGAGGAAGGGCACCCGAGCATTACACTAGGAAGTTCAGAACTATATGACATATCGTACCTGCGACCGTACCAGAATGTGCGCGAGAGATTAGAGAAGAAAAACATATTTTAATTATTATATTTCTTAATTAGTGTTGGTACAGTATAATGATGTGTGTTTGTAATTAAACCTCGTTAACGACACTTTGCATGTCCAGAGACACCGCCCTTCATTTCAGAGACATCTACTGAACTATTGTTAAGCCGAGTCAACAACTGAATCTACGTAACTAAAGTAACTAATATAAAGCTGTACTACAGGTCAATTCATATTAAAATGACATACAATCGAAGTTAATAAGGCAGTTGAATAGATAAATACATACCTTTTCGTTGTTCTGGAGACACCGCAGTAACGTGGGGTTGAACCAGTGACCATGAATTCTGATGCAGCTTGGCGTCAGATGTGAGTCTATAATGCAACACCAGCTGACTGGTTCTCAGGTTGGATGTGAGTTGAAACCAGGGACTTACACGTCCTGGAGAGTGGACTGACAGCAGGGTGCCTATAAAGAAAGTAGATATACAGTGAATCCGTATGATCGAATGGCAGTACTATCCAATTTCACACTGGGTTAAAACACTGTTATCGAAGAGCTTAAACAATATTGTTGGTAAACAGGCCTGAAAAGACCTACACGGCTTCCAGGAGTATTGAAGAATTACAGAAACATGAGGAATTTTCACTTCAATATTATCCACATCCGTGGCATAACCGTTAGCACAATTATCTCCTGTCCTCAGAAGTCCTGGAACAATTCCCGGTACCGCAGGGGATTTAAGAATAGCAGGAGGGCTGGTATGTGGTTAAAATGGTACTTGCAGCTCGCCTCCAGTGGGGACGCCTGGAAAAAGCTTCTCCACCGCCGGACGAGGGCACAAATTTACTTTTCAATCAATGAAAATCCACAGCCTGTTTCCAGTCATTCGACCGGGTCAGGAATGGAATGAATGAAGTCCCCATCTAGCGGCGAGGATAGGAATTGTGCCGGCTGTCGAAGCCTGTCGCACTCCCCTGGGGCGATGATTAATGAATGACAGATGAAATGAAATGATATTGGAGAGTGTTGCTGGAATGAAGTATGACAGAGAAAACCGGAGTACCCGGAGAAAAACCTGTCCCGCCTCCACTTTGTCCAGCACAAATGTCACATGGAGTGACCGGGATTTGAACCACGGAACTCAGCGGTGAGAGGCCGACGCGCTGCCGCCAGAGCCATGGAGGCTCTTACTTTGCAATAGTGAAATTAAAAAATAAAACACGCAAGAGTTCAAATTAAAAAATATACTAAAACGGGACATTGGAAATCATGTGAAAAACCAGGCGTAAACCATCTTCAAGATTCATCATGTTGACAATATATCCTAGTAAAGAGCCTCTGGAACGCCAGAAGCTCAGACTTCCGAAGAGAGCTATGGAGAGGGCTTGAAATGAAAGGTAATCTTTCAGATTATGTAAAGTGAAGTAGATTTGCATTTGTCTGGTTGACCATACAGAGTGTAACAATAATATACGGCCAAACTTTCAGGATAAATTCCTCGTATGTAGAAAAAGAAAAGATTTCATGTGGACATGTGTCCAAAAACGCGTTATTTCCATGATAGAATTCATTTTCTACAACTCTACGTAATATATTAATAATGGGAAACACAAAATAATAGAATACACCAGAATACCTCATGAAGCTCTTTCTTAAACGAAACGTTACCACTGATACATCAGCGTACCCGCGATTCAATGCGACGGCGGTCTGATATATGCGCCAATGCTACCGAACATTTCATGTAGGAAAGTGTTTCGAGTGGTTTTTCAGTATGTGTACGTACTGTTACTATGTGGTTTCCATTATTAATGTACTATGTAGAGTTGTAGAAAATAAGTTAAAAATGGAAATGGCGTATGGCTTTTAGTGTCGGGAGGTGCCGAGGACTTCGGATCGCCAAGTGCAAGTCCTTTGATATGACGACCTGCGCATCGTGGTGAGGATGCAATGATGATGAAGACGACACATACACCCAGCCCCCGTGCCAGCGGAATTAACTAATGATGGATAACATTCCCGACTTTGCCGGGAATCGAAACCGGGACCTCTGTGGCTAAAGGCCAGCACGTTAACTATTTATCCAAGTAAATAAGTTATAACACGGAAATAAAATGTTTCCGATCTCATGCCCATACAAGATATTTTCTTTTTCAGCGTATAAAGAATTTGTCATGCGCGTTTGGCCTATCATTCATATTTAGATCATTCTCTTTTCAAGAGGAAGAACGATCACGACGATCTTCGTCGAGGGACACTTTTTAACTGAAAAAGTAAAAGTCCATTGGTTGGTTAACTTCGATTTTTCTCTTTGCTAGCATGTAAAGGAAACAAGAAAAGCCTACCTTGTTCTCTAGATTGAGTTAGATATCTTGTTACAGCTCTCTGTAAATTCACTGGCTGATGGTACGTGACTAATGTGACGAACTGTTCGTTTGTCATAGTATTTGTATCCATTTCTTCTTGGCAAAGTAATAAAAACAGATTGCAACCACGCATTATAAATTACTCTTGTGTTATAGAGGAAGTTTTTTAAACTCCACTAATAGTCGTAGTTGTGTCTGTTCAGTAAATTTTAGAATTTTAACTCTTACTTGATCAGGACTAGGATCTGTAAGTGCTCGTGGTTTTTAACGTCGCACTAACGTATCTAAGGTTTTCCACAACGCAAGGATGGGAAAGGGTTAGGAATGGGAAAGGAGTGACCTTAGCCTTAAGGCACAACCCCAGCATTTTCCCGGTGTGAAAATGGGAAACCACGGAAATCCATATTCAGGGCTGCTACCATTTCCCGAATAGAAGCTCATAGCTATGCGACCCTATCTGCGTGGCCACCTCACTCTATTTTGGTGTTAGTTGTCCTACATTTGCACATATTATTCATATTTTTCTATTTACTTCTGCAAATAAGCTCCTGTGCACGTATGTACGTTTGTTTTTTGTACGCTTCTGAACATATACTTATGCCTGATTTTATACAACCTTTTCTATTATTAACTCAATGATTCCTTCGGTCTTCCACACTTATTTTTAAATGTGTAGCTTTATTCCATTGTATAAAGAAACGTATCTTTCGAGTGATTATTCTTCTCGTTGAAATCCTCAAGCAGTATTCTCGGTTTTAGCAAGATCTTCATCTAATTTGATCTCTACATTGTTCTTTGAACCTTGGGTTCCGTAAATGAGAGATGTGTATTATTTCCTGCCTTTGTTGTGGTAATTTCTTGAGCTTAATTGTGATTTTACTATCAACGGATTAAGTTTCTCATCATACGTCTGCACGGAGATATGTCTGTAGTGTCTTAATTGAATTTCGACATCGTCTATTAATCAGGATGAAATGTATTTCATTCCTAATTACTTTCATGCTGTTATGTTTTGCTGCTTTCTAGGCGTAGAGTTTTCTTTCACGATGATAATTATTATCAGTTTTAGTCGTAGCCACGCCAAACAATCTCTGCACCGACCATTAGGGCCGTGCACAAGTAGAATATACTCGTAACCTCCGGGTTGAGTGCGATAGAGTCGTTAGCCTCATGCCTGGTCACTTTCGCTGCCAGGAATTACCTAGCTTCTCCAGAAGGGGAAGTTTCTTTTCTAAATTTCTCAACTTCCTGGCGGAGAATGTAATCCACGACCTTTCAGAAGAACCGATCACCACTTTTCCACCTCAACTCCTAGATACAGTCTCAAGTTATATAATTCCATAGTGATTTTAAGTGGCATTAGTTCTATGCTTTTGTTAATCTTACTTGACTGTCCGACTCGTTGACTGAATGGTCAGCGTACTGCCTTCGGTTCAGAGGGTCCTGGGTTCGATTCCTGGCCGGTTCGGGGAATTTAACCTACATTGGTTAATTCCAGTGGCTCGGGGGCTGGGTATTTGTGCTGACCCCTGAATCCCTGCAACTCACACACCACACATAACACTATCCTTCACCACAATAACACGCAGTTACCTACACAAGGCAGATGCCGCTCACCCTCATTGGAGGGTCTGCATTACAAGGGGTGCACTCGGCTAGAAATAGCCACACGAAATGAATTAATAATCTTTAGTTGACGGCAAAATTTTTAAAAGATCGTAAAATACGACAAATAAATGTATAAATATATAACTTACATAATTAATCTACATTACTGAGTAAAATGCCTCTCGGTGTTCATTCTGCAAGCCTCTGCGAATTAACTATTCGTCTTCACAATTAAGGACAAAAAATGGAAATGGGTAAAAGTGCCGAAATACGAAAAATGTGTGTTTTTTTAAATAAGGGATGTATTAGCCATGCCGCGTATAGTGGCAACTTGAGCATGTGCCTGAGGTCATTAGTTTAGTTGGTAGGAAGTTCAGCAGGTAGAGCCACAGTCCAATGTGCCCAGCTGAGTTTGTTGGGGAAGGGGCGACTTAATTAAAGATATGAAATTTTGGGAAGCAAAATATTGTTATGTAATTATATAAAATGTTTGGATGTAGTATACTTGCACTTCGAAGGCCGTAGGTAATCATTACTTCCTGGTCGTCTTTGGTACGTAGAGAAGGATGAATGTGCCATTGTGCTCGGGAACTCTATTATTGGCCTTTACTGCCAGTTTCTGGCACTTTCACCCTTTTCCATCTTTGGTCGTCGATTGTCCGTTTCAAATTACCTCCGTGGCCTTATTGAATACCACACCGCATATCTATATATCACCAGAAACTGCAATACGTCTGACCATCGTCATCTTGGTCTCCCTCTGTTTCTCTTATCCTCTATAATAGGTCCATCATGCTCCTAGGTAACTTATCCTCCTCCATCCATACCGTGTGTCCATACAACCTAATGTGGTTTATACGCACGCGTTAATTCATGGAGTTCACTGCTAACTTACCATCTCCTCACTGTATGTACCCTACTGCCATTGTTTTGACCTGTTTTTACCTTGGAATCATTCTCACTAACTTCATGTCTATTACTTCCAGTACATGAATAGGTATCATGAGTCCATTCAGCTTTCAGCTTTCAGCCGAGATCGTCTGAGAACTCGTTTAATTGATCATAGAAAACCATTAATCTCAACTGTATGCTCACTGCATTAGCTTTGCTACACCTACGTTCTATTTCGCTTACTGTAGACTATTACTCTCCTGGGAGAACACGTATCTCAAGTAGTTGGTATTGTCAACCTGTTACCGAGGAAGTTAGCTCTGCGGTTCTGGCCGTCTAGCCAGTATTACCTTGCATTCGGATGATTAAGTGTTCAAACCCATTTATCAGCAGCCTTAAAGCTGCTCATCCGTGGTTTCCCATTTTCAAACCAATGGTGAGGCTGTACTTTAAGGCCATGGTTGCTGACTTCCCAGTTCCAGCCCTTGCTTCCCTCATCATCGCCGTAAATCCGCATGGATCAATGCGACGGCAATTGGGAACATGCATCATTTTCAAAAATTTTTTTTTTGAAAAGTACACCAATGAAATAGTACGTAAACGTATTACATTGTGGTATGTTGCCTTGTTTTCTACCATTAAAAAAATATTTAATAGTGCCTTTCCGCAAGGCGAGTGAAACGGCCTCTGACGTAAGCGGCGCGCTGTGACGTCACGATCCAGTACCGCATGGAGCTCTATCAGCCGTTGTGCATCAGCCGTTGCTAAAAGCAGATTGTTTATTATTCACGATCGCGAATAACTTCGAAATGACAGAAGAAAGGTTCGAAACAGCACAGTCAGACAATCTACCATGTGTAGATGTCATCATTCTTGAAAAATGTGACTTTTGTGGCCGAAGAAATTCGCGGATAACAAGCAAGTTTGTAAGTGGCGTCTTTTATATACGTGCAATGTACTGTAACCCATAGTATTAGGATAACAACGAACCTGGATAGATATCACATCACTTTCAACATTTCCTTCTAGACTGATTCCCCTATTAAAGAAGAACATTACATTTTCGGGCTTTCAGCATTAGTAAAGTAAGAAATCGGATTTCAGCACTAACATAAACATATAGGTAGCATTATAGTACTAGTCCGCTTCTGTGGTGTAGTGGTTAATGTGTGCCACTCCCGGAGGCCCGGTTTCGATTCCCGGCTCTGCCATGAAAGTTGAAAACAAATAGTACGAGGACTGGAACGGGGTCTACTCAGCCTCGGGAGGTCAACTGAGTAGAAGGGTTTCGAATCCCAACTCAGCCATCCTCGAAGTGGTTTTTCGTATTTTCCTACTTCTCCTCCAGGCACCTAAGGCCACGGCCGTTTCCTTCCCTCTTCCTTGTCTATCCCTTCCTATCCTCCCATCCTCCAACAAGGCCCCTGTTGAGCATAACAGGTGAGGCCGCCTGGGCGAGGTAATGGCCCTCCTCACCAGTTCCATCCCATACTCAAAGTCTCACGTTCCAGGACACTGCCCTTGAAGTGGTAGAGGTGAAATCCCTCGCTGAGTCCGAGAGAAAACCAACCCTGAAGGATACACTGATTAAGAAAGAAAGAAAGAAAGACAGAAAGAAAGAAGGAAAGAAAGAGCATAGTACTATAGGGCTATAATCTATCATTCCCCAAAAAATATATAATTATGGTTGGGACAACTGGCCTACCCACTTCCAGGGCCCATGAAAGAGAATTAAATATCTTTGTGGAGGGAAAAAGTTAAACATGATAAAGATAAATATGACTTCATCTAGTTTTCACAAGTCGGGCTGAGTGGTTCAGACTGTTGAGGTGCTGGCTTTCGGACCCCAACTTGGCAGGTTCGATCCTGGTTCAGTCCGGTGGTAGTTGAAGGTGCTCAAATACGTCAGCCTCGTGTCGGTAGATTTACTGGCACGTAAAAGAACTCCTGCAGGACTAAATTCCTGCACATCGGCGTCTCCGAAAATCGTAGAAGTAGTTAGCGGGGCGTGAAGCCAATAACATTAATTACATTTGGCTTTTAACAAGCTGAGCATATCAGGAAAGAAAAGTGTCCCGGTGACATTTTAGTCGCTCAATACAGGAATGTCTTTGGGTGCTGTGACTTTTACTTTTTTTTTTTTTTTTTTACGTTACACCGTCACATATAGGTCTTATGGCGACGATGGGACAGGAGAGGCCTAGGAATGGGAACAAAGCGGCCGTGGCCTTAGGTACAGCCTCAGCACTTGCCTGGTGTGAAAATGGGAAACACGGAAAATCATCTTCAGGGCTGCCGGCAGTGGGGTTCAAAACCCACTATCTCCAGGATGCGAGCTCACAGCTGCGCGCTCCTAACCGCACGGCCAACTCGCGCGGTATTTTTACCCTTCGGTTTATTGACTTGGCTTGTATAACCTAAAACTTAGGCTAAGTTGGATAATATTTTAAACACCTACATCACTATTTTCACCTGTGTGCAATTATGTTATTTATTTCATTAATATTATGATAATTATTATAATTGAGTATTGTTAACTTATAAGACCCCAACAGACAAGCATTGGTTTTGTGTAGAGTTATACATTTGTTAAATTCACGTTGTTTCCTTTCATGATGTACACGCCTATTCTTTGTTACATTATAGAGTATTTAGATATAGCCTAAATTTCTTTACCAATTAAGCTCTTCAATAAAGACATATATAACTGTCCCATGCCAAGATATATTGGTAGAATTAGAGCTGTCAAAATGGTTCATAACCCCTTTGATTTATTATCTTGACATGGATCACCCAAAACATAGGTTAGGTTTGGAGAATACTTTAATAATCAGCATTATTTAATGCACTGTTTTTTACTTTCATATTCCAAGATGTAATTGAAGCACTTAAATAAAGCATCATACATTAAAATTTAAAGTTGTACCACTAGAACAGCTGACATGGAAAAGTGATTTGAAAATTCAAACAAGTTCATCTTACGTTAAAAATCTTCAAAAAAAATAAACTGTAGACTTTTCCGATATATCACCAGCATTTCTCCGGCTCGCCAAAATCCATTTCTCCCTAGTTTTAGCGTCTTTGGAACATTTATAAACAATTTGTTTGGTATGGTATGCGATGTGCTATTGCACATCGGAACTCTACACCATTTATAAGTTTTCTGCCTCACTGTCTGTGCAGGATTCATTTTAAGTCTAAAATATACCACTCAGATTATTATCCAATGTATAGACCTCGAATTTAACCATACTAGACACTAACGCAAAGTAGAAATACGCGAAGTGTATCCTGCTTCTCACAGCACACTATGTGTTACTTCGTCTGCTAATTCAGTCAACCTGTACGATGACGTCAGACCAATGAGATCGCGTGCTTGCGTGACGTGACATTTTCGTAGATTTTTATCACGTTTGGAGTTATTATTTGTACATTCTGATCACATTTTTGAATTCTGCATGAAATTTTGAACCAGATTAGCATATTTTTAATTAAAACCCCGGATCATGCATGTTCCCTATTCACTAGCAATGGTCATCGGTTCTAGTTCAGTATTTGCTACTACTCGTAGATACTTAATGCTAATATACAAATGAATGGCATATATATATAGAGTGAACTGAAATTCGCGCACTCGGGCGTTGCAGCGCGACTCCTTACATTGCAGCAATTAAAAAATGTCTCTCGCAAAATTGCGTCCTGCGAGTATATCCGGCAGAAAAACGACGTTGAAGAGTGGCAATCTGGCAACACTGTAACCACGTGTAGGGTAACTACCTCTGTCAGCACATATTAGTCGTGCTGTACAGTTGGTGCAGTGGACAGAGTTTTGGGTTAGCATGCAGGAGGTCGAGGCGTCGATCCTGGGTTGAGGCGTATGTTTTTTATTTCATCTAGTATCGCATCTAGTAGATGAAATGGTGCGAATAAATTCACGCCCACAACGTGGAAAAGGCGTCTTTCAATGCTGACCAATAATAATAATAATAATAATAATAATAATAATAATAATAATAATAATAATAATAATAATAATAATAATAATAATAATAATAACAAAAATAATAATAATAATAATAATAATAATAATAATAATAATAATAATAATAATAATAATAATAATAATAATAATTGTTACCGAGTTTTTGTGGTAGTTAAGCATGAAAGAAGGTGCTGGGTGGTGAATAGGTCTCAAGCTACTAAAGAGAAATTAAATTTTAAAATTTAACAAGGTTATATTTTCTTTTCAAAATTAGGTAACAACAAATAGAACAGGTACTTAGTAGCCGAAATACAACTTGAAATGTACAATTACAGGGATTAAAGAATTTGGGCTTCGAGCCCTGAAAACACAATTCTTGAGCAACTAGCTCAACTTTACGATATACCAATTTCAAAAAAAGGGGCAGAAGACCCCACTCAAACCCTGGAGCCCTTGCTCCAAATTACACAGCAAAGCCTCCTCGAGGCATACAACTCTCAGTTTTAGAAAAGAGCCACTCGCTCTTAAAGTTAAGCCTCTCCCAGGCCACACCAAACTCAACTTTCAAGTTGTCCTCAAAGGACATATACACAGGGGTAAAATACCCAACCTACTGAGGTCTATTAGGTGAGAAAAGATTAATACATGACCTCTAAAATACAACTTGAGAGGAGGCGAACTTGCACTCCTAATACACTTTGCTTTTAAAACCTAATCTGGCTCTGGGCCACTAACGCAAGGAATAATCCCATACTACAGAGGTGACTTAGAGAAGAACACTTTACATTACATAAACGAAGAAAAGTTTGAGAAAATAAGTTCACCTCAAAACAAATGTGAGTGGGAGCTCGAGAGGGTTAGCACTCTCTATCCCAATAGGTAACTTTACAAGAAAAAGAAGAAAAGAGTAGTTACATTTTAGAAAAAGGTTACATGATGGAAAACGCTTCGAACCCGCCGCGAGAGTTAAACTGCCGACCTAGCAAGAAAAGAAGATATTAATAGGCCATTACCTGGTAGTAGATCGCTGCCGAGGAAAGAGGCGCTTCCCGCCTCCTGCTATGTACTTAATACACTGAAAGATGGAACAGAAGTGGCCCGGAGACCCCAAAATCAGCAGTTTATATCCTCTCGCGGAAGATTCTAGGCGTTAGGGGAAATAAAACACCCTCCCACAAAATCTTTATTGGTTCGGGAAAAGAAACCCCTACATAGAGGAAAAAGAAACACATTATTGGTGGAAAATTAATTAAAGAAATTCGGGATTGGCTAGATCCAAACTAAGGGGAAAAAGAGGGGTATACAGCCAACTTAAACAATAACAGAAAGAAATTTAACAAGAAACAAACTTTTGAAATAAAAATTTCTCCAACAAAATAGTTCTTTGATTTCGCACTAGGTTGCACTATTGTAATTCTTCAGTAGTGTCCTCTAGAAGAGAAAGTTCACACTTCTTACTTCAAGCGAAACAAGAACACATCAAAAGTGACACAGTTCAAAAACTCAAAATTTTCCACGTGGTGACATCTTCTGAGAAAGTAGAGAATTAATAGAATAGATAAAGTTCAACCTTCCTCCAGAAGAGGTGTTTCAACTGGCGCAACTTTTAAATAAACAGAGTAGAGGTGTACCGCCCGGTACAGACCTCCCCCCCCAAAAGTTCCTCCAAGGGGTAACACAGAAGAACATAAGCTTTGTTTCCAAAATAAGGTCCAAGTTTTGATGTTGATATTAAGATTAATTGCGGAAGCATTTATAAGATTTTAGTAATTTGGTTGGTTGCAATTTCAAAATTTTGTTGTTGCCGGTGCAGTAAAGTTTTTATGTTTGTAGAATTTGTATTTCTGAAGATAAACTTTTAATACTTAAAGGTGAAGAAAAATTTTGCAATGTCCACCAAATATTGTTGTTAAATTCCCAAATGTAATTATTGCTTATGGTGACTGTCCATGTAGTTGATGTAGGTTGAGTCGAATGGCCAGACCGGCCGTTGCAGCTTGCGTCCAACGGAGGCCGCTCGGACCCCTTAAGTACCCTGAGATACCGCTCGCCCGCACTATGAGGGGAGCAGAGGTGTTGAAGTACGCCGCGCCCGCGGTGAACAGATACAGGCTGCGGGCATGTAGCAGGTCGTGCGCCGCACATCAGCCTTGGCCGGGAGGTGAGCTCCGGCTCGCCGTGCACATGTCGTCCTCGCTGGAGAGGAGGGGGCCCATCCCCCTCCCCAGTCGCTGCACGGCGCTGCGCGGCTGCGGGGGCGCTGAAACATTAAAGCTAGGCGGCAGAATTGTGTTGGACAATTATTTTCTTTGAGGGTACAGGCTTGTAGAGAGAGTGAGGGGCCAGCGGCGTGCAGATATTCATGGTATTCATTAAGCCACTGTGTAGAGTGGAGCAGGAGACGGGAGCGTGGTAATGGCCGTGGCAAGAACAGGATGGCAGTTTAACGGGTCGGGGCAGGTTTTACATAAGGCTTACATCTAAAACCAAAATATTACAGAAGGGGCAGAATGCCTTAAAAGTGAAACTCAAAAAAAATATAACCTTCATATCCTTTCAAAATAATATGGAGCAAGTTAACACAGAAATTACACCGGTTTCACCTGGGACAGGTGAACTCTAAATATCCTCTCGGTGGCTGGATTACTTAGCAATAAGGTAACCGGCGTAAGAAAATCGAGAATGATACAAGGCCCATGAAATCTGGGGGCAAGCTTGCCCGCGGGAACAAAATTTTTGACCATAACCTGGTCGCCTACCTTCAAAGTGGTGGGTCTCCGTCCACGATCATACCTTTCCCTAACCTTTTCATGAGACACTTTAAGATTGGCTTTAGCCTTCTTCCAAAGATCTTTAATGTTATCCGGATCTATTGTCTCGGGTAGAATGTCATTCAAAGACCAGAGGTTAGAGAGCGGCGAGTTGGGAACAAACTTAAACATTAAAGAAGCTGGAGTAAACTTGTGAGATTCATGAACCGCCGAATTCAAAGCAAAAGCTATCCAATGCAGGGACGTGTCCCACCTGGAAGGATCTTCATGATGATTGGCAATGAGTGCGGACCTGAGATTACGGTTAACCCGTTCAGCCAGAGATGGTTGAGGATAATAAGCAGATGTAGTTACATGAGAGATGGACAAGTCAAAACGGAATTTACGAAATAAATTTGATGTAAAAGCCTTAGCATTATCAGATACAATATATTGACACGGACCAAAGGAAGCAAAAATAGAATTTAGGCAAGTAATGGTGGACTGAGCGGTAGCCAGCTTAGTCGGAAATAACCAGGAAAATCTTGTAAAACCATCTACACACACAAAGATGAACTTGTTGGCATTACCCTTTGACTGGGGGAAGGGTCCCACATAATCGATATACAGGCGTTCCATGGGGCGCGACGCTTGATGAGAAGACAAAAGGCCTACTTTAGTGGACATGGTGGGTTTACTGATCAAACAAGATTTACAAGCTTTTACAAGTTCCCGAATTTCACCGTCCATACCTTTCCATATGAACATTTCACGAATCTTTTCACGAGTTTTAAAGATTCCAAGATGCCCCCCCAATGGGGTCTCATGATAGTATTTGAAGATCATAGGTACAAGAACCGCTGGAACAACAACTTTCATCAACTTATCATGCCTCGAAGGGCAACATAGAACACCATTCCTCAGAACATAAGGGACAGCATGTTCCCCAGAAGAAAGGGTTTCCATTATCGGAGCCAGCGTCGGATCTTCACGTTGGTATTTCTCAATATCCCTAAAAAGCATGGGAGCATCTGTTAAGATGGCATTAACACCAGATAGTATGGACTCGGAAGGTGATGAACTGTCGACCGGTTCGTGGGTCTCTACGTCGTTATGAAACATACGGCTGAGTCCATCGGCAACAACATTTTCAGTACCTCTGATATGCCGTACATCGAATTGGAAGGCAGAAATACGGATGGCCCAACGGGCTATACGACCTGTACGACGCGGCCTACCTAAGACCCAGCTTAAGGCTTGATTATCTGTCTCCAGATCGAATTTGACGTGTTCCAGATAGAGACGGAACTTTTCTAAGGCGAATAAGACTGCCAACCCTTCGAGCTCATAGATGGAATACTTGGCTTCTTGAACCGATAGAGTCCTAGATGCATAGGCGATGGGACGCCTCCCTAGTTCAGTCTCTTGAAGAAGGACTGCAGCTACAGCTGACGACGACGCGTCCGTTTGGACGATGAATTTCTTCGAGAAATCAGGCATAGCAAGTACAGGGGCATTACAGAGAGCTAATTTAAGATCTTCGAAAGCGGCTTGTTGAGAAGGTCCCCACTCGAATTTGATGCCTTTCCTACGAAGAAGGTTTAAGGGCGCCGCTCTATTAGCGAAGTTAGGAATAAACTTCCTGAAGAAATTCACCATACCAATGAATCTAGCGATACCTTTGATGTCCTTAGGAGGTTTAAAATCACGGATGGCCTGTGTTCTAGAATGATCGACTGCTACACCATCAGGTGACACAATATGCCCTAGGAATGACATAGAGGGCTTAGCAAAGGCAACCTTGGACAACTTAACAGTTAACCCAGCCTTACGAAGGCGATTGAGAACTTCTCGCAAATGATCTAGATGTTTTTCAAAGGTTTCGGAAAATACGACGACATCATCCAAGTAGTGATATAAGTACTCAAATTTGATGTCGGAAAAGACCCTATCTAGTAGCCTAGTGAGCACAGCTGCCCCCGTGGGGAGCCCGAAAGGCACGCGGTTGTATTCGTATAAATTCCAGTCCGTGGCAAACGCAGTAAGATGTTTAGACTCTTCGGCAAGGGGAATTTGATTGTAGGCCTGATTCAAGTCCAAGATGGTGAAGAACTTGGCCTTACGAAACCATGAAAAGCAAGAATGAAGGTCGGGAAGGGGCACAGATTGCAACACCACCTTCCGATTGAGAGCCCTGTAATCAATGACAGGCCTGAAGCCTCCTTGGGGTTTCGGGACTAGAAAAATAGGCGAAGAATACGCTGACTTAGAGGGCCTAATAATACCATCCTTCAACATCTGATCGATGATTTCTTTCAGAGCCTTCATTTTAGGTGGAGATAGTCTATACGGTGGAAAGCGAACAGGAATCGAATCCGTGACCTCGATTTTGTATTCAATAAGGTCAGTAACACCAAGAGTATCAGAGAACACCTCGGGAAACGACTGACACAGTTTCCGAATACTATCAGCCTGCTCCTCAGGTAGATGTCTAAGGTCTAACAACATCTCATCCTGGGTAGGCGAAACAGATGAACATGATACAGAATTACACTTTAACAAGGGAATTCTACAATTGGACGCAAATTTGAATGTGCACGACCTACTCTGGAGATCGAGCACAAGACCAGTGTGAGAAATGAAGTCCGCTCCCAATATGATGGGGCAAGACAAACGCTTGGCCACAAACAATTTGATCTTCCATGTAAATTTAAAAACCCGAATTTTGACATGTAAGGAACCTAGAATTTCTAATGGAGATGAATTAGCCGAAACATATTGAACAGGAGAAGAGACATAGTCAGGGAGTTTACAAACAGATTTCAATTTAGAATACCAATCAGCCGAAATAATGGAACAAACACTGCCTGAATCTAAGAGAGCTGTTATAGGCTCGTTATTTAACTCAATCTTAAGAAAAGGAACAGGTGCGGGGGTATCCGCCGCAATCCTAAGACACTCTTTAGGGCATTCAAAAGATGAATTTGAAGGCTGGTCGTTCTCTGCATTTACAACCTGTTTACTAGGGGCTAAGTCTCGGGAAGATGGATTAGTCGGCTCAGCCGACGCCACTAGTCACTTTTTATTATTGGAATAGCTGGAATTTGCACCAGAAGTTGAGCAGGAGGGGGTGCTATTTGAGTTTGGGCAATTCTTGGCGATATGTGAGAAGGCCCCACACTTAAAACAGCCTTGTGATGACCCTACTCCATTCCTTGTCCCACTTGACTTGATCAGAGGACACTTATTCCGCAGATGGTCAGGCGACCCACAAGCATAACATTTACGGGGATTGACTGGTCGGCGAGGTGGAGGCCGAGTGTTACTAAAGGAAGGCGGGGGTTCTTTCGCCACACGCAAGGAATCGGCATACCTAACTCCTTCCGCAGAGACGGCTAATGCTTCCAGTTCAGAGAAGGTTTGCGGGCACGCCGCGAAACACAAATATGACCTGTAGGGTGGTGAAATCCCTTCGACAATAGCTTGCACGATCTGATCCTCAGGGAAGTGGAGAGCAAACACCCTAGTATAAAACTTAATATCTTGGATGAAGTCTGCCAGGTTTTCATCCAAGCGCTGTACCCGATAATAGTATTTCTGAATAAGGGAGGACCTGGCCCTAGCCGGGATGAAGTTAGCTAGCAAATGGGCATGGAAATCCTCAATAGAAGATTGCTCAGCGATGGCTCTAACTATTTTGTCAGATAGAACACCAATAGCATAAGGATAGATAATTTGCAAAATTTGACATGGGGAAAGAGAAAACACGAGGGCATGATCCTGAAATTCCACTAGAAATCTTCAAAATGAAATTACGTCACTGGTGGTGTTGACGGAAAACTTAGAGATACCTCTAAGCAACATTGCCAACGGATGAGGCAAGCTGCTGAACCCAGGTGACATAGTCGTTAAAGGTTTCAATGGCAAAGAAGTTAATTCAGAGCGGATGTTACTCAATGACGCACGGCGTTCAGATTCGTTGTTCGATGGGGCAGAGATAGTTTGAGCAGCAACGGTTATCCTATTGACTTCTCCCTGAGGAGGCTCTTCCTCGTTACCTACATTCACCGTGGCGGGTTGATCAGTTTTGGGAGGAACTTCGCCGGTTAGCAATTGAGTGACCTTATTAGACAATTCAGAAATAGTTTCAAGGAGCGTATTAGCGTCCTTCCTCTGGACGTCATTCACCTTTAGAGACAACAGATCATTAACTCTATTTGCAAAGTGATACAGCCTGCCTTGCACACGCTTAATTTGATTAGGAGACGGATCGTTTTCATCAAAAAAGCTGACTACCGATGCTAGCCCAGTAATATTCTCGACAATCGTGGAAAGAGAGTCATCAATTTCTTTCTCTCCCAAATTGGGGATGGAAATGGGCAAATCAAGGGACTCTCTAAGCTTGTTAGTGTCTATTGCAACCGTGCCTCCAGATTGAACGTTTCTGATAGTTAACTCATATATCAACTCCTCTTTACGCAAGTAGTTAAGGAGGAGAACATCGCGAGGGCCGGGCATGATGACAGAACAATTTTGAAAAACTCAAAAATTCCAGCAACTAAGAAAATTGTTAGAGTTCGAATCAAAGCAATGTTTAGCCGTCAAAAGGGGCTAAATTGAGACCCATTCAACCACGCTCTGCTACCACTTGTTACCGAGTTTTTGTGGTAGTTAAGCATGAAAGAAGGTGCTGGGTGGTGAATAGGTCTCAAGCTACTAAAGAGAAATTAAATTTTAAAATTTAACAAGGTTATATTTTCTTTTCAAAATTAGGTAACAACAAATAGAACAGGTACTTAGTAGCCGAAATACAACTTGAAATGTACAATTACAGGGATTAAAGAATTTGGGCTTCGAGCCCTGAAAACACAATTCTTGAGCAACTAGCTCAACTTTACGATATACCAATTTCAAAAAAAGGGGCAGAAGACCCCACTCAAACCCTGGAGCCCTTGCTCCAAATTACACAGCAAAGCCTCCTCGAGGCATACAACTCTCAGTTTTAGAAAAGAGCCACTCGCTCTTAAAGTTAAGCCTCTCCCAGGCCACACCAAACTCAACTTTCAAGTTGTCCTCAAAGGACATATACACAGGGGTAAAATACCCAACCTACTGAGGTCTATTAGGTGAGAAAAGATTAATACATGACCTCTAAAATACAACTTGAGAGGAGGCGAACTTGCACTCCTAATACACTTTGCTTTTAAAACCTAATCTGGCTCTGGGCCACTAACGCAAGGAATAATCCCATACTACAGAGGTGACTTAGAGAAGAACACTTTACATTACATAAACGAAGAAAAGTTTGAGAAAATAAGTTCACCTCAAAACAAATGTGAGTGGGAGCTCGAGAGGGTTAGCACTCTCTATCCCAATAGGTAACTTTACAAGAAAAAGAAGAAAAGAGTAGTTACATTTTAGAAAAAGGTTACATGATGGAAAACGCTTCGAACCCGCCGCGAGAGTTAAACTGCCGACCTAGCAAGAAAAGAAGATATTAATAGGCCATTACCTGGTAGTAGATCGCTGCCGAGGAAAGAGGCGCTTCCCGCCTCCTGCTATGTACTTAATACACTGAAAGATGGAACAGAAGTGGCCCGGAGACCCCAAAATCAGCAGTTTATATCCTCTCGCGGAAGATTCTAGGCGTTAGGGGAAATAAAACACCCTCCCACAAAATCTTTATTGGTTCGGGAAAAGAAACCCCTACATAGAGGAAAAAGAAACACATTATTGGTGGAAAATTAATTAAAGAAATTCGGGATTGGCTAGATCCAAACTAAGGGGAAAAAGAGGGGTATACAGCCAACTTAAACAATAACAGAAAGAAATTTAACAAGAAACAAACTTTTGAAATAAAAATTTCTCCAACAAAATAGTTCTTTGATTTCGCACTAGGTTGCACTATTGTAATTCTTCAGTAGTGTCCTCTAGAAGAGAAAGTTCACACTTCTTACTTCAAGCGAAACAAGAACACATCAAAAGTGACACAGTTCAAAAACTCAAAATTTTCCACGTGGTGACATCTTCTGAGAAAGTAGAGAATTAATAGAATAGATAAAGTTCAACCTTCCTCCAGAAGAGGTGTTTCAACTGGCGCAACTTTTAAATAAACAGAGTAGAGGTGTACCGCCCGGTACAATAATAATAATGTTATTTGCTTTTCGTCCCACTAACTACTTTTACCGTTTTCGGAGACGCCGAGGTGCAGGAATTTAGTCCCGCAGGAGATCTTTTATGTGCCAGTAAATCTACCGACAAGAGGCTGACGTATTTGAGAACCTTCAAATACCACCGGACTGAGCCAGGTTCGAACCTGCCAAGTTGGGGTCAGAAGGCCAGCGCCTCACCCATCTGAGCCACTCAGCCCGGCAAGCTGACCAATAAAAACGAATGTTCGTCCATTTCTAGGATCGTAGTATGTAAGTGCAAATGGTTTCGAGAGGATCCGCTGCAATCGCTGTTGACGATTAAGATGCCAGATACCATACCACCTGGACTACATTTATGAAATAAAAAACATATGCCTCAACCCAGGATCGACCCCTCAACCTCCTGCATGCTAACCCAAAACTTTGTGGTTAAAGTGTTGCCAGATTACCACGCTTCAACGTAATTTTTCTGCCGGATACACTCGCAGGACGAACTTTTGTGAGACATTTTCTTTATTGCTGGCATGTGAGGAATCGCGCTGCGACACCCGAGTGTGCGAATTTCAGTTCATCCTGTATAAACAATTGTCATACTGAATTTTTCCCTTCCAATATTGTTTTTTATTTCAGTTGAAAGACAAGGTAGGCCTTTTACATGATGACCGTCCAGTGATCCTGCCGATGGGCCCCATTGCCTTGTGACAATGATCCATCATTGTCAAAGATCTTCCGATTCGTAGGGCAAAGTACTTATGATTGAAGAACCCGCTGAAAGACAGTTCCCCCTATTCGGCCCATTTCGTTCTTTTACTGTCCAAGACTAAAGTGATGTCAATCGGGAAGAAACCTAAGAGAATTGAATGCCAGACTGGGAACACAAAACTGGAACAGTGGAACAGATACGAAGGCAGATCAGAAAATAAGTTGCACTTCCCACTTATGGCCATTTATTACACCACCTGTACAACAGCAACATGACTATAACGACATACACTGTAACGTCACTTTTCCACATAGTTTCCAAGAGACTCCAAACATTTCTGCGAACGCACAACCAACTTGTCGATGCCGGATGCATAGAAATTTCCTCCAGCATTCTGCAACCACTCGGAGACAGCGGCCTTCACCTCCTCATCGGTCTGGAAACGTCGACCACCGAGCTCCGTTTTGAGCTTACCGAACAGATGAAAGTCACATGGCGCTAGGTCGGGACTGTAGGGTGGATGTTGTCAGACCTCCCGCTTGAAACGCTGCAGCAGTTCTCTCGTTTGGCGGGCCTTGTGAGGTGTTGTGTTCTCGTGCAACAAAATCATACCGGCGCTCAATTTCCCCCGGCGCTTCTCTTTAATCGCTTTACGCAACCGGTGCAACTTTTGACAATACGACGCCGCGTTGACCATCGTTCCTTTCGGCATGAATTCCACGTGCAGCAAACCCTCCATGTCAAAGAACACTGTCGCCATAACCTTACTGGCTGAAGGTTGAACCTTGGCCTTCTTTCGTTGTGGTGGTGATGGGTGCACCCATTCCATTGGTGTTCGCTTCGTTTCGGGGCTGAAGTGGTGGACCCACGTTCCGCCGCCTGTGATGATTTGCCGCAGAAACCCGTTGCCGTCTGCGGCATAGCGTTGCAAAACTGCCAGGGAGGATTGGAAACGTTGTCCCTTGTGTTCATCGGTGAGAAGACGTGGGACCCATCTTTGACACAGCTTACGATATCCAAGGTCCTCGTGAACAATGGCGAACACACTGCTATACGACATGTTCAGCTACGTCGCGATTTCTCTCAGTTTAATGTGCCGGTTCTGTCTAATGATCGCATTCACACTGTTGACCTTTGCACGGGTTCTGGACGTTGCAGGCTTGCCTTCGCGATGGTTGTCCGTGATATCCGTGCGTCCGGCTTCGAAATACTGACACCACTTCACGATACCTTGCCGGGAAATGGCCCGCTCCCCATACACAGCACTAATTTCACGATGAATGTCTGTGCAATTCTTCCTTTTGGCCCATAGGAATCGGATTGTCGCACACACCTCATATTTGGAGTGAACGTCCAGTTGACGCGCCATTGCATTTGGCCGCTATTCACACAATACTAGACGAGACATCACAGCGACCTGCCTAACAGACGTGTGGGCAGTGTCTGTCCCTTTCTCCGCTGTGCCCACGTTTGCGACACACAGCGCGCTGCTGCGGCGCGTTAATGCAACTAACCTTTTGATCCAGCTACGTATATAATTACAAGTATTTAGGATATATATTCTCCCAGGATGGTAATATAGCAAGTGACACTGAACCAAGGTGCAGTAAAGCCAAAGCAGTGAGCTCGCAATTGCAATCAATAGTATTCTGTAAGAAATAAGTCAGCTCCCGGACGAAACTATCTTTATACTGGTGGGTTTTCAGATCAGCTTTGCTGTACGTGAGTGAACACTGAGTGGACTCAGAATATCTTCTTCGTAATTTAATGTAACATACATGAATGTGGTAGAAATGATCATTGTTACAAACAGGTGGGGACAATGGCAGGAGGATACTCGGAATTAGGATATAAAGGAATGACCTCGCCTGATTAACCTGCACACATAAACCGGCTTCGGTGGTGTGCTCGTGAAACGATTGGAGGAGTATAGGTTATGTAGGAGAATGGTGGACTCAGTCATAGAGGGTAAGAGATGTAGAGGGAGACAAAGACGGCGCTGGTCAGACTCAGTTTCTAATGATTTAAGGATAAGAGTTACGGAACTGAAGTAGACCACCGAGATAGTTACAAATAGAGGATTGTGGAAGCGTTTAGCAACTTCACAGAGGGTTGCAGTCTGAACCCTGAAAGGCAAAAACAGTCTATAACGAAGATGTGTGTTCCTGGAGGAAATGCTCTCTCCTTCGATGCGCAGTAGTAATGGAAAAGGAGCAGTCCTGTTTCGTTTCACTTTTTCCACCAGTGCATTGCAGTAGCATTGACCGTAAGAGCAATGAAGTGCCGTTCTTCTGCCATAGCGAGCACTATGGTCAGAAATTCCTTCGTTTAAAAACAAAACAGCAACTACTCTTTACTCACCATATGTATCTAGTCTTTTACATCACATTACGTTAAAACTCAATGGAAATAAGGTTAAGAATGTTAGGATATAACTTCAAAATATATTCTACCTGACTGTCGTTCCGCAATCGTATACAGTAGTTCAAACTAGCAACGATGTTGTTAAGCGATACGGATGTTGATACTAAGAAATCGTGTATTGCATGTAGACTTATTGTACTTCGCACATAAAAATAACTCTTTCGTTTCAACAGTATTTAATAATAATAATAATAATAATAATAATAATAATAATAATAATAATGTTATTTGTTTTACGTACCACTCGGTTTTCGGAGACGCCCAGGTGCCGGAATTTAGTCCCGCAGGAGTTCTTTTACGTGCCAGCAAATTTACCGACACGAGGTTGACGTATTTGAGCACCTCCAAATACCACCGGACTGAGTCAGGATCGAACCTGCCAAGTCGGGGTCAGAAGGCCAGCGCCTTAACCGTCTGAGCCACTAAGCCCGGCTCAACAGTATTTAGTCTCTTAGCAGGTCATCTATAGGCCTGTGATAAAATATCGTCGCTCCGATGTTAAAACGGCGAATGTTACAATGCTCCTCCTATCCATTCGTAGGGCAAAGTACTTATAACCGAAGAGCCCGCTGAAGGACCCTTAAGACTGATCACACCAGCCAGCTACATACTAATATTCAGTCAATCAGAATAATTTGCGTTCAGTTCATTTTACTATGCGGATGTGTAAAGGAAAATGAACCTTAAATACTTCATACTATAGGAACGGGTAAATATGTCATGCAAACATACATTCTTTCAGTACGGTAAAGTAAGGTGTGTTTTTTTTTCTTTACACATTAGCATAGGAAAATGAACTCAACGAAATTTGTTCTGATGGACTGCATATCAATATGTTGCTGGGAGGCGTGACCAGTTTTAAGGGAAATAATGGATAGAAAGAGCATTGTCACATTCGCGGTTTTGACATAGGAGCGACGATATGTTACCTAGATACCAGTGGTAAGTAATGCCAGTTGTTGAGTTTTTCTGTAATAAACACTAGAGCTCAAGCAAGTGTAAGCCTATGCGTGAACAGACAGGAAGGGGGGGACTAAAAGAACAAAGTTTCCTATTTTGTTACCATTTTGCTTGATACTCGACGTAGATGAAAGTTACTTTTTCGAAATTTTATAATCTTATCCAGCTTATTTTGTATCCTGCTCATTTTTATGATGTCGAACTATGCGGTCCTTGTTCCGGCTTCTTCATTGTAGCCCTACTCTAGACAACACTCGTGCAAGACCAGATATCACATGTAGGGTGAAGCCTGTGAGCTGGGGGCAGGACGATCGTCAATACATCCAACTGTGTAGGTTTAAGCAAACACCGGTTGTAGGATTAAATTTTACCGTCACATTTGATTAAAATCTGCTATAAATTAGGGTGAACCACGTTGCCAAAAAGGAAAAAGAGCCCACTAGAATTAATTAACAATTTAAATAAAATGCTACATTGAGGGTCATTTATTAGCCGTGGAGGTTAATCAACTGTGAAAAAACTTCATCATGTGAAATTCAATTAAATCTAATCGAGAACACAGCACACACACATGAAGTGCTCTCAATTAAATTAGTTAGGTTACATACAATAACAGCGTGAAATATTTCACAAAGGGGATATAACTGGCGATTGTCCTGTCGACGCGCTCTTCAAACCATAACGTTAGAGCTCTCTTATCTCTCCATATCCATACTTTCATTGCTTGGAAATAATATGTACTATTACATTGAACATGAAGGTAAAGTTTATGGACAAAAAGACCTCCGTGGGATCCTCCACTGACTGCAGTGAAATATGGTAATCTGAGATTTGTACTGAAACTTAATGGCATGTAGCAAGTTGAGACAGAAAAGCATATGCTGCGTCGTAAAAGCCGTTTTTTCGTGGAATGGGGTAAGAGGGGAGGAAGACAAGGAGAGATGGAATCTCTTCATCTAGTACACGGCTAAATATCGACGGTGCACGAGCAATACCTCGTACCCCACAATGTTCTTCCAATCTGTTTCCTTCCCTAAGACTGATCACGCCTCCCAGCCACATATGAATATGCAAGTCCTCAGAACAATGGTCGTTACGTTCATAGGCCACTGTATAATGGAAAATGAAACTTATTGTACCGTAATGTAGGAATGCTTATTTTATGAAATATTTACGCTCTCCTACAGTATAATGCATTTATGGTTCACGTTCCTTTAGCCTTCACCATGGGAAAATCAACACAACGAACGTTGTTGTGATGGACTGCATATCCATGTGTGGCTGGGAGGCGTGACTAGTTTTAAGTAGATTAACATATCGGAAGAGCATAATAGTAATAATCATCATAATTTCGTGTGGCTATTTCTAGCCGAGTGCAGCCCTTGTAAGGCAGATCCTCCGATGAGGGCGGGCGGCATCTGCCATTTGTAGGTAACTGCGTGTTATTGTGGTGGAGGATAGTGTTATGTGTGGTGTGTGAGTTGCAGGGATGTTGGGGACAGCACAAACACCCAGCCCTCGAGCCATTGGAAGTATCCAATGAAGATTAAATCCCCGACCCGGCCGGGAATCAAACCCGGGACCCTCTGAACCGAAGGTCAGAACGCTGACCATTCAGCCAATGAGTCGGACATCAGAAGAGCATCATTGTGGGATACGGGGTATTGCTCGCGTACCGTAGATATGTACGTTAAATAGCTGCCTGTAAGCTATGCCGTTGGTTTGTTTGTAATTAACTGGTGACAGAATTGGGTGAAGCCAGCTCCAGGGTGTAGGGGTATTGCGTCTTTCTCTTGTCTGGAGGCCGGAAGTTTGATTCCTGACACGTCCACGGATGTTAATCCTGGACTGAAGACTTGAGCAGCATTCATTTACTCTCGTGAGAGTAACTCGTCCTTCCCTTCCTTTTAACGATATTCTCCAGGATCTTTTCAATTTTCTTCTCATTAGCGTTAAAAGAGGATGGCTGTCCAGTTATATCAGGCATATCATCGTCACGAGCTGAGTGACAACTCTGCATGCACGAGAAACAGCTGTTACGAGCGCTAGTCCAGGGCATTATCAGATAGCGCAAGCCTGGAAGAGTGTAAATTATACGTTCATAACTCCGGTACTCCATATAATACACGTATATCGTCGTTGCCGGGACAAAACCTCCTATGTGATAATACTTTTGGAGATATACTGACCCGCAGCACATACATTATGAAGAGCGAGAATGCCTTGACAAAATTCACACAATATTGCACCTTAGATGACAGAACCTTACCGGCCAAAGTTCTAAGCAAAATATTTAAAATAGGAGGTTTTGTCCCGGCAGCGACGATATATTCTCCTTTCATATAAGCACGTACATAATTAAATGTGTTCACCGCATCGTTTACATAAGTGCGCGAAACAACATTCTTTGTAATCATCGTGTACCAGGAAAATAATTAATTACCTTAAAGGTTGCCATAAGCATTAACTACAAAATAAAAGGCATTTGTATTTTAAGGTATTAACATGCTCAACTCTCCCGTGAGCATTTATGAAGCAAAATAATACCGAATACTATGCTGCTACCATATCGCTTCTCAAACAAAACGTAAGGATGTGACGTTTACATCAAGAGAGTCAAGTAACCGATCAGGGATAAAAAGTTCAAAATTTTTAAAATTATGTTTTCTAATTTAATAACGTTTTTGATATTGTGTGAAAATTTCAACCTTTCAGCTCATCGGAAATTATTTAAAAATAAGTTATATGCTTTAAGGGGAGTATGAATGAATGGCCTATCCCGCTAATGTTAAATTTGCTAACTTCATGACCCATTTTCTCAAAAACTACTTTATGAAACATAATGAAATTTTTGCACATTATATATACATGCTTTATATACTTATTCTTCTAGTTTCATTGAAGTACATATTCTAGGAGTTGGGACAGAAATTGTTTTGTCTGTTATATTTTTTACACCTTTTTTGTCAAATATTTATGAATTTTTCTTCAAATATACAAGCTATCTCTATCATTCTAGAAATATGGTATTACAAGTGTATTATACATGAATAGCGAAAAAAATAAGAGTCTATCTTCATTTGTCAAGAAAAAACAGTTTTTCAGAAATTGCAATTAGCAATTTATTTAGAGTGTAAGTCACTTTTCAATGGAAACAACAGTAAAAAATTTCCAGCAGTGTAGTCTTCATCATCTCCTACAATGTTCGAGTGTATCCTCTTCTTCTTCCTCAGCGATCTTGCCTCCTTGGACAACTTTTGGGCCTGTAGCTCTGCCTTGTCGACTCGCTCTTTGCCGAGTTTCTTCAGTATGGCTCGTGTATTCCAACCAGTCTTCACACCCAGCTCCTCCAAGACTTTCAGTCTACCGGTATTGCCATCATTAAATGTGATGACAGCATCATACATACCAAGTTTCAATATATTGTACCCCACAAATACAGTTTTGGTACTCTTGTTCACACTACATTGTTGAATGACTCTACATTTTGTGTTTTCCCTGTCAGACATTTCTTCAGTAGATCTGGATTTGCCAAACCTCTATAAACTGGATTTATAGCCAACATAACACCCTCAATTATAGAGTTATTTTGGGTAAACTTATCTAAAGTTCCAGCTGCTTTACCTTTTTTTGTATTTACACCACTCGCCAGAACAAAGGTTGTGGATTGGCTTGTCATCTGTTGATATTGTATGGAAGAAAAGATGCTCAACGCAGCCTTTTTCATATCATCCAGGTTATTTTTATTGCTTCTGATCGCTTGACCATAGTATTCTGATAGTTGATTGATGGCATTGTCTAGCAAACGACATCTTTTCCTCTTGTCATGATCAAATGTACTCAAGATCAATAACACACTAGCACAAAGAATTTAAAAAATATGCACATTATACCAAGAATATCGCGCGCACAATGTAAACAATGAACACAAGTGTTATGCCAGTCCCACCAACTTGTGCAGCAAGGTTTCCACTAGAATTTAAATCAAACCACAGCCTTATAGATCTTATGGTTCTTGAGATATTAAGTGTTTACTGAAAAATGGTTTATGAAATCCTGAAAAATGCCCTTTGCAACTAATTATATTAAAATAAATTAAATAACTTCTAATCAAGAAAATTTAATAAGTCATACACCAAATCAATCAGCAAATTACAAATAATGTTTTGGTGTAAAAAAATCTATAAATAATATTTTTTCAACAAAATGGCCATTTATTCTCCCCTTAGGCTATGATAAAAGCAGCATCTCAAGCAATCATGTTGATACAGAAGTACATAAACACAAACTAACAAATTACTGTGTCAATCCTCGTGCCACAGCCTATGCAGCTGAATGTTCCGCAAACCTAAACAGGTAAATGGAGACTATCAACGGTACACGTGCACAGCCCTGAGTCAGCAACGTGGGGAAGTACAACGCGAGTGAGGAGAAGAGAACTGCGCTCTTGTGTACAAGTATTTCTCGTACAGGCACTGCGCTTACACTGCAAGCTTCGACACCCGTGGGTTATAGTCAAAACACAGAGTTTTTTTTTGCTATTCGCTTTACGTCGCACCGACACTGGTAGGTCTTATGGCGACGATGGGACAGGAACGGCCTAGGAGTGGGAAGGAAGCGGCCGTGGCCTTAATTAAGGTACAGCCCCAGCATTTGCCTGGTGTGAAAATGGAAAACCACGGAAAACCATCTTCAGGGCTTAGAACCCACTATTTCCCAGATACAAGCTCTCACAGCTGCGCGACCATAACCGCGCGGCCAACTCGCCCGTTACCCAGAGTTGTGACGATTTATCTAGTTTAAAATTTTCTCTCCTTAACATTTCTTGGCAGCACCAGCCACTTGACGATTTGAAACAAATTCCAGCACACAAACCTGTGAGCAAAGGTCAGTTCTCTGTGACAAGTGAAAGGGAAGGAATAGAGATAAACGTGAACCTGATTTGTAAAGTGTGCCTTTACAGGCCTGACGAACAGTACACTGAACGTATCTCTCCCCTTCTCTCCCTGCCTACAGTAGTTCAGTGACACACACACACAGGTTGATCGTAGTATAGTTCAGTGTTTCTTTAACTTTTTATTTTCATACCATTGTAAGAAAATAGCATTGTAGGTGTCCGACACCATGGCTAAGTGGTTAGCGTGTTGGCCTTTGGCTACAGGGGTCCCGGGTTCGATTCCCGAAAGGGTCGGGAATTTTAACCACCGTTGGTTAATTTCGCTGGCACAGGGGCTGGGTGTATGTGTTGTCTCCCCTCTCCTATTTTCATCCTCATCACGTCGCGCAGGTCGCCTACGGGAGTCAAATCAAAAGACCTGCACCTGGCGAGCCGAACATGTCCTCGGACACTCCCGGCACTAAAAGCCATACGCCATTTCATTTCAGCATTGTAGGTTTCCATTCCAGATTAAGAATAGTGCAATGACACATGATAATATCATAGTAACCTGACATCGCCAATATCTTCCTTCCCCTTCCTCTAACTCCATGTTTGAATTTTCCGCCAGCAACCATTCTGTTTGAACCCAGATATTTGCTGGACTGTACCACAGTGACGTTTACCATCTCGGTCGAGTATTCGCTGAAACTATTCAGGATAGAGTTAAAACGTCATCCTACATCCTAATGATCCACTGAATTAGCCTTGAAAATTATCAGGCTAGCGCCACTCTCACAATAAGTACTCAGAATGGTGCTTCATAATAACTCAGAGGGTAGAAAACATTTTCAGACACATTTCCTTGTTCATTTTAAGCAGAGCTATAATATTTTGGCTATAAAATTGACTGTCTAAAAGAGCATTTTATGATAGTCCACAGAAAACTCTTTACGGACAATTTGGTTTGTGGAGTGAAGGTAAGTAGTAACTCACCAACAGACTTGCGATGCTGACGATAGATAAAGACAAGAGTGAATCCAGCTGAGCTGGTGAGTGCTGCCGTGATGGCTGAGGGGCTAGGGACCTGGACGTGCCCGTAACTGGGCCGCAGCTTGTAGGCGGGCAGACCAGGAGCTGGACCTACCACAAGGCTTACTCCAGGAGTCGCTGCAGATACGTTCAGGAGCCGCAGGATGTCCACAGAGGAGTCTATAACAAAGACAAGAACACTTATAAATCTCCAAACTTGAATAGTGCTCAAGTAGTAGTAATAATAATAATAATAACTTCACTTCAACTGTCATAAACAGACTCCGAGTTCTTTTTTTTTTTTTTTTTTGGGTACGATTTGCTTTACGTCACACCGACAGAGGTAAGACTTATGCTGACGACGGGGTAGTAAAGGGCTGTTAGTGGTATCACTCTTACAATCTGTTATAGAATTGAAAGACTATGTGATGATATATTATACTACTTCAGGCCTACTAACACCAAATAGAGTAGCCATACCTTCAAACCTCGAAGCAAATTAACTGGAACATTCAGAAATACTGAAATGAAAATTTTCAGCACTCAAGAAGAAAATGTACACGCTGAAGTGAAAACACATACCCCATCTCAAAGTATCTTTTCCCACTTATGAATGATACGTGGCTCTGATTGCAAAAAAATGTAAGATTGTAATTTTACGTGACGGTATATATTACGATCAAACCCACGGGAGCTCCATTATTACGTGGAATCCGAACCACGTGAAGGTGATTCTTCATTTCAAAAATCCTACGTATTTTGACCAGGATACGAACCACGGCCGCCAGAGAAAATACCATTCGCCTACCACGTGCTTGCGTCAAATTATTCTGTGGCTTATTATTTGATTGAATTGTAAGTTCCCAGGAAATTATATTCAAATTGTATCCAATTTGGAAATGACAATGTGTCATGAAGTTCGCTCCTGAAATTTTCACAACTGACATTTCACGGCAACAGACCAGTGTTTGGACTGATTACTAGATACTGATGATGGTGATGTTGATGATGATAGTGATGATGGTGATGATGATAATGGAGATGCTATCACTGGATTCTCAAGGATCTAGTCTAGTGTTAGTAGACTTGTTGATCTAGTAGAAGAAAAATGGATGTTTTAGGCATCTTTCAAGTAAAACATTAGGAACCAATAGTCGTTAACAAATCCAGAGGGCATAAATCTGTGGCTTGGTTCTAAAAGCCCCAATGTCAAAAAACCTGTTTTTGAGCTATGAACATTTGCCGTTTTGCTTATAGTTTTCCATTTTTTTTCAACAACTAACTTTAAATAGTTTTATACTTTCTTTGTGGAAGTCGCCTTATTAAACGCTATTCTTTTCTATCGTATTCTTTAAAAATTGCCAGGTCTCTAATCTTTATCGGTAATCTAACATTATTGGCAAGGGCTTATTTAATTAAACATTAACTGTTCGTTTACTACTTAACAGAGACATTGGCCCTTTTAACATGTTGCAAGCCAGGATAAAACGCGTTTGTATCAGTTAATATCTCAATTTCGATAAAATATGACATTGGCCCTTTTAGAACCAAGCCACAGAAATATGTTAAAACACCCTCGATTCCGCTGTTTTAGGAACGTAATGACATCAACGAAACGAGCGTGCCAGGAAGGTTGGCTTGGAAAATAATTCTGTGAATTTTAGATGTAAATGGCTTCGGTCATCTTGATGACTATTGCACTTATTGTCTGAGAATTCCGTTACAATAGAGCTATTGCAGTTATGTATAACCAGTGGGCGCTGGGGCTTAGGCTCGTAAGCTTCACCTGCATTTAAAATGAGAAAGCATGAGTTCCCAGAGTATGAAATCTTCTAACTAGCCTTAATTACGTGGCAGAGTTGTAATACGAACCCGGACCAACTGAACTGATAGCTGCTCCAGTTAACTCTGGGTAACTGCTAGGTTCTTCAGTCTTCCGAAACTAACTTTTAATAAATACATATATAAACTATCTGAAAAAGAAAACATATGGTAGCAGACATAATAAAATTAAGTTATTTATTTTTCAGTAATAATGTTTTTTACTTTCCACGAGCTACTTTTAAGATTTTCGGAGACGTCAACATGCCGGAATTTTCGTCCGCGGGAGTTTTTTTTACGTGCCGGTAAATCTACCGACACGGATCTGACGTTTATTTTCAGGTATGACTCACTTACCGTGTGCCTTCTTTTCCAAGCAGTTTATAGATGTATTTATTGAAAATCAGTTTCGGTAGAATAAACAAATGAAAAGATATGTCTTTACATATCAGAAACACGCTGCAGTAGTTGGGGACCTTTTAAATTCTAACGTTCCTTATTTAATCATACATTGTACCCAATCTATCACTAAAGTTGCTTACAAAAATTTCCCGAACAGAGACTAAGAATGCTGTTAAAATTATGTTATCTTCTTCCATGGCTTTTCTCCAAATTTATTGCGGTCAGAACTTGGTGTGGATTTGGTTCAGTTTTACAGCCGGTTGCCCTTCCTCTCGCCAACCATATGTGGAGGAAATGATTAACCATTGTGAGTTACTGTGATGACTGACAGTGTGGTTTGATGAATGTAGACGAAAGGAAGTGTATTAAAACGAACACAGACACCCAGTCTCCAAGAGAGCGGGAAAAATTATTAAAATCTGCAGACCGACTGGGAATCGAACCTGGGCTCCCCTGAGCTGACCATACAGATAAAGAGCGAGACTGTTGAAAATAATATATATTCAAGTAAATGATCTCATGCGGTGATAAAGCGTTCTCTGTTCTTGTAACACGGATTAAAAACAATTTATCTACCTTTCACTGCGTTTCTAGATGTGATAATATGATAGACTAAATAAAATATAACAAGGGAAACAATTTAACCTCGTGGCTGACAGATTAAGATAACAGCCATTTACAACGCGGTAACTAATTAGAATTTAACACGTTACCCGAAATGTTACGGATATAATACTTTTGTAACATGCAAGACCAGTCCAATTCCTGTGATTTAAACAGTTGTTAAATCTACGAAGGTCTTTCAATATATCATTGAATTTTAGCTTCTTAAATTCCCTAGAATTATAGCAATTGTACACATAATGCTAACACTTAAACGCTATTCATCCTTATTTGAAACATACACAGTTATATAACCCATTCCCGGGGAATCCTGGTCGAAATGATCCACATGAGGGCCTTAAGGGCACATGTCTGTGGTGACCATAGTAAAATAGTGGCAAATCACTATATTTGCCATCATAATTTGGCCAGATACAGTTGTTCTAGGTGGACAAAAGTTATTATGTGCAATGAATGAACATTGTAGATTGTTGTTATATTATTAGTTATTGGTAAAAGTTCATGGTTAATTTTTTATGAGAATTTATTTCTTGCGATGTTTTTAAGACTGCAAAATTACTCCAAGATCTGAGAAGGGTAAACTCGGAAACTACTTGTGTGATATGAATGATAATTTTACAGATACTACCCACAGCATGTAGCTACAGAGTAGACTGCAATCGTGATATTTGGTAGGCAAAGTGTTATTTTGTAGGAAAAAATCTAAAATTGTTATTAACATTTTCATAAATGTTGTTTAATAATTTATGGCGTCTCTATATATATTGAACCATTGAACTTACCATTATATCGTCGGTCGTCTGATTCGGCTGTTTCAGTAGAGCAATATCGTACCCTTGGATCTTGGCGTCTTTGCGAGCTTTTTTTTTTTTTTTTTTTTTCTGTCACTTCATCGACCAAACGATAGGGTTCAGAGGAAAGCATAACTACTTCAAACGAGGAGGAAAAATGTAAATCATGATAATTTATTTACTAAATAGGCAAGCAACGTCACTTAAAATTTTCACAACATGATTAAACGCAGTCACAGATTATAACGTGAGTGGTAGAGATTTATTGAAATTGTTTTCCGGCTCCGTGGCTAAATGGTTAGCGTGTTGGCCTTTGGTCACAGGGGTCCCGGGTTCGATTCCCGGCAGGGTCGGGATTTTAATCATGATTGGTTAATTTCGCTGGTACGGGACCTGGGTGTGTATGTCGTCTTCATCGTCATTTCATCCTCATCACGACGCCCAGGTCGCCTACGGCCGTCAAATCAAAAGACCTGCACCTGGCGACCGGAACATGTCCTCGCACACTCCTGGCCCTAAAAGCCATATGCCAGTTCAGGTCAGTGAAATTATTTATTATTGTCTTTCAAATAATGAAAACGTAGTGTGAAATTCGTGGACAGCAAAAACCAGAAAACGAGTATAAACTTGAAAATCGGTAACCATTAATCCAAACGATAACCGAGAGTACATCAACACGATCCGTGGAAAATCTGACCTTCAGAAAGTAGAATTCAAGATTTACATTTAATTAAGGTTAACCACCAGTCGACTATCCTAACGGATGTTGGAACACCCCCTGAATGGATCCTTAATCGAACCAAATCCACTAACTATCAGTTGCTTTGGATAGGTTGCGAAATATTACTTGAAAGTATGTTGTTCATTACCAGTTAACAGCAATTGCCAGAATCAAAACTAAATTTCCAACCTGTATTGTCATCTCGTGACACCCTTAAGTTACAGAGGAATCCCGATGCTGAACATGCATCACCCCAAAGAGATGGTAACAAGGAACCAACAACACATGATCCGATCGGATCTTACGTTACATCGTTCTGAAGGAATAAAACTGCGAAATGCAGGAAACATTAATTCATTATGCATCTAGAAGAAACGCCAAACACTGACATTAAAGGAAAGAGATAAATCACTATAAAATGTTCTTACTAAGCCAATTTTCAGGTTATGAAACAGTTACATCGTTAAATTTTTAAAAAAAATTTTTATTAGGGTTGTTTATAGTCGCTTTAACTCCAAGGTCTTATCGCGACTCTTACATATGATTACAGAATAATGGTAATAATAATAATAATAATATTGTAATTATAAAAATGTAAAGAAAAAATAAGTATAATGTAATTACATTTTGGAGTGCAAGCCAGTGTCTTTGAGGAAGTTGATGACTTGATGACTCAGTGCTGGAGAAGACAGTGTCAGTTCCATTTCTTTAGGTATGTTGTGGTGTTGGCGCCAATGGTCATACAGTTGACATTCTGAGATGATATGCTTGACAGTGAGAGAGCAGTTACATTTGCTGCAGGTGGGAGGTTGTTTCTTTTCTAGGAGATAGTTGTGGGTGATCTTCGTATGTCCTATCCTTAGTCGGGAGATTAAGACTTGTTCATGTCTGGTGAGGTTTTGGAGAGGATATGTTCTCGTAGATATCATTTTAATTTTTTGGAGGTTGCTAGTGGAAGTTTTAAGCCAGTTCATTTTCCATTGTTCGTGTAGTTTGATTTTGATATAAGCGATGATATCAGAATGTGGCGTGGCAATTTGACGGTCGTTGATTGGAAGACTAGTAGCTTCTTTTGCTGCTTGATCAGCTGATTCATTGCCTGGTATTCCTCTGTGAGATGGTATCCACATAAAAATAACATTTTTTCCTGCAATCTTGATCTTGTGGTACAGCATTTGAATTTCTTTAACAAGTAGGTGTGTTGTTGATGGATTTTGTATTGAAGTTAATGCACTTTTGGAATCAGAGAATATTATGAATGAGTTATTCCAGCTTGCTTTTGAAATATGAATCATGGCCTGTTTAAGAGCATACAGTTCACTTGTAAACACTGTGAAAAGATCTGGTAATCTGTATAGCTTACTATAGTCTTTATATTTCACTGCACAACCATTTCTCTCATTGAATTTTGATCCATCAGTATCAATTGCACTATATGATGAGTATCTATTACAAATTTCATTAAATAACTGTTGGAATTTTGCTGTGTCAGTTTGAGCTTTAAGATTGTTGTTCAATTCCCAGTTGACTGGAGGCAAATGAGTTTTCCATGGAGGGGTATCTAGTGAGTTGTGTGGAAATAAAATGGGTGGAAGGCTGAATTAAATTTGTTAAAATACAAGTCCACAATAATAAACAAAACGGGAAAATTTTCCAATTTTCTATAACTACAATTGCAATTACTATCTGTCTACCTACACTTGTCCCATTAAACTAAACTGCAAGTGATCGGTAGATCAACGTCTCTCATAAATAATTTGAATACGAAAAATGAAAATAAAATACATTAATAGCTGACGAATCGAAACCTCATTCGTAGTGAAAATCCTACAAAAATTAACTAAGTGTCAACACACGGCATTATCATAATATATCGAACACCCGAGTAATAAATCTTAAAGTAAAACAATGAAATGGCGTATGGCTTTTAGTGCCGGGAGTGTCCGAGGACAAGTTCGGCTCGCCAGATGCAGGTCTTTCGATTTGATAATTAAACAATTATGATTAAAATTCCCGACCCTGACGGTAATCGAGCCCGGCACCCCTGTGACCAAAGGCCAGCACGCTAACCATTTAGCCAGGGAGCCGGATAATCTTAAAGTAAAGATAAGCAAACAGGAAACGAAAGTTCATCGAACTTGAACACACGTGGCTAGCAGTAAGGATCAGTCTCCATTAGCCAGGTTTCCACGTGGGACAATGCTTACATTTATGCCACTGCTGATGCAATGCTATTATGGGAGCACCTTCTGGCTAATAAGAATTATGCCGAAACATGGCCTAAATAGTACCTGTTAATATATTTCACATTCGTATCCAGTACTGCAAACACTAAAATCGTTCAAGTCGATTCGCAAAAAAGATGCCTAACATATGGCTTGAATATGTAGAGACGACGTCTTAATCCTGTCGTTGAGTCAACGTTACTGTGTTTACTCAACCTTAAGTTAAATAATACACGCGGCATCCTAAATTTATAGTTGAGCCAACGTTATGGTATCTACACATCATTCATACTGCCAGGCGAAATCGAAACTTTTAACACAATCTCCGGATATTCAAATCTGATCCTCGTTGAAACTCTAACACATGAAGCGAAATTCGCTACAAAAATGAACTCGAACCTGGAAATATTACTGTGTCTATTTCCTACAATAAAGCGTGAAATCGTAATTAAACATGCCCGAATAGATTAATCTATTCCTCAATACAATCTCAACACATGCAGTGAAGTTAGCTAAATAAAAATAAACTCGACTCTCGTTTGCTATTACGTAATATCACTGAAAACAATCACTACCATCACGATATTCACGGCACAAGTGTGAGGTTCCATCTGACCTACCACGTCATCACTCCAAACATGTATCACCGTCAACTGTCCAGTGAAGTAACTTCCCATCGATCTACGCAAGCTAAACTCTCATTGTAGTGAAATTTATTTTCACACCCGAAATGTTTCCAGTCAGCTATATTTTCGTCTCGTAAAGATACAGAACAGAATTCAATTTACAACAATTAAGTATTATCTTGATCGTGTCAGAATGTATTTTGTTCGTGAAATCGGCTAGCACAAAAATGTACTTCGCTTGTATCAAATAGAACCGTCCCCTTAACTTAATTGCCGTTACCTACGGTCTTACATAAAATTATAATTATGAGATAACATCAACTTGTACTTAAAATAGGCATTTCAACGCGCTCACTTGTTTTTGAGAACTCTTTACACTCATCAATCGTTCTAGATTGCTACAGGACTTCGCTCCTCACATAGAGCCTGGCTCAGAAATATTAGAGTTCAACCTATATACCATGTCACAAACATTACTCTCCGTCTAAATACAGGGCGTCTTATCCTCGGCATCCTGCTTATTCTACATCACTCATAAAATATAGGCTTACTCTGCCTTTAACATTTTCCCAACTATTCTCATAATATTTCATTTCCATTAAAATACATTCCCTTCTTGCTTGACACTTTTTTAAATACAGGCGATCCCATGACCAAACAACTTTATAATGACCTCACAATTAACTTCTCGAAAATTTTCCTTACCTCAGGAGCAAAATAGCATACCGCGATTTTCTGTATCACAAATACGCGGTGTCACAAAATTTATGTTTCCTCAAAATGCCAACTTTATCATATTTCACTGGATTTCGATATAAACCGCAAATCTCATTTGACATTACTGCTGAATGCATAATTTATCATCATCTCACATTTTATCCTTACGTGAACATTATTATTATTATTATTATTATTATTATTATTATTATTATTATTATTATTATTATTATTATTATTATTAATAATAATATTGTTGGATACCTGGATATTTGACTTTATCACACTCATAACGGTTATTTTATCGTTATTATTGTAACTTCCGCCGGCTCGAACATTATTTCATTGATTTTCTTTGCAATATTTGATATCACTTTTAAATATTTTAAACACATTTTAACGTCCCACGCGCTGACATAAATGACATACAATTCGCCTCCACACTAGAATAATGACAAGACATCACCGATCATCGTCGTCGCAACACTTAAATTTACACACGCCACATATACAACGTGATGGTATGATTAATTAATTAATTAATAATAATAATAATAATAATAATAATAATGCTAACACTTAAACGCCATTCATCCTTATTTGAAATATACACAGTTATATAATCCATTCCGGGAGAATCCTGATCGAAATAATCCACATGAGGGCCTTAAGGGCACATGTCTGTGGAGACCATAGTAAAATAGTGGCAAATCACTATATTTGCCATTATAATTTGGCCAGATACAGTTGTTCTAGGTGGACAAAAATTATACATACATACATACATACATACATACATACATACATACATACATACATACATACATACATACATACATTATCATTATAGACTGTTATGCCTTTCAGCGTTCAGTCTGCAACCCTCTGAGAATTTACTAAACGTCGCCACAATCCTCGATTTGCAACTAGTGTTACGGCCTCATTTAGTTCTATACCTCTTATATTTAAATCGTTAGAAACCGAGTCTAACCATCGTCGTCTTGGTCTCCCTCTACTTCTCTTACCCTCAATAACAGAGTCCATTATTCTCCTAGGTAACCTATCCTCCTCCATTCGTCTCACATGACCCCACCACCGAAGCCGGTTTATGCGTACAGCTTCATCCATCGAGTTCATTCCTAAATTAGCCTTTAACAGCTCATTCCGAGTACCCTCCTGCCATTGTTCCTACCTGTTTGTACCAACAATAATTCTTGCTACTTTCATGTCTGTTACTTCTAACTTGTGAATAAGATATCCTGAGTCCACCCAGCTTTCGCTCCCGTAAAGCAAAGTTGGTCTGAAAATAGACCGATGTAAAGATAGTTTCGTCTGGGAGCTGACTTCCTTCTTACAGAATACTGCTGATCGCAACTGCGAGCTCACTGCATTAGCTTTACTACACCTTGATTCAATCTCACTTACTATATTACCATTACAAAAATTATGTGCAATAAATAAATTAATAAATTAATTAATTAATTCATTCATTAATTAATTTAAAAGGACGAGCATTTACATTTCCAACTACAAACGATGATATTTAAATTAGACAGACCTGTAATTTCGTCCTTGACATGGCGTTATCTCGGCTTTATTTTATGGCAGCCATCTTGGACATAGCCTCTCATAATTACAGGACACATTCCTCCCTTAAACACTACCTTATAAATACACTGGTTCTGCATTCGGCTTGAAGCAACACACATTAATTCTTTTAAATATATAAAACACTTTACAATAAATTTTATTCTGTATACTTATACAACAGTTAAACCACTCCGCTTCGTGTCGAGAACTTAACTAATACAGTTTGCGGAATTTTCCAACTCCTTATTTTCCAGATGTTTCACTGGTGTGACGGACTGTGAGAGACAAGCTTATCTCCGCTGGACTACAGCAGACCTCCCTTACCGATTACCAAAAATAACATCGTCTGCAGTAATTCACAAGAGCTATCTATGAATCTGCTGTCTCGCTATGCAGAAGTTATGATTATCTTCCCCGTCCGGGATGGATATCTTGAATACAATGTTTCAATATCTCATTTGTCTCCGTTCACCGTTTACCACTTGGTAATATATTCCTCCCTCAAGCCAACTGGCTGTAAAGATTCTACAAGTCTATTTCGCCCACTTTAAGCCTTCTTAGTATCGCCTGACGCAGATTCACACTCTCAGACAATTAAATTATGTCTGACTCTTGCCTCAGGAGGGGGTATTTATGGATGCAGAAGCGACGCTCTGCTTGGCGTTATCTACTGTGTTGCAATCATTCCAATTGATGACCACTGGACCGATTTCTTCTTTCCATCCTGTGGACTTTAGCTTCATTAAACATTTCCCAAAATTATTAATTACTCATTTCTTTGTTAATGACAGTGCCAAAATCTCTTGGAATGAGGGTTATTATCCAGAATAATCATTAATTACCCGAGGTCTTCCGAAAGTTCCGACCTTACTCGCTGTTTGGTGGGCCGCTTCCTGCTGTGAGTTGTCACGCCACGGAACGCGAGATGAGCTTGCTATAAAAATATCGGTGCACTTCATCATGTAGTTGAAATTTCAGCCAGGTAGTATTATGGGCTCAATATATAAATGAGGAAAGCAACGGGAGACTACCTCACTCCTCATTTCCCTAGTACGCCCCTTCAGTGATGCCTAGGCCAGATGACGGCTGATGGCGGAGCTGCTGAGAATCTAACGAGCCTTTGGGCTGAGTACTGAACATACAATATAGACTGTATAAAGTAAGAGTTTTGTCTGTACATTGCTCAGAATTTAAAAATGACGGTATTTCTGCATCGGTCGTGTCCACACTAACAAGGAAATGCACTGTTTAAGTTTCCCTAATGTCTGTCGTATGTATGTATGTATGTATGTATGCATGTATGTATGTATGTATGTGTGTATGTATGTATGTATGTATGTATGCGCATCACGAGAAAACAGCTAAGAGAATTTAATGAAAAATCGGCATGTAAAGTCGCGGAATAAGTCTAACTAAAGTTATATAGAATTAAATTTCCAATCATGTATGTCTTATACATTTCTACCGTGCCGGGTATGATTATAAAGATATTCATAAATTTAGATGTTTGTTGCCAAGTCTCCATCAGTGCCGAGTCAGGAGAAAATAGGTCAACATAATTTAATGGAAATCGGTACGTAAAGTCGTGGTATAAGGAACTACAGTCCACGGTATGAATTATTTTATTCACGCTGGTTGAAACGTAGTTTAACGGAAGATGCCTAAAATTTAAATTTAAATTACATATGTTGCTGGTACTATCGAAAAGTACAACATAAAAAATACATAGTCCGATCATTTATGTCTTGTTCAGTTTTACCGTACCGACCATGATAGGAAGGGTGGTGATGGTGATTGTTGTTTTAAGAGGAAGTACAACTAACATCCTCTATGTAACACTAATCAGAGAGAAAAATGGAATAGGTCCGACGCTTCGAAGAATGAGTATATCGGCCTAAGAAAGTGAAGGGCCACGAAGGGCGTGAATTGGCCTCCATACATAATACTGTCGGGGTCAAAAAAGGACAAGAGTTGATCAAGGGAGGTCGGATAGGATAGATGAAAATGAGGAGCCTGGCACGAGTAAGTAGAAGGAATGCCGAGACTCAGCTAAGAGTCCCGTATTTGCCAATCCACCCTCCCAAGTTCAGGGCCTGTGGGGCCACATTTAGTCGCCTCATACAACAGGCAGGTGTATCGTGGGTGTTATATTACCGGCCCTGCCCATAAGGGCAACTATGATAAGATAATTCATGAATTTAGAGGAATTTAGATTTTTGTTGCTTAGTCCATATCAAGGCCGAGCATTGCTTTCATGGAAATGTTGTTCAATCGTGTTAACTGACGATGGATTTTGTCATGGTTGTCTTAATGTGCGAAAACGCATGGCCATCGTTCCATATAGACAAGAGAAATTGTGAAGATGATTATAAAAATCAGAAAAAAAATCATGACGGAACGATAGCTTGCATAATAAGACAAGACGGAGTCATGAAAGAAAGGAGGACTCACTTTACATAAGATGCCCCAATACCACAGAGTCGGATGAAAACTAAATGTGAAGGCCTGCAAGCTCATAAAACTGATCAACAATGACATTATATTGACCATTGTTTGCTGTGATGTGCTTTGTGTCTTTTGCTGCCGCTCATCTCAGATAGATGGGATTACTCCTGCGTACAAATTAAAACAATCTGCCTGAATATTGGCGGGAAGTAACTAGGGAGTTAGATATCTCTCTTCTTTAGAATGCCATCCCTCTGGTTCATAAATTGTCTGATACTACTGGTACGTAATACACTGGTTCATCATAGCATCGCAGCTATTCAATCCCTATTCTGAGGCACTGATTGGAATGAGCAGTGTGCACATTTAACGGAATAATGGCAGAGGAGTGTTCGCTGCTGTCTGCAGCCTGATCATTCCAACTTTGTTAGAATGGCAGCATAGTACTGTTCGTTAAAAATGAAATAAATGTGCGGTTTTTCATTTGATGGAGTATTTTACATGATAACATTGCTTTTAATCGCGACATTCCTACTGATGTCACTCTAATGACCTATGTTGACTTCAGTTGTGAAAACCACAAAGACAGTCCGTCTGAGATATCCTTAACGAAGCACGGCTACATCAACTAGTTCTTCATAAATAAAGAGCTACGTTCATAATTTTAGTCTACAGTATTTTTCAGATAATTGCATACTAAAACTGTGTGCCAAACTTCAGTAGTCTATCATTAAAGGTCACTGAGATACTAACATAAATGTTCTAAAACAGTACAATTTTACAGGAGAGCCATTCAAAATAAAAAATTAAGTTTGTGACCAACCTGTACAGTTTCAGTGCATTCCAGCTCAATATTACTCATGATTGAAGACACACTCATCATCCTGCTGTCTTTTTCTATTCCTCCTCTTGGTTCTGGCTTTTTAAAGCTTTCAAGTACAGCCCTCTCAGCATCAATTACCCTACAACGATCAATAATTGCAGGTAATGCTGAGGCCATACTGTTGTGTGTGTCCTCCGCGCCTACAACCTCCGCAGCCCACCCGACACTAGGATGTTTCCAGAGACCACGAGGCAGACTGCAGTGCGCTGACGTGATCGCCACGTGACGTCAGCCAGCGCTATAAAAGGAGCGACGTTTCTCGCCTCTCCAGGACTCCTACAGTGTCCAACGACCAGACTACACCGCAAGTCAGACACGGAGGCACCCTCTTAAAAATGTGTTCTGAATAGGTGGACCTTATTTCTGGCCGTGAGGTTTCACCTCTGGACATTGCCTCATTCATCCTGCATCCCGTAGCCACGTCGAGCAACCATCCAAGCATTCTGCTACTCACTCATGTCCCCTACAGTGCTCCGACTCCAATCATAGCATTTTGATATATATGAACATTAGACGCAAGTTCCTTGCAAGTTATACGCCTCCTGTTAGCATTCTGCTAATACGAACTCTCTCTACAAGTTCCACTTGTTATTATACATGGCGAGAGTTTTCGACTATCAAGAACATTCTTTCATTTGAACAGCCTGTCTCATCAAGACAAGATTGAATGTATATAGGAATCTCCATTTGTATCTACGTAAATAATACTCAGGCCCTTAGCATACTACCTTATATTAACATTAAACGTGTGCAACTCAACAAGCTTCAAGAAAAGTTTCGTTCTATTTCATGTACATATTGTATAAATGTGTTGAAGCAATAAAATGTTATGTTGCGCCTTGTATACCAAGTTCCTTGTATACAACACATACTATCCCCTGGAGACATTCCTAAAGATTCCAGTACCTTACATGTGGATGCAGCACCTACATTCAAGCAGATAACTGCACCCAATACACCCATTTTTAGAGTAGGAAGACCTACAAATACGCTTTTTGGCACGCGTTCCCAAATACAATGATGGAAACTTTCATTAGGGTTCTTTGTTCGTCCATGTAAACATTTTTACAAGAGTTTTTTGTCACTAAGATGTTTACGAGAATAATCTTTGCTTTCTGGCACCCACACCAGGAGTATGGACCTGGAGAACATAACACATGTTGTGGGTGGTCTTAGTTGATGCCCATACAGATTTTATCATAGCTTCCAAATTACCATGGTTTCTCCTTATAGATAAGCCATAGCACGGCTGTAATAAGTATACTTCTGTATCAGTGAGACGGCCTCGTCCAGTAATCGATTTTCTATCCGACAGTTTTACACTCTTCAGATCTTTTAGAAGCTTACGTAAACGACTACCTAATCTCTTATGAACATGCCCTACGCATTTCAGCTTGACTATTGGCACATTTTCTCCATATGGTTTACCGTTCGCAACATTCTGGGAACCCCTGGACTCACCATCCGCGCGTTATTTTGTGTACTGAATACCATAATTTCCCACTGACCTTCTAAAAGTACTCAAGACACCCTATGACTCCATTCCCCCACTGTAGCCTTTAAAATTAATGGCATATTCATTATCCGACTGGCAACCTTGGCAATATTTTGTCAGACACTCCACATCAATGATTTTTCCATTATTGAGAGATGTTTCATTGAAAACCCCCCATTTAGGGATGTATGCCCCTTTTATTGACAACTCCCATCAAAGGCTGTAGCAATGTTTCTATCCCCATCATTCAGTTCAACTGCTTCCTGCACAGCATGTTTCATACTCATATTCCCTACAATTGTTAGACTATCAAGTACGAGGACTATTTTTTTCAAATTCCGATCGGTCGTGAAATTAAAACCGCGATCGATCGAAGGGTGAAAAGAGATAACCCCCGTACCTTGTTATATCTGTCAAATCTAGGAGGAGGAGGCAAATTTATGACAGCACAGAAAGTTTATGTAGCCCTGAATCCCTTTCCAATGCAACCCATGGAATATGTTAGTCTTATATTTGCGTTATACATACGTTTCTCCGTAACTCCAGCTGTATAATATTCTTCCTGAAAATGAGGAGCATGCAATGTTACGCTTTGAATCTAAACCTTTTCTTCCCTGGATATTTTCTGTAACTTGTAAACACCCACCACTCTTTCACGATTTACAGACTACATTCTTATTTAGGAGTTTAGAAAGAGCACTCAACTCAAATATTACATAACCAGATACAATATGATTTAGGCCTACATAAACACTTTCACAAATCTCTTCTAAGTAGCGAAGCTTTATCTTTGATGCACTTGTAGGTGTCCTCACCCCATCTGGTACCACGTGAGGTGAAGAAACCTTACCTGGTTCATTGTTTTGTTTCTTTGCAAATCGATTACGATACAACTCAAGTCTACCGGTACCAAATGCTTTCTTACTCGGCATTATTACAGACCAACATTCACACACGCGCTAAGTGGATCTGAATAACGACGAGATGTTTACAAATTGAGAATTTCATGCACGCTACTAGCTTCTGTTTACAACCTAGCGCGTTGCAGCTGGCAGGTCTAAGAGCAATAAATTCTTACATAGGGCAGCCAATCGATAACATACAACTTAACGCTTTCCGATAACTTTACTGGTGGAAACGTTATTACGTTTTCAAATGTTTGACATGTAAAGGGGCGTGGCTAGTTAGTGCAGACATTTTAAAAAGCAACATTTAGGACAAAATAGGCTTGCTAATATATGTAAACTCTATATATATATACTGAAAGAGAAAACTCCAAAGAATAATAATACATGGAAAAAATCAATTGTTTGAAAATAAGCCACGTACATACCTCGGAAGGCAGATCCATCTCGCGAGGTTGGATGGCGTCTACTATGAACAGGAAACTATGTGATTGTGTAATGGACGAAAGTGTTGCGTGTGCTTTATGAGTTGCAGGAATGTTAAGGCTAGTATAAACACCCATTCCCCTGGCCAAGGGAATTAAATCTTTAAAATTCAAATCTATCTACCTTGGCTGCGAATCGAATCGAATCCAAAGCCCCGAACCCTGAACGCCAAGACGCTGACCACTCAACCCTGGAACCGGACATAATTTTATTAATTTTACCTATGTCTTGCTGACTATTTTTGCGGGTTTAAGGGACGGTAAGATTTGAAAACTTCTTTCTCGCAGGAGTTCTTTTACGTGCCGGTAAATTTGGCGAATGGAGGCTGTTGTATTTCGTGATCTTCAAATATCACCAGTCTGTGCCAGGATAAGACCCGTGAATTTTAACATGCAAAGCCAGCACTCTGTCATCAGATCCGCTCAGGCAAAAATGAATTAGTGCAGTAGAATAGATACAAGAAAGAGGCGACACTAATTTCCCCATTGCATCAAGACAATAGTTTGTCCACATGATAAAGGAAATAAGGAATTATAAAATAAGCACTAAAGAAAAGAAATGGATATAGTTGCTATTAGTTTTAAGTATAATATTTAATGTAGTAACGGACCAGAAGTTATAACAAGGATAATTTAATACATGTATCAGAGAAATGCATGCCGACAGCGTGGTGTAGGGTTAGCGTGCCTACCTCTTTCCCGGAGGCCCCGGGTTCGATTCACGACCAGGTCAGGTTTTTTTTAACCTGGATATGAGGGATGGTTCGAGGTCCACTTTGCCTACGTGATTAGAATTGAGGAGCTTTCTGACGGTGAGAAATAACTGTCTTCAGGCATTCGGGCTGAGCATCGGTCACTTGGTAGGCGAAAGCCCTTCAGGGCTGTAGTGTCATGGGGTAAAAGAAATGCATTGCAATAAATGACTGCTCTCTCCAAACTTTCAGACGATCTAGAACTAGGGGATGGAAGTATTACAACCTGTGACAATAAAGTTCGGTGAATGAAGTCAGAACGGTCGATCCGGCGACACTGGCGACACACAACACAGCACCTGCGTAGCAGCAGGTTTGACCACCTGCTCCCAACGTTGTTCAGTTGAGCAACGCGTGTGTGCCGTGTAAGACCTGTTTGACACAGTGCGTGTTTAGGTGCGTTGGTTCTGAACTGCGAACAGGAAGATGAACGACCAAAAGATCAATGTACAGTTTTGTTTTAAGCTTGGCAAGACACCGAAAGAAATGCATGCGATGCTGGTATGTGTTTATGAAGATCAAGCACTGTCCTTGAAGTGTGTGTACGAATGGTTCGCCCGTTTTAGAGGAAGCCGGGAAATTGTTTCTGACAACCCCCGTAGCAGAAGACCGGCGACCACCGCCAGTGACGAAAACATTGAGAAGGTGAGGGCATTAATCAGGAAGATCGGCGATTAACTGTGCGCATGATAGCGGATGAACTGCAGATTAACCGTGAATCGCCCACATACAGCCAATATAGTCACAGTTCATGAAAAAAGGGGGTTGTGCAACTTGGACACCCCCCCCCCCCTACACGCCAGATCTCAATCCTCCAGACTTCTTCCTATTCCCACGACTCAAACTCGCTTTGAAAGGAAAGAGATTTGACGATATTCCTGACATCCAACGAAACGTGACGAGGCTTTTAAACACCATCCCATAAGAAGCCTTCTTGCAAAGTTTCCAGGACATGTATCGCCGATCTTAGCAGTGCATAGTTATGGGAGGGGACTATTTCGAAGGACAGTAAGGTCACTGTCGTGCAATTCATCTATGTTGATAGTACAGGACTGTTCACCGAACGTCATTGTCGCAGGTTGTATATTTCATTCTACTCGACGCTGATAGAGTAAAACATGCTATTCGACGCAAAACAGGATGTCACTCTGTGCCACATTTACGCACAGTTGTCGCAAATTATGCTTCAAATTATCAACATTTCGTCATGCATGAATCAGAAATCACATATTGTCCCAAGCACGGTTACATGGAAAACACAAAAATTAAACAAGGAAACAGGTGACTAGACCGCCAAGGAACAGCTGAAATTATACGTAAATAGTATTGGGAAACCCATATTGTGGAAAGGTGAGCGATTGGTGGAAATCGGCTCCTGGTTATCCAACCACGGAAGGTTACATGTGACCAAAGAGTTCTTCAGTTTACCGCTGTGCAGTCAATGACACTCGCTTCAATACCAGTTCAACTTCTGCTTCTTGAATTTTCTCAGTATTTTTGGGGTCAGTACACTCTGTAGATTTGGCCTAGTTTTATTCTCGAATGCCCTTCCTGACACCAACAGTATATACAGGAATGTAATCACTATTATGTGTTTCTGCGATGGTTATTATGGAGTTACTCAAGGTAACTGAGAATTAAATGGGTACTTAGAATCACAAATTACGAGATACTGAATAAAGTTAGTAAGAAGAGAACGATTTTGGTAAAATGTGTCCAGAAGAACAGATGGATTGAGGACAGATTCTTAGAGACATACGGCTTATCCAGTTGGTTTGTAGGGATTTAGAGAATACAATTTTATTAAGCGGGAAGGATCAAGATATAGAAAGGAAACGAACTATGATCATGTTGTTGTTGTTGTTGTTGTTGTTGTTGGTACGATTCTACAGCAAACAAAGTCTTTGCATGAAGGGACAGATTTGAAACCGATATGGAAGACCAAACTAAAACAAACTCAGCCGAATCGCTCATAGTTAGTAGCATACAATAATGCATCACAGAAACGTTTAGCGGATTGCAGATATAGCCGGAGGTTAGACCATTTTATTTAACGCATGGTCTTAATATTCGGTAGCGAGTGCTCCAATGTAAACCAACCACACTCTCCTGGATACAAATAGAAAACGAGATTTCACAAATAATGGGAAAGGTAAGAAATAAAGGGAAGAAATATTTAAATTGGAGCTTACCAGCGAGGGAGAAATTACAGGAGAGGGGGATGTTCCTTCAGAACACAACAGTAAGAGCAGCAAAGGACGAGGAACATTAATAAGAGGCAGAATGAAGCTCAGCAAATGAAGAAGTACCTTGAAAATGACTGCAGACGATGAAGAATAAGGGAAAGTAATGAATAGAGGGTAAAAGAGCATAAATTGAAGACCATTGGTGGTTCAAGATGTAATCCACAAACACCGCACAATGGCTTGCCGATAAAATTTATGAGTTGTACGCAGCTAGGCGTCTGGCTCGGCGCCTTGCGACATCCAACTTCCTCCCTACTCTCTCATGCTGGAGAAAATAAAGTGGGGTCACAATGTCGCTCAGAATTCATTGTCGCACGAACCACATTCGTTGTCTTGCCAAGACAATGCATTTCCTGGCCACTCCACCACATTACCGAGCCTAGGCTTGTACTACAGGCATGTGTCACTAGAGACATTTGAGGGTATTAATTTATAGCATTCTTAAAGTGAGATTACCACCATCGAATGTTTAATGTTTTCAAACCACCACCGTAGCAAGGTGTTACTTCCTGAACATTCGATGTGGCAATTTTACCGTCAGAGTTATATTTTCTGCCACAGACGCCTTTGAGATTATTTTACACGGATTTCCACTGAGAACTGGATACACTTTCGGATTAAACGACTTTTATTTCCGTCCAATTTACTTAACAAGAAGAGCAAGATGTGGTGATGGTCATTATGTTAAGCAGGAATACAACGAGACAGCCATTCGTAACACAAAGAGAAGGAAAATGAAAACAGTGTCAACATCTCGCAGAATAAATGATGATATAGCAAAGAAACAGAAAGGCCATGAAAGGTATAAAAATTAAAAGTCCCTTGGCGTCGCAAACGTCCTGTTGGGTTCGGATGCTGCCTCTCGTTGCGCACTGCGTCTGTTCTCAATCAATCAATCAATCAATCAATCAATCAATCAATCAATCAATCAATCAATCAATCAATCAATCAATCAATCAATCAATCAATCAATCAATCAATCAATCAATCAATCAATCAATCAATCAATCAATCAATCAATCAATCAATCAATCAATCAATCAATCAATCAATCAATCAATCAATCAATCAATCAATCAATCAATCAATCAATCAATCAATCAATCAATCAATCAATCAATCAATCAATCAATCAATCAATCAATCAATCAATCAATCAATCAATCACCACTGATCTGCATTTAGGGCAGTAGTCCAGGTGGCAGACTCCCTATCAGTTGTTTGCTTAGTCCTACATAATTTCAGAGAACTTGGACATTTATCGAACAACTCCCATGGTAAATTATTCTAATCCCTTTGTTCTCTTCCTATAACCGAATATTTGCTCTAATCTGTCCTCTTGAATTACAACTTTATCTCCATATTGTGATAGTTCGTACTCAATCTTAGCCGTCTAATAATGTAATTCCACGCCATCTCTCCACACACAGCGCGGAACATACCGCTTAGTCGAGCAGTTCGTCTCATTTCTCCCCAGTCTTCCCAGCCCAAACTTTGCGACATTTTGATTATAGGAATATATTAAGTCATAAGTCAACTTGTAAATACTTCGTCAAATGCTTCAGAATAGTTTGTAAGTCTTTTTTTGAATTGGTTAGAGCAACATCGTCGTATGCGTACTGGTGTTCGAAAGCTGGGACTGAGGATACTTCGGTCTCATAATGTATTCCTTTACGTCCCATTAACTACTTTTGTGGTTTTCAGAGACGCCGAGGTGCGGAATTGCATCTCACAGGAATTTTTTTACGCGCCACTAAATCTACCGGCAGGAGGCTGACGTATTTAAGCACCTTGAGCATGAAAAGTCAAGTTATAAGTTTCAGCAAGCGGAAAAGCCTTCCCAGTTTCAATTATTGTGTTGATGGGGTGACAGTACCTCATGTCTGACTCGTTGGCTGAATGGTCAGCGTACTGGCCTTCGGTTCAGAGGGTCCCGGGTTCGATTCCCGGCCGGGTCGGGGATTTTAATCGAATCGAATGAATCGACAGACCACACTACCAACCACCAGAGAACCACGCAATAGTGATTACATCCCTACATATAGGGTTGGTGTCAGGAAGGGCATCCGGCCGTAAAACAGGGCCAAATCCACATGTACGACGCAGTTCGCACCCGCGACCCCACAGGTGTGGGAAAAGGCGGTAGGAAAATAAGAAGGAGAAGAAGAGGTGTTATAGTACCTCATGTGGAACAATATAAGTACCTAGGTGTTAACATAAGAAATGATCACCGGGGTAACCATATTAATGAGGTAGTTAAGAAAGGCTACAGATCTCTTCAGATGGTTATGAGAGCATTTAAGGGTTGTAGTAAGGATGTAAAGGAGAGGACGTGTAGTCTCTGGTAAGACCGCAGTTAGAGTATGGCTCCATTGTATGGAATCCTCACAAAGGAAGCAGCACGATTTGTTCTGAGTGATTTCCGACAAAGGAGTAGTGTTATTAAAATGTTTCAAACTTTGGACTGCGAAGACTTGGGAGTAAGGAGACGAGATGCTCGACTGTATGATATATTTCTAGCTGTCAGTGGTGAGTTGGCGTGGAATGACATAAGTACAGGGTCTTTCACTCAAAGTGGGGCCGACCAGTCGGTCGGCGCAGCGCAGCGGGTAGATGGGCGAGCTGAACGTCAGACGAGCACATGGCAACTCGATGAGCTTGGGGCCGGGAGAGCGCCCGTATGAATCGCATGTAAATAACAAGCCCACATAATAACGCATAATCAAAGTAAAATAATTTCTCACCATGTCACAGAAAATGTTGAAAATGTCCTCCACCTGCATCTACACATTTCTGGCTTCATCTAAGAAAAGTTCCATTCATACGCATTAGTTCGTCTACTGAGATAGCCTCAACTTGTCTAGTTATATTTTTAGTTCATATAGGCACGGTTTACTCTAACCCTGGGTTTGTTAACTTAGGGTTAATATTTTAACTCATTCTTACGAGCCACGCGTTTCACCAAGCTGTTAACTAACACCGCATTAACACTCGCAGGAAACAGCTGCCCTACTAATCAAGGAGGCAGTGACTAAAAATCAGAGATCATGAACACACTTCTTGCGTGGTTCTTTTGTTCATTTCTTGCGCGGTATTTCGTTTTCTTCCTCAGGTCCGTGGTAGATATTATTCTTTCGTGATCGTGATCGAAAAATGGAAGAAGTGCAGAAGAGAAATAGTGGCACGAATTTTTCTGCTTTAGAAAAAGCATTGCTTATTGAATTAGCCACCGAGTACCGAAGCATTATAGAATGCAAGAAGATTGACGGTATAAAGTTAAAAGAAAAGGAGGATACATGGGAAAGAATAACAGGGGAATTTAATAATATTGCCCACGTTACAGTGCGATCTACGAAACGAATAAAACAGTTCTATAAAAATTTTAGCTTTTCTGTGCCAAGAGTTGTTTTTTGAAAGTTGTCACACCTTCACAGCAATAACACACACGAAAGTAAATACACAGTTTAATTTCAAAGTGCATTTCTGTATAACCACTACGTAATACACAGTATAATGTTCATAAGTGTTGTACTATTGAAGTGGTGTTGTGCAACTGCATTCCTATATGCCACTGCAGTGCTGTCGTTATCAAGGTGATGAAAGATGTCATTCTCAATTCTAACATTCCTGTTCCTTCTCCTTCCTGTGAGATACTGATGCAGAGTCAAGTCCTGTGGGGGAAGTTCATCTCGGGTCTCAACAGAAATATTGTGTAATACCGCTGTTGCTACTATTACGGTCAACGTAGTTTCTAGTTTAGTTCCCAAGCCCAAGATTGTTTCGATCAGCTGTGTATTCTAATCTCTCACGAACTTCATCGACGAATTTACTCCCGACGGTTTTTGACAGTCTATCTCTTCAGAAATTGTTCCTCATATAGATTTTCAAAGTCTTTTCTTCTAATTATAGGCCTATTTCTGTTAGGAACACCGTTTAACAAATCTAAATAAAGCAAAGTCTGCATCAAACGCATGATTTACGGCGGCCATTTTGCTTTTAATCTCGAATAAACAGTTTAACCCAGGTGAATGGACGGGTTACCTTTACTCCGGTCTTAACCTAGAGTTAAAAATAACCCTCCTTGATGAAACGGAATGAATAGTCAAACTCAGAGTAAAAGCTGTGTAACTCGGGGTTAAGGTATAATCCACGTTGATTAAACCGGCCCCTAGAGTGTGAATATGGCAGTGTTGGCGGCAGTAACTGCAGACAGGATAATACGGCCTATAGTTTTTGAAACCACAATCACTGGGCAGAGGTATATGAATGACATTTTCGTACGGTTTTTTTTTTTTTTTTTTTACAATTGACGGACAATGAATGCCAGTCTGGATATTTCCAGTAATAATCGGCAATCGCGCATACGGCTAATGAGTCATTAGGTTTAACTGAGGAAATTTTTGACAACAGGGTAATTAGGAAACCATTGTAGCCTGCAAGATCCCCAGATCTTACGGTTTGCGATTTATATTTATGGGGGAAAGTGAAAAATATGGTTCATTGAACAAAACTTTACACTCATGAAATCAAATAAAATATCAGGAGAGAACCTGAGGCTATCTCGGTAAAAGAACTAATACGTATGAATGAAAATTTCCTTCCTTAGATGAAGCCAGAAATGTGTGGATGCAGGTGGAGAACATTTTCAACATTTTCTGTGACAGGGTGAGAAATTATTTTAATTTGATTATACATTATTATGTGTGCTTATTATTTACATGCTATTAACACGGGTGCTCTCGCGGCCCCAAGCTCAGCGAGTTGCCATATAGCCTACTCGTCTGATGTCCAGCTCGCCTATCTACGCACTGCGCTGCGCCGGCCGGCCGGCTTTGAGTGGAAAACACAGTAGATGAATAACCATGAGTGGAGCTTTTAAAAGTACGAAATATCATAATATGAAGATGCAGTTGGAATTGGAGAAAAAATGTTGGGGAAAATATTAATTTATAGGACGAGGAGTAAGGTATTGTAATAATTTATCAAGGGAATTGTTCGATAAATTTTCAAGCTCGTTGAAAATATTTAAGAAAAAGCTAGGAAAACAATTATAAATAAATGTAAATATTAGGTAAAAATTTGATAGGGAATCCGTCACCTGGGCAACTGCCCTGAATGCAGATCATTGATTGATTGATTGATTGATTGATTGATTGAACCTGCCAAGTTGGATCAGAAGGCCAGCGCTTTACCATCCGAGCTAATCATTCCGGCTATTTTGGTCTTGGCTTGCCATCTGCTGAGATTAAATAATATCGCCGTAAAATCTTATAGCCTACACAATTTTTAGACTCGGAGGAAGTCTTCCCTTAGGTAGATACACTCATGTTCATAAAAACCAGAACTCCTTGAAAAACTAGATATAGAAAAATCATATTCACAGGACATGTGCTTTAGTATGCTCTGAAGAAATGATTAGTATTTGAACCATGTTGTCCTCAGGCTCAAAGTCCACATCGATATCTCGGCGCACCAAAACCAACTGGTAACATGTACCTGCTACTCTTGTTGGCGCTAGAAATCGAAGGTAATGGAATAGTGAGACTTGAGCAAACGTGCAAGATGCCTCGCAGACATATGCAAGAACCGTACCGTCAAATGAGTGAGTTTGAAAGAGGGCGCATTGGCATGAGAGAACGTGATGCATCCATTCTGGAATTTGCTGTTCGTGTACGACGAAGTGTGTCGGCAGTGCAACGGGTGTGTACAGAATACTTCACAGAAGGCCGTAGAACACGACGAGATTGGTCTGGTCGCACCACCCAGACCACCCCCAAGAAAATCGACACCTCATCCGAATGGCAATGGAGGACAGATCTGAGCCCTCTCGGCTCTGGTGCAGCAGTGGAACAGTGTAACACATCGTACACTATCAGAAGTGACACTCTGTCGCTGTTTATTACGGTCTGGCTTACCGGTGCGTCGTCCACTTCTCCGCCTACCTTTGACTAATGCGCATAAACATGGTAGATTGTAATGATGTATGGAACAACGTCTATGGTGACAGAAATGTAGCAGATAGTGTTTTTGGACGAATCCAGGTTCTGTTTGTTTGAAAATGATGGCCTCATTTTGGTTCGCCGCAGACAGGGGGGAGAGGGAACACATTGACTGCATTCGCACAAGACATACAACGCCATCTCAAGGCCTTTTGGTGTAGGGTGCTATTGGGTACAACCATAAATCACAGGGCACTGTGACCAGTTTGACGTACGTGAATGACATCCTGCGACCCGTAGCCATACCCTTTCTGCACGACATCCCAGACGCCTTATTCAGCAGGACAATGGGCGACCACATGTTGCTGTACGAACACGTGCCTTCTTATTGGCCCGCCCGATCACCGGACTTGTCGCCAATCGAAAATGTGTGGGGTATGGTGAAACGACGGTTGTGGCACTGTGATCCAATGCCAACCACCAAGGATGAACTGTGGAACCAGGTGAATGCAGCATGGACGGCTATATCCCAGGACACCATTCGCGCCTTATACTGGTCGATGCCATCACGCATGGAACAAGTTATCCGTGCACATGGAGGACCCAGTGCCTACCAGGCAACAGGACACATGCTGAACCTAGGTGACTGAAATGCTAATCGTTTCCGCAGAACATACTAATTAACATGTCCTGTGAATATGAACCTCCTATCTCTGGTCTTTCAAGGTGTTCTGTCTTTTATGAACATGAGTGTACATAGTCTCCGCAAATGTAAACCAGGTAGATTCCTTGAAATTATGTATTAATTTTCCAGAAATGTCGAATGTTTTCTCATATTTGTTTTTAAAATGCAGTCAAAACCGGTTATGACGTCTCCGAAGGGACAGTCAATTAACATTCGTTATAGGCGATAATCGCACAAACCGGTCTTTTCTTAAAACAAAAATGTGTAAATTTTAGGCTGCACACTTACACGGTTAATTAACAGAATAAAATTAAAACTTCAAAAATCATAAATGAAATAAGTACAGTATTTGTGGCGTGGGACAGAGAGGAGTTTATCTTCTAATTTTTACACAATAATAATAATAATAATAATAATAATAATAATAATAATAATAATAATAATAATAATTGTACCGGCTGGTACACCTCTACGCCGCACATTTGAATTTTTCGCCTTAAAGTACTCCTCTACAGGAGAAACTGTGAACTTAAAACTGGATCTACTTAAACTTTTGCTCTGAAGATGTCACTGTGTTAATTTCGTCGTGTTTTTGTTTACTATTTATCAAGAAGTTTGGACATTGTCTCATAGATATCTTTACTAAAAAACTATGATCATGCACCCTGGTGCGAAGTGAAGGAACGTTTTTGAAGAAAATTTGGGTTCATAAGTTTTTCCTTTACTAAATTTCGTTCCTTCATTTGTGGGTTGGCAATATTAATCTTTTCTTTCCACCAGTTTTGAAGTTAGCCAATCAATTATTTATGTAATTAATTTTTGACCAAACGTGTCTTTCTTCTTCGATTTTGTGTGTAACTGTGTACTGCGACCAATAAACGCCTGTGGGTGTATCTTAATTATTCATGAAAGGTCTCGAATCGTCCCCGAGGGTATAAAAACTGCTGATTTTTCTTGTCTCTTGGCCACTTCATCAACATCTAACTTAGTGTATGAATGTGCAGCAGGAGGCGGGAAGCGCTTCTTTCTTCAGGCAGCAGTTTTTCTGTAAGGTAATGGCCACTTAACATCTTTATTTTTTGCTAGCTCAGCAGTTTAACCCGCGGGGAAGATCCGAAACTTTTACCATGTAATCTATCTCTTAAAACATGTAAATTTCTTCCTGTTTATGTAAAAACTTCATATATCTTTAACTGT